>NW_027667370.1:0-725000 GCF_963924665.1 Micromys minutus | reverse complement strand
CCCCAAAATAAAGGAAATTTTTGCGTTTTTGTTTCCAAAATAAGGGGATTTCAGCAATTTTACCTCAAATTAGGGGAATTTCTGCATATTTACTCCCTATTAAAGGGAATTTAAGCATTTTTACCTCAAAATAAGGGGAATTTATGCATTTTTGCCACAAAATATTAGGAATTTCTGCCTTTTTGGCCCAAAATAAAAAAATTTCTGCTTTTTATCCCTGAAATAACTGAAATTTCTGCAATTTTGCCCCAAAATAAGTGAAATTTCTGTAATTTTGACCCAAAATAAAGGAAATTTCTGGAATTTTGCCCCCAAAAATAGAATTCCTGAGTTTTGCCCCAAAATAAGGAGAATTTCTGTCTTTTTGCCCCAACATATAGAGAATTTCTGCCTTTTTTCCCTACAATTAGGCAAATTTCTGCAATTTTGCTCCAAAATACGGGGAATTTCTGCCTTTTTGCCCGAAAATAAGAAGAATGCATACCGTTTTGCCATAAAAAAGGGAAATTTCTTCATTTTTGCTCCAAAATAAAAAGAATTTCTGCTATTTTGCCTCTAAATAAGTGGAATTTCTGTCTTTTTCCCCCAAAACAAAGAAAATTCCTGTCTTTTTTGCCCCAAAATAAGGAAAATTTCTGACTTATTACCCTGAAATAAGTGAAATTTCTGCAATTTTGTGCCAAAATAAGTGAAATTTCTGCAATTTTGCCCCAATATAAGAGAAATTTCTGGAATTTTGCCCCAAAATAAGTGGAATTTCTGAGTTTTGCCCCAAAATAAGGAGAATTTCTGTCTTTTTGCCCCAACATATAGGCAATTTGTGCCTTTTGGCCCCACAATTATGGGAATTTCTGCAATTTTGCTACAAAATATGGAGAATTTCTGCCTTTTTGCCTGAAAATAAGAAAAATGCATACCTTTTTGCCATAAAAAGGAGAAATTTCTTCATTTTTGCTCCAAAATTAGGGGAATTTCTGCTTTTTTGCCTCTAAATAAGGGGAATATCTGTCTTTTTCCCCTAAAACAAATAGAATTTCTGACTTTTTGCCCCAAAATAATGAAAAATTCTGACTTATTACCCTGAACTAAGTGAAATTTCTGCAATTTTCCCCTAAAATAAAAAAAATTTCTGCCTTTTTGTTCCCTATTAAGGAGAATTTAACCCTTTTTACCTCAAAATAAGGGGAATTTCTGCATTTTTGACACATAATATTAGGAATTTCTGCCACTTTGCCCCAAAATAAGAAAATTTCTGCTTTTTTTCCCTGAAATAAGTGAAATTTCTCCAATTATGCCCCAAAATAAGTTAAATTTCTGCAATTTTGACCCAAAATAAGGGAAATATCTGAAATTTTGCCCCAAAATAATGGAATTTCTGAGTTTTGCCCCAAAATAAGGAGAATTTCTGTCTTTTTGCCACAACATATAGAGAATTTCTGCCTTTTTGCCCCACAATTAGGCAAATTTCTGCAATTTTGCTCCAAAATACCGTGAATTTTTGCCTTTTTGCCCGAAAATAAGAAGAATGCATACCTTTTTGCTATAAAAAAGGGAAATTTCTTCATTTTTGCTCCAAAATAAGGAAAATTTCTGCTTTTTTGCCTCTAAATAAGTGGAATTTCTGTCTTTTTCCCACAAAGCAAAGAAAATTCCTGTCTTTTTTTCCCCAAAATAAGGAAAATTTCTGACTTATTACCCTGAAATAAGTGAAATTTCTGCAATTTTGCCTCAAAATAAGTGAAATTTCTGCACTTTTGTCCCAAAATAAAGGAAATTTCTGGAATTTTGCCCCAAAATAAGTGGAATTTCTGAGTTTTGCCCCAAAATAAGGAGAATTTCTGTCTTTTTGCCCCAACATATAGGGAATTTCTGCCTTTTTGCCCAAATATTAGGGGAATTTCTTCAATTTTGCTCCAAAATACGGGGAATTTCTGCCTTTTTGCCCGAAAATAAGAAGAATGCATACCTTTTTGCCATCAAAAACGGAAAATCTTCATTTTTGATCCAAAATAAGGGGAATTTCTGCTTTTTTGCCTCTAACTAAGTGGAATTTCTGTCTTTTTCCCCCAAAACAAAGGGAATTTCTGTCTTTTTTGCCCAAAAATAAGGAAAAATTCTGACTTATTATCCTGAAGTTAGTGAAATTTCTGCAATTTTGCCCCAAAATATGGGAAATTTCTGACTTTTTGCCCTCAAATAAGGGAAATTTCAGCCTTTTTACCTCAAAATAAGGGGAATTTCTGCATTTTTGCCACAAAATATTAGGAATTTCTGCTTTTTGCCCCAAAATAAGGAAAATTTCTGCCTTTTTTTTCTGAAATAAGTGAAATTTCTGCAATTTTGCCCCAAAATAAGTGAAATTTCTGCAATTTTGCCCCAAATTAAGGGATATTTCTGGAATTTTGCCCCAAAATAAGTGGAATTTCTGAGTTTTGCCCCAAAATAAAGAGAATTTCTGTCATTTTGCCCCAGCATATAAAGATTTTCTGCATTTTTGCCCCACAATTAGGGGAATTTCTTCAATTTTGCTCCAAAATAAGGGGAATTTCTGATTTTTTGCCTCTAAATAAGTGGAATTTCTGTCTTTTTCCCCCAAAACAAAGGGAATTTCTGTCTTTTTTGCCCCAAAATAAGAAAAAATTCTGACTTATTACCCTGAAGTAAGTGAAATTTATGGAATTTTGCCCCAAAATAAGGGAAATTTCTGCGTTTTTGTTTCCAAAATAAGGGGAATTTCAGCCATTTTACCTCAAATTAGGGGAATTTCTGCATATTTACCCCCTATTAAGAGGAATTTTAGCATTTTTACCTCAAAGTAAAGGGAATTTCTGCATTTTTGCCCCCAAATATTGGGAATTTCAGCCTTTTTACCTCAAAATAAGGGGAATTTCCGCATTTTTGCCACAAAATAAGAAAATTTCTGCTTTTTTTCCTGAAATAAGTGAAATTTCTGCAATTTTGCCCCAAAATAAGTGAAATTTCTGCAATTTTGCCCCAAAATAAGGGAAATTTCTGGAATTTTGACCCCAAAAATGGAATTTCTGAGTTTTGCCCCAAAATAATGAGAATTTCTGTCTTTTTGCCCCAACATATAGAGAATTTCTGCCTTTTTGACCTACAATTAGGCAAATTTCTGCAATTTTGCTCCAAAATACAAGGAATTTCTGCCTTTTTGCCCGAAAATAAAAAGAATGCATACCTTTTTGCCATAAAAAAGGGAAATTTCTTCATTTTTGCTCCAAAATAAAAAAAATTTCTGCTTTTTTGCCACTAAATAAGTGCAATTTCTGTCTTTTTCCCCCAAAACAAAGAAAATTCTTGTCTTTTTTGCCTCAAAATAAAGAAAATTTCTGACTTATTACCCTGAAATAAGAGAAATTTCTGCAATTTTGCCCCAAAATAAGTGAAATTTCTGCAATTTTGCCCCAAAATAAGAAAAATTTCTGGAATTTTGCCCCAAAATAAGTGGAATTTCTGAGTTTTGCCCCAAAATAAGGAGAATTTCTGTCTTTTTGCCCCAACATATAGGCAATTTCTGCCTTTTTGCCCCACAATTATGGGAATTTCTGCAATTTTGCTCCAAAATACGGAGAATTTCTGACTTTTTTTCCGAACATAAGAAGAATGCATACCTTTTTGCCATAAAAAAAGGGAAATTTCTTCATTTTTGCTCCAAAATAAGGGGAATTTCTGCTTTTTTGCCTCTAAATAAGTGGAATATCTGTCTTTTTCCCCTAAAACAAATGGAATTTCTGTCTTTTTTGCCCCAAAATAATGAAAAATTCTGACTTATTACCCTTTGTAAGTGAAATTTCTGCAATTTTGCCCTAAAATAAGAAAAATTTCTGCCTTTTTGCCCCCTATTAAGGGGAATTTCAGCCTTTTTACCTCAAAATAAGGGGAATTTCTGCATTTTTGACACAAAATATTAGGAATTTCTGCCTTTTTGCACCAAAATAAGAAAATTTCTGCTTTTTTTTCCCTGAAATAAGTGAAATTTCTGCAATTATGCCCCAAAATAAGTGAAATTTCTGCAATTTTGCCCCAAAATATGGAAAATTTCTTCCTTTTTGCCCCCAAATAAGGGGAATTTCAACCTTTTTACCTCAAAATAAGGGGAATTTCTGCATTTTGCCACAAAATATTAGCAATTTCTGACTTTTTGCCCCAAAATAAGGAAAATTAGTGCCTTTTTTCTCTGAAATAAGTGAAATTTCTGCAATTATGCCCCAAAATATGTGAAATTTCTGCAATTTTGCCCTAAAATAAGTGAAATTTCTCCAATTTTGCCCCAAAATAAAGGAAATTTTTAGAATTTTGCCCCAAAATAAGTGGAATTTCTGAGTTTTGCCCCAAAATAAGGAGAATTTCTGTCTTTTTGCCCCAACATATAGAAAATTTCTGCCTTTTTGCCCCACAATTAGGGGAATTTCTGCAATTTTGCTCCAAAATACGGGGAATTTCTGCCTTTTTGCCTGAAAATAAGAAGAATGCATAACTTTTTGCCATCAAAAAAGAAAATTTCTTCATTTTTGCTCAAAAATGAGGGGAATTTCTGCTTTTTGCCTCTAAATAAGTGAAATTTCTGTCTTTTTCTCCCAAAACAAAGGGAATTTCTGTCTTTTTTGCCCTAAAATAAGGAAAAATTCTGACTTATTACCCTGAAGTAAGTGAAATTTCTGCAATTTTACCCCAAAATAAAGGAAATTTCTGCCTTTTTGCCCCCAAATAAGGGGAATTTCAGCCTTTTTACCTAAAAATAAGGGGAATATCTGCATTTTTACCACAAAATATTAGGAATTTCTGCATTTTTGCCCCAAAATAAGGGAAATTTCTGGAATTTTGCCCCAAAATATGTGTAATTTCTGAGTTTTGCCCTAAAATAAGGAGAATTTCGGTCTTTTTGCTCTAACTAAAAGGAATTTCTGCCTTTTTGCCTCACAATTAGGGGAATTTCTGCAATTTTGCTCCAAAATACGGGGAATTTCTGCCTTTTTGCCCGAAAATAAGAAGAATGCATACCTTTTTGCCATAAAAAAGTTAAATTTCTTCATTTTTGCTTCAAAATAAGGGGAATTTCTCCTTTTTTGCCTCTAAATAAGTGGAATTTCTGTCTTTTCCCCAAAACAATGAAAAGTTCTGTCTTTTTTGCACCAAAATAAGGAAAATTTCTGATTTATTACCCTGAAATACGTGATATTTCTGTAATTTTGCCCCAAAATAAGTGAAATTTCTGCAATTTTTCCCGAAAATAAGGGAAATTTCTGAAATTTTGCCCCAAAATAAGTGGAATTTTTGAGTTTTGCCCCAAAATAAGGAGAATTTCTGTCTTTTTGCCCCAACATATAGGCAATTTCTGCCTTTTTGCCTCACAATTAGGGAAATTTTTGCAATTTTGCTCCAAAATACGGAGAATTTCTGCCTTTTTGCCCAAAAATAAGAAGAATGCATAACTTTTTGCCATAAAAAAGGGAAATTTCTTCATTTTTGCTCCAAAATAAGGGGAATTTCTGCTTTTTTGCCTCTAAATAAGTGGAATTTCTGTCTTTTTTTTCCCAAAAAAAGGGAATTACTGTTTTTATTTGCCGAAAAATAAGGAAAAATTCTGACTTATTTCCCTGAAGTAAGTAAAATTTCTGCAATTTTTCCCCAAAATAAAGGAAATTTCTGACTTTTTGCCCCCAAATAAGGGGAATTTCAGCCTTTTTACCTAAAATAAGAGGAACTTCTGAATTTTTGCCACAAAATATTAGGAATTTCTGCATTTTTGCCCCAAAATAAAAAAAATTTCTGCCTTTTTTCTCTGAAATAAGTGAAATTTCCGAAATTTTGCCCCAAAATAAGTTAAAGTTCTGCAATTTTAGCCCAAAATAAGTGAAATTTCTGCAATTTTGCCCCAAAATAAGAAAAATTTCTGCCTTTTTGCCCCCAAATAAGGGGAATTTCAGCCTTTTTACCTCAAAATAAGGGGAATTTCTGCATTTTTGCCACAAAATATTAGCAATTTCTGCCTTTTTGCCCCAAAATAAGGAAAATTACTGCCTTTTTTCTCTGAAATAAGTGAAATTTCTGCAATTATGCCCCAAAATATGTGAAATTTCTGCAATTTTGCCCCAAAATAAGTGAAATTTCTCCAATTTTGCCCCAAAATAAAGGAAATTTCTAGAATTTTGCCCCAAAATATGTGGAATTTTTGAGTTTTGCCCCAAAATAAGGAGAATTTCTGTATTTTTGCCCCAACATATAGAAAATTTCTGCCTTTTTGCCCCACAATTAGGGGAATTTCTGCAATTTTGCTCCAAAATACGGGGAATTTCTGCCTTTTTGCCTGAAAATAAGAAGAATGCATAACTTTTTGCCATCAAAAAAGGAAATTTCTTCATTTTTGCTCAAAAATGAGGGGAATTTCTGCTTTTTGCCTCTAAATAAGTGAAATTTCTGTCTTTTTCTCCCAAAACAAAGGGAATTTCTGTCTTTTTTGCCCTAAAATAAGGAAAAATTCTGACTTATTACCCTGAAGTAAGTGAAATTTCTGCAATTTTGCCCCAAAAGAAAGGAAATTTCTGCCTTTTTGCCCCCAAATAAGGGGAATTTCAGCCTTTTTACCTAAAAATAAGGGGAATATCTGCATTTTTACCACAAAATATTAGGAATTTCTGAATTTTTGCTCCAAAATAAGGAAAATTTCTGCATTTTTCCCTGATATAAGTGAAATTTCTGCCTTTTTGCCCCAAAATAAGGGAAATTTCTGGAATTTTGCCCCAAAATATGTATAATTTCTGAGTTTTGCCCCAAAATAAGGAGAATTTCTGTCTTTTTGCTCTAACTAAAGGGAATTTCTGCCTTTTTGCCTCACAATTAGGGGAATTTTTGCAATTTTGCTCCAAAATACGTGGAATTTCTGCCTTTTTGCCCGAAAATAAGAAGAATGCATACCTTTTTGCCATAAAAAATTTAAATTTCTTCATTTTTGCTTCAAAATAAGGGGAATTTCTACTTTTTTGCCTCTAAATAAGTGGAATTTCTGTCTTTTCCCCAAAACAAAGAAAAGTCCTGTTTTTTTGCCCAAAATAAGGAAAATTTCTGACTTATTACCCTGAAATACGTGATATTTCTTTAATTTTGCCCCAAAATAAGTGAAATTTCTGCAATTTTGCCCCAAAATAAGGGAAATTTCTGAAATTTTGCCCCAAAATAAGTGGAATTTTTGAGTTTTGCCCCAAAATAAGGAGAATTTCTGTCTTTTTGCCACAACATATAGGCAATTTCTGCATTTTTGCCTCACAATTAGGGGAATTTTTGCAATTTTGCTCCAAAATACGGAGAATTTCTGCCTTTTTGCCCAAAAATAAGAAGAATGCATACCTTTTTGCCATAAAAAAGGGAAATTTCTTCATTTTTGCTCCAAAATAAGGGGAATTTCTGCTTTTTTGCCTATAAATAAGTGGAATTTCTGTCTTTTTTCCCCCAAAAAAAAGGAATTACTGTTTTTTTTTGCCGCAAAATAAGGAAAAATTCTGACTTATTTCCCTGAAGTAAGTAAAATTTCTGCAATTTTTCCCCAAAATAAAGGAAATTTCTGACTTTTTGCCCCCAAACAAGGGGAATTTCAGCCTTTTTACCTAAAATAAGAGGAATTTCTGAATTTTTGCCACAAAATATTAGGAATTTCTGCATTTTTGCCCCAAAATAAAGAAAATTTCTGCCTTTTTTCTCTGAAATAAGTGAAATTTCCAAAATTTTGCCCCAAAATAAGTTAAAGTTCTGAAATTTTAGCCCAAAATAAGTGAAATTTCTGCAATTTTGCCCCAAAATAAGGAAAATTTATGCCTTTTTGCCCCCAAATAAGGGGAGTTTCAGCCTTTTTACCTCGAAATAAGGGGAATTTCTGCATTTTTGCCACAAAATATTAGCAATTTCTGCCTTTTTGCCCCAAAATAAGGAAAATTACTGCCTTTTTCTCTGAAATAAGGGAAATTTCTGCAATTTTGCCCCAAAATATGTGAAATTTCTGCAATTTTGCCCCAAAATAAGTGAAATTTCTCCAATTTTGCCCCAAAATAAAGGAAATTTCTAGAATTTTGCCCCAAAATAATTGGAATTTCTGAGTTTTGCCCAAAATAAGGAGAATTTCTGTCTTTTTGCCCTAACATATAGGCAATTTATGCCTTTTTGCCTCACAATAAGGGGAATTTTTGCAATTTTGCTCCAAAATACGGAGAATTTCTGCCTTTTTGCCCAAAAATAAGAAGAATGCATACCTTTTTGCCATAAAAAAGGGAAATTTCTTCATTTTTGCTCCAAAATAAGAGGAATTTCTGCTTTTTTGCCTCTAAATAAGTGGAATTTCTGTCTTTTTCCCCCAAAACAAAGGGAATTACTGTTTTTTTGCCGCAAAATAAGGAACAATCCTGACTTATTTCCCTGAAGTAAGTAAAATTTCTGCAATTTTTCCCCAAAATAAAGGAAATTTCTGACTTTTTGCCCTCAAATAAGGGGAATTTCAGCCTTTTTACCTAAAATAAGAGGAATTTCAGAATTTTTGCCACAAAATATTAGGAATTTCTGCATTTTTGCACCAAAATAAGAAAATTTCTGCTTTTTTCTCTGAAATAAGTGAAATTTCTGAAATTTTGCCCCAAAATAAGTTGAAGTTCTGCAATTTTAGCCCAAAATAAGTGAAATTTCTGCAATTTTGCATCAAAATAAGGGAAATTTCTGGAATTTTGCCCCAAAATCAGTGGAATTTCTGAGTTTTGCCCCAAAATAAGGAGAATTTCTGTCTTTTTGCCACAACATATAGAGAATTTCTGCCTTTTTGCCCCACAATTAGGGGAATTTCTGCAATTTTGCTCCAAAATACGGGGAATTTCTGCCTTTTTGCCCGAAAATAAGAAGAATGCATAACGTTTTGCCATAAAAAAGTTAAATTTCTTCATTTTTGCTTCAAAATAAGGGGAATTTCTGCTTTTTTGCCTCTAAATAAGTGGAATTTCTGTCTTTTCCCCCAAAACAAAGAAAAGTCCTGTCTTTTTTGCCCCAAAATAAGGAAAATATCTGACTTATTACCCTGAAATACGTGAAATTTCTGTAATTTTGCCCCAAAATAAGTGAAATTTCTGCAATTTTGCCCCAAAATAAGGGAAATTTCTGAAATTTTGCCCCAAAATAAGTGGAATTTCTGAGTTTTGCCCCAAAATAAGGAGAATTTCTGTCTTTTTGCCCTAACATATAGGCAATTTCTGCCTTTTTGCCTCACAATTAGGGGAATTTTTGCAATTTTGCTCCAAAATACGGAGAATTTCTGCCTTTTTGCCCAAAAATAAGAAGAATGCATAACTTTTTGCCATAAAAAAGGGAAATTTCTTCATTTTTGCTCCAAAATAAGGGGAATTTCTGCTTTTTTGCCTCTAAATAAGTGGAATTTCTGTCTTTTTCCCCCAAAACAAAGGGAATTACTGTTTTTTTTGCCGCAAAATAAGGAAAAATCCTGACTTATTTCCCTGAAGTAAGTAAAATTTCTGCAATTTTCCCCCAAAATAAAGGAAATTTCTGACTTTTTGCCCTCAAATAAAAGGAATTTCAGCCTTTTTACCTAAAATAAGAGGAATTTCTGAATTTTTGCCACAAAATATTAGGAATTTCTGCATTTTTGCCCCAAAATAAGAAAATTTCTGCTTTTTTTCTCTGAAATAAGTGAAATTTCTGAAATTTTGCCCCAAAATAAGTTGAAGTTCTGCAATTTTAGCCCAAAATAAGTGAAATTTCTGCAATTTTGCCTCAAAATAAGGGAAATTTCTGGAATTTTGCCCCAAAATAAGTGGAATTTCTGAGTTTTGCCCCAAAATAAGGAGAATTTCTGTCTTTTTGGCCCAACATATAGAGAATTTCTGCCTTTTTGCGCCACAATTAGGGGAATTTCTGCAATTTTGCTCCAAAATACAGGGAATTTCTGCCTTTTTGCCCGAAAATAAGAAGAATGCCTAACTTTTTGCCATAAAAAAGGGAAATTTCTTCATTTTTGCTCCAAAATAAGGGGAATGTTTGCTTTTTTGCCTTTAAATAAATGGAATTTCTGTCTTTTTCCCCCAAAACATAGGGAATTCCTGTCTTTTTTGCCCCAAAATAAGCAAAATTTCTGACTTATTACCCTGAAATAAGTGAAATTTCTGCACTTTTGCCCCAAAATAAAGGAAATTTTTGCCTTTTTGCCCCCAAATAAGGGGAATTTCAGCCTTTTTACCTCAAAATAAGGGGAATTTCTGCATTTTTGCCACAAAATATTAGGAATTTCTGCCCTTTTGCCCCAAAATAAGAAAATTTCTGCTTTTTTTCCCTGAAATAAGTGAAATTTCTGCAATTTTGCCCCAAAATAATTGAAATTTCAGCAAAATTGCCCCAAAATAAGGGAAATTTCTGGAATTTTGCCCCAAAATAAGTGGAAATTCTGCAATTTTGCCCCAAAATAAGGGAAATTTCTGGAATTTTGCCCCAAAATAAGTGGAATTTCTGAGTTTTGCCCCAAAATAAAGAGAATTTCTGTTTTTTTGCCCCAACATATAGGCAATTTGTGCCGTTTTGCCCCACAATTAGGGGAATTTCTGCAATTTTGCTCCAAAATACAAGGTATTTCTGCCTTTTTGCCCGAAAATAAGAAGAATGCATACCTTTTTGCCATAAAAATGGGAAATTTCTTCATTTTTGCTCCATAATAAAAGGAATTTCTGCTTTTTTGCCTCTAAATAAGTGGAATTTCTGTCTTTTTCCCCCAAAACAAAGGAAATTTCTGTCTTTTTTGCCCCAAAATAAGGAAAAATTCTGACTTATTACTCTGAAGTAAGTGAAGTTTCTGCAATTTTGCCCCAAAATAAGGGAAATTTTTGGAATTTTGCCCCAAAATAAGTGGAAATTCTGAGTTTTGCCCCAAAATAAAGAGAATTTCTGCCTTTTTGCCCCAACATATGGAGAATTTCTGTTTTTTTGCCCCACAATTAGGGGAATTTCTGCAATTTTGCTCCAAAATACGGGTAATTTCTGCCTTTTTGCCTAAAAATAAGAAGAATGCATAACTTTTTGCCATAAAAATGGGAAATTTCTTCATATTTGCTCCAAAATAAAAGGAATTTCTGCTTTTTTGCCTCTAAATAAGTGGAATTTCTGTCTTTTCCCCCCAAAACAAAGAGAATTTTTGTCTTTTTTGCCCCAAAATAAAGAAAAATTCTGACTTATTACCTTGTAGTAAGTGAAATTTCTGCAATTTTGCCCCAAAATAAGGGAACTTTCTGCCTTTTTACCCCCAAATAAGGGGAATTTCAGCCTTTTTACCTCAAAATAAAGGGAATTTCTGCATTTTTGCCCCCAAATAAGGGGAATTTCAGCCTTTTTACCTCAAAATAAGGGGAATTTCCGCATTTTTGCCACAAAATATTAGGAATTTCTGCATTTTTGCCCCAAAATAAGAAAATTTCTGCTTTTTTTCCCTGAAATAAGTGAAATTTCTGCAATTTTGCCCCAAAATAAGTGAAATTTCTGCAATTTTGTCCTAAAATAAAGGAAATTTCTGGAATTTTGCCCCAAAATAAGTGGAATTTCTGAGTTTTGCCCCAAAATAAGATGAATTTCTGTCTTTTTGCCCCAACATATAGGGAATTTCTGCCTTTTTGCCACACAATTAGGGGAATTTCTGCAATTTTGCTCCAAAATACGGGGAATTTCTGCCTTTTTGCCCGAAAATAAGAAGAATGCCTACCTTTTTGCCATCAAAAAAGGAAATTTCTTCATTTTTGCTCCAAAATAAGGGGAATTTCTGTTTTTTTGCCTCTAAATAAGTGGAATTTCTGTCTTTTTCCCCCAAAACAAAGGGAATTTCTGTCTTTTTTGACATAAAATAAGGAAAAATTCTGACTTATTACCCTGAAGTAAGTGAAATTTCTGCAATTTTGCCCCAAAATAAGGGAATTTTCTGCATTTTTGTTCCCAAAATAAGGGGAATTTTAGCCATTTTACCTCAAATTAGGGGAATTTCTGCATATTTACCCCCTATTAAGGGGAATTTCAGCATTTTTACCTCAAAATAAGGGGAATTTATGCATTTTGCCACAAAATATTAGGAATTTCTGCCTTTTTGGCCCAAAATAAGAAAATTTCTGCTTTTTTCCCTGAAATAAGTGAAATTTCTGCAATTTTGCCCCAAAATAAGTGAAATTTCTGCAATTTTGCCCCAAAATAAGGGAAATTTCTGGAATTTTGCCCCAAAAATGGAATTTCTGAGTTTTGCCCCAAAATAAGTATTTCTGTCTTTTTGCACCAACATATAGAGAATTTCTGCCTTTTTGCCCTACAATTAGGCAAATTTCTGCAATTTTGCTCCAAAATACGGAGAATTTCTGCCTTTTTGCCTGAAAATAAGAAGAATGCATACCTTTTTGCCATAAAAAAGGGAAATTTCTTCATTTTTGCTCCAAAATAAAAGGAATTTCTGCTTTTTTGCCACTAAATAAGGAAAATTACTGCCTTTTTCTCTGAAATAAGGGAAATTTCTGCAATTATGCCCCAAAATATGTGAAATTTCTGCAATTTTGCTCCAAAATAAGTGAAATTTCTCCAATTTTGCCCCAAAATAAAGGAAATTTCTAGAATTATGCCCAAAAATAAGTGGAATTTCTGAGTTTTGCCCCAAAATAAGGAGAATTTCTGTCTTTTTGCCCCAACATATAGAAAATTTCTGCCTTTTTCCCCACAATTAGGGGAATTTCTGCAATTTTGCTCCAAAATACGGGGAATTTCTGCCTTTTTGCCCGATATTAAGAAGAATGCATAACTTTTTGCCATCAAAAAAGGAAATTTCTTCATTTATTCTAAATAATGAGTGAAATTTCTGCTTTTTGCCTCTAAATAAGTGAAATTTCTGTCTTTTTCTCCCAAAACAAAGGGAATTTCTGTCTTTTTTGCCCTAAAATAAGGAAAAATTCTGACTTATTACCCTGAAGTAAGTGAAATTTCTGCAATTTTGCCCCAAAATAAAGGAAATTTCTGCCTTTTTGCCCCCAAATAACGGGAATTTCAGCCTTTTTACCTAAAAATAAGGGGAATATCTGCATTTTTACCACAAAATATTAGGAATTTCTGCATTTTTGCCACAAAATAAGGAAAATTTCTGCCTTTTTTCCCTGATATAAGTGAAATTTCTGCCTTTTTGCCCCAAAATAAGGGAAATTTCTGGAATTTTGCTCCAAAATATGTGTAATTTCTGAGTTTTGCCCCAAAATAAGGAGAATTTCTGTCTTTTTGCCCTAACTAAAGGAAATTTCTGCCTTTTTGCCTCACAATTAGGAGAATTTCTGCAATTTTGCTCCAAAATACGTGGAATTTCTGCTTTTTTGCCCGAAAATAAGAAGAATGCATACCTTTTTGCCATAAAAAAGTTAAATTTCTTCATTTTTGCTTCAAAATAAGGGGAATTTCTGCTTTTTTGCCTCTAAATAAGTGGAATTTCTGTCTTTTCCCCCAAAACAAAGAAAAGTCCTGTCTTTTTTGCCCCAAAATAAGGAAAATTTCTGACTTATTACCCTGAAATACGTGAAATTTCTTTAATTTTGCCCCAAAATAAGTGAAATTTTTGCAATTTTGCCCCAAAATAAGGGAAATTTCTGAAATTTTGCCCCAAAATAAGTGGAATTTCTGAGTTTTGCCCCAAAATAAGGAGAATTTCTGTCTTTTTGCCCTAACATATAGGCAATTTCTGCCTTTTTGCCTCACAATTAGGGGAATTTTTGCAATTTTGCTTCAAAATACGAAGAATTTCTGTCTTTTTCCCCCAAAACAAATGAAATTTCTGTCTTTTTTGCCCCAAAATAAGGAAAAATTCTGACTTATTACTCTGAAGTAAGTGAAGTTTCTGCAATTTTGCCCCAAAATAAGGGAAATTTTTGGAATTATGCCCCAAAATAAGTGGAAATTCTGAGTTTTGCCCCAAAATAAAGAGAATTTCTGCCTTTTTGCCCCAACATATGGAGAATTTCTGTTTTTTTGCCCCACAATTAGGGGAATTTCTGCAATTTTGCTCCAAAATACGGGTAATTTCTGCCTTTTTGCCTAAAAATAAGAAGAATGCATACCTTTTTGCCATAAAAATTGGGAAATTTCTTCATTTTTGCTCCAAAATAAAAGGAATTTCTGCTTTTTTGCCTCTAAAGAAGTGGAATTTCTGTCTTTTCCCCCCAAAACAAAGAGAATTTTTGTCTTTTTTGCCCCAAAATAAAGAAAAATTCTGACTTATTACCTTGTAGTAAGTGAAATTTCTGCAATTTTGCCCCAAAATAAGGGAACTTTCTGCCTTTTTACCCCCAAATAAGGGGAATTTCAGCCTTTTTACCTCAAAATAAAGGGAATTTCTGCATTTTTGCCCCCAAATAAGGGGAATTTCAGCCTTTTTACCTCAAAATAAGGGGAATTTCCGCATTTTTGCCACAAAATATTAGGAATTTCTGCATTTTTGCCCCAAAATAAGAAAATTTCTGCTTTTTTTCCCTGAAATAAGTGAAATTTCTGCAATTTTGCCCCAAAATAAGTGAAATTTCTGCAATTTTGTCCTAAAATAAAGGAAATTTCTGGAATTTTGCCCCAAAATAAGTGGAATTTCTGAGTTTTGCCCCAAAATAAGATGAATTTCTGTCTTTTTGCCCCAACATATAGGGAATTTCTGCCTTTTTGCCCCACAATTAGGGGAATTTCTGCAATTTTGCTCCAAAATACGGGGAATTTCTGCCTTTTTGCCCGAAAATAAGAAGAATGCCTACCTTTTTGCCATCAAAAAAGGAAATTTCTTCATTTTTGCTCCAAAATAAGGGGAATTTCTGTTTTTTTGCCTCTAAATAAGTGGAATTTCTGTCTTTTTCCCCCCAAAACAAAGGGAATTTCTGTCTTTTTTGACATAAAATAAGGAAAAATTCTGACTTATTACCCTGAAGTAAGTGAAATTTCTGCAATTTTGCCCCAAAATAAGGGAATTTTCTGCATTTTTGTTTCCAAAATAAGTGGAATTTTAGCCATTTTACCTCAAATTAGGGGAATTTCTGCATATTTACCCCCTATTAAGGGGAATTTCAGCATTTTTACCTCAAAATAAGGGGAATTTATGCATTTTTGCCACAAAATATTAGGAATTTCTGCCTTTTTGGCCCAAAATAAGAAAATTTCTGCTTTTTTCCCTGAAATAAGTGAAATTTCTGCAATTTTGCCCCAAAATAAGTGAAATTTCTGCAATTTTGCCCCAAAATAAGGGAAATTTCTGGAATTTTGCCCCAAAAATGGAATTTCTGAGTTTTGCCCCAAAATAAGTATTTCTGTCTTTTTGCACCAACATATAGAGAATTTCTGCCTTTTTGCCCTACAATTAGGCAAATTTCTGCAATTTTGCTCCAAAATACGGAGAATTTCTGCCTTTTTGCCCGAAAATAAGAAGAATGCATACCTTTTTGCCATAAAAAAGGGAAATTTCTTCATTTTTGCTCCAAAATAAAAGGAATTTCTGCTTTTTTGCCACTAAATAAGGAAAATTACTGCCTTTTTCTCTGAAATAAGGGAAATTTCTGCAATTACGCCCCAAAATATGTGAAATTTCTGCAATTTTGCCCCAAAATAAGTGAAATTTCTCCAATTTTGCCCCAAAATAAAGGAAATTTCTAGAATTTTGCCCAAAAATAAGTGGAATTTCTGAGTTTTGCCCCAAAATAAGGAGAATTTCTGTCTTTTTGCCCCAACATATAGAAAATTTCTGCCTTTTTCCCCACAATTAGGGGAATTTCTGCAATTTTGCTCCAAAATACGGGGAATTTCTGCCTTTTTGCCCGAAAATAAGAAGAATGCATAACTTTTTGCCATCAAAAAAGGAAATTTCTTCATTTATGCTCAAAAATGAGGGGAATTTCTGCTTTTTGCCTCTAAATAAGTGAAATTTCTGTCTTTTTCTCCCAAAACAAAGGGAATTTCTGTCTTTTTTGCCCTAAAATAAGGAAAAATTCTGACTTATTACCCTGAAGTAAGTGAAATTTCTGCAATTTTGCCCCAAAATAAAGGAAATTTCTGCCTTTTTGCCCCCAAATAAGGGGAATTTCAGCCTTTTTACCTAAAAATAAGGGGAATATCTGCATTTTTACCACAAAATATTAGGAATTTCTGCATTTTTGCCACAAAATAAGGAAAATTTCTGCCTTTTTTCCCTGATATAAGTGAAATTTCTGCCTTTTTGCCCCAAAATAAGGGAAATTTCTAGAATTTTGCCCCAAAATATCCGTAATTTCTGAGTTTTGCCTCAAAATAAAGAGAATTTCTGTCTTTTTGCCCTAACTAAAGGGAATTTCTGCTTTTTTACCTCACAATTAGGGGAATTTCTGCAATTTTGCTCCAAAATACGTGGAATTTCTGCTTTTTTGCCCGAAAATAAGAAGAATGCATACCTTTTTGCCATAAAAAAGTTAAATTTCTTCATTTTTGCTTCAAAATAAGGGGAATTTCTGCTTTTTTGCCTCTAAATAAGTGGAATTTCTGTCTTTTCCCCCAAAACAAAGAAAAGTCCTGTCTTTCTTGCCCCAAAATAAGGAAAATTTCTGACTTATTACCCTGAAATACGTGAAATTTCTGTAATTTTGCCCCAAAATAAGTGAAATTTTTGCAATTTTGCCCCAAAATAAGGGAAATTTCTGAAATTTTGCCCCAAAATAAGTGGAATTTCTGAGTTTTTCCCCAAAATAAGGAGAATTTCTGTCTTTTTGCCCTAACATATAGGCAATTTCTGCCTTTTTGCCTCACAATTAGGGGAATTTTTGCAATTTTGCTCCAAAATACGGAGAATTTCTGTCTTTTTCCCCCAAAACAAAGGAAATTTCTGTCTTTTTTGCCCCAAAATAAGGAAAAATTCTGACTTATTACTCTGAAGTAAGTGAAGTTTCTGCAATTTTGCCCCAAAATAAGGGAAATTTTTGGAATTTTGCCCCAAAATAAGTGGAAATTCTGAGTTTTGCCCCAAAATAAAGAGAATTTCTGCCTTTTTGACCCAACATCTGGAGAATTTCTGTTTTTTTGCCCCACAATTAGGGGAATTTCTGCAATTTTGCTCCAAAATACGAGTAATTTCTGCCTTTTTGCCTAAAAAAAAAAGAATGCATACCTTTTTGCCATAAAAATGGGAAATTTCTTCATTTTTGCTCCAAAATAAAAGGAATTTCTGCTTTTTTGCCTCTAAATAAGTGGAATTTCTGTCTTTTCCCCCCAAAACAAAGAGAATTTTTGTCTTTTTTGCCCCAAAATAAAGAAAAATTCTGACTTATTACCTTCTAGTAAGTGAAATTTCTGCAATTTTGCCCCAAAATAAGGGAACTTTCTGCCTTTTTACCCCCAAATAAGGGGAATTTCAGCCTTTTTACCTCAAAGTAAAGGGAATTTCTGCATTTTTGCCCCCAAATAAGGGGAATTTCAGCCTTTTTACCTCAAAATAAGGGGAATTTCCGCATTTTTGCCACAAAATAAGAAAATTTCTGCTTTTTTTCCCTGAAATAAGTGAAATTTCTGCAATTTTGCCCCAAAATAAGTGAAATTTCTGCAATTTTGTCCTAAAATAAAGGAAATTTCTGGAATTTTGCCCCAAAATAAGTGGAATTTCTGAGTTTTGCCCCAAAATAAGATGAATTTCTGTCTTTTTGCCCCAACATATAGGGAATTTCTGCCTTTTTGCCCCACAATTAGGGGAATTTCTGCAATTTTGCTCCAAAATACGGGGAATTTCTGCCTTTTTGCCGGAAAATAAGAAGAATGCCTACCTTTTTGCCATCAAAAAAGGAAATTTCTTCATTTTTGCTCCAAAATAAGGGGAATTTCTGTTTTTTTGCCTCTAAATAAGTGGAATTTCTGTCTTTTTCCCCCCAAAACAAAGGGAATTTCTGTCTTTTTTGACATAAAATAAGGAAAAATTCTGACTTATTACCCTGAAGTAAGTGAAATTTCTGCAATTTTGCCCCAAAATAAGGGAATTTTCTGCATTTTTGTTTCCAAAATAAGGGGAATTTTAGCCATTTTACCTCAAATTAGGGGAATTTCTGCATATTTACCCCCTATTAAGGGGAATTTCAGCATTTTTACCTCAAAATAAGGGGAATTTATGCATTTTTGCCACAAAATATTAGGAATTTCTGCTTTTTTGGCCCAAAATAAGAAAATTTCTGCTTTTTTCCCTGAAATAAGTGAAATTTCTGCAATTTTGCCCCAAAATAAGTGAAATTTCTGCAATTTTGCCCCAAAATAAGGGAAATTTCTGGAATTTTGCCCCAAAAATGGAATTTCTGAGTTTTGCCCCAAAATAAGGAGAATTTCTGTCTTTTTGCCCCAACATATAGAAAATTTCTGCCTTTTTCCCCACAATTAGGGGAATTTCTGCAATTTTGCTCCAAAATACGGAGAATTTCTGCCTTTTTGCCCGAAAATAAGAAGAATGCATACCTTTTTGCCATAAAAAAGGGAAATTTCTTTATTTTTGCTCCAAAATAAAAGGAATTTCTGCTTTTTTGCCACTAAATAAGGAAAATTACTGCCTTTTTCTCTGAAATAAGGGAAATTTCTGCAATTATGCCCCAAAATATGTGAAATTTCTGCAATTTTGCCCCAAAATAAGTGAAATTTCTCCAATTTTGCCCCAAAATAAAGGAAATTTCTAGAATTTTGCCCAAAAATAAGTGGAATTTCTGAGTTTTGCCCCAAAATAAGGAGAATTTCTGTCTTTTTGCCCCAACATATAGAAAATTTCTGCCTTTTTCCCCACAATTAGGGGAATTTCTGCAATTTTGATCCAAAATACGGGGAATTTCTGCCTTTTTGCCCGAAAATAAGAAGAATGCATAACTTTTTGCCATCAAAAAAGGAAATTTCTTCATTTATGCTCAAAAATGAGGGGAATTTCTGCCTTTTGCCTTTAAATAAGTGAAATTTCTCTCTTTTTCTCCCAAAACAAAGGGAATTTCTGTCTTTTTTGCCCTAAAATAAGGAAAAATTCTGACTTATTACCCTGAAGTAAGTGAAATTTCTGCAATTTTGCCCCAAAATAAAGGAAATTTCTGCCTTTTTGCCCCCAAATAAGGGGAATTTCAGCCTTTTTACCTAAAAATAAGGGGAATATCTGCATTTTTACCACAAAATATTAGGAATTTCTGCATTTTTGCCACAAAATAAGGAAAATTTCTGCCTTTTTTCCCTGATATAAGTGAAATTTCTGCCTTTTTGCCCCAAAATAAGGGAAATTTCTAGAATTTTGCCCCAAAATATCCGTAATTTCTGAGTTTTGCCCCAAAATAAGGAGAATTTCTGTCTTTTTGCCCTAACTAAAGGGAATTTCTGCCTTTTTACCTCACAATTAGGGGAATTTCTGCAATTTTGCTCCAAAATACGTGGAATTTCTGCTTTTTTGCCCGAAAATAAGAAGAATGCATACCTTTTTGCCATAAAAAAGTTAAATTTCTTCATTTTTGCTTCAAAATAAGGGGAATTTCTGCTTTTTTGCCTCTAAATAAGTGGAATTTCTGTCTTTTCCCCCAAAACAAAGAAAAGTCCTGTCTTTCTTGCCCCAAAATAAGGAAAATTTCTGACTTATTACCCTGAAATACGTGAAATTTCTGTAATTTTGCCCCAAAATAAGTGAAATTTTTGCAATTTTGCTCCAAAAAAAGGGAAATTTCTGAAATTTTGCCCCAAAATAAGTGGAATTTCTGAGTTTTGCACCAAAATAAGGAGAATTTCTGTCTTTTTGTCCTAACATATAGGCAATTTCTGCCTTTTTGCCTCACAATTAGGGGAATTTTTCCAATTTTGCTCCAAAATACGGAGAATTTCTGTCTTTTTCCCCCAAAACAAAGGAAATTTCTGTCTTTTTTGCCCCAAAATAAGGAAAAATTCTGACTTATTACTCTGAAGTAAGTGAAGTTTCTGCAATTTTGCCCCAAAATAAGGGAAATTTTTGGAATTTTGCCCCAAAATAAGTGGAAATTCTGAGTTTTGCCCCAAAATAAAGAGAATTTCTGCCTTTTTGCCCCAACATATGGAGAATTTCTGTTTTTTTGCCCCACAATTAGGGGAATTTCTGCAATTTTGCTCCAAAATACGAGTAATTTCTGCCTTTTTGCCTAAAAAAAAAAGAATGCATACCTTTTTGCCATAAAAATGGGAAATTTCTTCATTTTTGCTCCAAAATAAAAGGAATTTCTGCTTTTTTGCCTCTAAATAAGTGGAATTTCTGTCTTTTCCCCCCAAAACAAAGAGAATTTTTGTCTTTTTTGCCCCAAAATAGAGAAAAATTCTGACTTATTACCTTGTAGTAAGTGAAATTTCTGCAATTTTGCCCCAAAATAAGGGAACTTTCTGCCTTTTTACCCCCAAATAAGGGGAATTTCAGCCTTTTTACCTCAAAGTAAAGGGAATTTCTGCATTTTTGCCCCCAAATAAAGGGAATTTCAGCCTTTTTACCTCAAAATAAGGGGAATTTCCGCATTTTTGCCACAAAATAAGAAAATTTCTGCTTTTTTTCCCTGAAATAAGTGAAATTTCTGCAATTTTGCCCCAAAATAAGTGAAATTTCTGCAATTTTGTCCTAAAATAAAGGAAATTTCTGGAATTTTGCCCCAAAATAAGTGGAATTTCTGAGTTTTGCCCCAAAATAAGATGAATTTCTGTCTTTTTGCCCCAACATATAGGGAATTTCTGCCTTTTTGCCCCACAATTAGGGGAATTTCTGCAATTTTGCTCCAAAATACGGGGAATTTCTGCCTTTTTGCCCGAAAATAAGAAGAATGCCTACCTTTTTGCCATCAAAAAAGGAAATTTCTTCATTTTTGCTCCAAAATAAGGGGAATTTCTGTTTTTTTGCCTCTAAATAAGTGGAATTTCTGTCTTTTTCCCCCCAAAACAAAGGGAATTTCTGTCTTTTTTGACATAAAATAAGGAAAAATTCTGACTTATTACCCTGAAGTAAGTGAAATTTCTGCAATTTTGCCCCAAAATAAGGGAATTTTCTGCATTTTTGTTTCCAAAATAAGTGGAATTTTAGCCATTTTACCTCAAATTAGGGGAATTTCTGCATATTTACCCCCTATTAAGGGGAATTTCAGCATTTTTACCTCAAAATAAGGGGAATTTATGCATTTTTGCCACAAAATATTAGGAATTTCTGCCCTTTTGGCCCAAAATAAGAAAATTTCTGCTTTTTTCCCTGAAATAAGTGAAATTTCTGCAATTTTGCCCCAAAATAAGTGAAATTTCTGCAATTTTGCCCCAAAATAAGGGAAATTTCTGGAATTTTGCCCCAAAAATGGAATTTCTGACTTTTGCCCCAAAATAAGTATTTCTGTCTTTTTACACCAACATATAGAGAATTTCTGCCTTTTTGCCCTACAATTAGGCAAATTTCTGCAATTTTGCTCCAAAATACGGAGAATTTCTGCCTTTTTGCCTGAAAATAAGAAGAATGCATACCTTTTTGCCATAAAAAAGGGAAATTTCTTCATTTTTGCTCCAAAATAAAAGGAATTTCTGCTTTTTTGCCACTAAATAAGGAAAATTACTGCCTTTTTCTCTGAAATAAGGGAAATTTCTGCAATTATGCCCCAAAATATGTGAAATTTCTGCAATTTTGCCCCAAAATAAGTGAAATTTCTCCAATTTTGCCCCAAAATAAAGGAAATTTCTAGAATTTTGCCCAAAAATAAGTGGAATTTCTGAGTTTTGCCCCAAAATAAGGAGAATTTCTGTCTTTTTGCCCCAACATATAGAAAATTTCTGCCTTTTTCCCCACAATTAGGGGAATTTCTGCAATTTTGCTCCAAAAGACGGGGAATTTCTGCCTTTTTGCCCGAAATAAGAAGAATGCATAACTTTTTGCCATCAAAAAAGGAAATTTCTTCATTTATGCTCAAAAATGAGGGGAATTTCTGCTTTTTGCCTCTAAATAAGTGAAATTTCTGTCTTTTTCTCCCAAAACAAAGGGAATTTCTGTCTTTTTTGCCCTAAAATAAGGAAAAATTCTGACTTATTAACCTGAAGTAAGTGAAATTTCTGCAATTTTGCCCCAAAATAAAGGAAATTTCTGCCTTTTTGCCCCCAAATAAGGGGAATTTCAGCCTTTTTACCTAACAATAAGGGGAATATCTGCATTTTTACCACAAAATATTAGGAATTTCTGCATTTTTGCCACAAAATAAGGAAAATTTCTGCCTTTTTTCCCTGATATAAGTGAAATTTCTGCCTTTTTGCCCCAAAATAAGGGAAATTTCTGGAATTTTGCCCCAAAATATGTGTAATTTCTGAGTTTTGCCACAAAATAAGGAGAATTTCTGTCTTTTTGCTCTAACTAAAGGGAATTTCTGCCTTTTTGCCTCACAATTAGGGGAATTTTTGCAATTTTGCTCGAAAATACGTGGAATTTCTGCCTTTTTGCCCGAAAATAAGAAGAATGCATACCTTTTTGCCATAAAAAAGTTAAATTTCTTCATTTTTGCTTCAAAATAAGGGGAATTTCTACTTTTTTGCCTCTAAATAAGTGGAATTTCTGTCTTTTTCCAAAACAAAGAAAAGTCCTGTCTTTTTTGCCCCAAAATAAGGAAAATTTCTGACTTATTTCCCTGAAATACGTGATATTTCTGTAATTTTGCCCCAAAATAAGTGAAATTCCTGCAATTTTGCCCCAAAATAAGGGAAATTTCTGAAATTTTGCCCCAAAATAAGTGGAATTTTTGAGTTTTGCCCCAAAATAAGGAGAATTTCTGTCTTTTTGCCCCAACATATAGGCAATTTCTGCATTTTTGCCTCACAATTAGGGGAATTTTTGCAATTTTGCTCCAAAATACGGAGAATTTCTGCCTTTTTGCCCAAAAATAAGAAGAATGCATACCTTTTTGCCATAAAAAAGGGAAATTTCTTCATTTTTGCTCCAAAATAAGGGGAATTTCTGCTTTTTTGCCTATAAATAAGTGGAATTTCTGTCTTTTTTCCCCAAAACAAAAGGAATTACTGTTTTTTTTTGCCCCAAAATAAGGAAAAATTTTGACTTATTTCCCTGAAGTAAGTAAAATTTCTGCAATTTTTCCCCAAAATATAGGAAATTTCTGACTTTTTGCCCCCAAATAAGGAAAATTTCAGCCTTTTTACCTAAAATAAGAGGAATTTCTGAATTTTTGCCACAAAATATTAGGAATTTCTGCATTTTTGCCCCAAAATAAATAAAATTTCTGCCTTTTTTCTCTGAAATAAGTGAAATTTCTGAAATTTTGCCCCAAAATAAGTTAAAGTTCTGCAATTTGAGCCCAAAATAAGTGAAATTTCTGCAATTTTGCCCCAAAATAAGAAAAATTTCTGCCTTTTTGCCCCCAAATAAGGGGAATTTCAGCCTTTTTACCTCAAAATATGGGGAATTTCTGCATTTTTGCCACAAAATATTAGCAATTTCTGCCTTTTTGCCCCAAAATAAGGAAAATTACTGCCTTTTTCTCTGAAATAAGGGAAATTTCTGCAATTATGCCAGAAAATATGTGAAATTTCTGCAATTTTGCCCCAAAATAAGTGAAATTTCTCCAATTTTGCCCCAAAATAAAGGAAATTTCTAGAATTTTGCCCAAAAATAAGTGGAATTTCTGAGTTTTGCCCCAAAATAAGGAGAATTTCTGTCTTTTTGCCCTAACATATAGGCAATTTCTGCCTTTTTGCCTCACAATTAGGGGAATTTTTGCAATTTTGCTCCAAAATACGGAGAATTTCTGCCTTTTTGCCCAAAAATAAGAAGAATGCATACCTTTTTGCCATAAAAAAGGGAAATTACTTCATTTTTGCTCCAAAATAAGGGGAATTTCTGCTTTTTTGCCTCTAAATAAGTGGAATTTCTGTCTTTTTCCCCCAAAACAAAGGGAATTACTGTTTTTTGCCGCAAAATAAGGAAAAATCCTGACTTATTTCCCTGAAGCAAGTAAAATTTCTGCAATTTTTCCCCAAAATAAAGGAAATTTCTGACTTTTTGCCCTCAAATAAGGGGAATTTCAGCCTTTTTACCTAAAATAAGAGGAATTTCTGAATTTTTGCCACAAAATATTAGGAATTTCTGCATTTTTGCACCAAAATAAGAAAATTTCTGCTTTTTTCTCTGAAATAAGTGAAATTTCTGAAATTTTGCCCCAAAATAAGTTGAAGTTCTGCAATTTTAGCCCAAAATAAGTGAAATTTCTGCAATTTTGCCTCAAAATAAGGGAAATTTCTGGAATTTTGCCCCAAAATAAGTGGAATTTCTGAGTTTTGCCCCAAAATAAGGAGAATTTCTGTCTTTTTGCCCCAACATATAGAGAATTTCTGCCTTTTTGCCCCACAATTAGGGGAATTTCTGCAATTTTGCTCCAAAATACGGGGAATTTCTGCCTTTTTGCCGAAAATAAGAAGAATGCATACCTTTTTCCCAAAAAAAAAAGTTAAATTTCTTCATTTTTGCTTCAAAATAAGGGGAATTTCTGCTTTTTTGCCTCTATATAAGTGGAATTTCTGTCTTTTCCCCAAAAACAAAGAAAAGTCCTGTCTTTTTTGCACCAAAATAAGGAAAATTTCTGACTTATTACCCTGAAATACGTGAAATTTCTATAATTTTGCCCCAAAATAAGTGAAATTTCTGCAATTTTGCCCCAAAATAAGGGAAATTTCTGAAATTTTGCCCCAAAATAAGTGGAATTTCTGAGTTTTGCCCCAAAATAAGGAGAATTTCTGTCTTTTTGCCCTAACATATAGGCAATTTCTGCCTTTTTGCCTCACAATTAGGGGAATTTTTGCAATTTTGCTCCAAAATACGGAGAATTTCTGCCTTTTTGCCCAAAAATAAGAAGAATGCATACCTTTTTGCCATACAAAAGGGAAATTTCTTCATTTTTGCTCCAAAATAAGGGGAATTTCTGCTTTTTTGCCTCTAAATAAGTGGAATTTCTGTCTTTTTCCCCCAAAACAAAGGGAATTACTGTTTTTTTTGCCGCAAAATAGGAAAAATCCTGACTTATTTCCCTGAAGTAAGTAAAATTTCTGCAATTTTTCCCCAAAATAAAGGAAATTTCTGACTTTTTGCCCTCAAATAAGGGGAATTTCAGCCTTTTTACCTAAAATAAGAGGAATTTCTGAATTTTTGCCACAAAATATTAGGAATTTCTGCATTTTTGCACCAAAATAAGAAAATTTCTGCTTTTTTCTCTGAAATAAGTGAAATTTCTGAAATTTTGCCCCAAAATAAGTTGAAGTTCTGCAATTTTAGCCCAAAATAAGTGAAATTTCTGCAATTTTGCCTCAAAATAAGGGAAATTTCTGGAATTTTGCCCCAAAATAAGTGGAATTTCTGAGTTTTGCCCCAAAATAAGGAGAATTTCTGTCTTTTTGGCCCAACATATAGAGAATTTCTGCCTTTTTGCCCCACAATTAGGGGAATTTCTGCAATTTTGCTCCAAAATACGGGGAATTTCTGCCTTTTTGCCCGAAAATAAGAAGAATGCGTAACTTTTGCCATAAAAAAGGGAAATTTCCTCATTTTTGCTCCCAAATAAGGGGAATGTTTGCTTTTTTGCCTTTAAATAAGTGGAATTTCTGTCTTTTTCCCCCAAAACATAGGGAATTCCTGTCTTTTTTGCCCCAAAATAAGCAAAATTTATGACTTATTACCCTGAAATAAGTGAAATTTCTGCACTTTTGCCCCCAAAAAAAGGAAATTTTTGCCTTTTTGCCCCCAAATAAGGGGAATTTCAGCCTTTTTACCTCAAAATAAGGGGAATTTCTGCATTTTTGCCACAAAATATTAGGAATTTCTGCATTTTTGCCCCAAAATAAGAAAATTTCTGCTTTTTTTCCCTGAAATAAGTGAAATTTCTGCAATTTTGCCCCAAAAAGTGAAATTTCAGCAAAATTGCCCCAAAATAAGGGAAATTTCTGGAATTTTGCCCCAAAATTAGTGGAAATTCTGCAATTTTGCCCCAAAATAAGGGAAATTTCTGGAATTTTGCCCCAAAATAAGTGGAATTTCTGAGTTTTGCCCCAAAATAAAGAGAATTTCTGTTTTTTTGCCCCAACATATAGGCAATTTGTGCCGTTTTGCCCCACAATTAGGGGAATTTCTGCAATTTTGCTCCAAAATACAGGGTATTTCTGCCTTTTTGCCCGAAAATAAGAAGAATGCATACCTTTTTGCCATAAAAATGGGAAATTTCTTCATTTTTGCTCCATAATAAAAGGAATTTCTGCTTTTTTGCCTCTAAATAAGTGGAATTTCTGTCTTTTTCCCCCAAAACAAAGGAAATTTCTGTCTTTTTTGCCCCAAAATAAGGAAAAATTCTGACTTATTACTCTGAAGTAAGTGAAGTTTCTGCAATTTTGCCCCAAAATAAGGGAAATTTTTGGAATTTTGCCCCAAAATAAGTGGAAATTCTGAGTTTTGCCCCAAAATAAAGAGAATTTCTGCCTTTTTGCCCCAACATATGGAGAATTTCTGTTTTTTTGCCCCACAATTAGGGGAATTTCTGCAATTTTGCTCCAAAATACGGGTAATTTCTGCCTTTTTGCCTAAAAATAAGAAGAATGCATACCTTTTTGCCATAAAAAAGGGAAATTTCTTCATTTTTGCTCCAAAATAAAAGGAATTTCTGCCTTTTTGCCACTAAATAAGTGGAATTTCTGTCTCTTTCCCACAAAACAAAGGGAATTTCTGTCTTTTTTGCCCCAAAATAAGGAAAAATTCTGTCTTATTACCCTGAACTATGTAAAATTTTTGCAATATTGCCCCAAAATAAGGGAAATTTCTGACTTTTTGCTCCCAAATAAGGGGAATTTCAGCCTTTTTACCTAAAATAAGAGGAATTTCTGAATTTTTGCCACAAAATATTAGGACTTTCTGCATTTTTGTCCCAAAATAAGGAAAATCTCTGCCTTTTTTCTCTGAAATAAGTGAAATTTCTAAAATTTTGCCCCAAAATAAGTGAAAGTTCTGCAATTTTATCCCAAAATAAGTGAAATTTCTGCAATTTTGCCCCAAAATAAGGGAAATTTCTGGAATTTTGCCCCAACATAAGTGGAATTTCTGAGTTTTGCCCCAAAATAAGGAGTATTTCTGTCCTTTTGCCCCAACATACCGTGAATTTTTGCCTTTTTGCCCGAAAATAAGAAGAATGCATACCTTTTTGCCATAAAAAAAGAAAATTTCTTCATTTTTGCCCAAAAATAAGGGGAATTTCTGCTTTTTTGCCTAAATAAGTGGAATATCTGTCTTTTTCCCCTAAAACAAATGGAATTTCTGTGTTTTTTGCCTCAAAATAATGAAAAATTCTGACTTATTACCCTGAAGTAAGTGAAATTTCTGCAATTTTGCCCTAAAATAAGAAAAATTTCTGCATTTTTGCCCTCTATTAAGGGGAATTTCAGCCTTTTTACCTCAAAATAAGGGGAATTTCTGCATTTTTGACACAAAATATTAGGAATTCCTGACTTTTTGAACCAAAATAAGAAAATTTCTGCTTTTTTCTCTGAAATAAGTGAAATTTCTGCAATTATGCCCCAAAATAAGTGAAATTTCTGCAATTTTGCCCCAAAATAAGGAAAATTGCTGGAATTTTGCCCCAAAATAATGGAATTTCTGAGTTTTGACCCAAAATAAGGAGAATTTCTGTCTTTTTGCCCCAACATATAGAAAATTTCTGCCTTTTTGCCCCACAATTAGGCAAATTTCGGCAATTTTGCTTTAAAATACCGTGAATTTTTGCCTTTTTGCCCGAAAATAAGAAGAATGAATACCTTTTTGCCATAAAAAAGAGAAATTTCTTCATTTTTGCTCCAAAATAAGGGGAATTTCTTTTTTTTTGCCTCTAAATAAGTGGAATTTCTGTCTTTTTCCCCCAAAACAAAGAAAATTCCTGTCTTTTTTGCCCAAAAATAAGAAAAATTTCTGACTTATTACCCTGAAATAAGTGAAATTTCTGCAATTTTGCCTCAAAATAAGTGAAATTTTTGCACTTTTGTCCCAAATTAAGGGAAATTTCTGGAATTTTGCCGCAAAATAAGTGGAATTTCTGAGTTTTGCCCCAAAATAAGGAGAATTTCTGTCTTTTTGCCCCAACATATAGGGAATTTCTGCATTTTTGCCCCACAATTAGGGGAATTTCTTCAATTTTGCTTCAAAATACGGGGAATTTCTGCCTTTTTGCCCCAAAATAAGAAGAATGCATAACTTTTTGCCATAAAAAAAGGAAATTTCTTCATTTCTGCAATTTTGCCCCAAAATAAGTGAAATTTTTGCAATTTTGCCCCAAAATAAGAGAAATTTCTGGAATTTTGCCCAAAAATAAGTGGAATTTCTGAGTTTTGCCCCAAAAAAGAGAATTTCTGTCTTTTTGCCCCAACATATAGAGATTTTCTGCATTTTTGTCGTACAATTAGGGGAATTTCTGCAATTTTGCTCCAAAATACGGGGAATTTCTGCTATTTTGCCCGAAAATAAGAAAAATGCATACGTTTTTGCCATAAAAAAGGGAAATTTCTTCATTTTTGCTCCAAAATAAGGGGAATTTCTGCTTTTTTGCCTCTAAAGAAGTGGAATTTCTGTCTTTTTTTCCAAAACAAAGGGAATTCCTGTCTTTTTTGCCCCATAATATGGATAAATTCTGACTTATTACCCTGAAGTATGTGAAATTTCTGGAATTTTGCCCCAAAATAAGGTAAATTTCTGCGTTTATGTTTCCAAAATAAAGGGAATTTCAGCCATTTTACCTCAAATTAGGGGAATTTCTGTATATTTACCCCCTATTAAGAGGAATTTCAGTTTTTTTACCTCAAAATAAAGGGAATTTCTGCATTTTTGACAAAAAATATTAGGAATTTCTGCCCTTTGGCCCAAAATAAGAAAATTTCTGCTTTTTTTTCTGAAATAAGTGAAATTTCTATAATTTTGCCCCAAAATAAGTGAAATTTCAGCAATTGTGCCACAAAATAAGGGAAATTTCTGGAATTTTGCCCAAAATAATGGAATTTCTGAGTTTTGCCCCAAAATAAGGAGAATTTCTGTCTTTTTGCCCAAACATATAGAGAATTTCTGCCTTTTTGCCCCACAAATAGGGGAATTTCTGCAATTTTGCTCCAAAATACGGGGAATTTCTGCCTTTTTGCCTGAAAATAAGAAGAATGCATACCTTTTTGCCATAAAAAAGGGAAATTTCTTCATTTTTGCTCCAAATTAAAGGGAATTTCTGCTTTTTTGCCTCTAAATAAGTGGAATTTCTGTCTTTTTCCCCCCAAACAAAAAAAATTCCTGTCTTTTTTGCCCCAAAATAAGGAAAATTTCTGACTTATTACCCTGAAATAAGTGAAATTTCTGCAATTTTGCCCCAAAATAAGTGAAAATTCTGCAATTTTGCCCCATAATAAGGAAAATTTCTAGAATTTTGCCCCAAAATAAGTGGAATTTCTGAGTTTTGCCCCAAAATAAGAAGAATTTCTGTCTTTTTGCCCCATCATATAGGCAATTTCATCCTTTTTGCCCCACAATTAGGGGAATTTCTGCAATTTTGCTCCAAAATACGGAGAATTTCTGCCTTTTTGCCCGAAAATAAGAAGAATGCATACATTTTGCCATAAAAAAGGAAAATTTCTTCATTTTTGCTCCAAAATAAGGGGAATTTCTGCTTTTTTGCCTCTAAATAAGTGAAATTTCTGTCTTTTTATCCCAAAACAAAAGGAATTCCTGTCTTTTTTGCCCCAAAATAAAAAAAAATTCTGACTTACTACCCTGAAGTAAGTGAAATTTCTGCAATTTTGCCCCAAAATAAGGGAAATTTCTGCCTTTTTGCCCCCAAATAAGAGGAATTTCAGCCTTTTTACATCAAAATAAAGGGAATATCTGCATTTTTACCACAAAATATTAGGAATTTCTGCATTTTTGCCCCAAAATAAGAAAAATTTCTGCTTTTTTTCCCTGAAATAAGTGAAATTTCAGCAATTGTGCCCCAAAATAAGTGACATTTCTGCAATTTTGTCCTAAAATAAGGGAAATTTCTGGAATTTTGCCCCAAAATAAGTGGAATTTCTGAGTTTTGCCCCAAAATAAGGAGAATTTCTGTCTTTTTGCCCCAACATATAGGGAATTTCTGCCTTTTTGCCCCATAATTAGGGGAATTTCTGCAATTTTGCTCCAAAATACGGGGAAATTCTGCCTTTTTGCCCGAAAATAAGAAGAATGCATACCTTTTGGCCATCAAAAAAGGAAATTTCTTCATTTTTGCTCCGAAATAAGAAGAATTTCTGTTTTTTTGCCTCTAAATAAGTGGAATTTCTGTCTTTTTCCCCCCAAAACAAAGGGAATTTCTGTCTTTTTTGCCCTAAAATAAAGAAAAATTCTGACTTATTACCCTGAAGTAAGTGAAATTTCTGCAATTTTTCCCCAAAATAAGGGAAATTTCTGTGTTTTTGTTTCCAAAATAAGGGGAATTTCAGCCATTTTACCTCAAATTAGGAAAATTTCTGGATATTTACCCCCTATTAAGGGGAATTTCAGCCATTTTACCTCAAATTAGGGGAATTTCTGCATATTTAATCCCTATTAAGGGGAATTTCAGCATTTTTACCTCAAAATAAGGGGAATTTATGCATTTTTGCCACAAAATATTAGGACTTTCTGCCTTTTTGGCCCAAAATAAAAAATTTCTGCTTTTTTTCCCTGAAATAAGTGAAATTTCTGCAATTTTACCCCAAAATAAGTGAAATTTCTGCAATTTTGCCCCAAAATAAGGGAAATATCTGGATTTTTGCCCCCAAAATGGAATTTCTGAGTTTTTCCCCAAAATAAGGAGAATTTCTGACTTTTTGCCCCAACATGTAGAGAATTTCAGCCTTTTTGCCCTACAATTAGGCAAATTTCTGCAATTTTGCTCCATAATACGGGGAATTTCTGCCTTTTTGCCCGAAAATAAGAAGAATGCATACCTTTTTGCCATAAAAAAGGGAAATTTCTTCATTATTGCTCCAAGATAAAAGGAATTTTTGCTTTTTTGCCACTAAATAAGTGGAATTTCTGTCTTTTTCCCCCAAAACAAAGAAAATTCCTGTCTTTTTTGCCCCAAAATAAGGAAAATTTCTGACTTATTACCCTGAAATACGTGAAATTTCTGCAATTTTGCCCCAAAATAAGTGAAATTTCTGCAATTTTGCCCCAAAATAAGGAAAATTTCTGGAATTTTGCCCCAAAATAAGTGGAATTTCTGAGTTTTGCCCCTAAAAAAGGAGAATTTCTGTCTTTTTGCCCCAACATATAGGCAATTTCTGCCTTTTTCCCCCACAATTATGGGAATTTCTGCAATTTTGCTCCAAAATACGGAGAATTTCTGCTTTTTGCTCGAAAATAAGAAGAATGCATACCTTTTTGCCATAAAAATAGGAAATTTTTTCAATTTTGCTCCAAAATAAGTTGAATTTCTACTTTTTTGCCTCTAAATAAGTGGAATATCTGTCTTTTTCCCCTAAAACAAATGGAATTTCTGTCTTTTTTGCCCCAAAATAATGAAAAATTCTGACTTAATACCCTGAAGTAAGTGAAATTTTTGCAATTTTGCCCTAAAATAAGAAAAAATTCTGCCTTTTTGCCATCTATTAAGGGGAATTTTAGCCTTTTTACCTCAAAATAAGGGGAATTTCTGCATTTTGACACAAAATATTAGGAATTTCTGCCATTTTGCCCCAAAATAAGAAAATTTCTGCTTTTTTTCCCTGACATAAGTGAAATTTCTGCAATTATGCCCCAAAATAGGTGAAATTTCTGCAATTTTGCCCCAAAATAAGGAAACTTTCTGCTTTTTTGCCCCCAATAAGGGGAATTTCAGCCTTTTTACCTCAAAATAAGGGGAATTTTTGCATTTTTGCCACAAAATATTAGGAATTTCTGCCTTTTTGCCCCAAAATAAGGAAAATTACTGCCTTTTTACTCTGAAATAAGTGAAATTTCTGCAATTATGCCCCAAAATATGTAAAATTTCTTCAATTTTGCCCCAAAATAAGTGAAATTTCTTCAATTTTGTTCCAAAATAATGGAAATTTCTGGAATTTTGCCCCAAAATAAGTGGAATTTCTGAGTTTTGCCCCAAAATAAGGAGAATTTCTGTCTTTTTGCCCCAACATATAGAGAATTTCTGCCTTTTTGCCCCACAATTAGGGGAATTTCTGCAATTTTGCTCCAAAATACGAGGAATTTCTGCCTTTTTTGCGCGAAAATAAGAAGAATGCATAACTTTTTGCCATAAAAAAGTGAAATTTCTTCATTTTTGCTCGTAAATAAGGGAAATTTCTGCTTTTTTGCCTATAAATAAGTGAAATTTCTGTCTTTTTTCCCCAAAACAAAATGAATTCCTGTCTTTTTTGCCCCAAAATAAGGAAAAATTCTGACTTATTACCCTGAAGTAAGTGAAATTTCTGCAATTTTGCCCCAAAATAAAGGAAATTTCTGCCTTTTTGCCCCCAAATAAGGGGAATTTCAGCATTTTTACATCAAAATAAGGGGAATATATGCATTTTTACCCCAAAATATTAGGAATTTCTGCATTTTTGCTCCAAAATAATGAAAATTTCTGCTTTTTTTCCCTGAAATAAGTGAAATTTCTGCAATTTTGCCTTAAAATAAGTGAAATTTCTGGAATTTTGTCCTAAAATAAGGGAAATTTCTGGAATTTTGCCCTAAAATAAGTGGAATTTCTGAGTTTTGCCCAAAAATAAGAAGAATTTCTGTCTTTTTGCCCCAACATATAGGGAATTTCTGCCTTTTTGCCCCACAATTAGGGGAATTTCTGCAATTTTGCTCCAAAATACGGGGAATATCTGCCTTTTTGCCCGAAAATAAGAAGAATGCATACCTTTTTGCCATCAAAAAATGTAATTTCTTCATTTTTGCTCCAAAATAAGGGGAATTTTTTTTTGCCTCTAAATAAGAGGAATTTCTGTCTTTTTCCCCCCAAAACAAAGGGAATTTCTGTCTTTTTTGCCCTAAAATAAGGAAAAATTCTGACTTATTACCCTGAAGTAAGTGAAATTTCTGCAATTTTGCCCTAAAATAAGGGAAATTTTTGCGTTTTTGTTTCCAAAATAAGGGGTATTTCAGCCATTTTACCTCCAATTAGGGGAATTTCTGCATATTTACCCCCTATTAAGGGGAATTTCAGCATTTTTACCTCAAAATAAGGGGAATTTATGCATTTTTGCCACAAAATATTAGGAATTTCTGCCTTTTTGGCCCAAAATAAGAAAATTTCTGCTTTTTTTCCCTGAAATAAGTGAAATTTCTGCAATTTTGCCCCAAAATAAGTGAAATTTCTGCAATTTTGCCCCAAAATAAGGGAAATTTCTGGAATTTTGCCCCAAAAATGGAATTTCTGAGTTTTGCCCCAAAAAAGAAGAATTTCTGTCTTTTTGCCCCAACATATAGAGAATTTCTGCATTTTTGCCCTACAATTAGGCAAATTTCTGCAATTTTGCTCCAAAATACGGAGAATTTCTGCCTTTTTGCCCGAAAATAAGAAGAATGCATACCTTTTTGACATAAAAAAAGGAAATTTCTTCATTTTTGCACCAAAATAAGGGGAATTTCTGCTTTTTTGCCTCTAAATAAGTGGAATATCTGTCTTTTTCCCCTAAAACAAATGGAATTTCTGTCTTTTTTGCCTCAAAATAATGAAAAATTCTGACTTATTACCCTGAAGTAAGTGAGATTTCTGCAATTTTGCCCTAAAATAAGAAAAATTTCTGCCTTTTTGCCCCCTATTAATGGGAATTTAAGCCTTTTTACCTCAAAATAAGGGGAATTTCTGCATTTTTGACACAAAATATTAGAAATTTCTGCCTTTTTACCCCAAAATAAGAAAATTGCTGCTTTTTTTCCCTGAAATAAGTGAAATTTCTGCAATTTTGTCCCAAAATAAGGGAAATTTCTGGAATTTTGCCCAAAAATAATGAAATTTCTGAGTTTTGCCCCAAAATAAGAATTTCTGTCTTTTTGCCCCAGCCTATAGAGAATTTCTGCCTTTTTGCCCCACAATTAGGCAAATTTCTGCAATTTTGCTCCAAAATACCGTGAATTTTTGCCTTTTTGCCCGAAAATAATAAGAATGCATACCTTTTTGCCATAAAAAAGGGAAATTTCTTCATTTTTGCTTCAAAATAAGGGGAATTTCTTCTTTTTTGCCTCTAAATAAGTGGAATTTCTGTCAATTTCCCCCAAAACAAAGAAAATTCCTGTCTTTTTTGCCCGAAAATAAGAAAAATTTCTGACTTATTACCCTGAACTAAGTGAAATTTCTGCAATTTTGCCTCAAAATAAGTGAAATTTCTGCACTTTTGTCCCAAAATAAGGGAAATTTCTGGAATTTTGCCGCAAAATAAGTGGAATTTCTGAGTTTTGCCCCAAAATAAGGAGAATTTCTGTCTTTTTGCCCCAACATATAGGGAATTTCTGCCTTTTTGCCCCACAATTAGGGGAATTTCTTTAATTTTGCTCCAAAATACGGGGAATTTCTGCCTTTTTGCCCGAAAATAAGAATGCATACATTTTTGCCATAAAAAAAGGAAATTTCTTCATTTTTGCTCCAAAATAAGGGGAAAATCTGCTTTTTTGCCTCTAAATAAGTGGAATTTCTGACTTTTTCCCCCAAAACAAAGATAATTTCTGTATTTTGCCCCAAAATAAGAAGAAATTCTGACTTATTACCCTGAAGTAAGTGAAATTTCTGCAATTTTGCCCCAAAATATGGGAAATTTCTGCAATTTTGCCCCAAAATAAGTGAAATTTCTGCAATTTTGCCCCAAAATAAGGGAAATTTCTGGAATTTTGCCCGAAAATAAGTAGAATTTCTGAGTTTTGCCCCAAAATAAGGAGAATTTCTGTCTTTTTGCCCCAACATATAGAGATTTTCTGCATTTTTGTCCCACAATTAGGGGAATTTCGGCAATTTTGTTCCAAAATACGGGGAATTTCTGCTTTTTTGCCTGAAAACAATAAGAATGCATGCCTTTTTGCCATAAAAAAGGGAATTTTATTCATTTTTGCTCCGAAATAAGGGGAATTTCTGCTTTTTTCCTCTAAATAAGTGGAATTTCTGTCTTTTTCCTCCAAAACAAAGGGAATTCCTGTCTTATTTGCCCCATAATATGGAAAAATTCGGACTTATTACCCTGAAGTATGTGAAATTTCTGGAATTTTGCCCCAAAATAAGGTAAATTTCTGCGTTTTTGTTTCCAAAATAAAGGGAATTTCAGCGATTTTACCTCAAATTAGGGGATTTTCTGCATATTTAGCCCCTATTAATAGGAATTTCAGCCTTTTTACCTAAAAATAAGGGGAATTTCTGCATTTTTGCAACAAAATATTAGGAATTTCTGCCCTTTGGCCCAAAATAAGAAAATTTCTGCTTTTTTTCTGAAATAAGTGAAATTTCTATAATTTTGCCCCAAAATAAGTGAAATTTCAGCAATTTTGCCCCCAAATAAGGAAAATTTCTGGAAATTTGCCCCAAAATAATGGAATTTCTTAGTTTTGCCCCAAAATAAGGAGAATTTCTGTCTTTTTGCCCCAACATATAGAGTATTTCTGCCTTTTGCCCCACAAATAGAGGAATTTCTGCAATTTTGCTCCAAAATACGGGGAATTTCTGCCTTTTTGCCCGAAAATAAGAAGAATGCATACCTTTTTGCCATAAAAAAGGGAAATTTCTTCATTTTTGCTCCAAATTAAGGGGAATTTCTGCTTTTTTGCCTCTAAATAAGTGGAATTTCTGTCTTTTTCCCCCCAAACAAAAAAAATTCCTGTCTTTTTTGCCCCAAAATAAGGAAAATTTCTGACTCATTACCCTGAAATAAGTGAAATTTCTGCAATTTTGCCCAAAAATAAGTGAAATTTCTGCAATTTTGCCCCAAAATAAGGAAAATTTCTAGAATTTTGCCCCAAAATAAGTGGATTTTCTGAGTTTTGCCCCAAAATAAGAAGAATTTCTGATTTTGCCCCAACATATAGGCAATTTCTGCCTTTTTGCCCCACAATTAGGGGAATTTCTGCAATTTTGCTCCAAAATACGGAGAATTTCTGCCTTTTTGCCCGAAAATAAGAAGAATGCATACCTTTTTGTCATAAAAAAGAGAAATTTCTTCATTTTTGCTCCAAAATAAGGGGAATTTCTGCTTTTTTGCCTCTAAATAAGTGGAATTTCTGTCTTTTTCCCCTAAAACAAATGGAATTTCTGTCTTTTTTGCCCCAAAATAAGGAAAAATTCTGACTTATTACCCTGAAGTAAGTGAAATTTCTGCAATTTTGCCCCAAAATAAGGGAAATTTCTGCCTTTTTGCCCCCTAATAAGGTGAATTTCAGCCTTTTTACCTCAAAATAAGGAGAATTTCTGCATTTTTGCACAAAATATTAGGAATTTCTGCCTTTTTGCCCCAAAATAAGGAAAATTACTGCCTTTTTTCTCTGAAATAAGTGAAATTTCTGCAATTATGCCCCAAAATATGTGAAATTTCTGCAATTTTGCCCCAAAATAAGTGAAATTTCTGCAATTTTGCCCCAAAATAAGGGAAATTTCTGGAATTTTGCCCCAAAATAAGTGGAATTTCTGAGTTTTGCCCCAAAATAAGGAGAATTTTTGTCTTTTTGCCCTAACATATAGAGAATTTCTGCCTTTTTGCCCCACAATTAGGGGAATTTCTGCAATTTTGCTCCAAAATACGAGGAATTTCTGCCTTTTTTGCGCGAAAATATGAAGAGTGCATAACTTTTTGCCATAAAAAATTGAAATTTCTTCATTTTTGCTCCAAAATAAGGGGAATTTCTGCTTTGTTGCCTCTAAATAAGTGGAATTTCTGTCTTTTTCCCCCAAAACAAAATGAATTCCTGTCTTTTTTGCCCAAAAATAAGGAAAAATTCAGACTTATTACCCTGAAGTAAGTGAAATTTCTGCAATTTTGCCCCAAAATAAGGGAAATTTCTGCCTTTTTGCCCCCAAATAAGGGGAATTTCTGCTTTTTTGCCTCTAAATAAGTGGAATTTCTGTCTTTTTCCCCCAAAACAAAGGGAATTTCTGTCTTTTTTGCCCTAAAATAAGGAAAATTTCTGACTTATTACCCTGAAATAAGTTAAATTTCTGTAATTTTGCCCCAAAAGAAGTGAAATTTCTGCAATTTTGCCCCAAAATAAGGGAAATTTCTGAAATTTTTCCCCAAAATAAGTGGAATTTCTGAGTTTTGCCCCAAAATAAGGAGAATTTCTGTCCTTTTGCCCCAACATATAGGCAATTTCTACCTTTTTGCCTCACAATTAGGGGAATTTCTGCAATTTTGCTCCAAAATACGGAGAATTTCTGCCTTTTGCCAAAAAATAAGAAGAATGCATACCTTTTTGCCATAAAATAGGGAAATTTCTTCATTTTTGCTCCAAAATAATGAGAATTTCTGCTTTTTTGCCTATAAATAAGTGGAATTTCTGTCTTTTTTCCCCAAAACAAAGGGAATTACCGTCTTTTTTGCCCCAAAATAAGGAAAAATACTGTCTTATTACCCTGAACTAAGTAAAATTTCTGCAATTTTGCCCCAAAATAAGGGAAATTTCTGACTTTTTGCCCCCAAATAAGGGGAATTTCAGGCTTTTTACCTAAAATAAGAGGAATTTCTGAATTTTTGCCACAAAATATTAGGAATTTCTGCATTTTTGCCCCAAAATAAGGAAAATTTCTGCCTTTTTTCTCTGAAATAAGTGAAATTTCTGAAATTTTGCCCCAAAATAAGTGAAAGTTCTGCAATTTTAGCCCAAAATAAGTGAAATTTCTGCAATTTTGCCCCAAAATAAAAGAAATTTCTGGAATTTTGCCCCAAAATAAGTGGAATTTCTGAGTTTTGCCCCAAAATAAGGAGAATTTCTGTCTTTTTGCCCCAACATAAAAAGAATTTCTGCCTTTTTGCCCCACAATTAGGGGAATTTCTGCAATTTTGCTCCAAAATACGGGGAATTTTTGCCTTTTTGCCCGAAAATAAGAAGAATGCATAATTTTTGCAATAAAAAAGGGAAATTTCTTCATTTTTGCTCCAAAATAAGGGGAATGTCTGCTTTTTTACCTTTAAATAAATGAAATTTCTGTTTTTTTCCCCCAAAACATAGGGAACTCCTGTATTTTTTGCCCCAAAATAAGGAAAATTTCTGACTTATTATCCTGAAATAAGTGAAATTTCTGCAATTTTGCCCCAAATTATAGGAAATTTTTGCCTTTTTGCCCCAAAATAAGAGGAATTTCAGCCTTTTTACCTCAAAATAAGGGGAATTTCTGCATTTTTGCCACAAAATATTAGGAATTTCTGCCTTTTTGCCCCAAAATAAGAAAATTTCTGCTTTTTTTCCCTGAAATAAGTGAAATTTCTGCAATTTTGCCCCAAAATAAGTGAAATTTCTGCAATTTTGCCACACAATAAGGGAAATTTCTGGAATTTTGCCCCAAAATAAGTGAAATTTCTGAGTTTTTCCCCAAAATAAGGAGAATTTCTGTTTTTTCCCCAACATATAGGCAATTTCTGCCTTTCTGCCACACAATTAGGGGAATTTCTGCAATTTTGCTCCAAAATACAGGGAATTTCTGCCTTTTTGCCCGAAAATAAGAAGAATGCATACCTTTTTGCCGTAAAAATAGGAAATTTCTTCATTTTTGCTCCAAAATAAGAGGAATTTCTGCTTTTTTGCCTCTAAATAAGTGGAATTTCTGTCTTTCTCTCCCAAAGCAAAGAGAATTTCTGTCTTTTTTGCCCCAAAATAAGGAAAAATTCTGACTTATTACCCTGAAGTAAGTGAAATTTCTGAAATTTTGTCCCAAAATAAGAGAACATTCTGCCTTTTTGCCCCCAAATAAGGGGAATTACAGCCTTTTTACCTCAAAATAAGGGGAATTTCTGCTTTTTGCCCCCAAATAAGGGGAATTTCAGCCTTTTAACCTCAAAATAAGGGGAATTTCTGCATTTTTGCCACAAAATATTAGAAATTTCTACATTTTTGCCCCAAAATAAGAGAAATTTCTGCTTTTTTTCCCTGAAATAAGTGAAATTTCTGCAATTTTGCCCCAAAATAAGTGAAATTTCTGCAATTTTGCCCCAAAATAAGGGAAATTTCTCGAATTTTGCCCCAAAATAAGTGGAATTTCTTAGTTTTGCCCCAAAATAAGGAGAATTTCTGTCTTTTTGCCCCAACATATAGGCAATTTCTGCCTCTTTGCCCCACAATTAGGGGAATTCCTGCAATTTTGCTCCAAAATACAGGGAATTTCTGCATTTTTGCCCAAAAATAAAAAGAATGCATAACTTTTTGCCATAAAAAAGGGAAATTTCTTCATTTTTGCTCCAAATAAGGGGAATTTCTGCTTTTTTGCTTCTAAATAAGTGGAATTTCTGTCTTTTTCCCCCAAAACAAATGGAATTTTTGTATTTTTGCACCAAAAAAGGAAAAATTCTGACTTATTACCCTGAAGTAAGTGAAACTTCTGCAATTTTGCCCCAAAATAAGGGAAATTTCTGCCTTTTTGCCCCCAAATAAGGGGAATTTCAGCCTTTTTGCCTCAAAATAAGGAGAATTTCTGCATTTTTGCCACAAAATATTATTAACTTCTGCCTTTTTGCCCCAAAATAAAAAAAATTTCTGCTTTTTTTCCCTGAAATAAGTGAAATTTCTGCCTTTTTGCCCCAATATAAGTGAAATTTCTGCAATTTTGCCCCAAAATAAGGGAAATTTCTGCAATTTTTCCACAAAATAAGTGGAATTTCTGAGTTTTGCCGCAAAATAAGAAGAATTTCTGTCTTTTTGCCCTAACTAAAGGGAATTTCTGCCTTTTTGCCCCACAATTAGGGTAATTTTTGAAATTTTGCTCCAAAATACAGGGAATTTCTGCCTTTTTGCCCGAAAATAAGAAGAATGCATACCTTTTTGCAATAAAAAAGTGAAATTTCTTCATTTTTGCTCCAAAATAAGGGGAATTTCTGATTTTCTGCCTCTAAATAAGTGGAATTTCTGCCTTTTTCCCCACAAACAAAGAAAATTCCTGTCTTTTTTGCCCCAAAATTAGGAAAATTTCTGACTTATTACCCTGAAATAAGTGAAATTTCTCCAATTTTGCCCCAAAATAAGTGAAATTTCTGCAATTTTGCCCCAAAATAAAGGAAATTTCTGGAATGTTGCCCCAAAATAAGTGGAATTTCTGAGTTTTGCCACAAAATAAGGAGAATTTCTGTCTTTTTAGCCCAACATATAGGCAATTTCTGCCTTTTTGCCCCACAATTAGAGGAATTTCTGCAATTTTTCTCCAAAATACGGAGAATTTCTGCCTTTTTGCACGAAAATAAGAAGAATGCATACTTTTTTGCCATAAAAAAGGGAAATTTCTTCATTTTTGCTCCAAAATAAGTAGAATTTCTGCTTTTTTGCCTCTAAATAAGTGGAATTTCTGTCTTTTTTCCCCAAAATAAAGGGAATTTCTGTCTTTTTTGCCCCAAAATAAGAAAAAATTCTGACTTATTACCCTGAAGTAAGTGAAATTTCTGCAATCTTGCCCCAAAATTAGGGAAATTAGTGCCTTTTTGCCCCGAAATAAGGAGAATTTTAGCCTTTTTACCTCAAAATAAGGGGAATTTCTGCATTTTTGTCACAAAATATTAGGAATTTCTGCCTTTTTGCCCCAAAATAAGGAAAATTTCTGTCTTTTTTCTCTGAAATAAGTGAAATTTCTGCAATTTTGCCCCAAAATAAGAGAAATTTCTGAATTTTGCCCCAAAATAAGGAGAATTTCTGTTTTTTGCCCCAGCATATCGAGAATTTCTGCCTTTTTGCCCCACAATTACGGGAATTTCTGCAATTTTGCTCCAAAATACGGAGAATTTCTGCCTTTTTGCCCGAAAATAAGAAGAATGCATACCTTTTTGCCATAAAAAGGAAATTTCTTTATTTTTGCTCCAAAATAAAAGGAATTTCTGCTTTTTTGCCTCTAAATAAGTGGAATTTCTGTCTTTTTTCCCCAAAACAAAGGGAATTTCTGTCTTTTTTGCCCTAAAATAAGGAAAAATTCTGACTTATTACCCTGTAGTAAGTGAAATTTCTGCAATTTTGCCAAAAAATAAGGGAAATTTCTGCTTTTTTGCCTCCAACTAAGGGGAATTTCAGCCTTTTTACCTCAAAATACGGTGAATTTCTGCATTTTTGCCCCCAAATAAGGGGAATTTCAGCCTTTATATCTCAAAATAAGGAGAATTTCTGCATTATTGCCACAAAACATTAGGAATTTCTGCCTTTTTGCCCCAAAATAAGAAAATTTCTCATTTTTTCCCTGAAAAAAGTGAAATTTTTGCAATTTTGCCCCAAAATATGTTAAATTTCTGCAATTTTGTCCCAAAATAAGGGAAATTTCTGGAATTTTGCCCCCAAATAAGTGGAATTTCTGAGTATTTCCCCAAAATAAGAAGAATTTCAGTCTTTTTGCCCCAACATATAGAGAATTTCTGCCTTTTTGCCCCACAATTTGGGAATTTCTGCAATTTTGCTCCAAAATACGGGGAATTTCTGCCTTTTTGTCCGAAAATAAGAAGAATGCATACATTTTTGCCATAAAAAAAAAATTTCTTCATTTTTGCTCTAAAATAAGGGGAATTTCTGCTTTTTTGCCTCTAAATAAGTGGAATTTCTGTCTTTATCCCCCAAAACAAAGGGAATTCCTGTCTTTTTTTCCCCAAAATAAAGAAAATTTCTGACTTATTACCCTTAAATAAGTGAAATTTTGCAATTTTGCCTGAAAATAAAGGAAATTTCTGCCTTTTTGCCCCCAAATAAGGGGAATTTCAGCCTTTTTACCTCAAAATAAGGGGAATTTCTGCATTTTTGCCCCCAAATAAGGGGAATTTCAGCTTTTTTACCTCAAAATAAGGGGAATTTCCGCATTTTTGCCACAAAATATTAGGAATATCTTCCTTTTTTCCCAAAATAAAAAAATTTCTGCTTTTTTTCCCTGAAATAATTGAAATTTCTGCAATTTTGCCCCAAAATATGTGAAATTTCTGCAATTTTGTCCTAACATAAGGAAAATTCTGGAATTTTGCTTCCAAATAAGTGGAATTTCTGAGTTTTGCTTCAAAATAAGGAGAATTTCTGTCTTTTTGCCCCAACATATAGGAAATTTCTGCCTTTTTGCCCCACAATTAGGGGAATTTCAGCAATTTTGCTCCAAAAGACGGGGAATTTCTGCCTTTTTGCCCGAAAATAAGAAGAATGCATACCTTTTTGCCATCAAAAATGTAATTTCTTCTATTTTGCTTCAAAATAAAGGGAATTTCTATTTTTTTGCCTCTAAATAAGTGGAATTTCTGTCTTTTTCCCTCAAAACAAAGGGAATTTCTGTCTTTTTTGCCCTAAAATAAGGAAAAATTCTGACTTATTACCCTGTAGTAAGTGAAATTTCTTCAATTTTGCTCCAAAATAAGGGAAATTTCTGCCTTTTTGTCCCCAAATAAGGGGAATTTCAGTCTTTTTACCTGAAAATAAGGGGAATTTCTGCATTTTTGCCACAAAATATTAGGAATTTCTGCCTTTTTGCCCCAAAATAAGAAAATTTATGCTTTTTTTCCCTGAAATAAGTGAAATTTCTGCAATTTTGCCCCAAAATAAGTGAAATGTCTGAAATTTTGCCCCAAAATAAGGGAAATTTCTGGAATTTTGCCCCAAAATAAGTGGAATTTCTGAGTTTTGCCCCAAAATCAGGAGAATTTCTGTTTTTTTGCCCCAACATATAGGCAATTTCTGCCTTTTTGCCCCACAATTAGGGGAATTTCCTCAATTTTGCTCCAAAATACGGGGAATTTCTGCCTTTTTGCTTGAAAATAAGAAGAATGCATACCTTTTTGCCATAAAAAAAGAAAATTTCTTCTTTTTTGCTCCAAAAAGAGGAATTTCTGCTTTTTTTCCTCTAAATAAGTGGAATTTCTTTCTTTTTCTTTCAAAACAAAGGGAATTTCTGTCTTTTTTGCCCCAAAATCAGGAAAAATTCTGACTTATTACCCTGAAGTAAGTGATATTTCTGCAATTTTGCCCCAAAATAAGGGAAATTTCTGCCTTTTACCCACAAACAAGGGGAATTTCAGCCTTTTTACCTCGAAATAAGGGGAATTTCTGCATTTTTGCCACAAAATATTAGGAATTTCTGCCTTTTTGCCCCAAAATAAGGAAAATTTCTGCCTTTTTTCCCTGAAATAAGTGAAATTTCTGCAATTTTGTTACAAAAATATGTAAAATTTCTGCATATTTGCCCCAAAATAAGTGAAATTTCTGCAATTTTGCCCCAAAAAAAGGAAAATATCTGTAATTTTGCCCCAAAATAAGTGGAATTTCTGAGTTTTGCCCCAAAATAAAGAGAATTTCGGTCTTTTTGCCCCAACATATAGAGATTTTCTGCATTTTTGCACCACAATTAGGGGAATTTCTGCAATTTTGCTCAAAAATACAGGGAATTTCTGCTTTTTTGCCCGATAATAAGAATAATGCATACCTTTTTGCCATAAAAAAGGGAAATTTCTTCATTTTTGCTCCAAAATAAGGGGAATTTCTGCTTTTTTGCCTCTGAATAAGTGGAATTTCTGTCTTTTTCCCCCAAGGCAAAGGGAATTCCTGTCTTTTTTGTCCCAAAATAAAAAAATTTCTGACTTATAACCCTTAAATAAGTGAAATTTCTGCAATTTTGCCCCAAAATATAGGAAATTTTTGCCTTATTGCCCCCAAATAAGGGGAATTTCAGCCTTTTTACCTCAAAATAAAGGGAATTTCTGCATTTATGCCACAAAATATTAGGAATTTCTGCCTTTTTGCCCCAAAATAAGAAAATTTCTGCTTTTTTTTCCTTAAATAAGTGAAATTTCTGCAATTTTGCCCCAAAATAAGTGAAATTTCTGCAATTTTGTCCTAAAATAAGGGAAATTTCTGGAATTTTGCTTCAAAATAAGTGGAATTTCTGAGTTTTGCTTCAAAATAAGGAGAATTTCTGTCTTTTTGCCCCAACATATAGGAAATTTCTGCCTTTTTGCCTCACAATTAGGGGAATTTCAGCAATTTTGCTCCAAAAGACGGGGAATTTCTGCTTTTTGCCCGAAAATAAGAAGAATGCATACCTTTTTGCCATCAAAAATGTAATTTCTTCTGTTTAGCTTCAAAGTAAAGGGAATTTCTATTTTTTTGCCTCTAAATAAGTGGAATTTCTGTCTTTTTCCCTCAAAACAAAGGGAATTTCTGTCTTTTTTGCCCTAAAATAAGGAAAAATTCTGACTTATTACCCTGTAGTAAGTGAAATTTCTTCAATTTTGCCCCAAAATAAGGGAAATTTCTGACTTTTTGCCCCCAAATAAGGGGAATTTCAGTCTTTTTACCTCAAAATAAGGGGAATTTCTGCATTTTTACCACAAAATATTAGGAATTTCTGCCTTTTTGCCCCAAAATAAGAAAATTCCTGAATTTTTTCCCTGAAATAAGTGAAATTTCTGCAATTTTGCCCCAAAATAAGTGAAATGTCTGCAAGTTTGCCCCAAAATAAGGGAAATTTCTGGAATTTTGTCTCAATATAAGTGGAATTTCTGAGTTTTGCCCCAAAATAAGGAGAATTTCTGTTTTTTTTGCCCCAACATATAGGCAATTTCTGCCTTTTTGCCCCACAATTAGGGGAATTTCTGCAATTTTGCTCCAAAATACGGGGAATTTCTGCCTTTTTGCTTGAAAATAAGAAGAATGCATACCTTTTTGCCATAAAAAAAGAAAATTTCTTCATTTTTGCTCCAAAAAGGAGAATTTCTGCTTTTTTGCCTCTAAATAAGTGGAATTTCTTTCTTTTTCCCTCAAAACAAAGGGAATTTCTGTCTTTTTTGCCCCAAAATAAGGAAAAATTCTGACTTATTACCCTGAAGTAAGTGATATTTCTGCAATTTTGCCCCAAAATAAGGGAAATTTCTGCATTTTGCCTCCAAATAAGGGGAATTTCAGCCTTTTTACCTCGAAATAAGGGGAATTTCTGCATTTTTGCCACAAAATATTAGGAATTTCTGCCTTTTTGCCCCAAAATAAGGAAAATTTCTGCCTTTTTTCCCTGAAATAAGTGAAATTTCTGCAATTTTGTTACAAAATATGTAAAATTTCTGCATATTTGCCCCAAAATAAGTGAAATTTCTGCAACTTTGCCCCAAAAAAAGGAAAATTTCTGTAATTTTGCCCCAAAATAAGTGGAATTTCTGAGTTTTGCCCCAAAATAAAGAGAATTTCGGTCTTTTTGCCCCAACATATAGAGATTTTCTGCATTTTTGCCCCACAATTAGGGGAATTTCTGGAATTTTGCTCAAAAATACGGGGAATTTCTGCTTTTTTGCCCGATAATAAGAAGAATGCATACGTTTTTGCCATAAAAAAGGGAAATTTCTTCATTTTTGCTCCAAAATAAGGGGAATTTCTGCTTTTTTGCCTCTGAATAAGTGGAATTTCTGTCTTTTTCCCCCAAGGCAAAGGGAATTCCTGTATTTTTGGCCCAAAATAAAGAAAATTTCTGACTTATAACCCTTAAATAAGTGAAATTTCTGCAATTTTGCCCGAAAATAAAGGAAATTTTTGCTTTATTGCCCCCAAATAAGGGGAATTTCAGCCTTTTTACCTCAAAATAAAGGGAATTTCTGCATTTATGCCACAAAATATTAGGAATTTCTGCCTTTTTGCCCCAAAATAAGAAAATTTCTGCTTTTTTTCCCTGAAATAAGTGAAATTTCTGCAATTTTGCCCCAAAATAAGTGAAATTTCAGCAATTTTGCCCCAAAATAAGGGAAATTTCTGGAATTTTGCCCCAAAATAAGTGGAATTTCTACAATTTTGCCCCAAAATAAGGGAAATTTCTGGAATTTTGCCCCAAAATAAGTGGAATTTCTGAGTTTTGCCCCAAAATAAAGAGAATTTCTGTTTTTTTGTCCCAACATATAGGCTATTTGTGCCGTTTTGCCCCACAATTAGGGGAATTTCTGCAATTTTGCTCCAAAATACAGGGTATTTCTGCCTTTTTGCCCGAAAATTAGAAGAATGCATACCTTTTTGCCATAAAAATGGGAAATTTCTTCATTTTTGCTCCATAATAAAAGGAATTTCTGCTTTTTTGCCTCTAAATAAGTGGAATTTCAATCTTTTTCCCCCAAAACAAAGGGAATTTCTTTCTTTTTTGCCACAAAATAAGGAAAAATTCTGACTTATTACTCTGAAGTAAGTGAAGTTTCTGCAATTTTGCCCCAAAATAAGGGAAATTTTTGGAATTTTGCCCCAAAATAAGTGGAATTTCTGAGTTTTGCCCCAAAATAAAAAGAATTTCTGCCTTTTTGCCCCAACATATGGAGAATTTCTGTTTTTTTGCCCCACAATTAGGGGAATTTCTGCAATTTTGCTCCAAAATACGGGTAATTTCTGCCTTTTTGCCTAAAAATAAGAAGAATGCATACCTTTTTGCCATAAAAATGGGAAATTTCTTCATTTTTGCTCCAAAATAAAAGGAATTTCTGCTTTTTTGCCTCTAAATAAGTGGAATTTCTGTCTTTTTCCCCCAAAACAAAGAGAATTTTTGTCTCTTTTGCCCCAAAATAAAGAAAAATTCTGACTTATTACCTTGTAGTAAGTGAAATTTCTGCAATTTTGCCCCAAAATAAGGGAACTTTCTGCCTTTTTACCCCCAAATAAGGGGAATTTCAGCCTTTTTACCTCAAAATAAAGGGAATTTCTGCATTTTTGCCCCCAAATAAGGGGAATTTCAGCCTTTTTACCTCAAAATAAAGGGAATTTCTGCATTTTTGCCACAAAATATTAGGAATTTCTGCATTTTTGCCCCAAAATAAGAAAATTTCTGCTTTTTTCCCTTAAATAAGTGAAATTTCTGCAATTTTGCCACAAAATAAGTGAAATTTCTGTAATTTTGTCCTAAAATAAATGAAATTTCTGGAATTTTGCCCCAAAATAAGTGGAATTTCTGAGTTTTGCCCCAAAATAAGATGAATTTCTGTCTTTTTGCCCCAACATATAGGGAATTTCTGCCTTTTTGCCCCACAATTAGGGGAATTTCTGCAATTTTGCTCCAAAATACGGGGAATTTCTGCCTTTTTGCCCGAAAATAAGAAGAATGCATACCTTTTTGCCATCAAAAAAGGAAATTTCTTCATTTTTGCTCCAAAATAAGGGGAATTTCTGTTTTTTTGCCTCTAAATAAGTGGAATTTCTGTCTTTTCCCCCCCAAAACAAAGGGAATTTCTGTCTTTTTTGACATAAAATAAGGAAAAATTCTGATTTATTACCCTGAAGTAAGTGAAATTTCTGCAATTTTGCCCCAAAATAAGGGAATTTTCTGCGTTTTTGTTTCCAAAATAAGGGGAATTTTAGCCATTTTACCTCAAATTAGGGGAATTTCTGCATATTTACCCCCTATTAAGGGGAATTTCAGCATTTTTACCTCAAAATAAGGGGAATTTCCGCATTTGTGCCACAAAATATTAGGAATTTCTGCCTTTTTGGCCCAAAATATGAAAATTTCTGCTTTTTTTCCCTGAAATAAGTGAAATTTCTGCAATTTTGCCCCAATATAAGTGAAATTTCTGCAATTTTGTCCCAAAATAAGGGAAATTTCTGGAATTTTGCCCCAAAAATGGAATTTCTGAGTTTTGCCCCAAAATAAGGAGTATTTCTGTCTTTTTGCCCCAACATATAGAGAATTTCTGCCTTTTTGCCCTACAATTAGGCAAATTTCTGCAATTTTGCTCCAAAATACGGAGAATTTCTGCCTTTTTGCCCGAAAATAAGAAGAATGCATACCTTTTTGCCATAAAAAAGGGAAATTTCTTCATTTTTGCTCCAAAATAAAAGGAATTTCTGCTTTTTTGCCACTAAATAAGTGGAATTTCTGTCTTTTTCCCCCAAAACAAAGGGAATTTCTGTCTTTTTTGCCCCAAAATAAGGAAAAATTCTTTCTTATTACCCTGAACTAAGTAAAATTTCTGCAATTTTGCCCCAAAATAAGGGAAATTTCTGACTTTTTGCCCCGAAATAAGGGGAATTTCAGCCTTTTTAACTAAAATAAGAGGAATTTCTGAATTTTTGCCACAAAATATTAGGAATTTCTGCATTTTTGCCACAAAATAAGGAAAATTTCTGCCTTTTTTCTCTGAAATAAGTGAAATTTCTGAAATTTTGCCCCAAAATAAGTGAAAGTTCTGCAATTTTAGCCCAAAATAAGTGAAATTTCTGCAATTTTGCCCCAAAATAAGGAAAATTTCTGGAATTTTGCCCCAAAATAAGTGGAATTTCTGAGTTTTGCCCCAAAATAAGGAGAATTTCTGTCTTTTTGCCCCAACATATAGGCAATTTCTGACTTTTTGCCCCACAATTATGGGAATTTCTGCAATTTTGCTCCAAAATACGGAGAATTTCTGCCTTTTTGCCCGAAAATAAGAAGAATGCATAACCTTTTGCCATAAAAAAGGGAAATTTCTTCATTTTTGCCCCAAAATAAGGGGAATTTCTGCTTTTTTGCCTAAATAAGTGGAATATCTGTCTTTTTCCCCTAGAACAAATGGAATTTCTGTGTTTTTTGCCTCAAAATAATGAAAAATTCTGACTTATTACCCTGAAGTAAGTGAAATTTCTGCAATTTTGCCCTAAAATAAGAAAAATTTCTGCATTTTTGCCCTCTATTAAGGAAAATTTCAGCCTTTTTACCTCAAAATAAGGGGAATTTCTGCATTTTTGACACAAAATATTAGGAATTTCTAACTTTTTGCCCCAAAATAAGAAAATTTCTGCTTTTTTCTCTGAAATAAGTGAAATTTCTGCAATTATGCCCCAAAATAAGTGAAATTTCTGCAATTTTGCCCCAAAATAAGGGAAATTGCTGGAATTTTGCCCCAAAATAATGGAATTTCTTTGTTTTGCCCCAAAATAAGAAGAATTTCTGTCTTTTTGCCCCAACATATAGAGAATTTCTGCGTTTTTGCCCCACAATTAGGCAAATTTCGGCAATTTTGCTTTAAAATACCGTGAATTTTTGCCTTTTTGCCCGAAAATAAGAAGAATGCATACCTTTTTGCCATAAAAAAGGGAAATTTCTTCATTTTTGCTCCAAAATAAAAGGAATTTCTGCTTTTTTGCCACTAAATAAGTGGAATTTCCGTCTTTTTCCCCCAAAACAAAGAAAATTCCTGTCTTTTTTGCCCCAAAATAAGGAAAATTTCTGACTTAGTAACCTGAAATACGTGAAATTTCTGCAATTTTGCCCCAAAATAAGTGAAATTTCTGCAATTTTGCCCCAAAATAAGGAAAATTTCTGGAATTTTGCCCCAAAATAAGTGGAATTTATAAGTTTTGCCCCAAAAAAAGGAGAATTTCTGTCTTTTTGCCCCAACATATAGGCAATTTCTGCCTTTTTCCTCCACAATTATGGGAATTTGTGCAATTTTGCTCTAAAATAGGGAGAATTTCTGCCTTTTTGCCCCAAAATAAGAAGAATGCATACCTTTTTGCCATAAAAAAGGGAAATTTTTTCATTTTTGCTCCAAAATAAGTTGAATTTCTACTTTTTTGCCTCTAAATAAGTGGAATATCTGTCTTTTTCCCCTAAAACAAATGGAATTTCTGTCTTTTTTGCCTTAAAATAATGAAAAATTCTGACTTATTACCTTGAAGTAAGAGAAATTTCTGCAATTTTGCCCTATAATAAGAAAAAATTCTGCCTTTTTGCCCCCTATTAAGGGGAATTTCAGACTTTTTACCTCAAAATAAGGGGAATTTCTGCATTTTTGACACAAAATATTAGGAATTTCTGCCATTTTGCCCCAAAATAAGAAAATTTCTGCTTTTTTTCCCTGAAAAAAGTAAAATTTCTGCAATTATGCCCCAAAATAAGTGAAATTTCTGCAATTTTGCCCCCAAATAAGGAAACTTTCTGCTTTTTTGCCCCCAAATAAGGGGAATTTCAGCCTTTTTACCTCAAAATAAGGGGAATTTTTGCATTTTTGCCACAAAATATTAGGAATTTCTGCCTTTTTGCCCCAAAATAAGGAAAATTACTGCCTTTTTACTCTGAAATAAGTGAAATTTCTGCAATTATGCCCCAAAATATGTGAAATTTCTTCAATTTTGCCCCAAAATAAGTGAAATTTCTGCAATTTTGCTCCAAAATAAGGGAAATTTCTGGAATTTTGCCCCAAAATAAGTGGAATTTCTGAGTTTTGCCCCAAAATAAGGAGAATTTCTGTCTTTTTGCCCCAACATATAGAGAATTTCTGCCTTTTTGCCCCACAATTAGGGGAATTTCTGCAATTTTGCTCCAAAATACGAGGAATTTCTGCCTTTTTTGCGCGAAAATAAGAAGAATGCATAACTTTTTGCCATAAAAAAGTGAAATTTCTTCATTTTTGCTCCAAAATAAGGGGAATTTCTGCTTTTTTGCCTCTAAATAAGTGAAATTTCTGTCTTTTTCACCCAAAACAAAAGGAATTCCTGTCTTTTTTGCCCCAAAATAAGGAAAATTTCTGACTTATTACCCTTAAATACGTGAAATTTCTGTAATTTTGCCCCAAAATACGTGAAATTTCTGCAATTTTGCCCAAAAATAAGGGAAATTTCTGAAATTTTGCCCCAAAATAAGTGGAATTTCTGAGTTTTGCCCCAAAATAAGGAGAATTTCTGTCTTTTTGCCCCAACATATAGGCAATTTCTGCCTTTTTGCCTCACAATTAGGGGAATTTTTGCAATTTTGCTCCAAAATACGGAGAATTTCTGCATTTTTGCCCAAAAATAAGAAGAATGCATACCTTTTTGCCATAAAAAAGGGAAATTTCTTCATTTTTGCTCCAAAATAAGGGGAATTTCTGCTTTTTTGCCTATAAATAAGTGGAATTTCTGTCTTTTTTCCCCTAAAACAAAGGGAATTACTGTTTTTTTTTGCCACAAAATAAGGAAAAATTCTGACTTATTTCTCTGAAGTAAGTAAAATTTCTGCAATTTTTCCCCAAAATAAAAGAAATTTCGGACTTTTTGCCCCCAAATAAGGGGAATTTCAGCCTTTTTACCTAAAATAAGAGGAATTTCTGAATTTTTGCCACAAAATATTAGGAATTTCTGCATTTTTGCCCCAAAATAAAGAAAATTTCTGCCTTTTTTCTCTGAAATAAGTGAAATTTCTGAAATTTTGCCCCAAAATAAGTTAAAGTTCTGCAATTTTAGCCCAAAATAAGTGAAATTTCTGCAATTTTGCCTCAAAATAAGGGAAATTTCTGGAATTTTGCCCCAAAATAAGTGGAATTTCTGAGTTTTGCCCCAAAATAAGGAGAATTTCTGTCTTTTTGCCCCAACATATAGAGAATTTCTGCCTTTTTGCCCCACAATTAGGGGAATTTCTGCAATTTTGCTCCAAAATACGGGGAATTTCTGCCTTTTTGCCTGAAAATAAGAAGAATGCATAACTTTTTGCCATAAAAAAGGGAAATTTCTTCATTTTTGCTCCAAAATAAGGGGAATGTTTGCTTTTTTGCCTTTAAATAAGTGGAATTTCTGTCTTTTTCCCCCAAAACATAGGTAATTCCTGTCTATTTTGCCCCAAAATAAGCAAAATTTCTGACTTATTACCCTGAAATAAGTGAAAATTCTGCACTTTTGCCGCAAAATAAAGGAAATTTTTGCCTTTTTGCCCCCAAATAAGGGGAATTTCAGCCTTTTTACCTCAAAATAAGGGGAATTTCTGCATTTTTGCCACAAAATATTAGGAATTTCTGCCTTTTTGCCCCAAAATAAGAAAATTTCTGCTTTTTTTCCCTGAAATAAGTGAAATTTCTGCAATTTTGCCCCAAAATAAGTGAAATTTCAGCAATTTTGCCCCAAAATAAGGGAAATTTCTGGAATTTTGCCCCAAAATAAGTGGAATTTCTGCAATTTTGCCCCAAAATAAGGGAAATTTCTGGAATTTTGCCCTAAAATAAGTGGAATTTCTGAGTTTTGCCCCAAAATAAAGAGAATTTGTGTTTTTTTGCCCAAACATATAGGCAATTTGTGCCTTTTTGCCCCACAATTAGGGGAATTTCTGCAATTTTGCTCCAAAATAAAGGGTATTTCTGCCTTTTTGCCCGAAAATAAGAAGAATGCATACCTTTTTGCCATAAAAATGGGAAATTTCTTCATTTTTGCTCCATAATAAAAGGAATTTCTGCTTTTTTGCCTCTAAATAAGTGGAATTTCTGTCTTTTTCCCCCAAAACAAAAGGGAATTTCTGTCTTTTTTGCCCCAAAATAAGGAAAAATTCTGACTTATTACCTTGAAGTAAGTGAAATTTCTGCAATTTTGCCCCAAAATAAGGGAACTTTCTGCTTTTAGCCCCCAAATAAGGGGAATTTCAGCCTTTTTACCTCAAAATAAGGGGAATTTCCGCATTTTTGCCACAAAATATTAGGAATTTCTGCATTTTTGCCCTAAAATAAGAAAATTTCTGCTTTTTTTCCCTAAAGTATGTGAAATTTCTGCAATTTTGCCCCAAAATAAGTGAAATTTCTGCAATTTTGTAATAAAATAGAGGAAATTTCTGGAATTTTGCCCCAAAATAAGTGGAATTTCTGAGTTTTGCCCCAAAATAAGATGAATTTCTGTCTTTTTGCCCCAACATATAGGGAATTTCTGCCTTTTTGCCCCACAATTTGGGAATTTCTGCAATTTTGCTCCAAAATACGGGGAATTTCTGCCTTTTTGTCCGAAAATAAGAAGAATGCATACATTTTTGCCATAAAAAAAAATTTCTTCATTTTTGCTCTAAAATAAGGGGAATTTCTGCTTTTTTGCCTCTAAATAAGTGGAATTTCTGTCTTTATCCCCCAAAACAAAGGGAATTCCTGTCTTTTTTTCCCGAAAATAAAGAAAATTTCTGACTTATTACCCTTAAATAAGTGAAATTTCTGCAATTTTGCCTGAAAATAAAGGAAATTTCTGCCTTTTTGCCCCCAAATAAGGGGAATTTCAGCCTTTTTACCTCAAAATAAGGGGAATTTCTGCATTTTTGCCCCCAGATAAGGGGAATTTCAGCTTTTTTACCTCAAAATAAGGGGAATTTCCGCATTTTTGCCACAAAATATTAGGAATATCTTCCTTTTTTCCCAAAATAAAAAAATTTCTGCTTTTTTTCCCTGAAATAATTGAAATTTCTGCAATTTTGCCCCAAAATATGTGAAATTTCTGCAATTTTGTCCTAACATAAGGAAAATTCTGGAATTTTGCTTCCAAATAAGTGGAATTTCTGAGTTTTGCTTCAAAATAAGGAGAATTTCTGTCTTTTTGCCCCAACATATAGGAAATTTCTGCCTTTTTGCCCCACAATTAGGGGAATTTCAGCAATTTTGCTCCAAAAGAAGGGGAATTTCTGCCTTTTTGCCCGAAAATAAGAAGAATGCATACCTTTTTGCCATCAAAAATGTAATTTCTTCTATTTTGCTTCAAAATAATGGGAATTTCTATTTTTTTGCCTCTAAATAAGTGGAATTTCTGTCTTTTTCCCTCAAAACAAAGGGAATTTCTGTCTTTTTTGCCCTAAAATAAGGAAAAATTCTGACTTATTACCCTGTAGTAAGTGAAATTTCTTCAATTTTGCTCCAAAATAAGGGAAATTTCTGCCTTTTTGTCCCCAAATAAGGGGAATTTCAGTCTTTTTACCTGAAAATAAGGGGAATTTCTGCATTTTTGCCACAAAATATTAGGAATTTCTGCCTTTTTGCCCCAAAATAAGAAAATTTATGCTTTTTTCCCCTGAAATAAGTGAAATTTCTGCAATTTTGCCCCAAAATAAGTGACATGTCTGAAATTTTGCCCCAAAATTAGGGAAATTTCTGGAATTTGGCCCCAAAATAAGTGGAATTTCTGAGTTTTGCCCCAAAATAAGGAGAATTTCTGTTTTTTTGCCCCAACATATAGGCAATTTCTGCCTTTTTGCCCCACAATTAGGGGAATTTCCTCAATTTTGCTCCAAAATACGGGGAATTTCTGCCTTTTTGCTTGAAAATAAGAAGAATGCATACCTTTTTGCCATAAAAAAAGAAAATTTCTTCTTTTTTGCTCCAAAAAGAGGAATTTCTGCTTTTTTGCCTCTAAATAAGTGGAATTTCTTTCTTTTTCTTTCAAAACAAAGGGAATTTCTGTCTTTTTTGCCCCAAAATCAGGAAAAATTCTGACTTATTACCCTGAAGTAAGTGATATTTCTGCAATTTTGCCCCAAAATAAGGGAAATTTCTGCCTTTTACCCCCAAACAAGGGGAATTTCAGCCTTTTTACCTCGAAATAAGGGGAATTTCTGCATTTTTGCCACAAAATATTAGGAATTTCTGCCTTTTTGCCCCAAAATAAGGAAAATTTCTGCCTTTTTTCCCTGAAATAAGTGAAATTTCTGCAATTTTGTTACAAAATATGTAAAATTTCTGCATATTTGCCCCAAAATAAGTGAAATTTCTGCAATTTTGCCCCAAAAAAAGGAAAATTTCTGTAATTTTGCCCCAAAATAAGTGGAATTTCTGAGTTTTGCCCCAAAATAAAGAGAATTTCGGTCTTTTTGCCCCAACATATAGAGATTTTCTGCATTATTGCCCCACAATTAGGGGAATTTCTGCAATTTTGCTCAAAAATACAGGGAATTTCTGCTTTTTTGCCCGATAATAAGAATAATGCATACCTTTTTGCCATAAAAAAGGGAAATTTCTTCATTTTTGCTCCAAAATAAGGGGAATTTCTGCTTTTTTGCCTCTGAATAAGTGGAATTTCTGTCTTTTTCCCCCAAGGCAAAGGGAATTCCTGTCTTTTTTGTCCCAAAATAAAAAAATTTCTGACTTATAACCCTTAAATAAGTGAAATTTCTGCAATTTTGCCCCAAAATATAGGAAATTTTTGCCTTATTGCCCCCAAATAAGGGGAATTTCAGCCTTTTTACCTCAAAATAAAGGGAATTTCTGCATTTATGCCACAAAATATTAGGAATTTCTGCCTTTTTGCCCCAAAATAAGAAAATTTCTGCTTTTTTTTCCTTAAATAAGTGAAATTTCTGCAATTTTGCCCCAAAATAAGTGAAATTTCTGCAATTTTGTCCTAAAATAAGGGAAATTTCTGGAATTTTGCTTCAAAATAAGTGGAATTTCTGAGTTTTGCTTCAAAATAAGGAGAATTTCTGTCTTTTTGCCCCAACATATAGGAAATTTCTGCCTTTTTGCCTCACAATTAGGGGAATTTCAGCAATTTTGCTCCAAAAGACGGGGAATTTCTGCCTTTTGCCCGAAAATAAGAAGAATGCATACCTTTTTGCCATCAAAAATGTAATTTCTTCTGTTTAGCTTCAAAATAAAGGGAATTTCTATTTTTTTGCCTCTAAATAAGTGGAATTTCTGTCTTTTTCCCTCAAAACAAAGGGAATTTCTGTCTTTTTTGGCCTAAAATAAGGAAAAATTCTGACTTATTACCCTGTAGTAAGTGAAATTTCTTCAATTTTGCCCCAAAATAAGGGAAATTTCTGCCTTTTTGCCCCCAAATAAGGGGAATTTCAGTCTTTTTACCTCAAAATAAGGGGAATTTCTGCATTTTTACCACAAAATATTAGGAATTTCTGCCTTTTTGCCCCAAAATAAGAAAATTCCTGATTTTTTTCCCTGAAATAAGTGAAATTTCTGCAATTTTGCCCCAAAATAAGTGAAATGTCTGCAAGTTTGCCCCAAAATAAGGGAAATTTCTGGAATTTTGTCTCAATATAAGTGGAATTTCTGAGTTTTGCCCCAAAATAAGGAGAATTTCTGTTTTTTTGCCCCAACATATAGGCAATTTCTGCCTTTTTGCCCCACAATTAGGGGAATTTCTGCAATTTTGCTCCAAAATACGGGGAATTTCTGCCTTTTTGCTTGAAAATAAGAAGAATGCATACCTTTTTGCCATAAAAAAAGAAAATTTCTTCATTTTTGCTCCAAAAAGGGGAATTTCTGCTTTTTTGCCTCTAAATAAGTGGAATTTCTTTCTTTTTCCCTCAAAACAAAGGGAATTTCTGTCTTTTTTGCCCCAAAATAAGGAAAAATTCTGACTTATTACCCTGAAGTAAGTGATATTTCTGCAATTTTGCCCCAAAATAAGGGAAATTTCTGCATTTTGCCTCCAAATAAGGGGAATTTCAGCCTTTTTACCTCGAAATAAGGGGAATTTCTGCCTTTTTGCCCCAAAATAAGGAAAATTTCTGCCTTTTTTCCCTGAAATAAGTGAAATTTCTGCAATTTTGTTACAAAATATGTAAAATTTCTGCATATTTGCCCCAAAATAAGTGAAATTTCTGCAACTTTGCCCCCAAAAAAGGAAAATTTCTGTAATTTTGCCCCAAAATAAGTGGAATTTCTGAGTTTTGCCCCAAAATAAAGAGAATTTCGGTCTTTTTGCCCCAACATATAGAGATTTTCTGCATTTTTGCCCCACAATTAAAGGAAATTCTGGAATTTTGCTCAAAAATACGGGGAATTTCTGCTTTTTTGCCCGATAATAAGAAGAATGCATACCTTTTTGCCATAAAAAAGGGAAATTTCTTCATTTTTGCTCCAAAATAAGGGGAATTTCTGCTTTTTTGCCTCTGAATAAGTGGAATTTCTGTCTTTTTCCCCCAAGGCAAAGGGAATTCCTGTATTTTTGGCCCAAAATAATAAAAATTTCTGACTTATAACCCTTAAATAAGTGAAATTTCTGCAATTTTGCCCCAAAATAAAGGAAATTTTTGCCTTATTGCCCCCAAATAAGGGGAATTTCAGCCTTTTTACCTCAAAATAAAGGGAATTTCTGCATTTATGCCACAAAATATTAGGAATTTCTGCGTTTTTGCCCCAAAATAAGAAAATTTCTGCTTTTTTTTCCTTAAATAAGTGAAATTTCTGCAATTTTGCCCCAAAATAAGTGAAATGTCTGCAATTTTGCCCCAAAATAAGGGAAATTTCTGGAATTTTGCCCCAAAATTAGTGGAAATTCTTAGTTTTGCCCCAAAATAAAGAGAATTTCTGACTTTTTGCCCCAACATATAGAGATTTTCTGCATTTTTGCTCCACAATTAGGGGAATTTCTGCAATTTTGCTCCAAAATACGGGGAATTTCTGCCTTTTTCCCCGAAAATAAGAAGAATGCATAACTTTTTGCCATAAAAAGGGAAATTTCTTCATTTTTGCTCCAAAATAAGGGGAATTTCTGCTTTTTTGCCTCTAAATAAGTGGAATTTCTGTCTTTTTCTCCCAAAACAAAGTGAATTTCTGTCTTTTTTGCCCTAAAATAAGGAAAAATTCTGACTTATCACCCTGAAGTAAGTGAAATTTCTGCAATTTTGCCCCAAAATAAAGGAAATTTCTGCCTTTTTGCCCCCAAATAAGGGGAATTTCAGCCTTTTTACCTAAAAATAAGGGGAATATCTGCATTTTTACCACAAAATATTAGGAATTTCTGCATTTTTTGCCTTAAAATAAGAAAAATTTCTGCCTTTTTTCCCTGACATAATTGAAATTTCTGCCTTTTTGCCCCAAAATAAGGGATATTTCTGGAATTTTGCCCCAAAATATGTGTAATTTCTGAATTTTGCTCCAAAATAAGGAGAATTTCTGTCTTTTTGCCCTAACTAAAGGGAATTTCTGCTTTTGCCTCACAATTAGGGGAATTTCTGCAATTTTGCTCCAAAATACGGGGAATTTCTGCCTTTTTGCCCGAAAATAAGAAGAATGCATACCTTTTTGCCATAAAAAAGTTAAATTTCTTCATTTTTGCTTCAAAATAAGGGGAATTTCTGCTTTTTTGCCTCTAAATAAGTGGAATTTCTGTCTTTTCCCCCAAAACAAAGAAAAGTCCTGTCTTTTTTGCCGCAAAATAAGGAAAATTTCTGACTTATTACCCTGAAATATGTGAAATTTCTGTAATTTTGCCCCAAAATAAGTGGAATTTCTGAGTTTTGCCCCAAAATAAAGAGAATTTCGGTCTTTTTGCCCCAACATATAGAGATTTTCTGCATTTTTGCCCCACAATTAGGGGAATTTCTGGAATTTTGCTCAAAAATACGGGGAATTTCTGCTTTTTTGCCCGATAATAAGAAGAATGCATACCTTTTTGCCATAAAAAAGGGAAATTTCTTCATTTTTGCTCCAAAATAAGGGGAATTTCTGCTTTTTTGCCTCTGAATAAGTGGAATTTCTGTCTTTTTCCCCCAAGGCAAAGGGAATTCCTGTATTTTTGGCCCAAAATAAAGAAAATTTCTGACTTATAACCCTTAAATAAGTGAAATTTCTGCAATTTTGCCCGAAAATAAAGGAAATTTTTGCTTTATTGCCCCCAAATAAGGGGAATTTCAGCCTTTTTACCTCAAAATAAAGGGAATTTCTGCATTTATGCCACAAAATATTAGGAATTTCTTCCTTTTTGCCCCAAAATAAGAAAATTTCTGCTTTTTTTTTCCTTAAATAAGTGAAATTTCTGCAATTTTGCCCCAAAATAAGTGAAATGTCTGCAATTTTGCCCCAAAATAAGGGAAATTTCTGGAATTTTGCCCCAAAATAAGTGGAAATTCTTAGTTTTGCCCCAAAATAAGGAGAATTTCTGACTTTTTGCCCCAACATATAGAGAATTTCTGCCTTTTTGCCCTACAATTAGGCAAATTTCTGCAATTTTGCTCCAAAATACGGAGAATTTCTGCCTTTTTGCCCGAAAATAAGAAGAATGCATAACTTTTTGCCATAAAAAAGGGAAATTTCTTCATTTTTGCTCCAAAATAAAAGGAATTTCTGCTTTTTTGCCACTAAATAAGTGGAATTTCTGTCTTTTTCCCTCAAAACAAAGGGAATTTCTGTCTTTTTTGCCCCAAAATAAGGAAAAATTCTTTCTTATTACCCTGAACTAAGTAAAATTTCTGCAATTTTGCCCCAAAATAAGGGAAATTTCTGACTTTTTGCCCCCAAATAAGGGGAATTTCAGCCTTTTTAACTAAAATAAGAGGAATTTCTGAATTTTTGCCACAAAATATTAGGAATTTCTGCATTTTTGCCACAAAATAAGGAAAATTTCTGCCTTTTTTCTCTGAAATAAGTGAAATTTCTGAAATTTTGCCCCAAAGTAAGTGAAAGTTCTGCAATTTTAGCCCAAAATAAGTGAAATTTCTGCAATTTTGCCCCAAAATAAGGAAAATTTCTGGAATTTTGCCCCAAAATAAGTGGAATTTCTGAGTTTTGCCCCAAAATAAGGAGAATTTCTGTCTTTTTGCCCCAACATATAGGCAATTTCTGACTTTTTGCCCCACAATTATGGGAATTTCTGCAATTTTGCTCCAAAATACGGAGAATTTCTGCCTATTTGCCCGAAAATAAGAAGAATGCATACCCTTTTGCCATAAAAAAGGGAAATTTCTTCATTTTATCCCCAAAATAGGGGGAATTTCTGCTTTTTTGCCTAAATAAGTGGAATATCTGTCTTTTTCCCCTAGAACAAATGGAATTTCTGTGTTTTTTGCCTCAAAATAATGAAAAATTCTGACTTATTACCCTGAAGTAAGTGAAATTTCTGCAATTTTGCCCTAAAATAAGAAAAATTTCTGCATTTTTGCCCTCTATTAAGGAAAATTTCAGCCTTTTTACCTCAAAATAAGGGGAATTTCTGCATTTTTGACACAAAATATTAGGAATTTCTAACTTTTTGCCCCAAAATAAGAAAATTTCTGCTTTTTTCTCTGAAATAAGTGAAATTTCTGCAATTATGCCCCAAAATAAGTGAAATTTCTGCAATTTTGCCCCAAAATAAGGGAAATTGCTGGAATTTTGCCCCAAAATAATGGAATTTCTTTGTTTTGCCCCAAAATAAGAAGAATTTCTGTCTTTTTGCCCAAACATATAGAGAATTTCTGCGTTTTTGCCCCACAATTAGGCAAATTTCGGCAATTTTGCTTTAAAATACCGTGAATTTTTGCCTTTTTGCCCGAAAATAAGAAGAATGCATACCTTTTTGCCATAAAAAAGGGAAATTTCTTCATTTTTGCTCCAAAATAAAAGGAATTTCTGCTTTTTTGCCACTAAATAAGTGGAATTTCCGTCTTTTTCCCCCAAAACAAAGAAAATTCCTGTCTTTTTTGCCCCAAAATAAGGAAAATTTCTGACTTAGTAACCTGAAATACGTGAAATTTCTGCAATTTTGCCCCAAAATAAGTGAAATTTCTGCAATTTTGCCCCAAAATAAGGAAAATTTCTGGAATTTTGCCCCAAAATAAGTGGAATTTATGAGTTTTGCCCCAAAAAAAGGAGAATTTCTATCTTTTTGCCCCAACATATAGGCAATTTCTGCCTTTTTCCTCCACAATTATGGGAATTTGTGCAATTTTGCTCTAAAATAGGGAGAATTTCTGCCTTTTTGCCCCAAAATAAGAAGAATGCATACCTTTTTGCCATAAAAAAGGGAAATTTTTTCATTTTTGCTCCAAAATAAGTTGAATTTCTACTTTTTTGCCTCTAAATAAGTGGAATATCTGTCTTTTTCCCCTAAAACAAATGGAATTTCTGTCTTTTTTGCCTTAAAATAATGAAAAATTCTGACTTATTACCTTGAAGTAAGAGAAATTTCTGCAATTTTGCCCTATAATAAGAAAAAAATTCTGCCTTTTTGCCCCCTATTAAGGGGAATTTCAGACTTTTTACCTCAAAATAAGGGGAATTTCTGCATTTTTGACACAAAATATTAGGAATTTCTGCCATTTTGCCCCAAAATAAGAAAATTTCTGCTTTTTTTCCCTGAAAAAAGTAAAATTTCTGCAATTATGCCCCAAAATAAGTGAAATTTCTGCAATTTTGCCCCCAAATAAGGAAACTTTCTGCTTTTTTGCCCCCAAATAAGGGGAATTTCAGCCTTTTTACCTCAAAATAAGGGGAATTTTTGCATTTTTGCCACAAAATATTAGGAATTTCTGCCTTTTTGCCCCAAAATAAGGAAAATTACTGCCTTTTTACTCTGAAATAAGTGAAATTTCTGCAATTATGCCCCAAAATATGTGAAATTTCTTCAATTTTGCCCCAAAATAAGTGAAATTTCTGCAATTTTGCTCCAAAATAAGGGAAATTTCTGGAATTTTGCCCCAAAATAAGTGGAATTTCTGAGTTTTGCCCCAAAATAAGGAGAATTTCTGTCTTTTTGCCCCAACATATAGAGAATTTCTGCCTTTTTGCCCCACAATTAGGGGAATTTCTGCAATTTTGCTCCAAAATACGAGGAATTTCTGCCTTTTTTGCGCGAAAATAAGAAGAATGCATAACTTTTTGCCATAAAAAAGTGAAATTTCTTCATTTTTGCTCCAAAATAAGGGGAATTTCTGCTTTTTGGCCTCTAAATAAGTGAAATTTCTGTCTTTTTCCCCCAAAACAAAAGGAATTCCTGTCTTTTTTGCCCCAAAATAAGGAAAATTTCTGACTTATTACCCTTAAATACGTGAAATTTCTGTAATTTTGCCCCAAAATACGTGAAATTTCTGCAATTTTGCCCAAAAATAAGGGAAATTTCTGAAATTTTGCCCCAAAATAAGTGGAATTTCTGAGTTTTGCCCCAAAATAAGGAGAATTTCTGTCTTTTTGCCCCAACATATAGGCAATTTCTGCCTTTTTGCCTCACAATTAGGGGAATTTTTGCAATTTTGCTCCAAAATACGGAGAATTTCTGCATTTTTGCCCAAAAATAAGAAGAATGCATACCTTTTTGCCATAAAAAAGGGAAATTTCTTCATTTTTGCTCCAAAATAAGGGGAATTTCTGCTTTTTTGCCTATAAATAAGTGGAATTTCTGTCTTTTTTCCCCTAAAACAAAGGGAATTACTGTTTTTTTTGCCACAAAATAAGGAAAAATTCTGACTTATTTCTCTGAAGTAAGTAAAATTTCTGCAATTTTTCCCCAAAATAAAAGAAATTTCTGACTTTTTGCCCCCAAATAAGGGGAATTTCAGCCTTTTTACCTAAAATAAGAGGAATTTCTGAATTTTTGCCACAAAATATTAGGAATTTCTGCATTTTTGCCCCAAAATAAAGAAAATTTCTGCCTTTTTTCTCTGAAATAAGTGAAATTTCTGAAATTTTGCCCCAAAATAAGTTAAAGTTCTGCAATTTTAGCCCAAAATAAGTGAAATTTCTGCAATTTTGCCTCAAAATAAGGGAAATTTCTGGAATTTTGCCCCAAAATAAGTGGAATTTCTGAGTTTTGCCCCAAAATAAGGAGAATTTCTGTCTTTTTGCCCCAACATATAGAGAATTTCTGCCTTTTTGCCCCACAATTAGGGGAATTTCTGCAATTTTGCTCCAAAATACGGGGAATTTCTGCCTTTTTGCCTGAAAATAAGAAGAATGCATAACTTTTTGCCATAAAAAAGGGAAATTTCTTCATTTTTGCTCCAAAATAAGGGGAATGTTTGCTTTTTTGCCTTTAAATAAGTGGAATTTCTGTCTTTTTCCCCCAAAACATAGGTAATTCCTGTCTTTTTTGCCCCAAAATAAGCAAAATTTCTGACTTATTACCCTGAAATAAGTGAAAATTCTGCACTTTTGCCGCAAAATAAAGGAAATTTCTGCCTTTTTGCCCCAAAATAAGAAAATTTCTGCTTTTTTTCCCTGAAATAAGTGAAATTTCTACAATTTTGCCCCAAAATAAGTGAAATTTCAGCAATTTTGCCCCAAAATAAGGGAAATTTCTGGAATTTTGCCCCAAAATAAGTGGAATTTCTGCAATTTTGCCCCAAAATAAGGGAAATTTCTGGAATTTTGCCCTAAAATAAGTGGAATTTCTGAGTTTTGCCCCAAAATAAAGAGAATTTGTGTTTTTTTGCCCAAACATATAGGCAATTTGTGCCTTTTTGCCCCACAATTAGGGGAATTTCTGCAATTTTGCTCCAAAATAAAGGGTATTTCTGCCTTTTTGCCTGAAAATAAGAAGAATGCATACCTTTTTGCCATAAAAATGGGAAATTTCTTCATTTTTGCTCCATAATAAAAGGAATTTCTGCTTTTTTGCCTCTAAATAAGTGGAATTTCTGTCTTTTTCCCCCAAAACAAAAGGGAATTTCTGTCTTTTTTGCCCCAAAATAAGGAAAAATTCTGACTTATTACCTTGAAGTACGTGAAATTTCTGCAATTTTGCCCCAAAATAAGGGAACTTTCTGCTTTTTGCCCCCAAATAAGGGGAATTTCAGCCTTTTTACCTCAAAATAAAGGGAATTTCTGCATTTTTGCCCCCAAATAAGGGGAATTTCAGCCTTTTTTACCTCAAAATAAGGGGAATTTCCGCATTTTTGCCACAAAATATTAGGAATTTCTGCATTTTTGCCCTAAAATAAGAAAATTTCTGCTTTTTTTCCCTAAAATATGTGAAATTTCTGCAATTTTGCCCCAAAATAAGTGAAATTTCTGCAATTTTGTAATAAAATAGAGGAAATTTCTGGAATTTTGCCCCAAAATAAGTGGAATTTCTGAGTTTTGCCCCAAAATAAGGAGAATTTCTGTTTTTTTGCCCCAACATATAGGCAATTTCTGCCTTTTTGCCCCACAATTAGGGGAATTTCTGCAATTTTGCTCCAAAACACGGGGAATTTCTGCCTTTTTGCCCGAAAATAAGAAGAATGCATACCTTTTTGCCATCAAAAAAGGAAATTTCTTCATTTTTGTTCCAAAATAAGGGGAATTTCTGTTTTTTTGCCTCTAAATAAGTGGAATTTCTGTCTTTTTCCCCCCAAAACAAAGGGAATTTCTGTCTTTCTTGACATAAAATAAGAAAAAATTCTGACTTACTACCCTGAAGTAAGTGAAATTTCTGCAATTTTGCCCCAAAATAAGGGAATTTTCTGCGTTTTTGTTTCCAAAATGAGTGGAATTTTAGCCATTTTACCTCAAATTAGGGGAATTTCTGCATATTTACCCCCTATTAAGGGGAATTTCAGCATTTTTAACCTCAAAATAAGGGGAATTTATGCATTTTTGCCACAAAATATTAAAAATTTCTGGCTTTTTGGCCCAAAATAAGAAAATTTCTGCTTTTTTTCCCTGAAATAAGTGAAATTTCTGCAATTTTGCCCCAAAATAAGTGGAATTTCTGAGTTTTGCCCCAAAATAAGGAGAATTTCTGTTTTTTTCTCAACATATAGAGAATTTCTGCCTTTTTGCCCCACAATTAGGGGAATTTCTGCAACTTAGCTCCAAAATACGGGGAATTTCTGCCTTTTTCCCCCAAAACAAAGGGAATTTCTGTCTTTTTTGCTCCAAAAAAAGGAAAAATTCTGACTTTTTACTCTGAAGTAAGTGAAGTTTCTGCAATTTTGCCCCAAAATAAGGGAAATTTCTGCCTTTTTGCCCCTAAATAAGGGGAATTTCAGCCTTTTTACCTCAAAATAAGGAGAATTTCTGCATTTTTGCCACAAAATATTATTAATTTCTGCATTTTTGCCCCAAAATAAAAAAATTTCTGCTTTTTTTCCCTGAAATAAGTGAAATTTCTGCATTTTTGCCCCAATATAAGTGAAATTTCTGCAATTTTGCCCCAAAATAAGGGAAATTTCTGCAATTTTGCCACAAAATAAGTGGAATTTCTGAGTTTTGCCCCAAAATAAGGAGAATTTCTGTCTTTTTGCCCTAACTAAAGGGAATTTCTGCCTTTTTGCCCCACAATTAGGGGAATTTCTGAAATTTTGCTCCAAAATACGGTGAATTTCTGCCTTTTTGCCCGAAAATAAGAAGAATGCATACCTTTTTGCCATAAAGAATTGAAATTTCTTCATTTTTGCTCCAAAATAAAGGGAATTTCTGATTTTTTGCCTCTAAATAAGTGGAATTTCTGTCTTTTTCCCCCAAAACAAAGAAAATTCCTGTCTTTTTTGCCCCAAAATAAGGAAAATTTCTGACTTATTACCCTGAAATAAGTGAAATTTCTCCAATTTTGCCCCAAAATAAGTGAAATTTCTGCAATTTTTCCCCAAAATAAAGGAAATTTCTGGAATGTTGCCCCAAAATAAGTGGAATTTCTGAGTTTTGCCGCAAAATAAGGAGAATTTCTGTCTTTTTAACCCAACATATAGGCAATTTCTGCCTTTTTGCCCCACAATTAGAGGAATTTCTGCAATTTTTCTCCAAAATACGGAGAATTTCTGCCTTTTTGCACGAAAATAAGAAGAATGCATACTTTTTTGCCATAAAAAAGGGAAATTTCTTCATTTTTGCTCCAAAATAAGGGGAATTTCTGCTTTTTTGCCTCTAAATAAGTGGAATTTCTGTCTTTTTCCCCCAAAACAAAGGGAATTTTTTTGTTTTTGCACCAAAATAAGGAAAAATTCTGACTTATTACCCTGAAGTAAGTGAAATTTCTGCAATTTTGCCAAAAAATAAGGGAAATTTCTGAATTTTTGCCTCCAAATAAGGGGAATTTCTGCCTTTTTACCTCAAAATATGGTGAATTTCTGCATTTTTGCCCCCAAATATGGGAAATTTCATCCTTTATATCTCAAAATAAGGAGAATTTCTGCATTATTGCCACAAAACATTAGGAATTTCTGCCTTTTTGCCCCAAAATAAAAAAATTTCTCATTTTTTTCCCTGAAAAAAGTGAAATTTCCGCAATTTTGCCCCAAAATATGTTATATTTCTGCAATTTTGTCCCAAAATAAGGGAAATTTCTGGAATTTTGCCCCCAAATAAGTGGAATTTCTGAGTATTTCCCCAAAATAAGAAGAATTTCTGTCTTTTTGCCCCAACATATAGAGAATTTCTGCCTTTTTGCCACACAATTTGTAAATTTCTGCAATTTTTCTCCAAAATACGGGGAATTTCTGCCTTTTTGTCCGAAAATAAGAAGAATGCATACATTTTTGCCATAAAAAAGAAATTTCTTCATTTTTGCTCTAAAATAAGGGGAATTTCTGCTTTTTTTGCCTTTAAATAAGTGGAATTTCTGTCTTTATCCCCCAAAACAAAGGGAATTCCTGTCTTTTTTTCCCCAAAATAAAGAAAATTTCTGACTTATTACCCTTAAATAAGTGAAATTTCTGCAATTTTGCCACAAAATATTAGGAATTTCTGCCTTTTTGCCCCAAAATAAGAAAATTTCTCTTTTTTTCCCTGAAATAAGTGAAATTTCTGCAATTTTGCCCCAAAATAAGTGAAATGTCTGCAATTTTGCCCCAAAATAAGGGAAATTTCTGGAATTTTGCCCCAAAATAAGTGGAATTTCTGAGTTTTGCCCCAAAATAAGGAGAATTTCTGTTTTTTTGCCCCAACATATAGGCAATTTCTGCCTTTTTGCCCCACAATTAGGGGAATTTCTGCAATTTTGCTCCAAAATACGGGGAATTTCTGCCTTTTTGCTTGAAAATAAGAAGAATGCATACCTTTTTGCCATAAAAAAAGAAAATTTCTTCATTTTTGCTCCAAAAAGGGGAATTTCTGCTTTTTTGACTCTAAATAAGTGGAATTTCTTTCTTTTTCCCTCAAAACAAAGGGAATTTCTGTCTTTTTTGCCCCAAAATAAGGAAAAATTCTGACTTATTACCCTGAAGTAAGTGATATTTCTGCAATTTTGCCCCAAAATAAGGGAAATTTCTGCCTTTTGCCCCCAAATAAGGGGAATTTCAGCCTTTTACCTCGAAATAAGGGGAATTTCTGCATTTTTGCCACAAAATATTAGGAATTTCTGCCTTTTTGCCCAAAAATAAGGAAAATTTCTGCCTTTTTTCCCTGAAATAAGTGAAATTTCTGCAATTTTGTTACAAATTATGTAAAATTTCTGCATATTTGCCCAAAAATAAGTGAAATTTCTGCAATTTTGCCCCAAAAAAAGGAAAATTTCTGTAATTTTGCCCCAAAATAAGTGGAATTTCTGAGTTTTGCCCCAAAATAAAGAGAATTTCGGTCTTTTTGCCCCAACATATAGAGATTTTCTGCATTTTTGCCCCACAATTAGGGGAGTTTCTGCAATTTTGCTCAAAAATACGGGGAATTTCTGCTTTTTTGCCCGATAATAAGAAGAATGCATACCTTTTTGCCATAAAAAAGGGAAATTTCTTCATTTTTGCTCCAAAATAAGGGGAATTTCTGCTTTTTTGCCTCTGAATAAGTGGAATTTCTGTCTTTTTCCCCCAAGGCAAAGGGAATTCCTGTCTTTTTTGTCCCAAAATAAAGAAAATTTCTGACTTATAACCCTTAAATAAGTAAAATTTCTGCAATTTTGCCCCAAAATAAAGGAAATTTTTGCCTTATTGCCCCCAAATAAGGGGAATTTCAGCCTTTTTACTTCAAAATAAAGGGAATTTCTGCATTTATGCCACAAAATATTAGGAATTTCTGACTTTTTGCCCCAAAATAAGAAAATTTCTGCTTTTTTTTCCTTAAATAAGTGAAATTACTGCAATTTTGCCCCAAAATAAGTGAAATTTCTGCAATTTTGCCCCAAAATAAGGGAAATTTCTGGAATTTTGCCCCAAAATAAGTGGAATTTCTGAGTTTTGCCCCAAAATAAGGAGAATTTCTGTCTTTTTGCCCCAACATATAGGCAATTTCTGCCTTTTGGCTCCACAATTAGGGGAATTTCTTCAATTTTGCTCCAAAATACGGGGAATTTCTGCCTTTTGCCCGAAAATAAGAAGAATGCATACCTTTTGCCATAAAAAAGGGAAATTTCTTAGTTTTTGCTCCAAAAAGGGGAATTTCTGCTTTTTTGCCTCTAAATAAGTGGAATTTCTGTTTTTTTTCCCCAAAACAAAGGGAATTTCTGTCTTTTTGCCCCAAAATAAGGAAAAATTCTGACTCTTACCCTGAAGTAAGTGAAATTTCTGCAAATTTGCCCCAAAATAAGGGAAATTTCTGCATTTTTGCCCCCAAATAAGAGGAATTTCAGCCTTTTTACCTCGAAATAAGGGGAATTTCTGCATTTTTGCCACAAAATATTAGGAATTTCTGCCTTTTTGCCCCAAAATAAAGAAAATTTCTGCCTTTTTTCCCTAAAGTATGTGAAATTTCGGCAATTTTGCCACAAAATAAGTAAAATTTCTTCATATTTGCCCCAAAATAAGTGAAATTTCTGCAATTTTGCCCCAAAATAAGGAAAATTTCTGGAATTTTGCCCCAAAATAAGTGGAATTTCTTAGTTTTGCCCCAAAATAAGGAGAATTTCTGTCTTTTTGCCCCAACATATAGAGATTTTCTGCATTTTTGTCCCACAATTAGGGGTAATTCTGCAATTTTGCTGCAAAATACGGGGAATTTCTGCCTTTTTCCCCGATAATAAGAAGAATGCATAACTTTTTGCCATAAAAAATGGAAATTTCTTCATTTTTGCTCCAAAATAAGGGGAATTTCTGCTTTTTGGCCTTTAAATAAGTGGAATTTCTGTCTTTTTCCCCCAAGACAAAGGGAATTTCTGTCTTTTTTGCCTCAAAATAAGAAAAAATTCTGACTTATTACCCTGAAGTAAGTGAAATTTCTGCAATTTTTCCCCAAAATTAGGGAAATTTCTGCTTTTTGGCTCCAAATAAGGGGAATTTCAGCCTTTTTACCTCAAAACAAGGAGAATTTCTGCATTTTTGTCACAAAAAATTAGGAATTTCTGCCTTTTTGCCCCATATAAGGAAAATTTCTGTCTTTTTTCTCTGAAATAAGTGAAATTTCTGCAATTTTGCCCCAAAATAAGTGAAATTTCTGCAATTTTGCCCAAAAATAAGTGAAATTTCTGCAATTTTGCCCCAAATGAAGGGAAATTTCTGGAATTTTGCCCCAATATAAGTGGAATTTCTGAGTTTTGACACAAAATAAGGAGAATTTCTGTCTTTTTGCTCCAATATATAGAGAATTTCTGCATTTTTGTCCCACAATTAAGGGAATTTCTGCAATTTTGCTCCAAAATACAGGGAATTTCTGCCTTTTTGCCCGAAAATAAGAAGAATGCATAACTTTTTGCCATAAAAAAGGGAAATTTCTTCATTTTTGCTCCAAAATCAGGGGAATTTCTGCTTTTTTGCCTCTAAATAAGTGGAATTTCTGTCTTTTTCCCCCAAAACAAAGGGAATTCCTGTCTTTTTTGCCCCAAAATAAGGAAAATTTCTGACTTATTACCCTGAAATAAGTGAAATTTCTGCAATTTTGCCCCAAAATAAAGGAAATTTTTGCCTTTTGCCCTCAAATAAAGGGAATTTCAGCCATTTTACCTCAAAATAAGGGGAATTTCTGCATTTTTGCCACAAAATATTAGGAATTTCTGCCTTTTTGCCCCAAAATAAGAAAATTTCTGCTTTTTTACTCTGAAATAAGTGAAATTTTGCAACTTTGCCCTAAATTAAGTGAAATTTCTGCAATTTTGCCCCAAAATAAGGGAAATTTCTGGAATTTTGCCCCAAAATAAGTGGAATTTCTGAGTTTTGCCCCAAAATAAGGAGAATTTCTGTTTTTTTGCCCCAACATATAGGCAATTTCTGCCTTTTTGCCCCACAATTAGGGTAATTTCTGCAATTTTGCTCCAAAATCCGTGGAATTTCTCCCTTTTTGCACGAAAATAAGAAGAATGCATACCTTTTTGCCATAAAAAAGGGAAATTTCTTCATTTTTGCTCCAAATTAAGGGGAATTTCTGCTTTTTTGCCTCTAAATAAGTGGAATTTTTGTCTTTTTCTCCCAAAACAAAGGGAATTTCTGTCTTTTTTGCCCCAAAATAAGGAAAAATTCTGACTTATTAACCTGAAGTAAGTAAAATTTCTGCAATTTTGCACCAAAATAAGGTAAATTTCTGGAATTTTGCCCCAAAATAAGTGGAATTTTTGTGTTTTTCCCCAAAATAAAGAGAATTTCTGTATTATTGCCCAAACATATAGAGAATTTCTGTTTTTTTGCCACACAATTAGGGAAATTTCTGTAATTTTGCTCCAAAATACGGGTAATTTCTGCCTTTTTGCCCGAAAATAAGAAGAATGAATACCTTTTTGCCAAAAAATGGGAAATTTCTTCATTTTTGCTCCAAAATAAAAGGAATTTCTGCTTTTTTGCCTCTAAATAAGTGGAATTTCTGTCTATTTCCCCCAAAATAAAGAGAATATCTGTCTTTTTTGCCCCAAAATAAGGAAAAATTCTGACTTATTACCCTGAAGTAAGTGAAATTTCTGCAATTTTGCCCCAAAATTAGGGAAATTTCTGCCTTTTTGCCCCCAAATAAGGGGAATTTCAGCCTTTTTACCTCAAAATAAGGGGAATTTCTGCATTTTTGCCCCCAAATAAGGGGAATTTCAGCCTTTTTACCTCAAAATAAGGGGAATTTCCGCATTTTTGCCACAAAATATTAGGAATTTCTTCCTTTGTGCCCCAAAAATAAGAAAATTTCTGCTTTTTTCCCTGAAATAATTGAAATTTCTGCAATTTTGCCCTAAAATAAGTGAAATTTCTGCAATTTTGTCCTAAAATAAGGGAAATTTCTGGAATTTTTCTTCAAAATAAGAGGAATTTCTGAGTTTTGCTTCAAAATAAGGAGAATTTCTGTCTTTTTGCCCCAACATATAGGAAATTTCTGCCTTTTTGCGCCACAATTAAGGGAATTTCAGCAATTTTGCTCCAAAAGACGGGGAATTTCTGCCTTTTTGCCCGAAAATAAGAAGAATGCATACCTTTTTGCCATCAAAAATGTAATTTCTTCTATTTTGCTTCAAAATAAAGGGAATTTCTATTTTTTTGCCTCTAAATAAGTGGAATTTCTGTCTTTTTCCCTCAAAACAAAGGGAATTTCTGTCTTTTTTGCCCTAAAATAAGGAAAAATTCTGACTTATTACCCTGTAGTAAGTGAAATTTCTTCAATTTTGCCCCAAAATAAGGGAAATTTCTGCCTTTTTGCCCCCAAATAAGGGGAATTTCAGTCTTTTTACCTTAAAATAAGGGGAATTTCTGCATTTTTGCCACAAAATATTAGGAATTTCTGCCTTTTTGCCCCAAAATAAGAAAATTTCTGCTTTTTTTCCCTGAAATAAGTGAAATTTCTGCAATTTTTGCCCCAAAATAAGTGAAATGTCTGCAATTTTGCCCCAAAATAAGGGAAATTTCTGGAATTTTGCCCCAAAATAAGTGGAATTTCTGAGTTTTGCCCCATAATAAGGAGAATTTCTGTTTTTTTGCCCCAACATATAGGCAATTTCTGCCTTTTTGCCCCACAATTAGGGGAATTTCTGCAATTTTGCTCCAAAATACGGAGAATTTCTGCCTTTTTGCTTGAAAATAAGAAGAATGCATACCTTTTTGCCATGAAAAAAGAAAATTTCTTCATTTTTGCTCCAAAAAGGGGAATTTCTGCTTTTTTGCCTCTAAATAAGTGGAATTTCTGTATTTTTCCCCCAAAACAAAGGGAATTCCTGTCTTTTTTGCCCCAAAATAAGGAAAATTTCTGACTTATTACCCTGAAATAAGTGAAATTTCTGCAATTTTGCCCCAAAATAAAGGAAATTTTTGCCTTTTGCCCTCAAATAAAGGGAATTTCAGCCTTTTTACCTCAAAATAAGGGGAATTTCTGCATTTTTGCCACAAAATATTAGGAATTTCTGCCTTTTTACCCCAAAATAAGAAAATTTCTGCTTTTTTACTCTGAAATAAGTGAAATTTTGCAACTTTGCCCTAAATTAAGTGAAATTTCTGCAATTTTGCCCCAAAATAAGGGAAATTTCTGGAATTTTGCCCCAAAATAAGTGGAATTTCTGAGTTTTGCCCCAAAATAAGGAGAATTTCTGTTTTTTTGCCCCAACATATAGGCAATTTCTGCCTTTTTGCCCCACAATTAGGGTAATTTCTGCAATTTTGCTCCAAAATACGTGGAATTTCTCCCTTTTTGCACGAAAATAAGAAGAATGCATACCTTTTTGCCATAAAAAAGGGAAATTTCTTCATTTTTGCTCCAAATTAAGGGGAATTTCTGCTTATTTGCCTCTAAATAAGTGGAATTTTTGTCTTTTTCCCCCAAAACAAAGGGAATTTCTGTCTTTTTTGCCCCAAAATAAGGAAAAATTCTGACTTATTAACCTGAAGTAAGTAAAATTTCTGCAATTTTGCACCAAAATAAGGGAAATTTCTGGAATTTTGCCCCAAAATAAGTGGAATTTTTGTGTTTTTCCCCTAAATAAAGAGAATTTCTGTATTTTTGCCCAAACATATAGAGAATTTCTGTTTTTTTGCCACACAATTAGGGAAATTTCTGTAATTTTGCTCCAAAATACGGGTAATTTCTGCCTTTTTGCCCGAAAATAAGAAGAATGAATACCTTTTTGCCAAAAAATGGGAAATTTCTTCATTTTTGCTCCAAAATAAAAGGAATTTCTGCTTTTTTGCCTCTAAATAAGTGGAATTTCTGTCTATTTCCCCCAAAATAAAGAGAATATCTGTCTTTTTTGGCCCAAAATAAGGAAAAATTCTGACTTATTACCCTGAAGTAAGTGAAATTTCTGCAATTTTGCCCCAAAATAAGGGAAATTTCTGCCTTTTTGCCCCCAAATAAGAGGAATTTCAGCCTTTTTACCTCAAAATAAGGGGAATTTCTGCATTTTTGCCCCCAAATAAGGGGAATTTCAGCCTTTTTACCTCAAAATAAGGGGAATTTCTGCATTTTTGCCACAAAATATTAGGAATTTCTTCCTTTTTGCCCCAAAATAAGAAAATTTCTGCTTTTTTTCCATGAAATAATTGAAATTTCTGCAATTTTGCCCCAAAATAAGTGAAATTTCTGCAATTTTGTCCTAAAATAAGGGAAATTTCTGGAATTTTGCTTCAAAATAAGAGGAATTTCTGAGTTTTGCTTCAAAATAAGGAGAATTTCTGTCTTTTTGCCCCAACATATAGGAAATTTCTGCCTTTTTGCCCCACAATTAGGGGAATTTCAGCAATTTTGCTCCAAAAGACGGGGAATTTCTGCCTTTTTGCCCGAAAATAAGAAGAATGCATACCTTTTTGCCATCAAAAATGTAATTTCTTCTATTTTGCTTCAAAATAAAGGGAATTTCTATTTTTTGCCTCTAAATAAGTGGAATTTCTGTCTTTTTCCCTCAAAACAAAGGGAATTTCTGTCTTTTTTGCCCTAAAATAAGGAAAAATTCTGACTTATTACCCTGTAGTAAGTGAAATTTCTTCAATTTTGCCCCAAAATAAGGGAAATTTCTGCCTTTTTGCCCCCAAATAAGGGGAATTTCAGTCTTTTTACCTTAAAATAAAAGGAATTTCTGCATTTGCCACAAAATATTAGGAATTTCTGCCTTTTTGCCCCAAATTAAGAAAATTTCTGCTTTTTTTTCCTGAAATAAGTGAAATTTCTGCAATTTTGCCCCAAAATAAGGGAAATTTCTTGAATTTTGCCCCAAAATAAGTGGAATTTCTGAGTTTTGCCCCAAAATAAGGAGAATTTCTGTTTTTTTGCCCTAAGATATAGGCAATTTCTTCCTTTTTGCCCCACAATTAGGGGAATTTCTGCAATTTTGCTCCAAAATACGGGGAATTTCTGCCTTTTTGCTTGAAAATAAGAAGAATGCATACCTTTTTGCCATGAAAAAAGAAAATTGCTTCATTTTTGCTCCAAAAAGGGGAATTTCTGCTTTTTTGCCTCTAAATAAGTGGAATTTCTGTTTTTTTTCCCGAAAACAAAGGGAATTTCTGTCTTTTTGCCCCAAAATAAGGAAAAATTCTGACTTATTACCCTGAAGTAAGTGAAATTTCTGCAAATTTGCCCCAAAATAAGGGAAATTTCTGCCTTTTTGCCCCCAAATAAGGGGAATTTCAGCCTTTTTACCTCGAAATAAGGGGAATTTCTGCATTTTTGCCACAAAATATTAGGAATTTCTGCCTTTTTGCCCCAAAATAAAGAAAATTTCTGCCTTTTTTCCCTAAAGTATGTGAAATTTCTGCAATTTTGCCACAAAATAAGTAAAATTTCTTCATATTTGCCCTAAAATAAGTGAAATTTCTGCAATTTTGCCCCAAAATAAGGAAAATTTCTGGAATTTTGCCCCAAAATAAGTGGAATTTCTTAGTTTTGCCCCAAAATAAGGAGAATTTCTTTCTTTTTGCCCCAACATATAGAGATTTTCTGCATTTTTGCCCCACAATTAGGAGAAATTCTGCAATTTTGCTCCAAAATACGGGGAATTTCTGCCTTTTTCCCCGATAATAAGAAGAATGCATAACTTTTTGCCATAAAAAATGGAAATTTCTTCATTTTTGCTCCAAAATAAGGGGAATTTCTGCTTTTTGGCCTTTAAATAAGTGGAATTTCTGTCTTTTTCCCCCAAGACAAAGGGAATTTCTGTCTTTTTTGCCTCAAAATAAGGAAAAATTCTGACTTATTACCCTGAAGTAAGTGAAATTTCTGCAATTTTTCCCCAAAATTAGGAAAATTTCTGCCTTTTTGCCTCCAAATAAGGGGAATTTCAGCCTTTTTACCTCAAAACAAGGAGAATTTCTACATTTTTGTCACAAAAAATTAGGAATTTCTGCCTTTTTGCCCCATATAAGGAAAATTTCTGTCTTTTTTCTCTGAAATAAGTGAAATTTCTGCAATTTTGCCCCAAAATAAGTGAAATTTCTGCAATTTTGCCCAAAAATAAGTGAAATTTCTGCAATTTTGCCCCAAATTAAGGGAAATTTCTGGAATTTTGCCCCAAAATAAGTGGAATTTCTGAGTTTTGACACAAAATAAGGAGTATTTCTGTCTTTTTGCCCCAATATATAGAGAATTTCTGCATTTTTGTCCTACAATTAAGGGAATTTCTGCAATTTTGCTCCAAAATACAGGGAATTTCTGCCTTTTTGCCCGAAAATAAGAAGAATGCATAACTTTTTGCCATAAAAAAGGGAAATTTCTTCATTTTTGCTACAAAATCAGTGGAATTTCTGCTTTTTTGCCTCTAAATAAGTGGAATTTCTGTCTTTTTCCCCCAAAACAAAGGGAATTCCTGTCTTTTTTGCCCCAAAATAAGGAAAATTTCTGACTTATTACCCTGAAATAAGTGAAATTTCTGCAATTTTGCCCCAAAATAAAGGAAATTTTTGCCTTTTGCCTTCAAATAAAGGGAATTTCAGCCTTTTTACCTCAAAATAAGGGGAATTTCTGCATTTTTGCCACAAAATATTAGGAATTTCTGCCTTTTTGCCCCAAAATAAGAAAATTTCTGCTTTTTTACTCTGAAATAAGTGAAATTTTGCAACTTTGCCCTAAAATAAGTGAAATTTCTGCAATTTTGCCCCAAAATAAGGGAAATTTCTCGAATTTTGCCCCAAAATAAGTGGAATTTCTGAGTTTTGCCCCAAAATAAGGAGAATTTCTGTTTTTTTGCCCCAACATATAGGCAATTTCTGCCTTTTTGCCCCACAATTAGGGTAATTTCTGCAATTTTGCTCCAAAATCCGTGGAATTTCTCCCTTTTTGCACGAAAATAAGAAGAATGCATACCTTTTTGCCATAAAAAAGGGAAATTTCTTCATTTTTGCTCCAAATTAAGGGGAATTTCTGCTTATTTGCCTCTAAATAAGTGGAATTTTTGTCTTTTTCCCCCAAAACAAAGGGAATTTCTGTCTTTTTTGCCCCAAAATAAGGAAAAATTCTGACTTATTAACCTGAAGTAAGTAAAATTTCTGCAATTTTGCACCAAAATAAGGGAAATTTCTGGAATTTTGCCCCAAAATAAGTGGAATTTTTGTGTTTTTCCCCAAAATAAAGAGAATTTCTGTATTTTTGCCCAAACATATAGAGAATTTCTGTTTTTTTGCCACACAATTAGGGAAATTTCTGTAATTTTGCTCCAAAATACGGGTAATTTCTGCCTTTTTGCCCGAAAATAAGAAGAATGAATACCTTTTTGCCAAAAAATGGGAAATTTCTTCATTTTTGCTCCAAAATAAAAGGAATTTCTGCTTTTTTGCCTCTAAATAAGTGGAATTTCTGTCTATTTCCCCCAAAATAAAGAGAATATCTGTCTTTTTTGGCCCAAAATAAGGAAAAATTCTGACTTATTACCCTGAAGTAAGTGAAATTTCTGCAATTTTGCCCCAAAATAAGGGAAATTTCTGCCTTTTTGCCCCCAAATAAGAGGAATTTCAGCCTTTTTACCTCAAAATAAGGGGAATTTCTGCATTTTTGCCCCCAAATAAGGGGAATTTCAGCCTTTTTACCTCAAAATAAGTGGAATTTCTGCATTTTTGCCACAAAATATTAGGAATTTCTTCCTTTTTGCCCCAAAATAAGAAAATTTCTGCTTTTTTTCCATGAAATAATTGAAATTTCTGCAATTTTGCCCCAAAATAAGTGAAATTTCTGCAATTTTGTCCTAAAATAAGGGAAATTTCTGGAATTTTGCTTCAAAATAAGAGGAATTTCTGAGTTTTGCTTCAAAATAAGGAGAATTTCTGTCTTTTTGCCCCAACATATAGGAAATTTCTGCCTTTTTGCCCCACAATTAGGGGAATTTCAGCAATTTTGCTCCAAAAGACGGGGAATTTCTGCCTTTTTGCCCGAAAATAAGAAGAATGCATACCTTTTTGCCATCAAAAATGTAATTTCTTCTATTTTGCTTCAAAATAAAGGGAATTTCTATTTTTTGCCTCTAAATAAGTGGAATTTCTGTCTTTTTCCCTCAAAACAAAGGGAATTTCTGTCTTTTTTGCCCTAAAATAAGGAAAAATTCTGACTTATTACCCTGTAGTAAGTGAAATTTCTTCAATTTTGCCCCAAAATAAGGGAAATTTCTGCCTTTTTGCCCCCAAATAAGGGGAATTTCAGTCTTTTTACCTTAAAATAAAAGGAATTTCTGCATTTGCCACAAAATATTAGGAATTTCTGCCTTTTTGCCCCAAATTAAGAAAATTTCTGCTTTTTTTTCCTGAAATAAGTGAAATTTCTGCAATTTTGCCCCAAAATAAGTGAAATGTCTGCAATTTTGCCCCAAAATAAGGGAAATTTCTGGAATTTTGCCCCAAAATAAGTGGAATTTCTGAGTTTTGCCCCAAAATAAGGAGAATTTCTGTTTTTTTGCCCTAAGATATAGGCAATTTCTTCCTTTTTGCCCCACAATTAGGGGAATTTCTGCAATTTTGCTCCAAAATACGGGGAATTTCTGCCTTTTTGCTTGAAAATAAGAAGAATGCATACCTTTTTGCCATGAAAAAAGAAAATTGCTTCATTTTTGCTCCAAAAAGGGGAATTTCTGCTTTTTTGCCTCTAAATAAGTGGAATTTCTGTTTTTTTTCCCCAAAACAAAGGGAATTTCTGTCTTTTTGCCCCAAAATAAGGAAAAATTCTGACTTATTACCCTGAAGTAAGTGAAATTTCTGCAAATTTGCCCCAAAATAAGGGAAATTTCTGCCTTTTTGCCCCCAAATAAGGGGAATTTCAGCCTTTTTACCTCGAAATAAGGGGAATTTCTGCATTTTTGCCACAAAATATTAGGAATTTCTGCCTTTTTGCCCCAAAATAAAGAAAATTTCTGCCTTTTTTCCCTAAAGTATTTGAAATTTCTGCAATTTTGCCACAAAATAAGTAAAATTTCTTCATATTTGCCCTAAAATAAGTGAAATTTCTGCAATTTTGCCCCAAAATAAGGAAAATTTCTGGAATTTTGCCCCAAAATAAGTGGAATTTCTTAGTTTTGCCCCAAAATAAGGAGAATTTCTTTCTTTTTGCCCCAACATATAGAGATTTTCTGCATTTTTGCCCCACAATTAGGAGAAATTCTGCAATTTTGCTCCAAAATACGGGGAATTTCTGCCTTTTTCCCCGATAATAAGAAGAATGCATAACTTTTTGCCATAAAAAATGGAAATTTCTTCATTTTTGCTCCAAAATAAGGGGAATTTCTGCTTTTTGGCCTTTAAATAAGTGGAATTTCTGTCTTTTTCCCCCAAGACAAAGGGAATTTCTGTCTTTTTTGCCTCAAAATAAGGAAAAATTCTGACTTATTACCCTGAAGTAAGTGAAATTTCTGCAATTTTTCCCCAAAATTAGGAAAATTTCTGCCTTTTTGCCTCCAAATAAGGGGAATTTCAGCCTTTTTACCTCAAAACAAGGAGAATTTCTACATTTTTGTCACAAAAAATTAGGAATATCTGTCTTTTTGCCCCATATAAGGAAAATTTCTGTCTTTTTTCTCTGAAATAAGTGAAATTTCTGCAATTTTGCCCCAAAATAAGTGAAATTTCTGCAATTTTGCCCAAAAATAAGTGAAATTTCTGCAATTTTGCCCCAAATTAAGGGAAATTTCTGGAATTTTGCCCCAAAATAAGTGGAATTTCTGAGTTTTGACACAAAATAAGGAGTATTTCTGTCTTTTTGCCCCAATATATAGAGAATTTCTGCATTTTTGTCCTACAATTAAGGGAATTTCTGCAATTTTGCTCCAAAATACAGGGAATTTCTGCCTTTTTGCCCGAAAATAAGAAGAATGCATAACTTTTTGCCATAAAAAAGGGAAATTTCTTCATTTTTGCTCCAAAATCAGTGGAATTTCTGCTTTTTTGCCTCTAAATAAGTGGAATTTCTGTCTTTTTCCCCCAAAACAAAGGGAATTCCTGTCTTTTTTGCCCCAAAATAAGGAAAATTTCTGACTTATTACCCTGAAATAAGTGAAATTTCTGCAATTTTGCCCCAAAATAAAGGATATTTTTGCCTTTTGCCTTCAAATAAAGGGAATTTCAGCCTTTTTACCTCAAAATAAGGGGAATTTCTTTATTTTTGCCACAAAATATTAGGAATTTCTGCCTTTTTGCCCCAAAATAAGAAAATTTCTGCTTTTTTACTCTGAAATAAGTGAAATTTTGCAACTTTGCCCCAAAATAAGTGAAATTTCTGCAATTTTGCCCCAAAATAAGGGAAATTTCTCGAATTTTGCCCCAAAATAAGTGGAATTTCTGAGTTTTGCCCCAAAATAAGGAGAATTTCTGTTTTTTTGCCCCAACATATAGGCAATTTCTGCCTTTTTGCCCCACAATTAGGGTAATTTCTGCAATTTTGCTCCAAAATCCGTGGAATTTCTCCCTTTTTGCACGAAAATAAGAAGAATGCATACCTTTTTGCCATAAAAAAGGGAAATTTCTTCATTTTTGCTCCAAATTAAGGGGAATTTCTGCCTTTTTGCCCCAAAATAAGAAAATTTCTGCTTTTTTTCCCTGAAATAAGTGAAATTTCTGCAATTTTGCCCCAAAATAAGTGAAATGTCTGCAATTTTGCCCCAAAATAAGGGAAATTTCTGGAATTTTGCCCCAAAATAAGTGGAATTTCTGAGTTTTGCCCCAAAATAAGGAGAATTTCTGTTTTTTTGCCCTAAGATATAGGCAATTTCTGCCTTTTTGCCCCACAATTAGGGGAATTTCTGCCTTTTTGCTTGAAAATAAGAAGAATGCATACCTTTTTGCCATGAAAAAATAAAATTGCTTCATTTTTGCTCCAAAAATAGGAATTTCTGCTTTTTTTGCCTCTAAATAAGTGGAATTTCTGTTTTTTTTTCCCCAAAACAAAGGGAATTTCTGTCTTTTTGCCCCAAAATAAGAAAAAATTCTGACTTATTATTGTGAAGTAAGTGAAATTTCTGCAAATTTGCCCCAAAATAAGGTAAATTTCTGCCTTTTTGCCCCCAAATAAGGGGAATTTCAGCCTTTTTACCTCGAAATAAGGGGAATTTCTGCATTTTTGCCACAATATATTAGGAATTTCTGCCTTTTTGCCCCAAAATAAAGAAAATTTCTGCCTTTTTTCCCTAAAATATGTGAAATTTCTGCAATTTTGCCACAAAATAAGTAAAATTTCTTCATATTTGCCCCAAAATAAGTGAAATTTCTGCAATTTTGCCCCAAAATAAAAAAAATTTCTGGAATTTTGCCCCAAAATAAGTGGAATTTCTTAGTTTTGCCCCAAAATAAGGAGAATTTCTTTCTTTTTGCCCCAACATATAGAGATTTTCTGCATTTTTGCCCCACAATTAGGGGAAATTCTGCAATTTTGCTCCAAAATACGGGGAATTTCTGCCTTTTTCCCCGATAATAAGAAGAATGCATAACTTTTTGCCATAAAAAATGGAAATTTCTTCATTTTTGCTCCAAAATAAGGGGAATTTCTGCTTTTTGGCCTTTAAATAAGTGGAATTTCTGTCTTTTTCCCCCAAGACAAAGGGAATTTCTGTCTTTTTTGCCTCAAAATAAGGAAAAATTCTGACTTATTACCCTGAAGTAAGTGAAATTTTTGCAATATTGCCCCAAAATTAGGAAAATTTCTGCCTTTTTGCCTCCAAATAAGGGGAATTTCAGCCTTTTTACCTCAAAACAAGGAGAATTTCTGCATTTTTGTCACAAAAAATTAGGAATTTCTGCCTTTTTGCCCCATATAAGGAAAATTTCTGTCTTTTTTCTCTGAAATAAGTGAAATTTCTGCAATTTTGCCCCAAAATAAGTGAAATTTCTGCAATTTTGCCCAAAAATAAGTGAAATTTCTGCAATTTTGCCCCAAATTAAGGGAAATTTCTGGAATTTTGCCCCAAAATAAGTGGAATTTCTGAGTTTTGACACAAAATAAGGAGAATTTCTTTCTTTTTGCCCCAATATATAGAGAATTTCTGCATTTTTGTCCTACAATTAAGGGAATTTCTGCAATTTTGCTCCAAAATACAGGGAATTTCTGCCTTTTTGCCCGAAAATAAGAAGAATGCATAACTTTTTGCCATAAAAAAGGGAAATTTCTTCATTTTTGCTCCAAAATCAGGGGAATTTCTGCTTTTTTGCCTCTAAATAAGTGGAATTTCTGTCTTTTTCCCCCAAAACAAAGGGAATTCCTGTCTTTTTTGCCCCAAAATAAGGAAAATTTCTGACTTATTACCCTGAAATAAGTGAAATTTCTGCAATTTTGCCCCAAAATAAAGGAAATTTTTGCCTTTTGCCCTCAAATAAAGGGAATTTCAGCCGTTTTACCTCAAAATAAGGGGAATTTCTGCATTTTTGCCACAAAATATTAGAAATTTCTGCCTTTTTGCCCCAAAATAAGAAAATTTCTGCTTTTTTACTCTGAAATAAGTGAAATTTTGCAACTTTGCCCCAAAATAAGTGAAATTTCTGCAATTTTGCCCCAAAATAAGGGAAATTTCTGGAATTTTGCCCCAAAATAAGTGGAATTTCTGAGTTTTGCCCCAAAATAAGGAGAATTTCTGTTTTTTTGCCCCAACATATAGAGAATTTCTGCCTTTTTGCCCCACAATTAGGGTAATTTCTGCAATTTTGCTCCAAAATACGTGGAATTTCTCCCTTTTTGCACGAAAATAAGAAGAATGCATACCTTTTTGCCATAAAAAAGGGAAATTTCTTCATTTTTGCTCCAAATTAAAGGGAATTTCTACTTTTTTGCCTCTAAATAAGTGGAATTTTTGTCTTTTTCCCCCAAAACAAAGGGAATTTCTGTCTTTTTTGCCCCAAAATAAGGAAAAATTCTGACTTATTAACCTGAAGTAAGTAAAATTTCTGCAATTTTGCATCAAAATAAGGGAAATTTCTGGAATTTTGCCCCAAAATAAGTGGAATTTTTGTGTTTTTCCCCAAAATAAAGAGAATTCCTGTATTTTTGCCCAAACATATAGAGAATTTCTGTTTTTTTGCCACACAATTAGGGAAATTTCTGTAATTTTGCTCCAAAATACGGGTAATTTCTGCCTTTTTGCCCGAAAATAAGAAGAATGAAAACTTTTTGCCAAAAAATGGGAAATTTCTTCATTTTTGCTCCAAAATAAAAGGAATTTCTGCTTTTTTGCCTCTAAATAAGTGGAATTTCTGTCTATTTCCCCCAAAATAAAGAGAATATCTGTCTTTTTTGGCCCAAAATAAGGAAAAATTCTGACTTATTACCCTGAAGTAAGTGAAATTTCTGCAATTTTGCCCCAAAATAAGGGAAATTTCTGCCTTTTTGCCCCCAAATAAGGGGAATTTCAGCCTTTTTACCTCAAAATAAGGGGAATTTCTGCATTTTTGCCCACAAATAAGGGGAATTTCAGCCTTTTTACCTCAAAATAAGGGGAATTTCCGCATTTTTGCCACAAAATATTAGGAATTTCTGCCTTTTTGCCCCAAAATAAGAAAATTTCTGCTTTTTTTCCCTGAAATAATTGAAATATCTGCAATTTTGCCCCAAAATAAGTGAAATTTCTGCAATTTGGTCCTAAAATAAGGGAAATTTCTGGAATTTTGCTTCAAAATAAGAGGAATTTCTGAGTTTTGCTTCAAAATAAGGAGTATTTCTGTCTTTTTGCCCCAACATATAGGAAATTTCTGCCTTTTTGCCCCACAATTAGGGGAATTTCAGCAATTTTGCTCCAAAAGACGGGGAATTTCTGCCTTTTTGCCCGAAAATAAGAAGAATGCATACCTTTTTGCCATCAAAAATGTAATTTCTTCTATTTTGCTTCAAAATAAAGGGAATTTCTATTTTTTTGCCTCTATATAAGTGGAATTTCTGTCTTTTTCCCTCAAAACAAAGGGAATTTCTGTCTTTTTTGCCCTAAAATAAGGAAAAATTCTGACTTATTACCCTGTAGTAAGTGAAATTTCTTCAATTTTGCCCCAAAATAAGGGAAATTTCTGCCTTTTTGCCCCCAAATAAGGGGAATTTCAGTCTTTTTACCTTAAAATAAGGGGAATTTCTGCATTTTTGCCACAATATATTAGGAATTTCTGCCTTTTTGCCCCAAAATAAGAAAATTTCTGCTTTTTTTCCCTGAAATAAGTGAAATTTCTGCAATTTTGCCCCAAAATAAGTGAAATGTCTGCAATTTTGCCCCAAAATAAGGGAAATTTCTGGAATTTTGCCCCAAAATAAGTGGAATTTCTGAGTTTTGCCCCAAAATAAGGAGAATTTCTGTTTTTTTGCCCTAAGATATAGGCAATTTCTTCCTTTTTGCCCCACAATTAGGGGAATTTCTGCAATTTTGCTCCAAAATACGGGGAATTTCTGCCTTTTTGCTTGAAAATAAGAAGAATGCATACCTTTTTGCCATGAAAAAAGAAAATTGCTTCATTTTTGCTCCAAAAAGGGGAATTTCTGCTTTTTTGCCTCTAAATAAGTGGAATTTCTGTTTTTTTTCCCCAAAACAAAGGGAATTTCTGTCTTTTTGCCCCAAAATAAGGAAAAATTCTGACTTATTACCCTGAAGTAAGTGAAATTTCTGCAAATTTGCCCCAAAATAAGGGAAATTTCTGCCTTTTTGCCCCCAAATAAGGGGAATTTCAGCCTTTTTACCTCGAAATAAGGGGAATTTCTGCATTTTTGCCACAAAATATTAGGAATTTCTGCCTTTTTGCCCCAAAATAAAGAAAATTTCTGCCTTTTTTCCCTAAAATATGTGAAATTTCTGCAATTTTGCCACAAAATAAGTAAAATTTCTTCATATTTGCCCCAAAATAAGTGAAATTTCTGCAATTTTGCCCCAAAATAAGGAAAATTTCTGGAATTTTGCCCCAAAATAAGTGGAATTTCTTAGTTTTGCCCCAAAATAAGGAGAATTTCTTTCTTTTTGCCCCAACATATAGAGATTTTCTGCATTTTTGCCCCACAATTAGGAGAAATTCTGCAATTTTGCTCCAAAATATGGGGAATTTCTGCCTTTTTCCCCGATAATAAGAAGAATGCATAACTTTTTGCCATAAAAAATGGAAATTTCTTCATTTTTGCTCTAAAATAAGGGGAATTTCTGCTTTTTGGCCTTTAAATAAGTGGAATTTCTGTCTTTTTCCCCCAAGACAAAGGGAATTTCTGTCTTTTTTGCCTCAAAATAAGGAAAAATTCTGACTTATTACCCTGAAGTAAGTGAAATTTCTGCAATTTTTCCCCAAAATTAGGAAAATTTCTGCCTTTTTGCCTCCAAATAAGGGGAATTTCAGCCTTTTTACCTCAAAACAAGGAGAATTTCTGCATTTTTGTCACAAAAAATTAGGAATTTCTGCCTTTTTGCCCCATATAAGGAAAATTTCTGTCTTTTTTCTCTGAAATAAGTGAAATTTCTGCAATTTTGCCCCAAAATAAGTGAAATTTCTGCAATTTTGCCCAAAAATAAGTGAAATTTCTGCAATTTTGCCCCAAATTAAGGGAAATTTCTGGAATTTTGCCCCAAAATAAGTGGAATTTCTGAGTTTTGATACAAAATAAGGAGAATTTCTGTCTTTTTGCCCCAATATATAGAGAATTTCTGCATTTTTGTCCTACAATTAAGGGAATTTCTGCAATTTTGCTCCAAAATACAGGGAATTTCTGCCTTTTTGCCCGAAAATAAGAAGAATGCATAACTTATTGCCATAAAAAAGGGAAATTTCTTCATTTTTGCTCCAAAATCAGGGGAATTTCTGCTTTTTTGCCTCTAAATAAGTGGAATTTCTGTATTTTTCCCCCAAAACAAAGGGAATTCCTGTATTTTTTGCCCCAAAATAAGGAAAATTTCTGACTTATTACCCTGAAATAAGTGAAATTTCTGCAATTTTGCCCCAAAATAAAGGAAATTTTTGCTTTTTGCCTTCAAATAAAGGGAATTTCAGCCTTTTTACCTCAAAATAAGGGGAATTTCTGCATTTTTGCCACAAAATATTAGGAATTTCTGCCTTTTTGCCCCAAAATAAGAAAATTTCTGCTTTTTTACTCTGAAATAAGTGAAATTTTGCAACTTTGCCCCAAAATAAGTGAAATGTCTGCAATTTTGCCCCAAAATAAGGGAAATTTCTGGAATTTTGCCCCAAAATAAGTGGAATTTCTGAGTTTTGCCCCAAAATAAGGAGAATTTCTGTTTTTTTGCCCCAACATATAGGCAATTTCTGCCTTTTTGCCCCACAATTAGGGTAATTTCTGCAATTTTGCTCCAAAATCCGTGGAATTTCTCCCTTTTTGCACGAAAATAAGAAGAATGCATACCTTTTTGCCATAAAAAAGGGAAATTTCTTCATTTTTGCTCCAAATTAAGGGGAATTTCTGCTTTTTTGCCTCTAAATAAGTGGAATTTTTGTCTTTTTCTCCCAAAACAAAGGGAATTTCTGTCTTTTTTGCCCCAAAATAAGGAAAAATTCTGACTTATTAACCTGAAGTAAGTAAAATTTCTGCAATTTTGCACCAAAATAAGGTAAATTTCTGGAATTTTGCCCCAAAATAAGTGGAATTTTTGTGTTTTTCCCCTAAATAAAGAGAATTTCTGTATTTTTGCCCAAACATATAGAGAATTTCTGTTTTTTTGCCACACAATTAGGGAAATTTCTGTAATTTTGCTCCAAAATACGGGTAATTTCTGCCTTTTTGCCCGAAAATAAGAAGAATGAATACCTTTTTGCCCAAAAATGGGAAATTTCTTCATTTTTGCTCCAAAATAAAAGGAATTTCTGCTTTTTTGCCTCTAAATAAGTGGAATTTCTGTCTATTTCCCCCAAAATAAAGAGAATATCTGTCTTTTTTGGCCCAAAATAAGAAAAAATTCTGACTTATTACCCTGAAGTAAGTGAAATTTCTGCAATTTTGCCCCAAAATAAGGGAAATTTCTGCCTTTTTGCCCCCAAATAAGGGGAATTTCAGCCTTTTTACCTCAAAATAAGGGGAATTTCTGCATTTTTGCCCCCAAATAAGGGGAATTTCAGCCTTTTTACCTCAAAATAAGGGGAATTTCCGCATTTTTGCCACAAAATATTAGGAATTTCTTCCTTTTTGCCCCAAAATAAGAAAATTTCTGCTTTTTTTCCATGAAATAATTGAAATTTCTGCAATTTTGCCCCAAAATAAGTGAAATTTCTGCAATTTTGTCCTAAAATAAGGTAAATTTCTGGAATTTTGCTTCAAAATAAGAGGAATTTCTGAGTTTTGCTTCAAAATAAGGAGAATTTCTGTCTTTTTGCCCCAACATATAGGAAATTTCTGCCTTTTTGCCCCACAATTAGGGGAATTTCAGCAATTTTGCTCCAAAAGACGGGGAATTTCTGCCTTTTTGCCCGAAAATAAGAAGAATGCATACCTTTTTGCCATCAAAAATGTAATTTCTTCTATTTTGCTTCAAAATAAAGGGAATTTCTATTTTTTTGCCTCTAAATAAGTGGAATTTCTGTCTTTTTCCCTCAAAACAAAGGGAATTTCTGTCTTTTTTGCCCTAAAATAAGGAAAAATTCTGACTTATTACCCTGTAGTAAGTGAAATTTCTTCAATTTTGCCCCAAAATAAGGGAAATTTCTGCCTTTTTGCCCCCAAATAAGGGGAATTTCAGTCTTTTTACCTTAAAATAAGGGGAATTTCTGCATTTTTGCCACAAAATATTAGGAATTTCTGCCTTTTTGCCCCAAAATAAGAAAATTTCTGCTTTTTTTCCCTGAAATAAGTGAAATTTCTGCAATTTTGCCCCAAAATAAGTGAAATGTCTGCAATTTTGCCCCAAAATAAGGGAAATTTCTGGAATTTTGCCCCAAAATAAGTGGAATTTCTGAGTTTTGCCCCAAAATAAAGAGAATTTCTGTTTTTTTGCCCTAAGATATAGGCAATTTCTTCCTTTTTGCCCCACAATTAGGGGAATTTCTGCAATTTTGCTCCAAAATACGGGGAATTTCTGCCTTTTTGCTTGAAAATAAGAAGAATGCATACCTTTTTGCCATGAAAAAAGAAAATTGCTTCATTTTTGCTCCAAAAAGGGTAATTTCTGCTTTTTTGCCTCTAAATAAGTGGAATTTCTGTTTTTTTCCCCAAAACAAATGGAATTTCTGTCTTTTTGCCCCAAAATAAGGAAAAATTCTGACTTATTACCCTGAAGTAAGTGAAATTTCTGCAAATTTGCCCCAAAATAAGGGAAATTTCTGCCTTTTTGCCCCCAAATAAGGGGAATTTCAGCCTTTTTACCTCGAAATAAGGGGAATTTCTGCATTTTTGCCACAAAATATTAGGAATTTCTGCCTTTTTGCCCCAAAATAAAGAAAATTTCTGCCTTTTTTCCCTAAAATATGTGAAATTTCTGCAATTTTGCCACAAAATAAGTAAAATTTCTTCATATTTGCCCCAAAATAAGTGAAATTTCTGCAATTTTGCCCCAAAATAAGTGAAATTTCTGCAATTTTGCCCCAAAATAAGTGGAATTTCTTAGTTTTGCCCCAAAATAAGGAGAATTTCTTTCTTTTTGCCCCAACATATAGAGATTTTCTGCATTTTTGCCCCACAATTAGGGGAAATTCTGCAATTTTGCTCCAAAAAACGGGGAATTTCTGCCTTTTTCCCCGATAATAAGAAGAATGCATAACTTTTTGCCATAAAAAATAGAAATTTCTTCATTTTTGCTCCAAAATAAGGGGAATTTCTGCTTTTTGGCCTTTAAATAAGTGGAATTTCTGTCTTTTTCCCCCAAGACAAAGGGAATTTCTGTCTTTTTTGCCTCAAAATAAGGAAAAATTCTGACTTATTACCCTGAAGTAAGTGAAATTTCTGCAATTTTTCCCCAAAATTAGGAAAATTTCTGCCTTTTTGCCTCCAAATAAGGGGAATTTCAGCCTTTTTACCTCAAAACAAGGAGAATTTCTGCATTTTTGTCACAAAAAAATTAGGAATTTCTGCCTTTTTGCCCCATATAAGGAAAATTTCAGTCTTTTTTCCCTGAAATAAGTGAAATTTCTGCAATTTTGCCCCAAAATAAGTGAAATTTCTGCAATTTTGCCCAAAAATAAGTGAAATTTCTGCAATTTTGCCCCAAATTAAGGGAAATTTCTGGAATTTTGCCCCAAAATAAGTGGAATTTCTGAGTTTTGACACAAAATAAGGAGAATTTCTGTCTTTTTGCCCCAATATATAGAGAATTTCTGCATTTTTGTCCTACAATTAAGGGAATTTCTGCAATTTTGCTCCAAAATACAGGGAATTTCTGCCTTTTTGCCCGAAAATAAGAAGAATGCATAACTTTTTGCCATAAAAAAGGGAAATTTCTTCATTTTTGCTCCAAAATCAGGGGAATTTCTGCTTTTTTGCCTCTAAATAAGTGGAATTTCTGTCTTTTTCCCCCAAAACAAAGGGGATTCCTGTCTTTTTGCCCCAAAATAAGGAAAATTTCTGACTTATTACCCTGAAATAAGTGAAATTTCTGCAATTTTGCCCCAAAATAAAGGAAATTTTTGCCTTTTGCCCTCAAATAAAGGGAATTTCAGCCTTTTTACCTCAAAATAAGGGGAATTTCTGCATTTTTGCCACAAAATATTAGGAATTTCTGCCTTTTTACCCCAAAATAAGAAAATTTCTGCTTTTTTACTCTGAAATAAGTGAAATTTTGCAACTTTGCCCTAAATTAAGTGAAATTTCTGCAATTTTGCCCCAAAATAAGGGAAATTTCTGGAATTTTGCCCCAAAATAAGTGGAATTTCTGAGTTTTGCCCCAAAATAAGGAGAATTTCTGTTTTTTTGCCCTAACATATAGGCAATTTCTGCCTTTTTGCCCCACAATTAGGGTAATTTCTGCAATTTTGCTCCAAAATACGTGGAATTTCTCCCTTTTTGCACGAAAATAAGAAGAATGCATACCTTTTTGCCATAAAAAAGGGAAATTTCTTCATTTTTGCTCCAAATTAAGGGGAATTTCTGCTTTTTTGCCTCTAAATAAGTAGAATTTTTGTCTTTTTCCCCCAAAACAAAGGGAATTTCTGTCTTTTTTGCCCCAAAATAAGGAAAAATTCTGACTTATTAACCTGAAGTAAGTAAAATTTCTGCAATTTTGCACCAAAATAAGGGAAATTTCTGGAATTTTGCCCCAAAATAAGTGGAATTTTTGTGTTTTTCCCCAAAATAAAGAGAATTTCTGTATTTTTGCCCAAACATATAGAGAATTTCTGTTTTTTTGCCACACAATTAGGGAAATTTCTGTAATTTTGCTCCAAAATACGGGTAATTTCTGCCTTTTTGCCCGAAAATAAGAAGAATGAATACCTTTTTGCCAAAAAATGGGAAATTTCTTCATTTTTGCTCCAAAATAAAAGGAATTTCTGCTTTTTTGCCTCTAAATAAGTGGAATTTCTGTCTATTTCCCCCAAAATAAAGAGAATATCTGTCTTTTTTGGCCCAAAATAAGGAAAAATTCTGACTTATTACCCTGAAGTAAGTGAAATTTCTGCAATTTTGCCCCAAAATAAGGGAAATTTCTGCCTTTTTGCCCCCAAATAAGGGGAATTTCAGCCTTTTTACCTCAAAATAAGGGGAATTTCTGCATTTTTGCCCCCAAATAAGGGGAATTTCAGCCTTTTTACCTCAAAATAAGGGGAATTTCCGCATTTTTGCCACAAAATATTAGGAATTTCTTCCTTTTTGCCCCAAAATAAGAAAATTTCTGCTTTTTTTCCATGAAATAATTGAAATTTCTGCAATTTTGCCCCAAAATAAGTGAAATTTCTGCAATTTTGTCCTAAAATAAGGGAAATTTCTGGAATTTTGCTTCAAAATAAGAGGAATTTCTGAGTTTTGCTTCAAAATAAGGAGAATTTTTGTCTTTTTGCCCCAACATATAGGAAATTTCTGCCTTTTTGCGCCACAATTAGGGGAATTTCAGCAATTTTGCTCCAAAAGACGGGGAATTTCTGCCTTTTTGCCCGAAAATAAGAAGAATGCATACCTTTTTGCCATCAAAAATGTAATTTCTTCTATTTTGCTTCAAAATAAAGGGAATTTCTATTTTTTTGCCTCTAAATAAGTGGAATTTCTGTCTTTTTCCCTCAAAACAAAGGGAATTTCTGTCTTTTTTGCCCTAAAATAAGGAAAAATTCTGACTTATTACCCTGTAGTAAGTAAAATTTCTTCAATTTTGCCCCAAAATAAGGGAAATTTCTGCCTTTTTGCCCCCAAATAAGGGGAATTTCAGTCTTTTTACCTTAAAATAAGGGGAATTTCTGCATTTTTGCCACAAAATATTAGGAATTTCTGCCTTTTTGCCCCAAAATAAGAAAATTTCTGCTTTTTTTCCCTGAAATAAGTGAAATTTCTGCAATTTTGCCCCAAAATAAGTGAAATGTCTGCAATTTTGCCCCAAAATAAGGGAAATTTCTGGAATTTTGCCCCAAAATAAGTGGAATTTCTGAGTTTTGCCCCATAATAAGGAGAATTTCTGTTTTTTTGCCCCAACATATAGGCAATTTCTGCCTTTTTGCCCCACAATTAGGGGAATTTCTGCAATTTTGCTCCAAAATACGGGGAATTTCTGCCTTTTTGCTTGAAAATAAGAAGAATGCATACCTTTTTGCCATGAAAAAAGAAAATTTCTTCATTTTTGCTCCAAAAAAAGGAATTTCTGCTTTTTTGCCTCTAAATAAGTGGAATTTCTGTATTTTTCCCCCAAAACAAAGGGAATTCCTGTCTTTTTTGCCCCAAAATAAGGAAAATTTCTGACTTATTACCCTGAAATAAGTGAAATTTCTGCAATTTTGCCCCAAAATAAAGGAAATTTTTGCCTTTTGCCCTCAAATAAAGGGAATTTCAGCCTTTTTACCTCAAAATAAGGGGAATTTCTGCATTTTTGCCACAAAATATTAGGAATTTCTGCCTTTTTGCCCCAAAATAAAAAAATTTCTGCTTTTTTACTCTGAAATAAGTGAAATTTTGCAATTTTGCCCCAAAATAAGTGAAATTTCTGCAATTTTGCCCCAAAATAAGTGAAATTTCTGCAATTTTGCCCCAAAATAAGTGGAATTTCTTAGTTTTGCCCCAAAATAAGGAGAATTTCTTTCTTTTTGCCCCAACATATAGAGATTTTCTGCATTTTTGCCCCACAATTAGGGGAAATTCTTCAATTTTGCTCCAAAATACGGGGAATTTCTGCCTTTTTCCCCGATAATAAGAAGAATGCATAACTTTTTGCCATAAAAAATAGAAATTTCTTCATTTTTGCTCCAAAATAAGGGGAATTTCTGCTTTTTGGCCTTTAAATAAGTGGAATTTCTGTCTTTTTCCCCCAAGACAAAGGGAATTTCTGTCTTTTTTGCCTCAAAATAAGGAAAAATTCTGACTTATTACCCTGAAGTAAGTGAAATTTCTGCAATTTTTCCCCAAAATTAGGAAAATTTCTGCCTTTTTGCCTCCAAATAAGGGGAATTTCAGCCTTTTTACCTCAAAACAAGGAGAATTTCTGCATTTTTGTCACAAAAAAATTAGGAATTTCTGCCTTTTTGCCCCATATAAGGAAAATTTCAGTCTTTTTTCCCTGAAATAAGTGAAATTTCTGCAATTTTGCCCCAAAATAAGTGAAATTTCTGCAATTTTGCCCAAAAATAAGTGAAATTTCTGCAATTTTGCCCCAAATTAAGGGAAATTTCTGGAATTTTGCCCCAAAATAAGTGGAATTTCTGAGTTTTGACACAAAATAAGGAGAATTTCTGTCTTTTTGCCCCAATATATAGAGAATTTCTGCATTTTTGTCCTACAATTAAGGGAATTTCTGCAATTTTGCTCCAAAATACAGGGAATTTCTGCCTTTTTGCCCGAAAATAAGAAGAATGCATAACTTTTTGCCATAAAAAAGGGAAATTTCTTCATTTTTGCTCCAAAATCAGGGGAATTTCTGCTTTTTTGCCTCTAAATAAGTGGAATTTCTGTCTTTTTCCCCCAAAACAAAGGGGATTCCTGTCTTTTTTGCCCCAAAATAAGGAAAATTTCTGACTTATTACCCTGAAATAAGTGAAATTTCTGCAATTTTGCCCCAAAATAAAAGAAATTTTTGCCTTTTGCCCTCAAATAAAGGGAATTTCAGCCTTTTTACCTCAAAATAAGGGGAATTTCTGCATTTTTGCCACAAAATATTAGGAATTTCTGCCTTTTTACCCCAAAATAAGAAAATTTCTGCTTTTTTACTCTGAAATAAGTGAAATTTTGCAACTTTGCCCTAAATTAAGTGAAATTTCTGCAATTTTGCCCCAAAATAAGGGAAATTTCTGGAATTTTGCCCCAAAATAAGTGGAATTTCTGAGTTTTGCCCCAAAATAAGGAGAATTTCTGTTTTTTTGCCCTAACATATAGGCAATTTCTGCCTTTTTGCCCCACAATTAGGGTAATTTCTGCAATTTTGCTCCAAAATACGTGGAATTTCTCCCTTTTTGCACGAAAATAAGAAGAATGCATACCTTTTTGCCATAAAAAAGGGAAATTTCTTCATTTTTGCTCCAAATTAAGGGGAATTTCTGCTTTTTTGCCTCTAAATAAGTGGAATTTTTGTCTTTTTCCCCCAAAACAAAGGGAATTTCTGTCTTTTTTGCCCCAAAATAAGGAAAAATTCTGACTTATTAACCTGAAGTAAGTAAAATTTCTGCAATTTTGCACCAAAATAAGGGAAATTTCTGGAATTTTGCCCCAAAATAAGTGGAATTTTTGTGTTTTTCCCCAAAATAAAGAGAATTTCTGTATTTTTGCCCAAACATATAGAGAATTTCTGTTTTTTTGCCACACAATTAGGGAAATTTCTGTAATTTTGCTCCAAAATACGGGTAATTTCTGCCTTTTTGCCCGAAAATAAGAAGAATGAATACCTTTTTGCCAAAAAATGGGAAATTTCTTCATTTTTGCTCCAAAATAAAAGGAATTTCTGCTTTTTTGCCTCTAAATAAGTGGAATTTCTGTCTATTTCCCCCAAAATAAAGAGAATATCTGTCTTTTTTGGCCCAAAATAAGGAAAAATTCTGACTTATTACCCTGAAGTAAGTGAAATTTCTGCAATTTTGCCCCAAAATAAGGGAAATTTCTGCCTTTTTGCCCCCAAATAAGGGGAATTTCAGCCTTTTTACCTCAAAATAAGGGGAATTTCTGCATTTTTGCCCCCAAATAAGGGGAATTTCAGCCTTTTTACCTCAAAATAAGGGGAATTTCCGCATTTTTGCCACAAAATATTAGGAATTTCTTCCTTTTTGCCCCAAAATAAGAAAATTTCTGCTTTTTTTCCATGAAATAATTGAAATTTCTGCAATTTTGCCCCAAAATAAGTGAAATTTCTGCAATTTTGTCCTAAAATAAGGGAAATTTCTGGAATTTTGCTTCAAAATAAGAGGAATTTCTGAGTTTTGCTTCAAAATAAGGAGAATTTTTGTCTTTTTGCCCCAACATATAGGAAATTTCTGCCTTTTTGCGCCACAATTAGGGGAATTTCCGCAATTTTGCTCCAAAAGACGGGGAATTTCTGCCTTTTTGCCCGAAAATAAGAAGAATGCATACCTTTTTGCCATCAAAAATGTAATTTCTTCTATTTTGCTTCAAAATAAAGGGAATTTCTATTTTTTTGCCTCTAAATAAGTGGAATTTCTGTCTTTTTCCCTCAAAACAAAGGGAATTTCTGTCTTTTTTGCCCTAAAATAAGGAAAAATTCTGACTTATTACCCTGTAGTAAGTAAAATTTCTTCAATTTTGCCCCAAAATAAGGGAAATTTCTGCCTTTTTGCCCCCAAATAAGGGGAATTTCAGTCTTTTTACCTTAAAATAAGGGGAATTTCTGCATTTTTGCCACAAAATATTAGGAATTTCTGCCTTTTTGCCCCAAAATAAGAAAATTTCTGCTTTTTTTCCCTGAAATAAGTGAAATTTCTGCAATTTTGCCCCAAAATAAGTGAAATGTCTGCAATTTTGCCCCAAAATAAGGGAAATTTCTGGAATTTTGCCCCAAAATAAGTGGAATTTCTGAGTTTTGCCCCATAATAAGGAGAATTTCTGTTTTTTTGCCCCAACATATAGGCAATTTCTGCCTTTTTGCCCCACAATTAGGGGAATTTCTGCAATTTTGCTCCAAAATACGGGGAATTTCTGCCTTTTTGCTTGAAAATAAGAAGAATGCATACCTTTTTGCCATGAAAAAAGAAAATTTCTTCATTTTTGCTCCAAAAAAAGGAATTTCTGCTTTTTTGCCTCTAAATAAGTGGAATTTCTGTATTTTTCCCCCAAAACAAAGGGAATTCCTGTCTTTTTTGCCCCAAAATAAGGAAAATTTCTGACTTATTACCCTGAAATAAGTGAAATTTCTGCAATTTTGCCCCAAAATAAAGGAAATTTTTGCCTTTTGCCCTCAAATAAAGGGAATTTCAGCCTTTTTACCTCAAAATAAGGGGAATTTCTGCATTTTTGCCACAAAATATTAGGAATTTCTGCCTTTTTGCCCCAAAATAAAAAAATTTCTGCTTTTTTACTCTGAAATAAGTGAAATTTTGCAATTTTGCCCCAAAATAAGTGAAATTTCTGCAATTTTGCTCCAAAATAAGGGAAATTTCTGGAATTTTGCCCCAAAATAAGTGGAATTTCTGAGTTTTGCCCCAAAATAAGGAGAATTTCTGTTTTTTTGCCCCAACATATAGGCAATTTCTGCCTTTTTGCCCCACAATTAGGGTAATTTCTGCAATTTTGCTCCAAAATACGTGGAATTAATCCCTTTTTGCACGAAAATAAGAAGAATGCATACCTTTTTGCCATAAAAAAGGGAAATTTCTTCATTTTTGCTCCAAATTAAGGGGAATTTCTGCTTTTTTGCCTCTAAATAAGTGGAATTTTTCTCTTTTTCCCTCCAAAACAAAGGTAATTTCTGTCTTTTTTGCCCCAAAATAAGGAAAATTCTGACTTATTAACCTGAAGTAAGTAAAATTTCTGCAATTTTGCACCAAAATAAGGGAAATTTCTGGAATTTTGCCCCAAAATAAGTGGAATTTTTGTGTTTTTCCCCAAAATAAAGAGAATTTCTGTATTTTTGCCCAAACATATAGAGAATTTTTTTTTTTGCCACACAATTAGGGAAATTTCTGTCATTTTGCTCCAAAATACGGGTAATTTCTGCCTTTTTGCCCGAAAATAAGAAGAATGAATACCTTTTTGCCAAAAAATGGGAAATTTCTTCATTTTTGCTCCAAAATAAAAGGAATTTCTGCTTTTTTGCCTCTAAATAAGTGGAATTTCTGTCTATTTTCCCCAAAATAAAGAGAATATCTGTCTTTTTTGGCCCAAAATAAGGAAAAATTCTGACTTATTACCCTGAAGTAAGTGAAATTTCTGCAATTTTGCCCCAAAATAAGGGAAATTTCTGCCTTTTTGCCCCCAAATAAGGGGAATTTCAGCCTTTTTACCTCAAAATAAGGGGAATTTCTGCATTTTTGCCCCCAAATAAGAGGAATTTCAGCCTTTTTACCTCAAAATAAGGGGAATTTCCGCATTTTTGCCACAAAATATTAGGAATTTCTTCCTTTTTGCCCCAAAAATAAGAAAATTTCTGCTTTTTTTCCCTGAAATAATTGAAATTTCTGCAATTTTGCCCCAAAATAAGTGAAATTTCTGCAATTTTGTCCTAAAATAAGGGAAATTTCTGGAATTTTGCTTCAAAATAAGAGGAATTTCTGAGTTTTGCTTCAAAATAAGGAGAATTTCTGTCTTTTTGCCCCAACATATAGGAAATTTCTGCCTTTTTGCCCCACAATTAGGGGAATTTCAGCAATTTTGCTCCAAAAGACGGGGAATTTCTGCCTTTTTGCCCGAAAATAAGAAGAATGCATACCTTTTTGCCATCAAAAATGTAATTTCTTCTATTTTGCTTCAAAATAAAGGGAATTTCTATTTTTTTGCCTCTAAATAAGTGGAATTTCTGTCTTTTTCCCTCAAAACAAAGGGAATTTCTGTCTTTTTTGCCCTAAAATAAGGAAAAATTCTGACTTATTACCCTGTAGTAAGTGAAATTTCTTCAATTTTGCCCCAAAATAAGGGGAATTTCTGCCTTTTTGCCCCCAAATAAAGGGAATTTCAGTCTTTTTACCTTAAAATAAGGGGAATTTCTGCATTTTTGCCACAAAATATTAGGAATTTCTGCCTTTTTGCCCCAAAATAAGAAAATTTCTGCTTTTTTTCCCTGATATAAGTGAAATTTCTGCAATTTTGCCCCAAAATAAGTGAAATGTCTGCAATTTTGCCCCAAAATAAGGGAAATTTCTGGAATTTTGCCCCAAAATAAGTGGAATTTCTGAGTTTTGCCCCAAAATAAGGAGAATTTCTGTTTTTTTGCCCTAAGATATAGGCAATTTCTGCCTTTTTGCCCCACAATTAGGGGAATTTCTGCAATTTTGCTCCAAAATACGGGCAATTTCTGCCTTTTTGCTTGAAAATAAGAAGAATGCATACCTTTTTGCCATGAAAAAAGAAAATTGCTTCATTTTTGCTCCAAAAAGGGGAATTTCTGCTTTTTTGCCTCTAAATAAGTGGAATTTCTGTTTTTTTTTCCCCAAAACAAAGGGAATTTCTGTCTTTTTGCCCCAAAATAAGGAAAAATTCTGACTTATTACCCTGAAGTAAGTGAAATTTCTGCAAATTTGCCCCAAAATAAGGGAAATTTCTGCCTTTTTGCCCCCAAATAAGGGGAATTTCAGCCTTTTTACCTCGAAATAAGGGGAATTTCTGCATTTTTGCCACAAAATATTAGGAATTTCTGCCTTTTTGCCCCAAAATAAAGAAAATTTCTGCCTTTTTTCCCTAAAGTTTGTGAAATTTCTGCAATTTTGCCACAAAATAAGTAAAATTTCTTCATATTTGCCCCAAAATAAGTGAAATTTCTGCAATTTTGCCCCAAAATAAGGAAAATTTCTGGAATTTTGCCCCAAAATAAGTGGAATTTCTTAGTTTTGCCCCAAAATAAGGAGAATTTCTTTCTTTTTGCCCCAACATATAGAGATTTTCTGCATTTTTGCCCCACAATTAGGGGAAATTCTGCAATTTTGCTCCAAAATATGGGGAATTTCTGCCTTTTTCCCCGATAATAAGAAGAATGCATAACTTTTTGCCATAAAAAATGGAAATTTCTTCATTTTTGCTCCAAAATAAGGGGAATTTCTGCTTTTTGGCCTTTAAATAAGTGGAATTTCTGTCTTTTTCCCCCAAGACAAAGGGAATTTCTGTCTTTTTTGCCTCAAAATAAGGAAAAATTCTGACTTATTACCCTGAAGTAAGTGAAATTTCTGCAATTTTTCCCCAAAATTAGGAAAATTTCTGCCTTTTTGCCTCCAAATAAGGGGAATTTCAGCCTTTTTACCTCAAAACAAGGAGAATTTCTGCATTTTTGTCACAAAAAATTAGGAATTTCTGCCTTTTTGCCCCATATAAGGAAAATTTCTGTCTTTTTTCTCTGAAATAAGTGAAATTTCTGCAATTTTGCCCCAAAATAAGTGAAATTTCTGCAATTTTGCCCAAAAATAAGTGAAATTTCTGCAATTTTGCCCCAAATTAAGGGAAATTTCTGGAATTTTGCCCCAAAATAAGTGGAATTTCTGAGTTTTGACACAAAATAAGGAGAATTTCTGTCTTTTTGCCCCAATATATAGAGAATTTCTGCATTTTTGTCCTACAATTAAGGGAATTTCTGCAATTTTGCTCCAAAATACAAAGAATTTCTGCCTTTTTGCCCGAAAATAAGAAGAATGCATAACTTTTTGCCATAAAAAAGGGAAATTTCTTCATTTTTGCTCCAAAATCAGGGGAATTTCTGCTTTTTTGCCTCTAAATAAGTGGAATTTCTGTCTTTTTCCCCCAAAACAAAGGGAATTCCTGTCTTTTTTGCCCCAAAATAAGGAAAATTTCTGACTTATTACCCTGAAATAAGTGAAATTTCTGCAATTTTGCCCAAAAATAAAGGAAATTTTTGCCTTTTGCCTTCAAATAAAGGGAATTTCAGCCTTTTTACCTCAAAATAAGGGGAATTTCTGCATTTTTGCCACAAAATATTAGGAATTTCTGCCTATTTGCCCCAAAATAAAAAAATTTCTGCTTTTTTACTCTGAAATAAGTGAAATTTTGCAATTTTTCCCCAAAATAAGTGAAATTTCTGCAATTTTGCTCCAAAATAAGGGAAATTTCTGGAATTTTGCCCCAAAATAAGTGGAATTTCTGAGTTTTGCCCCAAAATAAGGAGAATTTCTGTTTTTTTGCCCCAACATATAGGCAATTTCTGCCTTTTTGCCCCACAATTAGGGTAATTTCTGCAATTTTGCTCCAAAATATGTGGAATTTCTCCCTTATTGCACGAAAATAAGAAGAATGCATACCTTTTTGCCATAAAAAAGGGAAATTTCTTCATTTTTGCTCCAAATTAAGGGGAACTTCTGCTTTTTTGCTTCTAAATAAGTGGAATTTTTGTCTTTTTCCCCCAAAACAAAGGGAATTTCTGTCTTTTTTGCCCCAAAATAAGGAAAAATTCTGACTTATTAACCTGAAGTAAGTAAAATTTCTGCAATTTTGCACCAAAATAAGGGAAATTTCTGGAATTTTGCCCCAAAATAAGTGGAATTTTTGTGTTTTTCCCTAAAATAAAGAGAATTTCTGTATTTTTGCCCAAACATATAGAGAATTTCTGTTTTTTTGCCACACAATTAGGGAAATTTCTGTAATTTTGCTCCAAAATACGGGTAATTTCTGCCTTTTTGCCCGAAAATAAGAAGAATGAATACCTTTTTGCCAAAAAATGGGAAATTTCTTCATTTTTGCTCCAAAATAAAAGGAATTTCTGCTTTTTTGCCTCTAAATAAGTGGAATTTCTGTCTATTTCCCCCAAAATAAAGAGAATATCTGTCTTTTTTGGCCCAAAATAAGGAAAAATTCTGACTTATTACCCTGAAGTAAGTGAAATTTCTGCAATTTTGCCCCAAAATAAGGGAAATTTCTGCCTTTTTGCCCCCAAATAAGGGGAATTTCAGCCTTTTTACCTCAAAATAAGGGGAATTTCTGCATTTTTGCCCCCAAATAAGGGGAATTTCAGCCTTTTTACCTCAAAATAAGGGGAATTTCCGCATTTTTGCCACAAAATATTAGGAATTTCTTAATTTTGCCCCAAAATAAGAAAATTTCTGCTTTTTTTCCATGAAATAATTGAAATTTCTGCAATTTTGCCCCAAAATAAGTGAAATTTCTGCAATTTTGTCCTAAAATAAGGGAAATTTCTGGAATTTTGCTTCAAAATAAGAGGAATTTCTGAGTTTTGCTTCAAAATAAGGAGAATTTCTGTCTTTTTGCCCCAACATATAGGAAATTTCTGCCTTTTTGCCCCACAATTAGGGGAATTTCAGCAATTTTGCTCCAAAAGACGGGGAATTTCTGCCTTTTTGCCCGAAAATAAGAAGAATGCATACCTTTTTGCCATCAAAAATGTAATTTCTTCTATTTTGCTTCAAAATAAAGGGAATTTCTATTTTTTTGCCTCTAAATAAGTGGAATTTCTGTCTTTTTCCCTCAAAACAAAGGGAATTTCTGTCTTTTTTGCCCTAAAATAAGGAAAAATTCTGACTTATTACCCTGTAGTAAGTGAAATTTCTTCAATTTTGCCCCAAAATAAGGGAAATTTCTGCCTTTTTGCCCCCAAATAAGGGGAATTTCAGTCTTTTTACCTTAAAATAAGGGGAATTTCTGCATTTTTGCCACAAAATATTAGGAATTTCTGCCTTTTTGCCCCAAAATAAGAAAATTTCTGCTTTTTTTCCCTGAAATAAGTGAAATTTCTGCAATTTTGCCCCAAAATAAGTGAAATGTCTGCAATTTTGCCCCAAAATAAGGGAAATTTCTGCCTTTTGCCCCCAAATAAGGGGAATTTCAGCCTTTTTACCTCGAAATAAAGGGAATTTCTGCATTTTTGCCACAAAATATTAGGAATTTCTGCCATTTTGCTCCAAAATAAGGAAAATTTCTGTCTTTTTCCCCTGAAATAAATGAAATTTCTGCAATTTTGTTACAAAATATGTAAAATTTCTGCATATTTGCCCCAAAATAAGTGAAATTTCTGCAATTTTGCCCCCAAAAAGGGAAAATTTCTGTAATTTTGCCCCAAAATAAGTGGAATTTCTGAGTTTTGCCCCAAAATAAAGAGAATTTCGGTCTTTTGGCCCCAACATATAGAGATTTTCTGCATTTTTGCCCCACAATTAGGGGAATTTCTGGAATTTTGCTCAAAAATACGGGGAATTTCTGCTTTTTTGCCCGATAATAAGAAGAATGCATACCTTTTTGCCATAAAAAAGGAAAATTTCTTCATTTTTGCTCCAAAATAAGGGGAATTTCTGCTTTTTTGCCTCTGAATAAGTGGAATTTCTGTCTTTTTCCCCCAAGGCAAAGAGAATTCCTGTCTTTTTTGTCCCAAAATAAAGAAAATTTCTGACTTATAACCCTTAAATAAGTAAAATTTCTGCAATTTTGCCCCAAAATAAAGGAAATTTTTGCCTAATTGCCCCCAAATAAAGGGAATTTCAGCCTTTTTACCTCAAAATAAAGGGAATTTCTGCATTTATGCCACAAAATATTAGGAATTTCTGACTTTTTGCCCCAAAATAAGAAAATTTCTGCTTTTTTTTCCTTAAATAAGTGAAATTTCTGCAAATTTGCCCCAAAATAAGTGAAATGTCTGCAATTTTGCCCCAAAATAAGGGAAATTTCTGGAATTTTGCCCCAAAATAAGAGGAATTTCTGAGTTTTGCCCCAAAATAAGGAGAATTTCTGTCTTTTTGCCCCAACATATAGGCAATTTCTGCCTTTTGGCCCCACAATTAGGGGAATTTCGTCAATTTTGCTCCAAAATACGGGGAATTTCTGCCTTTTGCCCGAAAATAAGAAGAATGCATACCTTTTTGACATAAAAAAGGGAAATTTCTTAATTTTTGCTCTAAAAAGGGGAATTTCTGCTTTTTTGCCTCTAAATAAGTGGAATTTCTGTATTTTTCCCCCAAAACAAAGGGAATTTCTGTCTTTTTGCCCCAAAATAAGGAAAAATTCTGAATTATTACCCTGAAGTAAGTGAAATTTCTGCAATTTTGCCCCAAAATAAGGGAAATTTCTGCCTTTTTGCCCCCAAATAAGGGGAATTTCAGCATTTTTACCTCGAAATAAGGAGAATTTCTGCATTTTTGCCACAATATATTAGGAATTTCTGCCTCGTTGCCCCAAAATAAAGAAAATTTCTGCTTTTTTTCCCTAAAATATGTGAAATTTCTGCAATTTTGCCCCAAAATAAGTGAAATGTCTGCAATTTTGCCCCAAAATAAGGGAAATTTCTGGAATTTTGCCCCAAAATATTTGGAATTTCTGAGTTTTGCCCCAAAATAAGGAGAATTTCTGTTTTTTTGCCCCAACATATAGGCAATTTCTGCCTTTTTGCCCCACAATTAGGGGAATTTCTCCAATTTTGCTCCAAAATACGGGGAATTTCTGCCTTTTTGCTTGAAAATACGAAGAATGCATACCTTTTTGCCATAAAAAAAGAAAATTTCTTCATTTTTGCTCCAAAATAAGGGGAATTTCTGCTTTTTTGCCTCTAAATAAGTGGAATTTCTTTCTTTTTCCCTCAAAACAAAGGGAATTTCTGTCTTTTTTGCCCCAAAATAAGGAAAAATTCTGACTTATTACCCTGAAGTAAGTGATATTTCTGCAATTTTGCCCCAAAATAAGGGAAATTTCTGCCTTTTGCCCCCAAATAAGGGGAATTTCAGCCTTTTTAACTCGAAATAAGGGGAATTTCTGCATTTTTGCCACAAAATATTAGGAATTTCTGCCTTTTTGCCCCAAAATAAGGAAAATTTCTGCATTTTTTCCTGAAATAAGTGAAATTTCTGCAATTTTGTTACAAAATATGTAAAATTTCTGCATATTTGCCCCAAAATAAGTGAAATTTCTGCAATTTTGCCCCCAAAAAAGGAAAATTTCTGTAATTTTGCCCCAAAATAAGTGGAATTTCTGAGTTTTGCCCCAAAATAAAGAGAATTTCGGTCTTTTTGCCCCAACATATAGAGATTTTCTGCATTTTTGCCCCACAATTAGGGGAATTTCTGCAATTTTGCTCAAAAACACGGGGAATTTCTGCTTTTTTGCCCGATAATAAGAAGAATGCATACCTTTTTGCCATAAAAAAGGAAAATTTCTTCATTTTTGCTCCAAAATAAGGGGAATTTCTGCTTTTTTGCCTCTGAATAAGTGGAATTTCTGTCTTTTTCCCCCAAGGCAAAGGGAATTCCTGTCTTTTTTGTCCCAAAATAAAGGAAATTTCTGACTTATAACCCTTAAATAAGTGAAATTAATGCAATTTTGCCTCAAAAATAAAGGAAATTTTTGCCTTATTGCCCCAAATAAGGGGAATTTCAGCCTTTTTACCCAAAATAAAGGGAATTTCTGCATTTATGCCACAAAATATTAGGAATTTCTGACTTTTTGCCCCAAAATAAGAAAATTTCTGCTTTTTTTTTCTTAAATAAGTGAAATTTCTGCAAATTTGCCCCAAAATAAGTGAAATGTCTGCAATTTTGCCCCAAAATAAGGGAAATTTCTGGAATTTTGCCCCAAAATAAGTGGAATTTCTGAGTTTTGCCCCAAAATAAGGAGAATTTCTGTCTTTTTGCCCCAACATATAGGCAATTTCTGCCTTTTGGCCCCACAATTAGGGGAATTTCTTCAATTTTGCTCCAAAATACGGGGAATTTCTGCCTTTTTGCCCGAAAATAAGAAGAATGCATACCTTTTTGACATAAAAAAGGGAAATTTCTTCATTTTTGCTCCAAATTAAGGGGAATTTCTGCTTTTTTGCCTCTAAATAAGTGGAATTTTTGTCTTTTTCTCCCAAAACAAAGGGAATTTCTGTCTTTTTTGCCCCAAAATAAGAAAAAATTCTGACTTATTAACCTGAAGTAAGTAAAATTTCTGCAGTTCTGCACCAAAATAAGGTAAATTTCTGGAATTTTGCCCCAAAATAAGTGGAATTTTTGTGTTTTTCCCCAAAATAAAGAGAATTTCTGTATTTTTGCCCAAACATATAGAGAATTTCTGTTTTTTTGCCACACAATTAGGGAAATTTCTGTAATTTTGCTCCAAAATACGGGTAATTTCTGCCTTTTTGCCCGAAAATAAGAAGAATGAATACCTTTTTGCCAAAAAATGGGAAATTTCTTCATTTTTGCTCCAAAATAAAAGGAATTTCTGCTTTTTTGCCTCTAAATAAGTGGAATTTCTGTCTATTTCCCCCAAAATAAAGAGAATATCTGTCTTTTTTGGCCCAAAATAAGAAAAAATTCTGACTTATTACCCTGAAGTAAGTGAAATTTCTGCAATTTTGCCCCAAAATAAGGGAAATTTCTGCCTTTTTGCCCCCAAATAAGGGGAATTTCAGCCTTTTTACCTCAAAATAAGGGGAATTTCTGCATTTTTGCCCCCAAATAAGGGGAATTTCAGCCTTTTTACCTCAAAATAAGGGGAATTTCCGCATTTTTGCCACAAAATATTAGGAATTTCTTCCTTTTTGCCCCAAAATAAGAAAATTTCTGATTTTTTCCATGAAATAATTGAAATTTCTGCAATTTTGCCCCAAAATAAGTGAAATTTCTGCAATTTTGTCCTAAAATAAGGGAAATTTCTGGAATTTTGCTTCAAAATAAGAGGAATTTCTGAGTTTTGCTTCAAAATAAGGAGAATTTCTGTCTTTTTGCCCCAACATATAGGAAATTTCTGCCTTTTTGCCCCACAATTAGGGGAATTTCAGCAATTTTGCTCCAAAAGACGGGGAATTTCTGCCTTTTTGCCCGAAAATAAGAAGAATGCATACCTTTTTGCCATCAAAAATGTAATTTCTTCTATTTTGCTTCAAAATAAAGGGAATTTCTATTTTTTTGCCTCTAAATAAGTGGAATTTCTGTCTTTTTCCCTCAAAACAAAGGGAATTTCTGTCTTTTTTGCCCTAAAATAAGGAAAAATTCTGACTTATTACCCTGTAGTAAGTGAAATTTCTTCAATTTTGCCCCAAAATAAGGGAAATTTCTGCCTTTTTGCCCCCAAATAAGGGGAATTTCAGTCTTTTTACCTTAAAATAAGGGGAATTTCTGCATTTTTGCCACAAAATATTAGGAATTTCTGCCTTTTTGCCCCAAAATAAGAAAATTTCTGCTTTTTTTCCCTGAAATAAGTGAAATTTCTGCAATTTTGCCCCAAAATAAGTGAAATGTCTGCAATTTTGCCCCAAAATAAGGGAAATTTCTGGAATTTTGCCCCAAAATAAGTGGAATTTCTGAGTTTTGCCCCAAAATAAAGAGAATTTCTGTTTTTTTGCCCTAAGATATAGGCAATTTCTTCCTTTTTGCCCCACAATTAGGGGAATTTCTGCAATTTTGCTCCAAAATACGGGGAATTTCTGCCTTTTTGCTTGAAAATAAGAAGAATGCATACCTTTTTGCCATGAAAAAAGAAAATTGCTTCATTTTTGCTCCAAAAAGGGGAATTTCTGCTTTTTTGCCTCTAAATAAGTGGAATTTCTGTTTTTTTTCCCCAAAACAAAGGGAATTTCTGTCTTTTTGCCCCAAAATAAGGAAAAATTCTGACTTATTACCCTGAAGTAAGTGAAATTTCTGCAAATTTGCCCCAAAATAAGGGAAATTTCTGCCTTTTTGCCCCCAAATAAGGGGAATTTCAGCCTTTTTACCTCGAAATAAGGGGAATTTCTGCATTTTTGCCACAAAATATTAGGAATTTCTGCCTTTTTGCCCCAAAATAAAGAAAATTTCTGCCTTTTTTCCCTAAAATATGTGAAATTTCTGCAATTTTGCCACAAAATAAGTAAAATTTCTTCATATTTGCCCCAAAATAAGTGAAATTTCTGCAATTTTGCCCCAAAATAAGTGAAATTTCTGCAATTTTGCCCCAAAATAAGTGGAATTTCTTAGTTTTGCCCCAAAATAAGGAGAATTTCTTTCTTTTTGCCCCAACATATAGAGATTTTCTGCATTTTTGCCCCACAATTAGGGGAAATTCTGCAATTTTGCTCCAAAATACGGGGAATTTCTGCCTTTTTCCCCGATAATAAGAAGAATGCATAACTTTTTGCCATAAAAAATAGAAATTTCTTCATTTTTGCTCCAAAATAAGGGGAATTTCTGCTTTTTGGCCTTTAAATAAGTGGAATTTCTGTCTTTTTCCCCCAAGACAAAGGGAATTTCTGTCTTTTTTGCCTCAAAATAAGGAAAAATTCTGACTTATTACCCTGAAGTAAGTGAAATTTCTGCAATTTTTCCCCAAAATTAGGAAAATTTCTGCCTTTTTGCCTCCAAATAAGGGGAATTTCAGCCTTTTTACCTCAAAACAAGGAGAATTTCTGCATTTTTGTCACAAAAAAATTAGGAATTTCTGCCTTTTTGCCCCATATAAGGAAAATTTCAGTCTTTTTTCTCTGAAATAAGTGAAATTTCTGCAATTTTGCCCCAAAATAAGTGAAATTTCTGCAATTTTGCCCAAAAATAAGTGAAATTTCTGCAATTTTGCCCCAAATTAAGGGAAATTTCTGGAATTTTGCCCCAAAATAAGTGGAATTTCTGAGTTTTGACACAAAATAAGGAGAATTTCTGTCTTTTTGCCCCAATATATAGAGAATTTCTGCATTTTTGTCCTACAATTAAGGGAATTTCTGCAATTTTGCTCCAAAATACAGGGAATTTCTGCCTTTTTGCCCGAAAATAAGAAGAATGCATAACTTTTTGCCATAAAAAAGGGAAATTTCTTCATTTTTGCTCCAAAATCAGGGGAATTTCTGCTTTTTTGCCTCTAAATAAGTGGAATTTCTGTCTTTTTCCCCCAAAACAAAGGGAATTCCTGTCTTTTTTGCCCCAAAATAAGGAAAATTTCTGACTTATTACCCTGAAATAAGTGAAATTTCTGCAATTTTGCCCCAAAATAAAGGAAATTTTTGCCTTTTGCCCTCAAATAAAGGGAATTTCAGCCTTTTTACCTCAAAATAAGGGGAATTTCTGCATTTTTGCCACAAAATATTAGGAATTTCTGCCTTTTTGCCCCAAAATAAGAAAATTTCTGCTTTTTTACTCTGAAATAAGTGAAATTTTGCAACTTTGCCCTAAATTAAGTGAAATTTCTGCAATTTTGCCCCAAAATAAGGGAAATTTCTGGAATTTTGCCCCAAAATAAGTGGAATTTCTGAGTTTTGCCCCAAAATAAGGAGAATTTCTGTTTTTTTGCCCCAACATATAGGCAATTTCTGCCTTTTTGCCCCACAATTAGGGTAATTTCTGCAATTTTGCTCCAAAATCCGTGGAATTTCTCCCTTTTTGCACGAAAATAAGAAGAATGCATACCTTTTTGCCATAAAAAAGGGAAATTTCTTCATTTTTGCTCCAAATTAAGGGGAATTTCTGCTTTTTTGCCTCTAAATAAGTGGAATTTTTGTCTTTTTCTCCCAAAACAAAGGGAATTTCTGTCTTTTTTGCCCCAAAATAAGGAAAAATTCTGACTTATTAACCTGAAGTAAGTAAAATTTCTGCAATTTTGCACCAAAATAAGGTAAATTTCTGGAATTTTGCCCCAAAATAAGTGGAATTTTTGTGTTTTTCCCCAAAATAAAGAGAATTTCTGTATTATTGCCCAAACATATAGAGAATTTCTGTTTTTTTGCCACACAATTAGGGAAATTTCTGTAATTTTGCTCCAAAATACGGGTAATTTCTGCCTTTTTGCCCGAAAATAAGAAGAATGAATACCTTTTTGCCAAAAAATGGGAAATTTCTTCATTTTTGCTCCAAAATAAAAGGAATTTCTGCTTTTTTGCCTCTAAATAAGTGGAATTTCTGTCTATTTCCCCCAAAATAAAGAGAATATCTGTCTTTTTTGCCCCAAAATAAGGAAAAATTCTGACTTATTACCCTGAAGTAAGTGAAATTTCTGCAATTTTGCCCCAAAATTAGGGAAATTTCTGCCTTTTTGCCCCCAAATAAGGGGAATTTCAGCCTTTTTACCTCAAAATAAGGGGAATTTCTGCATTTTTGCCCCCAAATAAGGGGAATTTCAGCCTTTTTACCTCAAAATAAGGGGAATTTCCGCATTTTTGCCACAAAATATTAGGAATTTCTTCCTTTTTGCCCCAAAAATAAGAAAATTTCTGCTTTTTTTCCCTGAAATAATTGAAATTTCTGCAATTTTGCCCCAAAATAAGTGAAATTTCTGCAATTTTGTCCTAAAATAAGGGAAATTTCTGGAATTTTGCTTCAAAATAAGAGGAATTTCTGAGTTTTGCTTCAAAATAAGGAGAATTTCTGTCTTTTTGCCCCAACATATAGGAAATTTCTGCATTTTTGCGCCACAATTAAGGGAATTTCAGCAATTTTGCTCCAAAAGACGGGGAATTTCTGCCTTTTTGCCCGAAAATAAGAAGAATGCATACCTTTTTGCCATCAAAAATGTAATTTCTTCTATTTTGCTTCAAAATAAAGGGAATTTCTATTTTTTTGCCTCTAAATAAGTGGAATTTCTGTCTTTTTCCCTCAAAACAAAGGGAATTTCTGTCTTTTTTGCCCTAAAATAAGGAAAAATTCTGACTTATTACCCTGTAGTAAGTGAAATTTCTTCAATTTTGCCCCAAAATAAGGGAAATTTCTGCCTTTTTGCCCCCAAATAAGGGGAATTTCAGTCTTTTTACCTTAAAATAAGGGGAATTTCTGCATTTTTGCCACAAAATATTAGGAATTTCTGCCTTTTTGCCCCAAAATAAGAAAATTTCTGCTTTTTTTCCCTGAAATAAGTGAAATTTCTGCAATTTTGCCCCAAAATAAGTGAAATGTCTGCAATTTTGCCCCAAAATAAGGGAAATTTCTGGAATTTTGCCCCAAAATAAGTGGAATTTCTGAGTTTTGCCCCAAAATAAAGAGAATTTCTGTTTTTTTGCCCTAAGATATAGGCAATTTCTTCCTTTTTGCCCCACAATTAGGGGAATTTCTGCAATTTTGCTCCAAAATACGGGGAATTTCTGCCTTTTTGCTTGAAAATAAGAAGAATGCATACCTTTTTGCCATGAAAAAAGAAAATTGCTTCATTTTTGATCCAAAAAGGGGAATTTCTGCTTTTTTGCCTCTAAATAAGTGGAATTTCTGTTTTTTTTCCCCAAAACAAAGGGAATTTCTGTCTTTTTGCCCCAAAATAAGGAAAAATTCTGACTTATTACCCTGAAGTAAGTGAAATTTCTGCAAATTTGCCCCAAAATAAGGGAAATTTCTGCCTTTTTGCCCCCAAATAAGGGGAATTTCAGCCTTTTTACCTCGAAATAAGGGGAATTTCTGCATTTTTGCCACAAAATATTAGGAATTTCTGCCTTTTTGCCCCAAAATAAAGAAAATTTCTGCCTTTTTTCCCTAAAATATGTGAAATTTCTGCAATTTTGCCACAAAATAAGTAAAATTTCTTCATATTTGCCCCAAAATAAGTGAAATTTCTGCAATTTTGCCCCAAAATAAGTGAAATTTCTGCAATTTTGCCCCAAAATAAGTGGAATTTCTTAGTTTTGCCCCAAAATAAGGAGAATTTCTTTCTTTTTGCCCCAACATATAGAGATTTTCTGCATTTTTGCCCCACAATTAGGGGAATTTCAGCAATTTTGCTCCAAAAGACGGGGAATTTCTGCCTTTTTGCCCGAAAATAAGAAGAATGCATACCTTTTTGCCATCAAAAATGTAATTTCTTCTATTTAGCTTCAAAATAAAGGGAATTTCTATTTTTTTGCCTCTAAATAAGTGGAATTTCTGTCTTTTTCCCTCAAAACAAAGGGAATTTCTGTCTTTTTTGCCCTAAAATAAGGAAAAATTCTGACTTATTACCCTGTAGTAAGTGAAATTTCTTCAATTTTGCCCCAAAATAAGGGAAATTTCTGCCTTTTTGCCCCCAAATAAGGGGAATTTCAGTCTTTTTACCTTAAAATAAGGGGAATTTCTGCATTTTTGCCACAAAATATTAGGAATTTCTGCCTTTTTGCCCCAAAATAAGAAAATTTCTGCTTTTTTTCCCTGAAATAAGTGAAATTTCTGCAATTTTTGCCCCAAAATAAGTGAAATGTCTGCAATTTTGCCCCAAAATAAGGGAAATTTCTGGAATTTTGCCCCAAAATAAGTGGAATTTCTGAGTTTTGCCCCATAATAAGGAGAATTTCTGTTTTTTTGCCCCAACATATAGGCAATTTCTGCCTTTTTGCCCCACAATTAGGGGAATTTCTGCAATTTTGCTCCAAAATACGGAGAATTTCTGCCTTTTTGCTTGAAAATAAGAAGAATGCATACCTTTTTGCCATGAAAAAAGAAAATTTCTTCATTTTTGCTCCAAAAAGGGGAATTTCTGCTTTTTTGCCTCTAAATAAGTGGAATTTCTGTATTTTTCCCCCAAAACAAAGGGAATTCCTGTCTTTTTTGCCCCAAAATAAGGAAAATTTCTGACTTATTACCCTGAAATAAGTGAAATTTCTGCAATTTTGCCCCAAAATAAAGGAAATTTTTGCCTTTTGCCCTCAAATAAAGGGAATTTCAGCCTTTTTACCTCAAAATAAGGGGAATTTCTGCATTTTTGCCACAAAATATTAGGAATTTCTGCCTTTTTACCCCAAAATAAGAAAATTTCTGCTTTTTTACTCTGAAATAAGTGAAATTTTGCAACTTTGCCATAAATTAAGTGAAATTTCTGCAATTTTGCCCCAAAATAAGGGAAATTTCTGGAATTTTGCCCCAAAATAAGTGGAATTTCTGAGTTTTGCCCCAAAATAAGGAGAATTTCTGTTTTTTTGCCCCAACATATAGGCAATTTCTGCCTTTTTGCCCCACAATTAGGGTAATTTCTGCAATTTTGCTCCAAAATCCGTGGAATTTCTCCCTTTTTGCACGAAAATAAGAAGAATGCATACCTTTTTGCCATAAAAAGGGAAATTTCTTCATTTTTGCTCCAAATTAAGGGGAATTTCTGCTTATTTGCCTCTAAATAAGTGGAATTTTTGTCTTTTTCCCCCAAAACAAAGGGAATTTCTGTCTTTTTTGCCCCAAAATAAGGAAAAATTCTGACTTATTAACCTGAAGTAAGTAAAATTTCTGCAATTTTGCACCAAAATAAGGGAAATTTCTGGAATTTTGCCCCAAAATAAGTGGAATTTTTGTGTTTTTCCCCTAAATAAAGAGAATTTCTGTATTTTTGCCCAAACATATAGAGAATTTCTGTTTTTTTGCCACACAATTAGGGAAATTTCTGTAATTTTGCTCCAAAATACGGGTAATTTCTGCCTTTTTGCCCGAAAATAAGAAGAATGAATACCTTTTTGCCAAAAAATGGGAAATTTCTTCATTTTTTCTCCAAAATAAAAGGAATTTCTGCTTTTTTGCCTCTAAATAAGTGGAATTTCTGTCTATTTCCCCCAAAATAAAGAGAATATCTGTCTTTTTTGCCCCAAAATAAGGAAAAATTCTGACTTATTACCCTGAAGTAAGTGAAATTTCTGCAATTTTGCCCCAAAATTAGGGAAATTTCTGCCTTTTTGCCCCCAAATAAGGGGAATTTCAGCCTTTTTACCTCAAAATAAGGGGAATTTCTGCATTTTTGCCCCCAAATAAGGGGAATTTCAGCCTTTTTACCTCAAAATAAGGGGAATTTCCGCATTTTTGCCACAAAATATTAGGAATTTCTTCCTTTTTGCCCCAAAATAAGAAAATTTCTGCTTTTTTTCCCTGAAATAATTGAAATTTCTGCAATTTTGCCCCAAAATAAGTGAAATTTCTGCAATTTTGTCCTAAAATAAGGGAAATTTCTGGAATTTTGCTTCAAAATAAGAGGAATTTCTGAGTTTTGCTTCAAAATAAGGAGAATTTCTGTCTTTTTGCCCCAACATATAGGAAATTTCTGCCTTTTTGCCCCACAATTAGGGGAATTTCAGCAATTTTGCTCCAAAAGACGGGGAATTTCTGCCTTTTTGCCCGAAAATAAGAAGAATGCATACCTTTTTGCCATCAAAAATGTAATTTCTTCTATTTTGCTTCAAAATAAAGGGAATTTCTATTTTTTTGCCTCTAAATAAGTGGAATTTCTGTCTTTTTCCCTCAAAACAAAGGGAATTTCTGTCTTTTTTGCCCTAAAATAAGGAAAAATTCTGACTTATTACCCTGTAGTAAGTGAAATTTCTTCAATTTTGCCCCAAAATAAGGGAAATTTCTGCCTTTTTGCCCCCAAATAAGGGGAATTTCAGTCTTTTTACCTTAAAATAAGGGGAATTTCTGCATTTTTGCCACAAAATATTAGGAATTTCTGCCTTTTTGCCCCAAAATAAGAAAATTTCTGCTTTTTTTCCCTGAAATAAGTGAAATTTCTGCAATTTTGCCCCAAAATAAGTGAAATGTCTGCAATTTTGCCCCAAAATAAGGGAAATTTCTGGAATTTTGCCCCAAAATAAGTGGAATTTCTGAGTTTTGCCCCAAAATAAGGAGAATTTCTGTTTTTTTGCCCTAAGATATAGGCAATTTCTTCCTTTTTGCCCCACAATTAGGGGAATTTCTGCAATTTTGCTCCAAAATACGGGGAATTTCTGCCTTTTTGCTTGAAAATAAGAAGAATGCATACCTTTTTGCCATGAAAAAAGAAAATTGCTTCATTTTTGCGCCAAAAAGGGGAATTTCTGCTTTTTTGCCTCTAAATAAGTGGAATTTCTGATTTTTTTCCCCAAAACAAAGGGAATTTCTGTCTTTTTGCCCCAAAATAAGGAAAAATTCTGACTTATTACCCTGAAGTAAGTGAAATTTCTGCAAATTTGCCCCAAAATAAGGGAAATTTCTGCCTTTTTGCCCCCAAATAAGGGGAATTTCAGCCTTTTTACCTCGAAATAAGGGGAATTTCTGCATTTTTTCCACAAAATATTAGGAATTTCTGCCTTTTTGCCCCAAAATAAAGAAAATTTCTGCCTTTTTGCCCTAAAATATGTGAAATTTCTGCAATTTTGCCACAAAATAAGTAAAATTTCTTCATATTTGCCCCAAAATAAGTGAAATTTCTGCAATTTTGCCCCAAAATAAGGAAAATTTCTGGAATTTTGCCCCAAAATAAGTGGAATTTCTTAGTTTTGCCCCAAAATAAGGAGAATTTCTTTCTCTTTGCCCCAACATATAGAGATTTTCTGCATTTTTGCCCCACAATTAGGGGAAATTCTGCAATTTTGCTCCAAAATACGGGGAATTTCTGCCTTTTTCCCCGATAATAAGAAGAATGCATAACTTTTTGCCATAAAAAATGGAAATTTCTTCATTTTTGCTCCAAAATAAGGGGAATTTCTGCTTTTTGGCCTTTAAATAAGTGGAATTTCTGTCTTTTTCCCCCAAGACAAAGGGAATTTCTGTCTTTTTTGCCTCAAATTAAGGAAAAATTCTGACTTATTACCCTGAAGTAAGTGAAATTTCTGCAATTTTGCCCCAAAATTAGGAAAATTTCTGCCTTTTTGCCTCCAAATAAGGGGAATTTCAGCCTTTTTACCTCAAAACAAGGAGAATTTCTGCATTTTTGTCACAAAAAATTAGGAATTTCTGCCTTTTTGCCCCATATAAGGAAAATTTCTGTCTTTTTTCTCTGAAATAAGTGAAATTTCTGCAATTTTGCCCCAAAATAAGTGAAATTTCTGCAATTTTGCCCAAAAATAAGTGAAATTTCTGCAATTTTGCCCCAAATTAAGGGAAATTTCTGGAATTTTGCCCCAAAATAAGTGGAATTTCTGAGTTTTGACACAAAATAAGGAGAATTTCTGTTATTTTGCACCAATATATAGAGAATTTCTGCATTTTTGTTTTACAATTAAGGGAATTTCTGCAATTTTGCTCCAAAATACAGGGAATTTCTGCCTTTTTGCCCGAAAATAAGAAGAATGCATAACTTTTTGCCATAAAAAAGGGAAATTTCTTCATTTTTGCTCCAAAATCAGGGGAATTTCTGCTTTTTTGCCTCTAAATAAGTGGAATTTCTGTCTTTTTCCCCCAAAACAAAGGGAATTCCTGTCTTTTTTACCCCAAAATAAGGAAAATTTCTGACTTATTACCCTGAAATAAGTGAAATTTCGGCAATTTTGCCCCAAAATAAAGGAAATTTTTGCCTTTTGCCCTCAAATAAAGGGAATTTCAGCCTTTTTACCTCAAAATAAGGGGAATTTCTGCATTTTTGCCACAAAATATTAGGAATTTCTGCCTTTTTGCCCCAAAATAAGAAAATTTCTGCTTTTTTACTCTGAAATAAGTGAAATTTTGCAACTTTGCCCCAAAATAAGTGAAATTTCTGCAATTTTGCCCCAAAATAAGGGAAATTTCTGGAATTTTGCCCCAAAATAAGTGGAATTTCTGAGTTTTGCCCCAAAATAAGGAGAATTTCTGTTTTTTTGCCCCAACATATAGGCAATTTCTGCCTTTTTGCCCCACAATTAGGGGAATTTCTGCAATTTTGCTCCAAAATACGGGGAATTTCTGCCTTTTTGCTTGAAAATAAGAAGAATGCATACCTTTTTGCCATGAAAAAAGAAAATTTCTTCATTTTTGCTCCAAAAAGGGGAATTTCTGCTTTTTTGCCTCTAAATAAGTGGAATTTTTGTCTTTTTCCCCCAAAACAAAGGGAATTTCTGTCTTTTTTGCCCCAAAATAAGGAAAAATTCTGACTTATTAACCTGAAGTAAGTAAAATTTCTGCAATTTTGCACCAAAATAAGGGAAATTTCTGGAATTTTGCCCCAAAATAAGTGGAATTTTTGTGTTTTTCCCCAAAATAAAGAGAATTTCTGTATTTTTGCCCAAACATATAGAGAATTTCTGTTTTTTTGCCACACAATTAGGGAAATTTCTGTAATTTTGCTCCAAAATACGGGTAATTTCTGCCTTTTTGCCCGAAAATAAGAAGAATGAATACCTTTTTGCCAAAAAATGGGAAATTTCTTCATTTTTGCTCCAAAATAAAAGGAATTTCTGCTTTTTTGCCTCTAAATAAGTGGAATTTCTGTCTATTTCCCCCAAAATAAAGAGAATATCTGTCTTTTTTGGCCCAAAATAAGGAAAAATTCTGACTTATTACCCTGAAGTAAGTGAAATTTCTGCAATTTTGCCCCAAAATAAGGGAAATTTCTGCCTTTTTGCCCCCAAATAAGGGGAATTTCAGCCTTTTTACCTCAAAATAAGGGGAATTTCTGCATTTTTGCCCCCAAATAAGGGGAATTTCAGCCTTTTTACCTCAAAATAAGGGGAATTTCCGCATTTTTGCCACAAAATATTAGGAATTTCTTCCTTTTTGCCCCAAAATAAGAAAATTTCTGCTTTTTTTCCATGAAATAATTGAAATTTCTGCAATTTTGCCCCAAAATAAGTGAAATTTCTGCAATTTTGTCCTAAAATAAGGGAAATTTCTGGAATTTTGCTTCAAAATAAGAGGAATTTCTGAGTTTTGCTTCAAAATAAGGAGAATTTCTGTCTTTTTGCCCCAACATATAGGAAATTTCTGCCTTTTTGCCCCACAATTAGGGGAATTTCAGCAATTTTGCTCCAAAAGACGGGGAATTTCTGCCTTTTTGCCCGAAAATAAGAAGAATGCATACCTTTTTGCCATCAAAAATGTAATTTCTTCTATTTTGCTTCAAAATAAAGGGAATTTCTATTTTTTTGCCTCTAAATAAGTGGAATTTCTGTCTTTTTCCCTCAAAACAAAGGGAATTTCTGTCTTTTTTGCCCTAAAATAAGGAAAAATTCTGACTTATTACCCTGTAGTAAGTGAAATTTCTTCAATTTTGCCCCAAAATAAGGGAAATTTCTGCCTTTTTGCCCCCAAATAAGGGGAATTTCAGTCTTTTTACCTTAAAATAAGGGGAATTTCTGCATTTTTGCCACAAAATATTAGGAATTTCTGCATTTTTGCCCCAAAATAAGAAAATTTCTGCTTTTTTTCCCTGAAATAAGTGAAATTTCTGCAATTTTGCCCCAAAATAAGTGAAATGTCTGCAATTTTGCCCCAAAATAAGGGAAATTTCTGCCTTTTGCCCCCAAATAAGGGGAATTTCAGCCTTTTTACCTCGAAATAAAGGGAATTTCTGCATTTTTGCCACAAAATATTAGGAATTTCTGCCATTTTGCTCCAAAATAAGGAAAATTTCTGCCTTTTTCCCCTGAAATAAATGAAATTTCTGCAATTTTGTTACAAAATATGTAAAATTTCTGCATATTTGCCCCAAAATAAGTGAAATTTCTGCAATTTTGCCCCCAAAAAGGGAAAATTTCTGTAATTTTGCCCCAAAATAAGTGGAATTTCTGAGTTTTGCCCCAAAATAAAGAGAATTTCGGTCTTTTGGCCCCAACATATAGAGATTTTCTGCATTTTTGCCCCACAATTAGGGGAATTTCTGGAATTTTGCTCAAAAATACGGGGAATTTCTGCTTTTTTGCCCGATAATAAGAAGAATGCATACCTTTTTGCCATAAAAAAGGGAAATTTCTTCATTTTTGCTCCAAAATAAGGGGAATTTCTGCTTTTTTGCCTCTGAATAAGTGGAATTTCTGTCTTTTTCCCCCAAGGCAAAGAGAATTCCTGTCTTTTTTGTCCCAAAATAAAGAAAATTTCTGACTTATAACCCTTAAATAAGTAAAATTTCTGCAATTTTGCCCCAAAATAAAGGAAATTTTTGCCTAATTGCCCCCAAATAAAGGGAATTTCAGCCTTTTTACCTCAAAATAAAGGGAATTTCTGCATTTATGCCACAAAATATTAGGAATTTCTGCCTTTTTGCCCCAAAATAAGAAAATTTCTGCTTTTTTTTCCTTAAATAAGTGAAATTTCTGCAAATTTGCCCCAAAATAAGTGAAATGTCTGCAATTTTGCCCCAAAATAAGGGAAATTTCTGGAATTTTGCCCCAAAATAAGTGGAATTTCTGAGTTTTGCCCCAAAATAAGGAGAATTTCTGTTTTTTTGCCCCAACATATAGGCAATTTCTGCCTTTTTGCCCCACAATTAGGGGAATTTCTGCAATTTTGCTCCAAAATACAGGGAATTTCTGCCTTTTTGCTTGAAAATAAGAAGAATGCATACCTTTTTGCCATGAAAAAAGAAAATTTCTTCATTTTTGCTCCAAAAAGGGGAATTTCTGCTTTTTTGCCTCTAAATAAGTGGAATTTTTGTCTTTTTCCCCCAAAACAAAGGGAATTTCTGTCTTTTTTGCCCCAAAATAAGGAAAAATTCTGACTTATTAACCTGAAGTAAGTAAAATTTCTGCAATTTTGCACCAAAATAAGGGAAATTTCTGGAATTTTGCCCCAAAATAAGTGGAATTTTTGTGTTTTTCCCCAAAATAAAGAGAATTTCTGTATTTTTGCCCAAACATATAGAGAATTTCTGTTTTTTTGCCACACAATTAGGGAAATTTCTGTAATTTTGCTCCAAAATACGGGTAATTTCTGCCTTTTTGCCCGAAAATAAGAAGAATGAATACCTTTTTGCCAAAAAATGGGAAATTTCTTCATTTTTGCTCCAAAATAAAAGGAATTTCTGCTTTTTTGCCTCTAAATAAGTGGAATTTCTGTCTATTTCCCCCAAAATAAAGAGAATATCTGTCTTTTTTGGCCCAAAATAAGGAAAAATTCTGACTTATTACCCTGAAGTAAGTGAAATTTCTGCAATTTTGCCCCAAAATAAGGGAAATTTCTGCCTTTTTGCCCCCAAATAAGGGGAATTTCAGCCTTTTTACCTCAAAATAAGGGGAATTTCTGCATTTTTGCCCCCAAATAAGGGGAATTTCAGCCTTTTTACCTCAAAATAAGGGGAATTTCCGCATTTTTGCCACAAAATATTAGGAATTTCTTCCTTTTTGCCCCAAAATAAGAAAATTTCTGCTTTTTTTCCATGAAATAATTGAAATTTCTGCAATTTTGCCCCAAAATAAGTGAAATTTCTGCAATTTTGTCCTAAAATAAGGGAAATTTCTGGAATTTTGCTTCAAAATAAGAGGAATTTCTGAGTTTTGCTTCAAAATAAGGAGAATTTCTGTCTTTTTGCCCCAACATATAGGAAATTTCTGCCTTTTTGCCCCACAATTAGGGGAATTTCAGCAATTTTGCTCCAAAAGACGGGGAATTTCTGCCTTTTTGCCCGAAAATAAGAAGAATGCATACCTTTTTGCCATCAAAAATGTAATTTCTTCTATTTTGCTTCAAAATAAAGGGAATTTCTATTTTTTTGCCTCTAAATAAGTGGAATTTCTGTCTTTTTCCCTCAAAACAAAGGGAATTTCTGTCTTTTTTGCCCTAAAATAAGGAAAAATTCTGACTTATTACCCTGTAGTAAGTGAAATTTCTTCAATTTTGCCCCAAAATAAGGGAAATTTCTGCCTTTTTGCCCCCAAATAAGGGGAATTTCAGTCTTTTTACCTTAAAATAAGGGGAATTTCTGCATTTTTGCCACAAAATATTAGGAATTTCTGCATTTTTGCCCCAAAATAAGAAAATTTCTGCTTTTTTTCCCTGAAATAAGTGAAATTTCTGCAATTTTGCCCCAAAATAAGTGAAATGTCTGCAATTTTGCCCCAAAATAAGGGAAATTTCTGCCTTTTGCCCCCAAATAAGGGGAATTTCAGCCTTTTTACCTCGAAATAAAGGGAATTTCTGCATTTTTGCCACAAAATATTAGGAATTTCTGCCATTTTGCTCCAAAATAAGGAAAATTTCTGCCTTTTTCCCCTGAAATAAATGAAATTTATGCAATTTTGTTACAAAATATGTAAAATTTCTGCATATTTGCCCCAAAATAAGTGAAATTTCTGCAATTTTGCCCCCCAAAAGGGAAAATTTCTGTAATTTTGCCCCAAAATAAGTGGAATTTCTGAGTTTTGCCCCAAAATAAAGAGAATTTCGGTCTTTTGGCCCCAACATATAGAGATTTTCTGCATTTTTGCCCCACAATTAGGGGAATTTCTGGAATTTTGCTCAAAAATACGGGGAATTTCTGCTTTTTTGCCCGATAATAAGAAGAATGCATACCTTTTTGCCATAAAAAAGGGAAATTTCTTCATTTTTGCTCCAAAATAAGGGGAATTTCTGCTTTTTTGCCTCTGAATAAGTGGAATTTCTGTCTTTTTCCCCCAAGGCAAAGAGAATTCCTGTCTTTTTTGTCCCAAAATAAAGAAAATTTCTGACTTATAACCCTTAAATAAGTAAAATTTCTGCAATTTTGCCCCAAAATAAAGGAAATTTTTGCCTAATTGCCCCCAAATAAAGGGAATTTCAGCCTTTTTACCTCAAAATAAAGGGAATTTCTGCATTTATGCCACAAAATATTAGGAATTTCTGCCTTTTTGCCCCAAAATAAGAAAATTTCTGCTTTTTTTTCCTTAAATAAGTGAAATTTCTGCAAATTTGCCCCAAAATAAGTGAAATGTCTGCAATTTTGCCCCAAAATAAGGGAAATTTCTGGAATTTTGCCCCAAAATAAGTGGAATTTCTGAGTTTTGCCCCAAAATAAGGAGAATTTCTGTTTTTTTGCCCCAACATATAGGCAATTTCTGCCTTTTTGCCCCACAATTAGGGGAATTTCTGCAATTTTGCTCCAAAATACGGGGAATTTCTGCCTTTTTGCTTGAAAATAAGAAGAATGCATACCTTTTTGCCATGAAAAAAGAAAATTTCTTCATTTTTGCTCCAAAAAGGGGAATTTCTGCTTTTTTGCCTCTAAATAAGTGGAATTTTTGTCTTTTTCCCCCAAAACAAAGGGAATTTCTGTCTTTTTTGCCCCAAAATAAGGAAAAATTCTGACTTATTAACCTGAAGTAAGTAAAATTTCTGCAATTTTGCACCAAAATAAGGGAAATTTCTGGAATTTTGCCCCAAAATAAGTGGAATTTTTGTGTTTTTCCCCAAAATAAAGAGAATTTCTGTATTTTTGCCCAAACATATAGAGAATTTCTGTTTTTTTGCCACACAATTAGGGAAATTTCTGTAATTTTGCTCCAAAATACGGGTAATTTCTGCCTTTTTGCCCGAAAATAAGAAGAATGAATACCTTTTTGCCAAAAAATGGGAAATTTCTTCATTTTTGCTCCAAAATAAAAGGAATTTCTGCTTTTTTGCCTCTAAATAAGTGGAATTTCTGTCTATATCCCCCAAAATAAAGAGAATATCTGTCTTTTTTGGCCCAAAATAAGGAAAAATTCTGACTTATTACCCTGAAGTAAGTGAAATTTCTGCAATTTTGCCCCAAAATAAGGGAAATTTCTGCCTTTTTGCCCCCAAATAAGGGGAATTTCAGCCTTTTTACCTCAAAATAAGGGGAATTTCTGCATTTTTGCCCCCAAATAAGGGGAATTTCAGCCTTTTTACCTCAAAATAAGGGGAATTTCCGCATTTTTGCCACAAAATATTAGGAATTTCTTCCTTTTTGCCCCAAAATAAGAAAATTTCTGCTTTTTTTCCATGAAATAATTGAAATTTCTGCAATTTTGCCCCAAAATAAGTGAAATTTCTGCAATTTTGTCCTAAAATAAGGGAAATTTCTGGAATTTTGCTTCAAAATAAGAGGAATTTCTGAGTTTTGCTTCAAAATAAGGAGAATTTCTGTCTTTTTGCCCCAACATATAGGAAATTTCTGCCTTTTTGCCCCACAATTAGGGGAATTTCAGCAATTTTGCTCCAAAAGACGGGGAATTTCTGCCTTTTTGCCCGAAAATAAGAAGAATGCATACCTTTTTGCCATCAAAAATGTAATTTCTTCTATTTTGCTTCAAAATAAAGGGAATTTCTATTTTTTTGCCTCTAAATAAGTGGAATTTCTGTCTTTTTCCCTCAAAACAAAGGGAATTTCTGTCTTTTTTGCCCTAAAATAAGGAAAAATTCTGACTTATTACCCTGTAGTAAGTGAAATTTCTTCAATTTTGCCCCAAAATAAGGGAAATTTCTGCCTTTTTGCCCCCAAATAAGGGGAATTTCAGTCTTTTTACCTTAAAATAAGGGGAATTTCTGCATTTTTGCCACAAAATATTAGGAATTTCTGCATTTTTGCCCCAAAATAAGAAAATTTCTGCTTTTTTTCCCTGAAATAAGTGAAATTTCTGCAATTTTGCCCCAAAATAAGTGAAATGTCTGCAATTTTGCCCCAAAATAAGGGAAATTTCTGCCTTTTGCCCCCAAATAAGGGGAATTTCAGCCTTTTTACCTCGAAATAAAGGGAATTTCTGCATTTTTGCCACAAAATATTAGGAATTTCTGCCATTTTGCTCCAAAATAAGGAAAATTTCTGCCTTTTTCCCCTGAAATAAATGAAATTTATGCAATTTTGTTACAAAATATGTAAAATTTCTGCATATTTGCCCCAAAATAAGTGAAATTTCTGCAATTTTGCCCCCCAAAAGGGAAAATTTCTGTAATTTTGCCCCAAAATAAGTGGAATTTCTGAGTTTTGCCCCAAAATAAAGAGAATTTCGGTCTTTTGGCCCCAACATATAGAGATTTTCTGCATTTTTGCCCCACAATTAGGGGAATTTCTGGAATTTTGCTCAAAAATACGGGGAATTTCTGCTTTTTTGCCCGATAATAAGAAGAATGCATACCTTTTTGCCATAAAAAAGGGAAATTTCTTCATTTTTGCTCCAAAATAAGGGGAATTTCTGCTTTTTTGCCTCTGAATAAGTGGAATTTCTGTCTTTTTCCCCCAAGGCAAAGAGAATTCCTGTCTTTTTTGTCCCAAAATAAAGAAAATTTCTGACTTATAACCCTTAAATAAGTAAAATTTCTGCAATTTTGCCCCAAAATAAAGGAAATTTTTGCCTAATTGCCCCCAAATAAAGGGAATTTCAGCCTTTTTACCTCAAAATAAAGGGAATTTCTGCATTTATGCCACAAAATATTAGGAATTTCTGCCTTTTTGCCCCAAAATAAGAAAATTTCTGCTTTTTTTCCCTTAAATAAGTGAAATTTCTGCAAATTTGCCCCAAAATAAGTGAAATGTCTGCAATTTTGCCCCAAAATAAGGGAAATTTCTGGAATTTTGCCCCAAAATAAGAGGAATTTCTGAGTTTTGCCCCAAAATAAGGAGAATTTCTGTCTTTTTGCCCCAACATATAGGCAATTTCTGCCTTTTGGCCCCACAATTAGGGGAATTTCGTCAATTTTGCTCCAAAATACGGGGAATTTCTGCCTTTTGCCCGAAAATAAGAAGAATGCATACCTTTTTGACATAAAAAAGGGAAATTTCTTAATTTTTGCTCTAAAAAGGGGAATTTCTGCTTTTTTGCCTCTAAATAAGTGGAATTTCTGTATTTTTCCCCCAAAACAAAGGGAATTTCTGTCTTTTTGCCCCAAAATAAGGAAAAATTCTGAATTATTACCCTGAAGTAAGTGAAATTTCTGCAATTTTGCCCCAAAATAAGGGAAATTTCTGCCTTTTTGCCCCCAAATAAGTGAATTTCAGCATTTTTACCTCGAAATAAGGAGAATTTCTGCATTTTTGCCACAATATATTAGGAATTTCTGCCTCGTTGCCCCAAAATAAAGAAAATTTCTGCTTTTTTTCCCTAAAATATGTGAAATTTCTGCAATTTTGCCCCAAAATAAGTGAAATGTCTGCAATTTTGCCCCAAAATAAGGGAAATTTCTGGAATTTTGCCCCAAAATATTTGGAATTTCTGAGTTTTGCCCCAAAATAAGGAGAATTTCTGTTTTTTTGCCCCAACATATAGGCAATTTCTGCCTTTTTGCCCCACAATTAGGGGAATTTCTCCAATTTTGCTCCAAAATACGGGGAATTTCTGCCTTTTTGCTTGAAAATACGAAGAATGCATACCTTTTTGCCATAAAAAAAGAAAATTTCTTCATTTTTGCTCCAAAATAAGGGGAATTTCTGCTTTTTTGCCTCTAAATAAGTGGAATTTCTTTCTTTTTCCCTCAAAACAAAGGGAATTTCTGTCTTTTTTGCCCCAAAATAAGGAAAAATTCTGACTTATTACCCTGAAGTAAGTGATATTTCTGCAATTTTGCCCCAAAATAAGGGAAATTTCTGCCTTTTGCCCCCAAATAAGGGGAATTTCAGCCTTTTTAACTCGAAATAAGGGGAATTTCTGCATTTTTGCCACAAAATATTAGGAATTTCTGCCTTTTTGCCCCAAAATAAGGAAAATTTCTGCATTTTTTCCTGAAATAAGTGAAATATCTGCAATTTTGTTACAAAATATGTAAAATTTCTGCATATTTGCCCCAAAATAAGTGAAATTTCTGCAATTTTGCCCCCAAAAAAGGAAAATTTCTGTAATTTTGCCCCAAAATAAGTGGAATTTCTGAGTTTTGCCCCAAAATAAAGAGAATTTCGGTCTTTTTGCCCCAACATATAGAGATTTTCTGCATTTTTGCCCCACAATTAGGGGAATTTCTGCAATTTTGCTCAAAAACACGGGGAATTTCTGCTTTTTTGCCCGATAATAAGAAGAATGCATACCTTTTTGCCATAAAAAAGGAAAATTTCTTCATTTTTGCTCCAAAATAAGGGGAATTTCTGCTTTTTTGCCTCTGAATAAGTGGAATTTCTGTCTTTTTCCCCCAAGGCAAAGGGAATTACTGTCTTTTTTGTCCCAAAATAAAGGAAATTTCTGACTTATAACCCTTAAATAAGTGAAAATAATGCAATATTGCCCCAAAAATAAAGGAAATTTTTGCCTTATTGCCCCAAATAAGGGGAATTTCAGCCTTTTTACCTCAAAATAAAGGGAATTTCTGCATTTATGCCACAAAATATTAGGAATTTCTGCCTTTTTGCCCCAAAATAAGAAAATTTCTGCTTTTTTTTTTTCTTAAATAAGTGAAATTTCTGCAAATTTGCCCCAAAATAAGTGAAATGTCTGCAATTTTGCCCCAAAATAAGGGAAATTTCTGGAATTTTGCCCCAAAATAAGTGGAATTTCTGAGTTTTGCCCCAAAATAAGGAGAATTTCTGTCTTTTTGCCCCAACATATAGGCAATTTCTGCCTTTTGGCCCCACAATTAGGGGAATTTCTTCAATTTTGCTCCAAAATACGGGGAATTTCTGCCTTTTGCCCGAAAATAAGAAGAATGCATACCTTTTTGACATAAAAAAGGGAAATTTCTTAATTTTTGCTCCAAAAAGGGGAATTTCTGCTTTTTTGCCACTAAATAAGTGGAATTTCTGTTTTTTTCCCCCAAAACAAAGGGAATTTCTGTCTTTTTGCCCCAAAATAAGGAAAAATTCTGACTTATTACCCAGAAGTAAGTGAAATTTCTGCAATTTTGCCCCAAAATAAGGGAAATTTCTGCCTTTTTGCCCCAAAATAAGGGGAATTTCAGCCTTTTTACCTCGAAATAAGGGGAATTTCTGCATTTTTGCCACAATATATTAGGAATTTCTGCCTCTTTGCCCCAAAATAAAGAAAATTTCTGCCTTTTTTTCCCTAAAATATGTGAAATTTCTGCAATTTTGCCACAAAATAAGTAAAATTTCTTCATATTTGCCCCAAAATAAGTGAAATTTCTGCAATTTTGCCCCAAAATAAGGAAAATTTCTGGAATTTTGCCCCAAAATAAGTGGAATTTCTTAGTTTTGCCCCAAAATAAGGAAAATTTCTGTTTTTTTGCCCCAACATATAGAGATTTTCTGCATTTTTGCCCCACAATTAGGGGAATTTCTGCAATTTTGCTCCAAAATATGGGAAATTTCTGCCTTTTTCCCCGAAAATAAGAAGAATGCATAACTTTTTGCCATAAAAAATGTAAATTTCTTCATTTTTGCTCCAAAATAAGGGGAATTTCTTCTTTTTGGCCTTTAAATAAGTGGAATTTCTGTCTTTTTCCCCCAAGACAAAGGGAATTTCTGTCTTTTTTGCCCCAAAATAAAGAAAAATTCTGACTTATTACCCTGAAGTAAGTGAAAATTCTGCAATTTTTCCCCAAAATTAGGGAAATTTCTGCCTTTTTGCCTCCAAATAAGGGGAATTTCAGCATTTTTACCTCAAAACAAGGAGAATTTCTGCATTTTTGTCACAAAATATTAGGAATTTCTGCCTTTTTGCCCCAAAATAAGGAAAATTTCTGTCTTTTTTCTCTGAAATAAGTGAAATTGCTGCAATTTTGCCCCAAAATAAGTGAAATTTCTGCAATTTTGCCCAAAAATAAGTGAAATTTCTGCAATTTTGCCCCAAATTAAGGGAAATTTCTGGAATTTTGCTCCAAAATAAGTGGAATTTCTGAGTTTTGACACAAAATAAATAGAATTTCTGTCTTTTTGCCCCAATATATAGAGAATTTCTGCATTTTTGTCCCACAATTAAGGGAATTTCTGCAATTTTGCTCCAAAATACAGGGAATTTCTGCCTTTTTGCCCGAAAATAAGAAGAATGCATAACTTTTTGCCATAAAAAAGGGAAATTTCTTCATTTTTGATCCAAAATAAGGGGAATTTCTGCTTTTTTGCCTCTAAATAAGTGGAATTTCTGTCTTTTTCCCCCAAAACAAAGGGAATTCCTGTTTTTTTTGCCCCAAAATAAGGAAAATTTCTGACTTATTACCCTGAAATAAGTGAAATTTCTGCAATTTTGCCCCAAAATAAGGGAAATTTCTGCCTTTTTGCCTCCAAATAAGGGGAATTTCAGCCTTTTTACCTCAAAATAAGGGGAATTTCTGCATTTTTGCCACAAAATATTAGGAATTTCTGCCTTTTTGCCCCAAAATAAGAAAATTTCTGCTTTTTTACTCTGAAATAAGTGAAATTTTGCAATTTTGCCCCAAAATAAGTGAAATTTCTGCAATTTTGCCCCAAATTAAGGGAAATTTCTGGAATTTTGCCGCAAAATAAGTGGAATTTCTGAGTTTTGCCCCAAAATAAGGAGAATTTCTGTATTTTTGCCCAAACATATAGAGAATTTCTGTTTTTTTGCCACACAATTAGGGAAATTTCTTTAATTTTGCTCCAAAATACGGGTAATTTCTGCCTTTTTGCCCGAAAATAAGAAGAATGAATACCTTTTTGCCAAAAAATGGGAAATTTCTTCATTTTTGCTCCAAAATCAAAGGAATTTCTGCTTTTCTGCCTCTAAATAAGTGGAATTTCTGTCTATTTCCCCCAAAATAAAGAGAATTTCTGTCTTTTTTGCCCAAAATAAGGAAAAATTCTGACTTATTACCCTGAAGTAAGTGAAATTTCTGCAATTTTGCCCCAAAATAAGGGAAATTTCTGCCTTTTTGCCCCCAAATAAGGGGAATTTCAGCCTTTTTACCTCAAAATAAGGGGAATTTCTGCATTTTTGCCCCCAAATAAGGGGAATTTCAGCCTTTTTACCTCAAAATAAGGGGAATTTCCGCATTTTTGTCACAAAATAGTAGGAATTTCTGCCTTTTTGCCCCAAAATAAGAAAATTTCTGCTTTTTTTTCCTGAAACAATTGAAATTTCTGCAATTTTGCCCCAAAATAAGTGAAATTTCTGCAATTTTGTCCTAAAATAAGGGAAATTTCTGGAATTTTGCTTCAAAATAAGAGGAATTTCTGAGTTTTCCTTCAAAATAAGGAGAATTTCTGTCTTTTTGCCCCAACTTATAGGAAATTTTTGCCTTTTGCCCCACAATTAGGGGAATTTCAGCAATTTTGCTCCAAAAGACGGGGAATTTCTGCCTTTTTGCCCGAAAATAAGAAGAATGCATACCTTTTTGCCATGAAAAATGTAATTTCTTCTATTTTGCTTCAAAATAAAGGGAATTTCTATTTTTTTGCCTCTAAATAAGTGGAATTTCTGTTTTTTCCCTCAAAACAAAGGGAATTTCTGTCTTTTTTGCCCTAAAATAAGGAAAAATTCTGACTTCTTACTCTGCAGTAAGTGAAAAATCTTCAATTTTGCCCCAAAATAAGGGAAAATTCTGCCTTTTTGCCCCCAAATAAGGGGAAATTCAGTCTTTTTACCTCAAAATAAGGGGAATTTCTGCATTTTTACCAAAATATTAGGAATTTCTGCCTTTTTGCACAAAATAAAAAAAATTTCTGCCTTTTTTCCCTGAATTAAGTGAAATTTCTGCCTTTTTGCCCCAAAATAAGTGAAATTTCTGCAATTTTGCCCCAAAATAAGGGAAATTTCTGCAATTTTGCCACAAAATAAGTGGAATTTCTGAGTTTTGCCCCCCCAAAAAAAAGAATTTCTGTCATTTTGCCCCAACATATAGAGATTTTCTGCATTTTTGCACCACAATTAGGGGAATTTCTGCAATTTTGCTCTAAAATACGGAGAATTTCTGCCTTTTTGCCCGAAAATAAGAAGAATGCATACCTTTTTGCCATAAAAAAGGGAAATTTCTTCATTTTTGCTCCAAAATAAGGGGAATTTCTGCTTTTTTGCCTCTAAATAAGTGGAATTTTTGTCTTTTTCTCCCAAAACAAAGGGAATTTCTGTCTTCTTCGCCCCAAAATAAGGAAAAATTCTGACTTATTACCCTGAAGTAAGTGAAATTCCTGCACTTTTGCTCCAAAATTAGGGAAATTTCTGCCTTTTTGCCCCAAAATAATGCGAATTTCAGCCTTTTTACCTCAAAATAAGGGGAATTTCTGCATTTTTGCCACAAAATATTAGGAATATCTGCTTTTTGCCCCAAAATAAGGAAAATTTCTGCCTTTTTTCTCTGAAAGAAGTGAAATTTCTGCAATTTTGCCCCAAAAAATGTGAAATTTCTGCAATTTTGCCCCAAAATAAGTGAAATTTCTGCAATTTTGCCCCAAAATAAGGTAATTTCTGGAATTTTGCCCCAAAATAAGGAGAATTTCTGTCTTTTTGCCCCAACATATAGGCAATTTCTGCCTCTTTGCCCAACATTTAGGGGAATTTCTTCAATTTTGCTCCAAAATACGGGGATATCTGCCTTTTTGCCTGAAAATAAGAAGAATGCATAACTTTTTGCCATAAAAAAGGGAAATTTCTTCATTTTTGCTCCATAATAAGGGGAATTTCTGCATTTTTGCCTCTAAATAAGTGGAATTTCTGTCTTTTTCCCCCAAAACAAAGGGAATTTTTGTATTTTTGCACCAAAATAAAGAAAAATTCTGACTTATTACCCTGAAGTAAGTGAAATTTCTGCAATTTTGCCCCAAAATAAGGGAAATTTCTGGAATTTTGCTCTAAAATAAGTGGAATTTCTGAGTTTTGCCGCAAAATAAGGAGAATTTCTGTCTTTTTAGCCCAACATATAGGCAATTTCTGCCTTTTTGCCCCACAATTAGAGGAATTTCTGCAATTTTGCTCCAAAATACGGAGAATTTCTGCCTTTTTGCAGGAAAATAAGAAGAATGCATAATTTTTTGCCATAAAAAAGGGAAATTTCTTCATTTTTGCTCCAAAATAAGGGGAATTTCTGCTTTTTTGCCTCTAAATAAGTGGAATTTCTGTCTTTTTTCCCCAAAACAAAGGGAATTTCTGTCTTTTTTGCCCCAAAATAAGAAAAAATTCTGACTTATTACCCTGAAGTAAGTGAAATTTCTGCAATCTTGCCCCAATATTAGGGAAATTAGTGCCTTTTTGCCCCCATATAAGGAGAATTTTAGCATTTTTACCTCAAAATAAGGGGAATTTCTGCATTTTTGTCACAAAATATTAGGAATTTCTGCCTTTTTGCCCCAAAATAAGGAAAATTTCTATCTTTTTTCTCTGAAATAAGTGAAATTTCTGCAATTTTGCCCCAAAATAAGTGAAATTTCTGAGTTTGGCCCAAAATAAGGAGAATTTCTGTTTTTTGCCCCAGCATATAGAGAATTTCTGCCTTTTTGCCCCACAGTTACGGGAATTTTTGCAATTTTGATCCAAAATACGGGGAATTTCTGCCTTTTTGCCCGAAAATAAGAAGAATGCATACCTTTTTGCCATAAAAAGGAAATTTCTTTATTTTTGCTCCAAAATAAAAGGAATTTCTGCTTTTTTGCCTCTAAATAAGTGGAATTTCTGTCTTTTTCCCCCAAAACAAAGGGAATTTTTGTATTTTTGCACCAAAATAAGGAAAAATTCTGACTTATTACCCTGAAGTAAGTGAAATTTCTGCAATTTTGCCAAAAAATAAGGGAAATTTCTGCCTTTTTGCCTCCATATAAGGGGAATTTCAGCCTTTTTACCTCAAAATATGGTGAATTTCTGCATTTTTGCCCCCAAATAAGGGGAATTTCAGCCTTTATAACTCAAAATAAGGGGAATTTCTGCATTATTGCAACAAAACATTAGGAATTTCTGCCTTTTTGCCCCAAAATATAAAAATTTCTCATTTTTTTCCCTGAAAAAAGTGAAATTTCTGCAATTTTGCCCCAAAATATGTTAAATTTCTGCAATTTTGTCCCAAAATAAGGGAAATTTCTGGAATTTTGCCCCCAAATAAGTGGAATTTCTGAGTATTTCCCCAAAATAAGAAGAATTTCTGTCTTTTTGCCCCAACATATAGAGAATTTCTGCCTTTTTGCCCCACAATTAGGGGAATTTCTGCAATTTTGCTCCAAAATACGGAAAATTTCTGCCTTTTTGTCCGAAAATAAGAAGAATGCATACATTTTTGCCATAAAAAAGAAATTTCTTCATTTTTGCTCTAAAATAAGGGGAATTTCTGCTTTTTTGCCTCTAAATATGTGGAATTTCTGTGTTTATCCCCCAAAACAAAGGGAATTCCTGTCTTTTTTGCCCCAAAATAAAGAAAATTTCTGATTTATTACCCTTAAATAAGTGAAATTTCTGCAATTTTGCCCGAAAATAAAGGAAATTTTTGCCTTATTTCCCCCAAATAAGGGGAATTTCAGCCTTTTTACCTTAAAATAAGGGGAATTTCTGCATTTTGCCACAAAATATTAGGAATTTCTGCCTTTTTGCCCCAAAATAAGAAAATTTCTGTTTTTTTCCCTGAAATAAGTGAAATTTCTGCAATTTTGCCCCAAAATAAGTGAAATTTCTGCAATTTTGCCCCAAAATAAGGGAAATTTCTCGAATTTTGCCCCAAAATAAGTGGAATTTCTGAGTTTTGCCCCAAAAAAGGAGAATTTCTGTCTTTTTGCCCCAACATATAGGCAATTTCTGCCTCTTTGCCCCACAATTAGGGGAATTTCTGCAATTTTGCTCCAAAATACGGGGAATTTCTGCCTTTTTGCCCGAAAATAAAAAGAATGCATAACTTTTTGCCATAAAAAAGGGAAATTTCTTCATTTTTGCTCCAAATAAGGGGAATATCTGCTTTTTTGCCTCTAAATAAGTGGAATTTCTGTTTTTTTCCCCCCAAAAAAATGGAATTTTTGTATTTTTGCACCAAAAAAGGAAAAATTCTGACTTATTACCCTGAAGTAAGTGAAATTTCTGCAATTTTGCCCCAAAATAAGGGAAATTTCTGCCTTTTTGCCCCCAAATAAGGGGAATTTCAGCCTTTTTACCTTGAAATATGGGGAATTTCTGCATTTTTGCCACAAAATATTAGGATTTCTGCCTTTTTGCCCCAAAATAAAGAAAATTTCTGCCTTTTTTCCCTACAATATGTGAAATTTCTTCAATTTTGCCACAAAATAAGTAAAATTTCTTCATATTTGCCCCAAAATAAGTGAAATTTCTGCAATTTTGCCCTAAAATAAGGAAAATTTCTGGAATTTTGCCCCAAAATAAGTGGAATTTCTTAGTTTTGCCCCAAAATACGGAGAATTTCTAGCTTTTTGCCCCAACATATAGAGATTTTCTGCATTTTTGCCCCACAATTAGGGGAATTTCTGCAATTATGCTCCAAAATACGGGGAATTTCTGCCTTTTTGCCCGAAAATAAGAAGAATGCATAACTTTTTGCCATAAAAAAGGGAAATTTCTTCATTTTTGCTCCAAAATAAGGGGAATTTCAGCTTTTTGGCCTTTATATAAGTGGAATTTCTGTCTTTTTCCCCCAAGACAAAGGGAATTTCTGTCTTTTTTGCCCCAAAATAATGAAAAATTCTGACTTATTACCCTGAAGTAAGTGAAATTTCTGCAATTTTTCCCCAAAATTTAGGAAATTTCTGACTTTTTGCCTCCAAATAAGGGGAATTTCAGCCTTTTTACCTCAAAATAAGGAGAATTTCTGCATTTTTGTCACAAAATATTAGGAATTTCTGCCTTTTTGCCCCAAAATAAGAAAAAATTCTGTCTTTTTTCTCTGAAATAAGTGAAATTTCTGCAATTTTGCCCAAAAATAAGTGAAATTTTTTCAAATTGGCCCCAAAATAAGTGAAATTTCTGCAATTTTGCCCCAAAATAAGGGAAATTTCTGGAATTTTGCCCCAAAAGAAGTGGAATTTCTGAGTTTTGCCCCAAAATAAGGAGAATTTCTGTTTTTTTGCCCCAACATATAGGCAATTTCTGCCTTTTTGCCCCACAATTAGGGGAATTTCTGCAATTTTGCTCCAAAATACGGGGAATTTGTACCTTTTTGCTTGAAAATAAGAAGAATGCACACCTTTTTGCCATAAAAAAAGAAAATTTCTTCATTTTTGCTCCAAAAAGGGGAATTTCTGCTTTTTTGCCTCTAAATAAGTGGAATTTCTTTCTTTTTCACTCAAAACAAAGGGAATTTCTGTGTTTTTTGCCTTAAAATAATCTAAAATTCTGACTTATTACCCTGAAGTAAGTGATATTTCTGCAATTTTGCCCCAAAAAAAGGGAAATTTCTGCCTTTTGCCCTCAAATAAGGGGAATTTCAGCCTTTTTACCTCGAAATAAGGGGAATTTCTGCATTTTTGCCACAAAATATTAGAAATTTCTGCAATTTTGCTCCAAAATAAGGAAAATTTCTGCATTTTTTCCCTGAAATAAGTGAAATTTCTGCAAATTTGTTACAAAATATGTAAAATTTCTGCATATTTGCCCCAAAATAAGTGAATTTTCTGCAATTTTGCCCCAAAAAAAGGAAAATTTCTGTAATTTTGCCCCAAAATAAGTGGAATTTCTGAGTTTTGCCCCAAAATAAAGTGAATTTCGGTCTTTTGGCCCCAACATATAGAGATTTTCTGCATTTTTGCCCCACAATTAGGGGAATTTCTGCAATTTTGCTCAAAAATACGGGGAATTTTTGCTTTTTTGCCCGATAATAAGAAGAATGCATACCCTTTTGCCATAAAAAAGGGAAATTTCTTCATTTTTTGCTCCAAAATAAGGGGAATTTCTGCTTTTTTGCCTCTAAATAAGTGGAATTTCTGTCTTTTTCCCCCAAGGCAAAGGGAATTCCTGTCTTTTTTGTCCCAAAATAAAGAAAATTTCTGACTTATAACCCTTAAATAAGTGAAATTTCTGAAATTTTGAACGAAAATAAAGGAAATTTTTGCCTTTTTCCCCCAAATAAGGGGAATTTCAGCCTTTTTACCTCAAAATAAGGGGAATTTCTGCATTTATGCCTCAAAATATTAGGAATTTCTGCCTTTTTCCCCAAAATAAGAAAATTTCTGCTTTTTTTTCCTTAAATAAGTGAAATTTCTGCAATTTTGCCCTAAAATAAGTGAAATGTCTGCAATTGTGCCCCAAAATAAGGGAAATTTCTGGAATTTTGCCCCAAAATAAGTGGAATTTCTGAGTTTTGCCCCAAAATAAGGAGAATTTCTGTCTCTTTGCCCCAACACATAGGCAATTTCTGCCTTTTGGCCCCACAATTAGGGGAATTTCTTCAATTTTGCTCCAAAATATGGGGAATTTCTGCCTTTTGCCCGAAAATAAGAAGAATGCATACCTTTTTGCCATAAAAAAGGGAAATTTCTTCATTTTTGCTCCAAAAAGGGGAATTTCTGCTTTTTTGCCTCTAAATAAGTGGAATTTCTGTTTTTTTCCCCCAAAACAAAGGGAATTTCTGTCTTTTTGCCCCAAAATAAGGAAAAATTCTGACTTATTACCCTGAAGTAAGTGAAATTTCTTCAATTTTGCCCCAAAATAAGGGAAATTTCTGCCTTTTTGCCCCCAAATAAAAGGAATTTCAGCCTTTTTACCTCGAAATAAGGGGAATTTCTGCATTTTTGCCAAAAATATTAGGAATTTCTGCCTTTTTGCCCAAAAATAAAGAAAATTTCTGCCTTTTTTCCCTAAAATATGTGAAATTTCTGCAATTTTGCAACAAAATAATTAAAATTTCTTCATATTTGCCCCAAAATAATTGAAATTTCTGCAATTTTGCCCCAAAATAAGGAAAATTTCTGGAATTTTGCCCCAAAATAAGTGGAATTTCTTAGTTTTGCCACAAAATAAGGAGAATTTCTGTCTTTTTGCCCCAACATAGAGAGATTTTCTGCATTTTTGCCCCACAATTAGGGGAATTTCTGCAATTATGCTCCAAAATACGGGGAATTTCTGCCTTTTTGCCCGAAAATAAAAAGAATGCATAACTTTTTACCATAAAAAAGGGAAATTTCTTCATTTTTGCTCCAAAATAAGGGGAATTTCTGCATTTTGGCCTTTAAATAAGTGGAATTTCTGTCTTTTCCCCCAAGACAAAGGGAATTTCTGTCATTTTTGCCCCAAAATAAGGAAAAATTCTGACTTATTACCCTGAAGTAAGTGAAATTTCTGCAATTTTGCCCCAAAATTAGGGAAATTTCTGCCTTTTTGCCTCCAAATTAGGGGAATTTCAGCCTTTTTACCTCAAAATAAGGAGAATTTCTGCATTTTTGTCACAAAATATTAGGAATTTCTGCCTTTTTGCCCCAAAATAAGAAAAATTTCTGTCTTTTTTCTCTGAAATAAGTGAAATTTCTGCAATTTTGCCCCAAAATAAGTGAAATTTCTGCAATTTTGCCCAAAAATAAGTGAAATTTCTGCAATTTTGCCCCAAATTAAAGGAAATTTCTGGAATTTTGCCCCAAAATAAGTGGAATTTCTGAGTTTTGACACAAAATAAGGAGAATTTCTGTCTTTTTGCCCCAACATAGAGAGAATTTCTGCATTTTTGTCCCACAATTAAAGAAATTTCTGCAATTTTGCTCCAAAATACGGGGAATTTCTGCCTTTTTGCCCGAAAATAAGAAGAATGCATAACTTTTTGCCATAAAAAAGGGAAATTTCTTCATTTTTGCTCCAAAATAAGGGGAATTTCTGCTTTTTTGCCTCTAAATAAGTGGAATTTCTGTCTTTTTCTCCCAAAACAAAGGGAATTCCTGTCTTTTTTGCCCCAAAATAAGGAAATTTTCTGACTTATTACCCTGAAATAAGTGAAATTTCTGCAATTTTGCCCCAAAATAAAGGAAATTTTTGCCTTTTTGCCCCCAAATAAAGGGAATTTCAGCCGTTTTACCTCAAAATAAAGGGAATTTCTGCATTTTTGCCACAAAATATTAGGAATTTCTGCCTTTTTGCCCCAAAATAAGAAAATTTCTGCTTTTTTTCTCTGAAATAAGTGAAATTTTGCAATTTTGCCCCAAAATAAGTGAAATTTCTGCAATTTTGCCCCAAAATAAGGGAAATTTCTGGAATTTTGCCCCAAAATAAGTGGAATTTCTGAGTTTTGCCCCAAAATAAGGAGAATTTCTGTTTTTTTGCCCCAACATATAGGCAATTTCTGCCTTTTTGCCCCACAATTAGGGGAATTTTTTCAATTTTGCTCCAAAATACGTGGAATTTCTGCCTTTTTGCACGAAAATAAGAGGAATGCATACCTTTTTGCCATAAAAAAAGGGAAATTTCTTCATTTTTGCTCCAAATTAAGGGGAATTTCTGCTTTTTTGCCTCTAAATAAGTGGAATTTCTGTCTTTTTCCCCCAAAACAAAGGGAATTTCTGTCTTTTTTGCCCCAAAATAAGGAAAAATTCTGACTTATTAACCTGAAGTAAGTAAAATTTCTGCAATTTTACACCAAAATAAGGGAAATTTCTGGAATTTTGCCCCAAAATAAGTGGAATTTTTGTGTTTTTCCCCAAAATAAAGAGAATTTCTGTATTTTTGCCCCAACATATAGAGAATTTCTGTTTTTTGCTACACAATTAGGGAAATATCTGTAATTTTGCTCCAAAATACGGGTAATTTCTGCCTTTTTGCCCGAAAATAAGAAGAATGAATACCTTTTTGCCAAAAAATGGGAAATTTCTTCATTTTTGCTCCAAAATAAAAGGAATTTCTGCTTTTTTGCCTCTAAATAAGTGGAATTTCAGTCTATTTCCCCCAAAATAAAGAGAATTTCTGTCTTTTTTGCCCCAAAATAAGGAAAAATTCTGACTTATTACCCTGAAGTAAGTGAAATTTCTGTAATTTTTCCCCAAAATAATGGAAATTTCTATCTACCTTTTTGCCCGCAAATAAGGAAAATTTCAGCCTTTTTACCTCAAAATAAGGGGAATTTCTGCATTTTTGCCCCCAAATAAGGGGAATTTCAGCCTTTTTACCTCAAAATAAGGGGAATTTCTGCATTTTTGCCCCCAAATAAGGGGAATTTCAGCCTTTTTACCTCAAAATAAGGGGAATTTCCGCATTTTTGCCACAAAATATTAGGAATTTCTGCCTTTTTGCCCCAAAATAAGAAAATTTCTGCTTTTTTTCCCTGAAATAATTGAAATTTCTGCAATTTTGCCCCAAAATAAGTGAAATTTCTGCAATTTTGTCCTAAAATAAGGGAAATTTCTGGAATTTTGCTTCAAAATAAGAGGAATTTCTGAGTTTTGCTTCAAAATAAGGAGAATTTCTGTATTTTTGCCCCAACATATAGGAAATTTCTGCCTTTTTGCCCCACAATTAGGGGAATTTCAGCAATTTTGCTCCAAAAGACGGGGAATTTCTGCCTTTTTGCCCGAAAATAAGAAGAATGCATACCTTTTTGCCATCAAAAATGTAATTTCTTCTATTTTGCTTCAAAATAAAGGGAATTTCTAATTTTTTGCCTCTAAATAAGTGGAATTTCTGTCTTTTTCCCTCAAAACAAAGGGAATTTCTGTCTTTTTTGCCCTAAAATAAGGAAAAATTCTGACTTATTACACTGTAGTAAGTGAAATTTCTTCAATTTTGCCCCAAAATAAGGGAAATTTCTGCCTTTTTGCCCCCAAATAAGGGGAATTTCAGTCTTTTTACCTCAAAATAAGGGGAATTTCTGCATTTTTACCACAAAATATTAGGAATTTATGACTTTTTGCCCCAAAATAAGGAAAATTTTTGCCTTTTTTCCCTGAAATAAATGAAATTTCTGCCTTTTTGCCCAAAATAAGTGAAATTTCTGCAATTTTGCCCCAAAATAAGGGAAATTTCTGCCTTTTGCCCCCAAATAAGGGGAATTTCAGCCTTTTTACCTCGAAATAAGGGGGATTTCTGCATTTTTGCCACAAAATATTAGGAATTTCTGCCATTTTGCCCCAAAATAAGGAAAATTTCTGCCTTTTTTCCCTGAAATAAGTGAAATTTCTGCAATTTTGTTACAAAATATGTAAAATTTCTGCATATTTGCCCCAAAATAAGTGAAATTTCTGCAATTTTGCCCCCAAAAAAGGAAAATTTCTGTAATGTTGCCCCAAAATATGTGGAATTTCTGAGTTTTGACCCAAAATAAAGAGAATTTCGGTCTTTTGGCCACAACATATAGAGATTTTCTGCATTTTTGCCCCACAATTAGGGGAATTTCTGCAATTTTGCTCAAAAATACGGGGAATTTCTGCTTTTTTGCCGGATAATAAGAAGAATGCATACCTTTTTGCCATAAAAAAGGGAAATTTCTTCATTTTTGCTCCAAAATAAGGGGAATTTCTGCTTTTTTGCCTCTAAATAAGTGGAATTTCTGTCTTTTTCCCCCAAGGCAAAGGGAATTCCTGTCTTTTTTGTCCCAAAATAAAGAAAATTTCAAACTTATAACCATTAAATAAGTGAAATTTCTGCAATTTTGCCCCAAAATAAAGGAAATTTTTGCCTTATTGCCCCCAAATAAGGGGAATTTCAGCGTTTTTACCTCAAAATAAAGGGAATTTCTGCATTTATGCCACAAAATATTAGGAATTTCTGCCTTTTTGCCCCAACGTAAGAAAATTTCTGCTTTTTTTTCCTTAAATAAGTGAAATTTCTGCAATTTTGCCCCAAAATAAGTGAAATGTTTGCAATTTTGCCCCAAAATAAGGGAAATTTCTGGAATTTTGCCCCAAAATAAGTGGAATTTCTGAGTTTTGCCCCAAAATAAGGAGAATTTCTGTCTTTTTGCCCCAACATATAGGCAATTTCTGCCTTTTGGCCCCACAATTAGGGGAATTTCTTCAATTTTGCTCCAAAATACGGGGAATTTCTGCCTTTTGCCCGAAAATAAGAAGAATGCATACCTTTTTGCCATAAAAAAGGGAAATTTCTTCATTTTTGCTCCAAAAAGGGGAATTTCTGCTTTTTTGCCTCTAAATAAGTGGAATTTCTGTTTTTATCCCCCAAAACAAAGGGAATTTCTGACTTTTTGCCCCAAAATAAGGAAAAATTTTGACTTATTACCCTGAAGTAAGTGAAATTTCTGCAATTTTGCCCCAAAATAAGGGAAATTTCTGCCTTTTTGCCCCCAAATAAGGGGAATTTCAGCCTTTTTACCTCGAAATAAGGGGAATTTCTGCATTTTTGCCACAAAATATTAGGAATTTCTGCCTTTTTGCCCCAAAATAAAGAAAATTTCTGCCTTTTTCCCTAAAATATGTGAAATTTCTTCAATTTTGCCACAAAATAAGTAAAATTTCTTCATATTTGCCCCAAAATAAGTGAAATTTCTGCAATTTTGCCCCAAAATAAGGAAAATTTCTGGAATTTTGCCCCAAAATAAGTGGAATTTCTTAGTTTTGCCCCAAAATAAAGAGAATTTTTTCTGTCTTTTTGCACCAACATATAGAGATTTTCTGCATTTTTGCCCCACAATTAGGGGAATTTCTGCAATTATGCTCCAAAATACGGGGAATTTCTGCCTTTTTGCCCGAAAATAAGAAGAATGCATAACTTTTTGCCATAAAAAAGGGAAATTTCTTCATTTTTGCTCCAAAATAAGGGGAATTTCAGCTTTTTGGCCTTTATATAAGTGGAATTTCTGTCTTTTTCCCCCAAGACAAAGGGAATTTCTGTCTTTTTTGCCCCAAAATAATGAAAAATTCTGACTTATTACCCTGAAGTAAGTGAAATTTCTGCAATTTTTCCCCAAAATTTAGGAAATTTCTGACTTTTTGCCTCCAAATAAGGGGAATTTCAGCCTTTTTACCTCAAAATAAGGAGAATTTCTGCATTTTTGTCACAAAATATTAGGAATTTCTGCCTTTTTGCCCCAAAATAAGAAAAAATTCTGTCTTTTTTCTCTGAAATAAGTGAAATTTCTGCAATTTTGCCCAAAAATAATTGAAATTTTTTCAAATTTGCCCCAAAATAAGTGAAATTTCTGCAATTTTGCCCCAAAATAAGGGAAATTTCTGGAATTTTGCCCCAAAATAAGTGGAATTTCTGAGTTTTGCCCCAAAATAAGGAGAATTTCTGTTTTTTTGCCCCAACATATAGGCAATTTCTGCCTTTTTGCCCCACAATTAGGGGAATTTCTGCAATTTTGCTCCAAAATACGGGGAATTTCTACCTTTTTGCTTGAAAATAAGAAGAATGCATACCTTTTTGCCATAAAAAAAGAAAATTTCTTCATTTTTGCTCCAAAAAGGGGAATTTCTGCTTTTTTGCCTCTAAATAAGTGGAATTTCTTTCTTTTTCACTCAAAACAAAGGGAATTTCTGTGTTTTTTGCCTTAAAATAATCTAAAATTCTGACTTATTACCCTGAAGTAAGTGATATTTCTGCAATTTTGCCCCAAAAAAAGGGAAATTTCTGCCTTTTGCCCTCAAATAAGGGGAATTTCAGCCTTTTTACCTCGAAATAAGGGGAATTTCTGCATTTTTGCCACAAAATATTAGGAATTTCTGCAATTTTGCTCCAAAATAAGGAAAATTTCTGCATTTTTTCCCTGAAATAAGTGAAATTTCTGCAAATTTGTTACAAAATATGTAAAATTTCTGCATATTTGCCCCAAAATAAGTGAATTTTCTGCAATTTTGCCCCAAAAAAAGGAAAATTTCTGTAATTTTGCCCCAAAATAAGTGGAATTTCTGAGTTTTGCCCCAAAATAAAGTGAATTTCGGTCTTTTGGCCCCAACATATAGAGATTTTCTGCATTTTTGCCCCACAATTAGGGGAATTTCTGCAATTTTGCTCAAAAATACGGGGAATTTTTGCTTTTTTGCCCGATAATAAGAAGAATGCATACCCTTTTGCCATAAAAAAGGGAAATTTCTTCATTTTTTGCTCCAAAATAAGGGGAATTTCTGCTTTTTTGCCTCTAAATAAGTGGAATTTCTGTCTTTTTCCCCCAAGGCAAAGGGAATTCCTGTCTTTTTTGTCCCAAAATAAAGAAAATTTCTGACTTATAACCCTTAAATAAGTGAAATTTCTGAAATTTTGAACGAAAATAAAGGAAATTTTTGCCTTTTTCCCCCAAATAAGGGGAATTTCAGCCTTTTTACCTCAAAATAAGGGGAATTTCTGCATTTATGCCTCAAAATATTAGGAATTTCTGCCTTTTTCCCCAAAATAAGAAAATTTCTGCTTTTTTTTCCTTAAATAAGTGAAATTTCTGCAATTTTGCCCTAAAATAAGTGAAATGTCTGCAATTGTGCCCCAAAATAAGGGAAATTTCTGGAATTTTGCCCCAAAATAAGTGGAATTTCTGAGTTTTGCCCCAAAATAAGGAGAATTTCTGTCTCTTTGCCCCAACACATAGGCAATTTCTGCATTTTGGCCCCACAATTAGGGGAATTTCTTCAATTTTGCTCCAAAATATGGGGAATTTCTGCCTTTTGCCCGAAAATAAGAAGAATGCATACCTTTTTGCCATAAAAAAGGGAAATTTCTTCATTTTTGCTCCAAAAAGGGGAATTTCTGCTTTTTTGCCTCTAAATAAGTGGAATTTCTGTTTTTTTCCCCCAAAACAAAGGGAATTTCTGTCTTTTTGCCCCAAAATAAGGAAAAATTCTGACTTATTACCCTGAAGTAAGTGAAATTTCTTCAATTTTGCCCCAAAATAAGGGAAATTTCTGCCTTTTTGCCCCCAAATAAAAGGAATTTCAGCCTTTTTACCTCGAAATAAGGGGAATTTCTGCATTTTTGCCAAAAATATTAGGAATTTCTGCCTTTTTGCCCAAAAATAAAGAAAATTTCTGCCTTTTTTCCCTAAAATATGTGAAATTTCTGCAATTTTGCAACAAAGTAATTAAAATTTCTTCATATTTGCCCCAAAATAATTGAAATTTCTGCAATTTTGCCCCAAAATAAGGAAAATTTCTGGAATTTTGCCCCAAAATAAGTGGAATTTCTTAGTTTTGCCACAAAATAAGGAGAATTTCTGTCTTTTTGCCCCAACATAGAGAGATTTTCTGCATTTTTGCCCCACAATTAGGGGAATTTCTGCAATTATGCTCCAAAATACGGGGAATTTCTGCCTTTTTGCCCGAAAATAAAAAGAATGCATAACTTTTTGCCATAAAAAAGGGAAATTTCTTCATTTTTGCTCCAAAATAAGGGGAATTTCTGCATTTTGGCCTTTAAATAAGTGGAATTTCTGTCTTTTCCCCCAAGACAAAGGGAATTTCTGTCATTTTTGCCCCAAAATAAGGAAAAATTCTGACTTATTACCCTGAAGTAAGTGAAATTTCTGCAATTTTGCCCCAAAATTAGGGAAATTTCTGCCTTTTTGCCTCCAAATTAGGGGAATTTCAGCCTTTTTACCTCAAAATAAGGAGAATTTCTGCATTTTTGTCACAAAATATTAGGAATTTCTGCCTTTTTGCCCCAAAATAAGAAAAATTTCTGTCTTTTTTCTCTGAAATAAGTGAAATTTCTGCAATTTTGCCCCAAAATAAGTGAAATTTCTGCAATTTTGCCCAAAAATAAGTGAAATTTCTGCAATTTTGCCCCAAATTAAAGGAAATTTCTGGAATTTTGCCCCAAAATAAGTGGAATTTCTGAGTTTTGACACAAAATAAGGAGAATTTCTGTCTTTTTGCCCCAACATAGAGAGAATTTCTGCATTTTTGTCCCACAATTAAAGAAATTTCTGCAATTTTGCTCCAAAATACGGGGAATTTCTGCCTTTTTGCCCGAAAATAAGAAGAATGCATAACTTTTTGCCATAAAAAGGGAAATTTCTTCATTTTTGCTCCAAAATAAGGGGAATTTCTGCTTTTTTGCCTCTAAATAAGTGGAATTTCTGTCTTTTTCTCCCAAAACAAAGGGAATTCCTGTCTTTTTTGCCCCAAAATAAGGAAATTTTCTGACTTATTACCCTGAAATAAGTGAAATTTCTGCAATTTTGCCCCAAAATAAAGGAAATTTTTGCCTTTTTGCCCCCAAATAAAGGGAATTTCAGCCTTTTTACCTCAAAATAAAGGGAATTTCTGCATTTTTGCCACAAAATATTAGGAATTTCTGCCTTTTTGCCCCAAAATAAGAAAATTTCTGCTTTTTTTTCTCTGAAATAAGTGAAATTTTGCAATTTTGCCCCAAAATAAGTGAAATTTCTGCAATTTTGCCCCAAAATAAGGGAAATTTCTGGAATTTTGCCCCAAAATAAGTGGAATTTCTGAGTTTTGCCCCAAAATAAGGAGAATTTCTGTTTTTTTGCCCCAACATATAGGCAATTTCTGCCTTTTTGCCCCACAATTAGGGGAATTTTTTCAATTTTGCTCCAAAATACGTGGAATTTCTGCCTTTTTGCACGAAAATAAGAGGAATGCATACCTTTTTGCCATAAAAAAAGGGAAATTTCTTCATTTTTGCTCCAAATTAAGGGGAATTTCTGCTTTTTTGCCTCTAAATAAGTGGAATTTCTGTCTTTTTCCCCCAAAACAAAGGGAATTTCTGTCTTTTTTGCCCCAAAATAAGGAAAAATTCTGACTTATTAACCTGAAGTAAGTAAAATTTCTGCAATTTTACACCAAAATAAGGGAAATTTCTGGAATTTTGCCCCAAAATAAGTGGAATTTTTGTGTTTTTCCCCAAAATAAAGAGAATTTCTGTATTTTTGCCCCAACATATAGAGAATTTCTGTTTTTTGCTACACAATTAGGGAAATATCTGTAATTTTGCTCCAAAATACGGGTAATTTCTGCCTTTTTGCCCGAAAATAAGAAGAATGAATACCTTTTTGCCAAAAAATGGGAAATTTCTTCATTTTTGCTCCAAAATAAAAGGAATTTCTGCTTTTTTGCCTCTAAATAAGTGGAATTTCAGTCTATTTCCCCCAAAATAAAGAGAATTTCTGTCTTTTTTGCCCCAAAATAAGGAAAAATTCTGACTTATTACCCTGAAGTAAGTGAAATTTCTGTAATTTTTCCCCAAAATAAGGGAAATTTCTATCTACCTTTTTGCCCGCAAATAAGGAAAATTTCAGCCTTTTTACCTCAAAATAAGGGGAATTTCTGCATTTTTGCCCCCAAATAAGGGGAATTTCAGCCTTTTTACCTCAAAATAAGGGGAATTTCTGCATTTTTGCCCCCAAATAAGGGGAATTTCAGCCTTTTTACCTCAAAATAAGGGGAATTTCCGCATTTTTGCCACAAAATATTAGGAATTTCTTCCTTTTTGCCCCAAAATAAGAAAATTTCTGCTTTTTTTCCCTGAAATAATTGAAATTTCTGCAATTTTGCACCAAAATAAGTGAAATTTCTGCAATTTTGTCCTAAAATAAGGGAAATTTCAGGAATTTTGCTTCAAAATAAGAGGAATTTCTGAGTTTTGCTTCAAAATAAGGAGAATTTCTGTCTTTTTGCCCCAACATATAGGAAATTTCTGCCTTTTTGCCCCACAATTAGGGGAATTTCAGCAATTTTGCTCCAAAAGACGGGGAATTTCTGCCTTTTTGCCCGAAAATAAGAAGAATGCATACCTTTTTGCCATCAAAAATGTAATTTCTTCTATTTTGCTTCAAAATAAAGGGAATTTCTATTTTTTTGCCTCTAAATAAGTGGAATTTCTGTCTTTTTCCCTCAAAACAAAGGGAATTTCTGTCTTTTTTGCCCTAAAATAAGGAAAAATTCTGACTTATTACACTGTAGTAAGTGAAATTTCTTCAATTTTGCCCCAAAATAAGGGAAATTTCTGCCTTTTTGCCCCCAAATAAGGGGAATTTCAGTCTTTTTACCTCAAAATAAGGGGAATTTCTGCATTTTTACCACAAAATATTAGGAATTTATGACTTTTTGCCCCAAAATAAGGAAAATTTTTGCCTTTTTTCCCTGAAATAAATGAAATTTCTGCCTTTTTGCCCAAAATAAGTGAAATTTCTGCAATTTTGCCCCAAAATAAGGGAAATTTCTGCCTTTTGCCCCTAAATAAGGGGAATTTCAGCATTTTTACCTCGAAATAAGGGGGATTTCTGCATTTTTGCCACAAAATATTAGGAATTTCTGCCATTTTGCCCCAAAATAAGGAAAATTTCTGCCTTTTTTCCCTGAAATAAGTGAAATTTCTGCAATTTTGTTACAAAATATGTAAAATTTCTGCATATTTGCCCCAAAATAAGTGAAATTTCTGCAATTTTGCCCCAAAAAAAGGAAAATTTCTGTAATGTTGCCCCAAAATATGTGGAATTTCTGAGTTTTGACCCAAAATAAAGAGAATTTCGGTCTTTTGGCCACAACATATAGAGATTTTCTGCATTTTTGCCCCACAATTAGGGGAATTTCTGCAATTTTGCTCAAAAATACGGGGAATTTCTGCTTTTTTGCCGGATAATAAGAAGAATGCATACCTTTTTGCCATAAAAAAGGGAAATTTCTTCATTTTTGCTCCAAAATAAGGGGAATTTCTGCTTTTTTGCCTCTAAATAAGTGGAATTTCTGTCTTTTTCCCCCAAGGCAAAGGGAATTCCTTTCTTTTTTGTCCCAAAATAAAGAAAATTTCAAACTTATAACCATTAAATAAGTGAAATTTCTGCAATTTTGCCCCAAAATAAAGGAAATTTTTGCCTTATTGCCCCCAAATAAGGGGAATTTCAGCGTTTTTACCTCAAAATAAAGGGAATTTCTGCATTTATGCCACAAAATATTAGGAATTTCTGCCTTTTTGCCCCAACGTAAGAAAATTTCTGCTTTTTTTTCCTTAAATAAGTGAAATTTCTGCAATTTTGCCCCAAAATAAGTGAAATGTTTGCAATTTTGCCCCAAAATAAGGGAAATTTCTGGAATTTTGCCCCAAAATAAGTGGAATTTCTGAGTTTTCCCCCAAAATAAGGAGAATTTCTGTCTTTTTGCCCCAACATATAGGCAATTTCTGCCTTTTGGCCCCACAATTAGGGGAATTTCTTCAATTTTGCTCCAAAATACGGGGAATTTCTGCCTTTTGCCCGAAAATAAGAAGAATGCATACCTTTTTGCCATAAAAAAGGGAAATTTCTTCATTTTTGCTCCAAAAAGGGGAATTTCTGCTTTTTTGCCTCTAAATAAGTGGAATTTCTGTTTTTATCCCCCAAAACAAAGGGAATTTCTGACTTTTTGCCCCAAAATAAGGAAAAATTTTGACTTATTATCCTGAAGTAAGTGAAATTTCTGCAATTTTGCCCCAAAATAAGGGAAATTTCTGCCTTTTTGCCCCCAAATAATGGGAATTTCAGCCTTTTTACCTCGAAATAAGGGGAATTTCTGCCTTTTTGCCCCAAAATAAAGAAAATTTCTGCCTTTTTCCCTAAAATATGTGAAATTTCTTCAATTTTGCCACAAAATAAGTAAAATTTCTTCATATTTGCCCCAAAATAAGTGAAATTTCTGCAATTTTGCCCCAAAATAAGGAAAATTTCTGGAATTTTGCCCCAAAATAAGTGGAATTTCTTAGTTTTGCCCCAAAATAAAGAGAATTTTTTCTGTCTTTTGCACCAACATATAGAGATTTTCTGCATTTTTGCCCCACAATTAGGGGAATTTCTGCAATTATGCTCCAAAATACGGGGAATTTCTGCCTTTTTGCCCGAAAATAAGAAGAATGCATAACTTTTTGCCATAAAAAAGGGAAATTTCTTCATTTTTGCTCCAAATAAAGGGGAATTTCAGCTTTTTGGCCTTTATATAAGTGGAATTTCTGTCTTTTTCCCCCAAGACAAAGGGAATTTCTGTCTTTTTTGCCCCAAAATAATGAAAAATTCTGACTTATTACCCTGAAGTAAGTGAAATTTCTGCAATTTTTCCCCAAAATTTAGGAAATTTCTGACTTTTTGCCTCCAAATAAGGGGAATTTCAGCCTTTTTACCTCAAAATAAGGAGAATTTCTGCATTTTTGTCACAAAATATTAGGAATTTCTGCCTTTTTGCCCCAAAATAAGAAAAAATTCTGTCTTTTTTCTCTGAAATAAGTGAAATTTCTGCAATTTTGCCCAAAAATAAGTGAAATTTTTTCAAATTTGCCCCAAAATAAGTGAAATTTCTGCAATTTTGCCCCAAAATAAGGGAAATTTCTGGAATTTTGCCCCAAAATAAGTGGAATTTCTGAGTTTTGCCCCAAAATAAGGAGAATTTCTGTTTTTTTGCCCCAACATATAGGCAATTTCTGCCTTTTTGCCCCACAATTAGGGGAATTTCTGCAATTTTGCTCCAAAATACGGGGAATTTCTACCTTTTTGCTTGAAAATAAGAAGAATGCATACCTTTTTGCCATAAAAAAAGAAAATTTCTTCATTTTTGCTCCAAAAAGGGGAATTTCTGCTTTTTTGCCTCTAAATAAGTGGAATTTCTTTCTTTTTCACTCAAAACAAAGGGAATTTCTGTGTTTTTTGCCTTAAAATAATCTAAAATTCTGACTTATTACCCTGAAGTAAGTGATATTTCTGCAATTTTGCCCCAAAAAAAGGGAAATTTCTGCCTTTTGCCCTCAAATAAGGGGAATTTCAGCCTTTTTACCTCGAAATAAGGGGAATTTCTGCATTTTTGCCACAAAATATTAGGAATTTCTGCAATTTTGCTCCAAAATAAGGAAAATTTCTGCATTTTTTCCCTGAAATAAGTGAAATTTCTGCAAATTTGTTACAAAATATGTAAAATTTCTGCATATTTGCCCCAAAATAAGTGAATTTTCTGCAATTTTGCCCCAAAAAAAGGAAAATTTCTGTAATTTTGCCCCAAAATAAGTGGAATTTCTGAGTTTTGCCCCAAAATAAAGTGAATTTCGGTCTTTTGGCCCCAACATATAGAGATTTTCTGCATTTTTGCCCCACAATTAGGGGAATTTCTGCAATTTTGCTCAAAAATACGGGGAATTTTTGCTTTTTTGCCCGATAATAAGAAGAATGCATACCCTTTTGCCATAAAAAAGGGAAATTTCTTCATTTTTTGCTCCAAAATAAGGGGAATTTCTGCTTTTTTGCCTCTAAATAAGTGGAATTTCTGTCTTTTTCCCCCAAGGCAAAGGGAATTCCTGTCTTTTTTGTCCCAAAATAAAGAAAATTTCTGACTTATAACCCTTAAATAAGTGAAATTTCTGAAATTTTGAACGAAAATAAAGGAAATTTTTGCCTTTTTCCCCCAAATAAGGGGAATTTCATACTTTTTACCTCAAAATAAGGGGAATTTCTGCATTTATGCCTCAAAATATTAGGAATTTCTGCCTTTTTCCCCAAAATAAGAAAATTTCTGCTTTTTTTTCCTTAAATAAGTGAAATTTCTGCAATTTTGCCCTAAAATAAGTGAAATGTCTGCAATTGTGCCCCAAAATAAGGGAAATTTCTGGAATTTTGCCCCAAAATAAGTGGAATTTCTGAGTTTTGCCCCAAAATAAGGAGAATTTCTGTCTCTTTGCCCCAACACATAGGCAATTTCTGCCTTTTGGCCCCACAATTAGGGGAATTTCTTCAATTTTGCTCCAAAATATGGGGAATTTCTGCCTTTTGCCCGAAAATAAGAAGAATGCATACCTTTTTGCCATAAAAAAGGGAAATTTCTTCATTTTTGCTCCAAAAAGGGGAATTTCTGCTTTTTTGCCTCTAAATAAGTGGAATTTCTGATTTTTTCCCCAAAAACAAAGGGAATTTCTGTCTTTTTGCCCCAAAATAAAGAAAAATTCTGACTTATTACCCTGAAGTAAGTGAAATTTCTTCAATTTTGCCCCAAAATAAGGGAAATTTCTGCCTTTTTGCCCCCAAATAAGGGGAATTTCAGCCTTTTTACCTCGAAATAAGGGGAATTTCTGCATTTTTGCCAAAAATATTAGGAATTTCTGCCTTTTTGCCCAAAAATAAAGAAAATTTCTGCATTTTTCCCTAAAATATGTGAAATTTCTGCAATTTTGCCACAAAATAATTAAAATTTCTTCATATTTGCCCCAAAATAATTGAAATTTCTGCAATTTTGCCCCAAAAAAAGGAAAATTTCTGTAATTTTGCCCCAAAATAAGTGGAATTTCTGAGTTTTGCCCCAAAATAAAGAGAATTTCGGTCTTTTGGCCCCAACATATAGATATTTTCTGCATTTTTGCCCCACAATTAGGGGAATTTCTGCAATTTTGCTCAAAAATACGGGGAATTTTTGCTTTTTTGCCCGATAATAAGAAGAATGCATACCCTTTTCCATAAAAAAGGGAAATTTCTTCATTTTTGCTCCAAAATAAGGGGAATTTCTGCTTTTTGCCTCTAAATAAGTGGAATTTCTGTCTTTTTCCCCCAAAACAAAGGGAATTCCTGTCTTTTTTGCCCCAAAATAAGGAAAAATTCTGACTTATTACCCTGAAGTAAGTGAAATTTCTGCAATTTTGCCCCAAAATTAGGGAAATTTCTGCCTTTTTGCCTCCAAATTAGGGGAATTTCAGCCTTTTTACCTCAAAATAAGGAGAATTTCTGCATTTTTGTCACAAAATATTAGGAATTTCTGCCTTTTTGCCCCAAAATAAGAAAAATTTCTGTCTTTTTTCTCTGAAATAAGTGAAATATCTGCAATTTTGCCCCAAAATAAATGAAATTTCTGCAATTTTGCCCAAAAATAAGTGAAATTTCTGCAATTTTGCCCCAAATTAAAGGAAATTTCTGGAATTTTGCCCCAAAATAAGTGGAATTTCTGAGTTTTGACACAAAATAAGGAGAATTTCTGTCTTTTTGCCCCAATATATAGAGAATTTCTGCATTTTTGTCCCACAATTAAAGAAATTTCTGCATTTTGCTCCAAAATACGGGGAATTTCTGCCTTTTTGCCCGAAAATAAGAAGAATGCATAACTTTTTGCCATAAAAAAGTGAAATTTCTTCATTTTTGCTCCAAAATAAGGGGAATTTCTGCTTTTTTGCCTCTAAATAAGTGGAATTTCTGTCGTTTTCCCCCAAAACAAAGAAAATTCCTGTCTTTTTTGCCCCAAAATAAGGAAAATTTCTGACTTATTACCCTGAAATACGTGAAATTTCTCCAGTTTTGCCCCAAAATAAGTGAAATTTCTGCAATTTTGCCCCAAAATAAAGGAAATTTCTGGAATGTTGCCCCAAAATAAGTGGAATTTCTGAGTTTTGCCGCAAAATAAGGAGAATTTCTGTCTTTTTAGCCCAACATATAGGCAATTTCTGCCTTTTTGCCCCACAATTAGAGGAATTTCTGCAATTTTTCTTCAAAATACGGAAAATTTCTGCCTTTTTGCATGAAAATAAAAAGAATGCATACTTTTTTGCCATAAAAAAGGGAAATTTCTTCATTTTTGCTCCAAAATAAGGGGAATTTCTGCTTCTTTGCCTCTAAACAAGTGGAATTTCTGTCTTTTTTCCCCAAAACAAAGGGAATTTCTGTCTTTTTTGCCCCAAAATAAGAAAAAATTCTGACTTATTACCCTGAAGTAAGTGAAATTTCTGCAATCTTGCCCCAAAATTAGGGAAATTAGTGCCTTTTTGCCTCCAAATAAGGAGAATTTTAGACTTTTACCTCAAAATAAGGGGAATTTCTGCATTTTTGTCACAAAATATTAGGAATTTCTGCCTTTTTGCCCCAAAATAAGGAAAATTTCTGTCTTTTTTCTCTGAAATAAGTGAAATTTCAGCAATTTTGCCCCAGAATAAGTGAAATTTCTGAGTTTTGCCCCAAAATAAGGAGAATTTCTGTTTTTTGCCCCAGCATATCGAGAATTTCTGCCTTTTTGCCCCACAATTACGGGAATTTCTGCAATTTTGCTCCAAAATACGGGGAATTTCTGCCTTTTTGCCCGAAAATAAGAAGAATGCATACCTTTTTGCCATAAAAAGAAAATTTCTTTATTTTTGCTCCAAAATAAAAGGAATTTCTGCTTATTTGCCTCTAAATAAGTGGAATTTCTGTCTTTTTCCCCCAAAACAAAGGGAATTTTTGTATTTTTGCACCAAAATAAGGAAAAATTCTGACTTATTACCCTGAAGTAAGTGAAATTTCTGCAATTTTGCCAAAAAATAAGGGAAATTTCTGCCTTTTTGCCTCCAAATAAGGGGAATTTCAGCCTTTTTACCTCAAAATATGGTGAATTTATGCATTTTTGCCCCCAAATAAGGGGAATTTCAGCCTTTATATCTCAAAATAAGGGGAATTTCTGCATTATTGCCACAAAACATTAGGAATTTCTGCCTTGTTGCCCCAAAATAAGAAAATTTCTCATTTTTTCCCTGAAAAAGTGAAATTTCTGCAATTTTGCCCCAAAATATGTTAAATTTCTGCAATTTTGTCCCAAAATAAGGGAAATTTCTGGAATTTTGCCCCCAAATAAGTGGAATTTCTGAGTATTTCCCAAAATAAAAAGAATTTCTGTCTTTTTGCCCCAACATATAGAGAATTTCTGCCTTTTTGCCCCACAATTAGCGGAATTTCTGCAATTTTGCTTCAAAATACGGGGAATTTCTGCCTTTTTGTCCGAAAATAAGAAGAATGCATACATTTTTGCCATAAAAAAGAAATTTCTTCATTTTTGCTCTAAAATAAGGGAAATTTCTGGTTTTTTCCTCTAAATAAGTGGAATTTCTGTCTTTATCCCCCAAAACAAAGGGAATTCCTGTCTTTTTTGCCCCAAAATAAAGAAAATTTCTGACTTAATACCCTTTAATAAGTGAAATTTCTGCAATTTTGCCTGAAAATAAAGGAAATTTTTGCCTTATTGCCCCCAAATAAGGGGAATTTCAGCCTTTTTACCTTAAAATAAGGGGAATTTCTGCATTTTTGCCACAAAATATTAGGAATTTCTTCCTTTTTGGCCCAAAATAAGAAAATTTCTGCTTTTTTTCCCTGAAATAAGTGAAATTTCTGCAATTTTGCCTGAAAATAAAGGAAATTTTTGCCTTATTGCCCCCAAATAAGGGGAATTTCAGCCTTTTTACCTTAAAATAAGGGGAATTTCTGCATTTTTGCCACAAAATATTAGGAATTTCTGCCTTTTTGGCCCAAAATAAGAAAATTTCTGCTTTTTTTCCCTGAAATAAGTGAAATTTCTGAAATTTTGCCCCAAAATATGTGAAATATCTGCAATTTTGCCCCAAAATAAGGGAAATTTCTGGAATTTTGCCCCAAAATAAGTGGAATTTCTGAGTTTTGCCCCAAAATAAGGAGAATTTCTGTTTTTTTGCCCCAACATATAGGCAATTTCTGCCTTTTTGCCCCACAATTAGGGGATTTTCTGCAATTTTGCTCCAAAATACGGGGAATTTCTGCCTTTTTGCTTGAAAATAAGAAGAATGCATACCTTTTAGCCATAAAAAAGAAAATTTCCTCATTTTTGCTCCAAAAAGGAGAATTTCTGCTTTTTTGCCTCTAAATAAGTGGAATTTCTTTCTTTTTCCCTCAAAACAAAGGGAATTTCTGTCTTTTTTTGCCCCAAAATAAGGAAAAATTCTGGCTTATTACACTGAAGTAAGTGATATTTCTGCAATTTTGCCCCAAAATAAGGGAAATTTCTGCCTTTTGCCCCCAAATAAGGGGAATTTCAGCCTTTTTACCTCAAAATAAGGGGAATTTCTGCATTTTTGCCACAAAATATTAGGAATTTCTGCCTTTTTGCCACAAAATAAGGAAAATTTCTGCCTTTTTTTCCTGAAATAAGTGAAATTTCTTCAATTTTGTTACAAAATATGTAAAATTTCTGCATATTTGCCCCAAAATAAGTGAAATTTCTGCAATTTTGCCCCAAAAAAAGGAAAATTTCTGTAATTTTGCCCCAAAATAAGTGGAATTTCTGAGTTTTGCCCCAAAATAAAGAGAATTTCGGTCTTTTTGCCCCAACATATAGAGATTTTCTGCATTTTTGCCCCACAATTAGGGGAATTTCTGCAATTTTTCTCAAAAATACGGGGAATTTCTGCTTTTTTGCCCGATAATAAGAAGAATGCATACCTTTTTGCCATAAAAAAGGGAAATTTCTTCATTTTTGCTCCAAAATAAGGGGAATTTCTGCTTTTTTGCCTCTGAATAAGTGGAATTTCTGTCTTTTTCCCCCAAGGCAAAGGGAATTCCTGTCTTTTTTGTCCCAAAATAAAGAAAATTTCTGACTTATAACCCTTAAATAAGTGAAATTTCTGCAATTTTGCCCCAAATTAAGTGAAATGTCTGCAATTTTGCCCCAAAATAAGGGAAATTTCTGGAATTTTGCCCCAAAATAAGTGGAATTTCTGAGTTTTGCCCCAAAATAAGGAGAATTTCTGTCTTTTTGCCCCAACATATAGGCAATTTCTGCCTTTTGGCCCCACAATTAGGGGAATTTCTTCAATTTTGCTCCAAAATACGGGGAATTTCTGCCTTTTGCCCGAAAATAAGAAGAATGCATTCCTTTTTGCCATAAAATAGGGAAATTTCTTAATTTTTGCTCCAAAAAGGGGAATTTCTACTTTTTTGCCTCTAAATAAGTGGAATTTCCGTTTTTTTTCCCCCAAAACAAAGGGAATTTCTGTCTTTTTACCCCAAAATAAAGAAAAATTCTGACTTATTACCCTGAAGTAAGTGAAATTTCTGCAATTTTGCCCCAAAATAAGGGAAATTTCTGCCTTTTTGCCCCAAAATAAGGGGAATTTCAGCCTTTTTACCTCGAAATAAGGGGAATTTCTGCATTTTTGCCACAAAATATTAAGAATTTCTGCCTTTTTGCCCCAAAATAAAGAAAATTTCTGCCTTTTTCCCCTAAAATATGTGAAATTTCTGCAATTTTGCCACAAAATAAGTAAAATTTCTTCATATTTGCCCCAAAATAAGTGAAATTTCTGCAATTTTGCCCCAAAATAATGAAAATTTATGGAATTTTGCCCCAAAATAAGTGGAATTTCTCAGTTTTGCCCCAAAATAAGGAGAATTTCTGTCTTTTGGCCCCAACATATAGAGATTTTCTGCATTTTTGCCCCACAATTAGGGGAATTTCTGCAATTTTGCTCCAAAATACCGGGAATTTCTGCCTTTTTCCCCGAAAATAAGAAGAATGCATAACTTTTTGCCATAAAAAAGGGAAATTTCTTCATTTTTGATCCAAAATAAGGGGAATTTCTGCTTTTTGGCCTTTAAATAAGTGGAATTTCTGTCTTTTTCCCCCAAGACAAAGGGAATTTCTGTCTTTTTTGCCCCAAAATAAGGAAAAATTCTGACTTATTACCCTGAATTAAGTGAAATTTCTGCAATTTTTCTCCAAAATAAGGGAAATTTCTGACTTTTTGCCTCCAAATAAGGGGAATTTCAGCCTTTTTACCTCAAAACAAGGAGAATTTCTGCATTTTCGTCACAAAATATTAGGAATTTCTGCCTTTTTGCCCCAAAATAAGAAAAATTTCTGTCTTTTTTCTCTGTAATAAGTGAAATTTCTGCAATTTTGCCCCAAAATAAGTGAAATTTCTGCAATTTTGCCCAAAAATAAGGGAAATTTCTGGAATTTTGCCCCAAAATAAGTGGAATTTCTGAGTTTTGCCCCAAAATAAGGAGAATTTCTGTTTTTTTGCCCCAACATATATGCAATTTCTACCTTTTTGCCCCACAATTAGGGGAATTTCTGCAATTTTGCTCCAAAATACGTGGAATTTCTGCCTTTTTGCACGAAAATAAGAAGAATGCATACCTTTTTGCCATAAAAAAGGGAAATTTCTTCATTTTTGCTCCAAATTAAGGGGAATTTCTGCTTTTTTGCTTCTAAATAAGTGGAATTTTTGTCTTTTTCCCAAAAAGAAAGGGAATTTCTGTCTTTTTTGCCCCAAAATAAGGAAAAATTCTGACTTATTAACCTGAAGTAAGTAAAATTTCTGCAATTTTGCACCTAAATAAGGGAAATTTCTGGAATTTTGCCCCAAAATTAGTGGAATTTTTGTGTTCTTCCCCAAAATAAAGAGAATTTCTGTATTTTTGCCCAAACATATAGAGAATTTCTGTATTTTTGCCACACAATTAGGGAAATTTCTGTAATTTTGCTCCAAAATACGGGTAATTTCTGCCTTTTTGCCCGAAAATAAAAAGAATGAATACCTTTTTGCCAAAAAATGGGAAATTTCTTTATTTTTGCTCCAAAATAAAAGGAATTTCTGCTTTTTTGCCTCTAAATAAGTGGAATTTCTGTCTATTTCCCCCAAAATAAAGAGAATTTCTGTCTTTTTTGCCCCAAAATAAGGAAAAATTCTGACTTATTACCCTGAAGTAAGTGAAATTTCTGCAATTTTGCCCCAAAATAAGGGAAATTTCTCCCTTTTTGCCCCCAAATAAGGGGAATTTCAGCCTTTTTACCTCAAAATAAGGGGAATTTCTGCATTTTTGCCCCCAAATAAGGGGAATTTCAGCCTTTTTACCTCAAAATAAGGGGAATTTCCGCATTTTTGCCACAAAATATTAGGAATTTCTGCCTTTTTGCCCCAAAATAAGAAAATTTCTGCTTTTTTTCCCTGAAATAATTGAAATTTCTGCAATTTTGCCCCAAAATAAGTGAAATTTCTGCAATTTTGTCCTAAAATAAGGGAAATTTCTGGAATTTTGTTTCAAAATAAGAGGAATTTCTGAGTTTTGCTTCAAAATAAGGAGAATTTCTGTCTTTTTGCCCCAACATATAGGAAATTTCTGCCTTTTTGCCCCACAATTAGGGGAATTTCAGCAATTTTGCTCCAAAAGACGGGGAATTTCTGCCTTTTTGCCTGAAAATAAGAAGAATGCATACCTTTTTGCCATCAAAAATGTAATTTCTTCTATTTTGCTTCAAAATAAAGGGAATTTCTATTTTTTTGCCTCTAAATAAGTGGAATTTCTGTCTTTTTCCCTCAAAACAAAGGGAATTTCTGTCTTTTTTGCCCTAAAATAAGGAAAAATTCTGACTTATTACCCTGTAGTAAGTGAAATTTCTTAGATTTTGCCCCAAAATAAGGGAAATTTCTGCCTTTTTGCCCCCAAATAAGGGGAATTTCAGTCTTTTTACCTCAAAATAAGGGGAATTTCTGCATTTTTACTACAAAATATTAGGAATTTCTGCATTTTTGCCCCAAAATAAGGAAAATTTCTGCCTTTTTTCCCTGAAATAAGTGAAATTTCTGCCTTTTTGCCCCAAAATAAGTGAAATTTCTGCAATTTTGCCCCAAAATAAGGGAAATTTCTGCAATTTTGCCACAAAATAAGTGGAATTTCTGAGTTTTGCCCCAAAAAAAGAGAATTTCTGTCATTTTGCCCCAACATATAGGGAATTTCTGCCTTTTTGCCCCACAATTAGGGGAATTTCTGCAATTTTGCTCCAAAATACCGAGAATTTCTGCCTTTTTGCCCGAAAATAATGCGAATTTCAGCCTTTTTACCTCAAAATAAGGGGAATTTCTGCATTTTTGCCACAAAATCTTAGGAATATCTGCTTTTTGCCCCAAAATAAGGAAAATTTCTGCCTTTTTTCTCTGAAATAAGTGAAATTTCTGAAATTTTGCCCCAAAATAAGTGAAATTTCTGCAATTTTGCCCCAAAATAAGGAAAATTTCTGGAATTTTGCCCCAAAAGAAGGAGAATTTCTTCCTTTTTGCCCCAAGATATAGGCAATTTCTGCCTCTTTGCCCAACATTTAGGGGAATTTCTTCAATTTTGCTGCAAAATACGGGGAATTTCTGCCTTTTTGCCCGAAAATAAGAAGAATGCATAACTTTTTGCCATAAAAAAGGGAAATTTCTTCATTTTTGCTCCAAAATAAGGGGAATTTCTGCTTTTTTGCCTCTAAATAAGTGGAATTTCTGTCTTTTTCCCCCAAAACAAAGGGAATTCCTGTCTTTTTTGCCCCAAAATAAGGAAAATTTCTGACTTATTACCCTGAAATAAGTGAAATTTCTGCAATTTTGCCCCAAAATAAAGGAAATTTTTGCCTTTTGCCTTCAAATAAAGGGAATTTCAGCCTTTTTACCTCAAAATAAGGGGAATTTCTGCATTTTTGCCACAAAATATTAGGAATTTCTGCCTGTTTGCCCCAAAATAAGAAAATTTCTGCTTTTTTTCTCTGAAATAATTGAAATTTTGCAATTTTGCCCCAAAATAAGTGAAATTTCTGCAATTTTGCCCCAAAATAAGGGAAATTTCTGGAATTTTGCCCCAAAATAAGTGGAATTTCTGAGTTTTGCCCCAAAATAAGGAGAATTTCTGTTTTTTTGCCCCAACATATAGGCAATTTCTGCCTTTTTGCCCCACAATTAGGGGAATTTCTGCAATTTTGCTCCAAAATACGTGGAATTTCTGCCTTTTTGCACGAAAATAAGAAGAATGCATACCTTTTTGCCATAAAAAAGGGAAATTTCTTCATTTTTGCTCCAAATTAAGGGGAATTTCTGCTTTTTTGCCTCTAAATAAGTGGAATTTTTGTCTTTTTCCCAAAAACAAAGGGAATTTCTGTCTTTTTTGCCCCAAAATAAGGAAAAATTCTGACTTATTACCCTGAAGTAAGTGAAATTTCTGAAATTTTGCCCCAAAATAAGGGAACTTTCTGCCTTTTTGCCCCAAAATTAGTGGAATTTTTGTGTTTTTCTCCAAAATAAAGAGAATTTCTGTATTTTTGCCCAAACATATAGAGAATTTCTGTATTTTTGCCACACAATTAGGGAAATTTCTGTAATTTTGCTCCAAAATACGGGTAATTTCTGCCTTTTTGCCCGAAAATAAGAAGAATGAATACCTTTTTGCCAAAAAATGGGAAATTTCTTCATTTTTGCTCCAAAATAAAAGGAATATCTGCTTTTTTGCCTCTAAATAAGTGGAATTTCTGTCTATTTCCCCCAAAATAAAGAGAATATCTGTCTTTTTTGGACCAAAATAAGGAAAAATTCTGACTTATTACCCTGAAGTAAGTGAAATTTCTGCAATTTTGCCCCAAAATAAGGGAAATTTCTGCCTTTTTGCCCCCAAATAAGGGGAATTTCAGCCTTTTTACCTCAAAATAAGGGGAATTTCTGCATTTTTGCCCCCAAATAAGGGGAATTTCAGCCTTTTTACCTCAAAATAAGGGGAATTTCCGCATTTTTGCCACAAAATATTAGGAATTTCTTCCTTTGTGCCCCAAAATAAGAAAATTTCTGCTTTTTTTCCTTGAAATAATTGAAATTTCTGCAATTTTGCCCCAAAATAAGTGAAATTTCTGCAATTTTGTTATAAAATAAGGGAAATTTCTGGAATTTTGCTTCAAAATAAGAGGAATTTCTGAGTTTTGCTTCAAAATAAGGAGAATTTCTGTCTTTTTGCCCCAACATATAGGAAATTTCTGCCTTTTTGCCCCACAATTAGGGGAATTACAGCAATTTTGGTCCAAAAGACGGGGAATTTCTGCCTTTTTGCCCGAAAATAAGAAGAATGCATACCTTTTTGCCATCAAAAATGTAATTTCTTCTATTTTGCTTCAAAATAAAGGGAATTTCTATTTTTTTGCCTCTAAATAAGTGGAATTTCTGTCTTTTTCTCTCAAAACAAAGGGAATTTCTGCCTTTTTTGCCCTAAAATAAGGAAAAATTCTGACTTATTACCCTGTAGTAAGTGAAATTTCTTAGATTTTGCCCCAAAATAAGGGAAATTTCTGCCTTTTTGCCCCCAAATAAGGGGAATTTCAGTCTTTTTACCTCAAAATAAGGGGAATTTCTCCATTTTTACTACAAAATATTAGGAATTTCTGCCTTTTTGCCCCAAAATAAGGAAAATTTCTGCCTTTTTTCTCTGAAATAAGTGAAATTTCTGCCTTTTTGCCCCAAAATAAGTGAAATTTCTGCAATTTTGCCCCAAAATAAGGGAAATTTCTGCAATTTTGCCACAAAATAAGTGGAATTTCTGAGTTTTGCCCCAAAAAAAGAGAATTTCTGTCATTTTGCCCCAACATATAGGGAATTTCTGCCTTTTTGCCCCACAATTAGGGGAATTTCTGCAATTTTGCTCCAAAATACCGAGAATTTCTGCATTTTTGCCCGAAAATAATGCGAATTTCAGCCTTTTTACCTCAAAATAAGGGGAATTTCTGCATTTTTGCCACAAAATCTTAGGAATATCTGCTTTTTGCCCCAAATTAAGGAAAATTTCTGCCTTTTTTCTCTGAAATAAGTGAAATTTCTGCAATTTTTCCCCAAAATAAGTGAAATTTCTGAAATTTTGCCCCAAAATAAGTGAAATTTCTGCAATTTTGCCCCAAAATAAGGAAAATTTCTGGAATTTTGCCCCAAAAGAAGGAGAATTTCTTTCTTTTTGCCCCAAGATATAGGCAATTTCTGCCTCTTTGCCCAACATTTAGGGGAATTTCTTCAATTTTGCTGCAAAATACGGGGAATTTCTGCCTTTTTGCCCGAAAATAAGAAGAATGCATAACTTTTTGCCATAAAAAAGGGAAATTTCTTCATTTTTGCTCCAAAATAAGGGGAATTTCTGCTTTTTTGCCTCTAAATAAGTGGAATTTCTGTCTTTTTCCCCCAAAACAAAGGGAATTCCTGTCTTTTTTGCCCCAAAATAAGGAAAATTTCTGACTTATTACCCTGAAATAAGTGAAATTTCTGCAATTTTGCCCCAAAATAAAGGAAATTTTTGCCTTTTGCCTTCAAATAAAGGGAATTTCAGCCTTTTTACCTCAAAATAAGGGGAATTTCTGCATTTTTGCCACAAAATATTAGGAATTTCTGCCTGTTTGCCCCAAAATAAGAAAATTTCTGCTTTTTTTCTCTGAAATAATTGAAATTTTGCAATTTTGCCCCAAAATAAGTGAAATTTCTGCAATTTTGCCCCAAAATAAGGGAAATTTCTGGAATTTTGCCCCAAAATAAGTGGAATTTCTGAGTTTTGCCCCAAAATAAGGAGAATTTCTGTTTTTTTGCCCCAACATATAGGCAATTTCTGCCTTTTTGCCCCACAATTAGGGGAATTTCTGCAATTTTGCTCCAAAATACGTGGAATTTCTGCCTTTTTGCACGAAAATAAGAAGAATGCATACCTTTTTGCCATAAAAAAGGGAAATTTCTTCATTTTTGCTCCAAATTAAGGGGAATTTCTGCTTTTTTGCCTCTAAATAAGTGGAATTTTTGTCTTTTTCCCAAAAACAAAGGGAATTTCTGTCTTTTTTGCCCCAAAATAAGGAAATTTTCTGACTTATTACCCTGAAATAAGTGAAATTTCTGAAATTTTGCCCCAAAATAAGGGAACTTTCTGCCTTTTTGCCCCAAAATTAGTGGAATTTTTGTGTTTTTCTCCAAAATAAAGAGAATTTCTGTATTTTTGCCCAAACATATAGAGAATTTCTGTATTTTTGCCACACAATTAGGGAAATTTCTGTAATTTTGCTCCAAAATACGGGTAATTTCTGCGTTTTTGCCCGAAAATAAGAAGAATGAATACCTTTTTGCCAAAAAATGGGAAATTTCTTCATTTTTGCTCCAAAATAAAAGGAATATCTGCTTTTTTGCCTCTAAATAAGTGGAATTTCTGTCTATTTCCCCCAAAATAAAGAGAATATCTGTCTTTTTTGGACCAAAATAAGGAAAAATTCTGACTTATTACCCTGAAGTAAGTGAAATTTCTGCAATTTTGCCCCAAAATAAAGGAAATTTCTGCCTTTTTGCCCCCAAATAAGGGGAATTTCAGCCTTTTTACCTCAAAATAAGGGGAATTTCTGCATTTTTGCCCCCAAATAAGGGGAATTTCAGCCTTTTTACCTCAAAATAAGGGGAATTTCCGCATTTTTGCCACAAAATATTAGGAATTTCTTCCTTTGTGCCCCAAAATAAGAAAATTTCTGCTTTTTTTCCTTGAAATAATTGAAATTTCTGCAATTTTGCCCCAAAATAAGTGAAATTTCTGCAATTTTGTTATAAAATAAGGGAAATTTCTGGAATTTTGCTTCAAAATAAGAGGAATTTCTGAGTTTTGCTTCAAAATAAGGAGAATTTCTGTCTTTTTGCCCCAACATATAGGAAATTTCTGCCTTTTTGCCCCACAATTAGGGGAATTACAGCAATTTTGGTCCAAAAGACGGGGAATTTCTGCCTTTTTGCCCGAAAATAAGAAGAATGCATACCTTTTTGCCATCAAAAATGTAATTTCTTCTATTTTGCTTCAAAATAAAGGGAATTTCTATTTTTTTGCCTCTAAATAAGTGGAATTTCTGTCTTTTTCTCTCAAAACAAAGGGAATTTCTGCCTTTTTTGCCCTAAAATAAGGAAAAATTCTGACTTATTACCCTGTAGTAAGTGAAATTTCTTAGATTTTGCCCCAAAATAAGGGAAATTTCTGCCTTTTTGCCCCCAAATAAGGGGAATTTCAGTCTTTTTACCTCAAAATAAGGGGAATTTCTCCATTTTTACTACAAAATATTAGGAATTTCTGCCTTTTTGCCCCAAAATAAGGAAAATTTCTGCCTTTTTTCTCTGAAATAAGTGAAATTTCTGCCTTTTTGCCCCAAAATAAGTGAAATTTCTGCAATTTTGCCCCAAAATAAGGGAAATTTCTGCAATTTTGCCACAAAATAAGTGGAATTTCTGAGTTTTGCCCCAAAAAAAGAGAATTTCTGTCATTTTGCCCCAACATATAGGGAATTTCTGCCTTTTTGCCCCACAATTAGGGGAATTTCTGCAATTTTGCTCCAAAATACCGAGAATTTCTGCATTTTTGCCCGAAAATAATGCGAATTTCAGCCTTTTTACCTCAAAATAAGGGGAATTTCTGCATTTTTGCCACAAAATCTTAGGAATATCTGCTTTTTGCCCCAAATTAAGGAAAATTTCTGCCTTTTTTCTCTGAAATAAGTGAAATTTCTGCAATTTTTCCCCAAAATAAGTGAAATTTCTGAAATTTTGCCCCAAAATAAGTGAAATTTCTGCAATTTTGCCCCAAAATAAGGAAAATTTCTGGAATTTTGCCCCAAAAGAAGGAGAATTTCTTTCTTTTTGCCCCAAGATATAGGCAATTTCTGCCTCTTTGCCCAACATTTAGGGGAATTTCTTCAATTTTGCTGCAAAATACGGGGAATTTCTGCCTTTTTGCCCGAAAATAAGAAGAATGCATAACTTTTTGCCATAAAAAAGGGAAATTTCTTCATTTTTGCTCCAAAATAAGGGGAATTTCTGCTTTTTTGCCTCTAAATAAGTGGAATTTCTGTCTTTTTCCCCCAAAACAAAGGGAATTCCTGTCTTTTTTGCCCCAAAATAAGGAAAATTTCTGACTTATTACCCTGAAATAAGTGAAATTTCTGCAATTTTGCCCCAAAATAAAGGAAATTTTTGCTTTTTGCCTTCAAATAAAGGGAATTTCAGCCTTTTTACCTCAAAATAAGGGGAATTTCTGCATTTTTGCCACAAAATATTAGGAATTTCTGCCTGTTTGCCCCAAAATAAGAAAATTTCTGCTTTTTTTCTCTGAAATAATTGAAATTTTGCAATTTTGCCCCAAAATAAGTGAAATTTCTGCAATTTTGCCCCAAAATAAGGGAAATTTCTGGAATTTTGCCCCAAAATAAGTGGAATTTCTGAGTTTTGCCCCAAAATAAGGAGAATTTCTGTTTTTTTGCCCCAACATATAGGCAATTTCTGCCTTTTTGCCCCACAATTAGGGGAATTTCTGCAATTTTGCTCCAAAATACGTGGAATTTCTGCCTTTTTGCACGAAAATAAGAAGAATGCATACCTTTTTGCCATAAAAAAGGGAAATTTCTTCATTTTTGCTCCAAATTAAGGGGAATTTCTGCTTTTTTGCCTCTAAATAAGTGGAATTTTTGTCTTTTTCCCAAAAACAAAGGGAATTTCTGTCTTTTTTGCCCCAAAATAAGGAAAAATTCTGACTTATTACCCTGAAGTAAGTGAAATTTCTGAAATTTTGCCCCAAAATAAGGGAACTTTCTGCCTTTTTGCCCCAAAATTAGTGGAATTTTTGTGTTTTTCTCCAAAATAAAGAGAATTTCTGTATTTTTGCCCAAACATATAGAGAATTTCTGTATTTTTGCCACACAATTAGGGAAATTTCTGTAATTTTGCTCCAAAATACGGGTAATTTCTGCGTTTTTGCCCGAAAATAAGAAGAATGAATACCTTTTTGCCAAAAAATGGGAAATTTCTTCATTTTTGCTCCAAAATAAAAGGAATATCTGCTTTTTTGCCTCTAAATAAGTAGAATTTCTGTCTATTTCCCCCAAAATAAAGAGAATATCTGTCTTTTTTGGACCAAAATAAGGAAAAATTCTGACTTATTACCCTGAAGTAAGTGAAATTTCTGCAATTTTGCCCCAAAATAAAGGAAATTTTTGCTTTTTGCCTTCAAATAAAGGGAATTTCAGCCTTTTTACCTCAAAATAAGGGGAATTTCTGCATTTTTGCCACAAAATATTAGGAATTTCTGCCTGTTTGCCCCAAAATAAGAAAATTTCTGCTTTTTTTCTCTGAAATAATTGAAATTTTGCAATTTTGCCCCAAAATAAGTGAAATTTCTGCAATTTTGCCCCAAAATAAGGGAAATTTCTGGAATTTTGCCCCAAAATAAGTGGAATTTCTGAGTTTTGCCCCAAAATAAGGAGAATTTCTGTTTTTTTGCCCCAACATATAGGCAATTTCTGCCTTTTTGCCCCACAATTAGGGGAATTTCTGCAATTTTGCTCCAAAATACGTGGAATTTCTGCCTTTTTGCACGAAAATAAGAAGAATGCATACCTTTTTGCCATAAAAAAGGGAAATTTCTTCATTTTTGCTCCAAATTAAGGGGAATTTCTGCTTTTTTGCCTCTAAATAAGTGGAATTTTTGTCTTTTTCCCAAAAACAAAGGGAATTTCTGTCTTTTTTGCCCCAAAATAAGGAAAAATTCTGACTTATTACCCTGAAGTAAGTGAAATTTCTGAAATTTTGCCCCAAAATAAGGGAACTTTCTGCCTTTTTGCCCCAAAATTAGTGGAATTTTTGTGTTTTTCTCCAAAATAAAGAGAATTTCTGTATTTTTGCCCAAACATATAGAGAATTTCTGTATTTTTGCCACACAATTAGGGAAATTTCTGTAATTTTGCTCCAAAATACGGGTAATTTCTGCGTTTTTGCCCGAAAATAAGAAGAATGAATACCTTTTTGCCAAAAAATGGGAAATTTCTTCATTTTTGCTCCAAAATAAAAGGAATATCTGCTTTTTTGCCTCTAAATAAGTAGAATTTCTGTCTATTTCCCCCAAAATAAAGAGAATATCTGTCTTTTTTGGACCAAAATAAGGAAAAATTCTGACTTATTACCCTGAAGTAAGTGAAATTTCTGCAATTTTGCCCCAAAATAAGGGAAATTTCTGCCTTTTTGCCCCCAAATAAGGGGAATTTCAGCCTTTTTACCTCAAAATAAGGGGAATTTCTGCATTTTTGCCCCCAAATAAGGGGAATTTCAGCCTTTTTACCTCAAAATAAGGGGAATTTCCGCATTTTTGCCACAAAATATTAGGAATTTCTTCCTTTGTGCCCCAAAATAAGAAAATTTCTGCTTTTTTTCCTTGAAATAATTGAAATTTCTGCAATTTTGCCCCAAAATAAGTGAAATTTCTGCAATTTTGTTATAAAATAAGGGAAATTTCTGGAATTTTGCTTCAAAATAAGAGGAATTTCTGAGTTTTGCTTCAAAATAAGGAGAATTTCTGTCTTTTTGCCCCAACATATAGGAAATTTCTGCCTTTTTGCCCCACAATTAGGGGAATTACAGCAATTTTGGTCCAAAAGACGGGGAATTTCTGCCTTTTTGCCCGAAAATAAGAAGAATGCATACCTTTTTGCCATCAAAAATGTAATTTCTTCTATTTTGCTTCAAAATAAAGGGAATTTCTATTTTTTTGCCTCTAAATAAGTGGAATTTCTGTCTTTTTCTCTCAAAACAAAGGGAATTTCTGCCTTTTTTGCCCTAAAATAAGGAAAAATTCTGACTTATTACCCTGTAGTAAGTGAAATTTCTTAGATTTTGCCCCAAAATAAGGGAAATTTCTGCCTTTTTGCCCCCAAATAAGGGGAATTTCAGTCTTTTTACCTCAAAATAAGGGGAATTTCTCCATTTTTACTACAAAATATTAGGAATTTCTGCCTTTTTGCCCCAAAATAAGGAAAATTTCTGCCTTTTTTCTCTGAAATAAGTGAAATTTCTGCCTTTTTGCCCCAAAATAAGTGAAATTTCTGCAATTTTGCCCCAAAATAAGGGAAATTTCTGCAATTTTGCCACAAAATAAGTGGAATTTCTGAGTTTTGCCCCAAAAAAAGAGAATTTCTGTCATTTTGCCCCAACATATAGGGAATTTCTGCCTTTTTGCCCCACAATTAGGGGAATTTCTGCAATTTTGCTCCAAAATACCGAGAATTTCTGCCTTTTTGCCCGAAAATAATGCGAATTTCAGCCTTTTTACCTCAAAATAAGGGGAATTTCTGCATTTTTGCCACAAAATCTTAGGAATATCTGCTTTTTGCCCCAAAATAAGGAAAATTTCTGCCTTTTTTCTCTGAAATAAGTGAAATTTCTGCAATTTTTCCCCAAAATAAGTGAAATTTCTGAAATTTTGCCCCAAAATAAGTGAAATTTCTGCAATTTTGCCCCAAAATAAGGAAAATTTCTGGAATTTTGCCCCAAAAGAAGGAGAATTTATTTCTTTTTGCCCCAAGATATAGGCAATTTCTGCCTCTTTGCCCAACATTTAGGGGAATTTCTTCAATTTTGCTGCAAAATACGGGGAATTTCTGCCTTTTTGCCCGAAAATAAGAAGAATGCATAACTTTTTGCCATAAAAAAGGGAAATTTCTTCATTTTTGCTCCAAAATAAGGGGAATTTCTGCTTTTTTGCCTCTAAATAAGTGGAATTTCTGTCTTTTTCCCCCAAAACAAAGGGAATTCCTGTCTTTTTTGCCCCAAAATAAGGAAAATTTCTGACTTATTACCCTGAAATAAGTGAAATTTCTGCAATTTTGCCCCAAAATAAAGGAAATTTTTGCCTTTTGCCTTCAAATAAAGGGAATTTCAGCCTTTTTACCTCAAAATAAGGGGAATTTCTGCATTTTTGCCACAAAATATTAGGAATTTCTGCCTGTTTGCCCCAAAATAAGAAAATTTCTGCTTTTTTTCTCTGAAATAATTGAAATTTTGCAATTTTGCCCCAAAATAAGTGAAATTTCTGCAATTTTGCCCCAAAATAAGGGAAATTTCTGGAATTTTGCCCCAAAATAAGTGGAATTTCTGAGTTTTGCCCCAAAATAAGGAGAATTTCTGTTTTTTTGCCCCAACATATAGGCAATTTCTGCCTTTTTGCCCCACAATTAGGGGAATTTCTGCAATTTTGCTCCAAAATACGTGGAATTTCTGCCTTTTTGCACGAAAATAAGAAGAATGCATACCTTTTTGCCATAAAAAAGGGAAATTTCTTCATTTTTGCTCCAAATTAAGGGGAATTTCTGCTTTTTTGCCTCTAAATAAGTGGAATTTTTGTCTTTTTCCCAAAAACAAAGGGAATTTCTGTCTTTTTTGCCCCAAAATAAGGAAAAATTCTGACTTATTACCCTGAAGTAAGTGAAATTTCTGAAATTTTGCCCCAAAATAAGGGAACTTTCTGCCTTTTTGCCCCAAAATTAGTGGAATTTTTGTGTTTTTCTCCAAAATAAAGAGAATTTCTGTATTTTTGCCCAAACATATAGAGAATTTCTGTATTTTTGCCACACAATTAGGGAAATTTCTGTAATTTTGCTCCAAAATACGGGTAATTTCTGCGTTTTTGCCCGAAAATAAGAAGAATGAATACCTTTTTGCCAAAAAATGGGAAATTTCTTCATTTTTGCTCCAAAATAAAAGGAATATCTGCTTTTTTGCCTCTAAATAAGTGGAATTTCTGTCTATTTCCCCCAAAATAAAGAGAATATCTGTCTTTTTTGGACCAAAATAAGGAAAAATTCTGACTTATTACCCTGAAGTAAGTGAAATTTCTGCAATTTTGCCCCAAAATAAGGGAAATTTCTGCCTTTTTGCCCCCAAATAAGGGGAATTTCAGCCTTTTTACCTCAAAATAAGGGGAATTTCTGCATTTTTGCCCCCAAATAAGGGGAATTTCAGCCTTTTTACCTTAAAATAAGGGGAATTTCCGCATTTTTGCCACAAAATATTAGGAATTTCTTCCTTTGTGCCCCAAAATAAGAAAATTTCTGCTTTTTTTCCTTGAAATAATTGAAATTTCTGCAATTTTGCCCCAAAATAAGTGAAATTTCTGCAATTTTGTTATAAAATAAGGGAAATTTCTGGAATTTTGCTTCAAAATAAGAGGAATTTCTGAGTTTTGCTTCAAAATAAGGAGAATTTCTGTCTTTTTGCCCCAACATATAGGAAATTTCTGCCTTTTTGCCCCACAATTAGGGGAATTACAGCAATTTTGGTCCAAAAGACGGAGAATTTCTGCCTTTTTGCCCGAAAATAAGAAGAATGCATACCTTTTTGCCATCAAAAATGTAATTTCTTCTATTTTGCTTCAAAATAAAGGGAATTTCTATTTTTTTGCCTCTAAATAAGTGGAATTTCTGTCTTTTTCTCTCAAAACAAAGGGAATTTCTGCCTTTTTTGCCCTAAAATAAGGAAAAATTCTGACTTATTACCCTGTAGTAAGTGAAATTTCTTAGATTTTGCCCCAAAATAAGGGAAATTTCTGCCTTTTTGCCCCCAAATAAGGGGAATTTCAGTCTTTTTACCTCAAAATAAGGGGAATTTCTCCATTTTTACTACAAAATATTAGGAATTTCTGCCTTTTTGCCCCAAAATAAGGAAAATTTCTGCCTTTTTTCTCTGAAATAAGTGAAATTTCTGCCTTTTTGCCCCAAAATAAGTGAAATTTCTGCAATTTTGCCCCAAAATAAGGGAAATTTCTGCAATTTTGCCACAAAATAAGTGGAATTTCTGAGTTTTGCCCCAAAAAAAGAGAATTTCTGTCATTTTGCCCCAACATATAGGGAATTTCTGCCTTTTTGCCCCACAATTAGGGGAATTTCTGCAATTTTGCTCCAAAATACCGAGAATTTCTGCCTTTTTGCCCGAAAATAATGCGAATTTCAGCCTTTTTACCTCAAAATAAGGGGAATTTCTGCATTTTTGCCACAAAATCTTAGGAATATCTGCTTTTTGCCCCAAAATAAGGAAAATTTCTGCCTTTTTTCTCTGAAATAAGTGAAATTTCTGCAATTTTTCCCCAAAATAAGTGAAATTTCTGAAATTTTGCCCCAAAATAAGTGAAATTTCTGCAATTTTGCCCCAAAATAAGGAAAATTTCTGGAATTTTGCCCCAAAAGAAGGAGAATTTCTTTCTTTTTGCCCCAAGATATAGGCAATTTCTGCCTCTTTGCCCAACATTTAGGGGAATTTCTTCAATTTTGCTGCAAAATACGGGGAATTTCTGCCTTTTTGCCCGAAAATAAGAAGAATGCATAACTTTTTGCCATAAAAAAGGGAAATTTCTTCATTTTTGCTCCAAAATAAGGGGAATTTCTGCTTTTTTGCCTCTAAATAAGTGGAATTTCTGTCTTTTTCCCCCAAAACAAAGGGAATTCCTGTCTTTTTTGCCCCAAAATAAGGAAAATTTCTGACTTATTACCCTGAAATAAGTGAAATTTCTGCAATTTTGCCCCAAAATAAAGGAAATTTTTGCCTTTTGCCTTCAAATAAAGGGAATTTCAGCCTTTTTACCTCAAAATAAGGGGAATTTCTGCATTTTTGCCACAAAATATTAGGAATTTCTGCCTGTTTGCCCCAAAATAAGAAAATTTCTGCTTTTTTTCTCTGAAATAATTGAAATTTTGCAATTTTGCCCCAAAATAAGTGAAATTTCTGCAATTTTGCCCCAAAATAAGTGAAATTTCTGCAATTTTGCCCCAAAATAAGGGAAATTTCTGGAATTTTGACCCAAACTAAGTGGAATTACTGAGTTTTGCCCCAAAATAAGGAGAATTTCTGTCTTTTTGCCCTAACATATAAAGAATTTCTGCCTTTTTGCCCCACAATTAGGGGAATTTCTGCAATTTTGCTCCAAAATACAGGAAATTTCTGCCTTTTTGCCCGAAAGTAAGGAGAATGCATATCTTTTTGCCATAAAAAGGAAATTTCTTCATTTTTGCTCAAAAATAAGGGTAATTTCTGCTTTTTTGCCTCTAAATAAGTGGAATTTCTGTATTTTTCCCCCAAAACGAAGGAAATTTCTGTCTTTTTTGCCCCAAAATAAAGAAAAATTCTGACTTATTACCCTGAAGTAAGTGAAATTTCTGCAATTTTTCCCCAAAATAAGAAAAATTTCTGCCTTTTTGCCCCCAAATAAGTGGAATTTCAGCCTTTTTACCTCGAAATATGGAGAATTTCTGCATTTTTGCCACAATATATTAGGAATTTCTGCCTTTTTGCCCCAAAATAAGGAAAATTTCTGCCTTTTTTCACTGAAATAAGTGAAATTTCTGCAGTTTTGCCCCAAAATAAGTGAAATTTCTGCAAATTTGCCCCAAAATAAGTGAAATTTCTGCAATTTTGCCCCAAAATAAGGGAAATTTCTGGAATTTTGCCCCAAAATAAGTGGAATTTTGAGTTTTGCCCCAAAATAAGGATAATTTCTGTTTTTTTTTTCCCCAACATATAGGCAATTTCTGCCTTTTTGCCCCACAATTAGGGGAATTTCTGCAATTTTGCTCCAAAATACGGGGAATTTCTGCCTTTTTGCTTGAAAATAAGAAGAATGCATACCTTTTTGCCATAAAAAAAATTAAATTTCTTCATTTTTGCTCCAAAAAGGGGAATTTCTGCTTTTTTGCCTCTAAATAATTGGAATTTCTTTATTTTTCCCTCAAAACAAAGGGAATTTCTGTGTTTTTTGCCCCAAAATAAGGAAAAATTCTGACTTATTACCCTGAAGTAAGTGATATTTCTGCAATTTTGCCCCAAAAAAAGGGAAATTTATGCCTTTTGCCCCCAAATAAGGGGAATTTCAGCCTTTTTACCTCGAAATAAGGGGAATTTCTGCATTTTTGCCACAAAATATTAGGAATTTCTGCCATTTTGCTCCAAAATAAGGAAAATTTCTGCATTTTTTCCCTGAAATAAGTGAAATTTCTGCAATTTTGTTACAAAATTTGTAAAATTTCTGCATATTTGCCCCAAAATAAGTGAAATTTCTGCAATTTTGCCCCAAAAAAAGGAAAATTTCTGTAATTTTGCCCCAAAATAAGTGGAATTTCTGAGTTTTGCCCCAAAATAAAGAGTATTTCGGTCTTTTGGCCCCAACATATAGATATTTTCTGCATTTTTGCCCCACAATTTGGGGAATTTCTGCAATTTTGCTCAAAAATACGGGGAATTTTTGCTTTTTTGCCCGATAATAAGAAGAATGCATACCCTTTTGCCATAAAAAAGGGAAATTTCTTCATTTTTGCTCCAAAATAAGGGGAATTTCTGCTTTTTTGCCTCTAAATAAGTGGAATTTCTTTCTTTTTCTCCCAAGGCAAAGGGAATTCCTGTCTTTTTTGTCCCAAAATAAAGAAAATTTCTGACTTATAACCCTTAAATAAGTGAAATTTCTGAAATTTTGAACGAAAATAAAGGAATTTTTTGCCTTTTTGCCCCCAAATAAGGGGAATTTCAGCCTTTTTAACTCAAAATAAGGGGAATTTCTGCATTTATGCCTCAAAATATTAGGAATTTCTGCCTTTTTGCCCCAAAATAAGAAAATTTCTGCTTTTTTTTCCTTAAATAAGTGAAATTTCTGCAATTTTGCCCTAAAATAAGTGAAATGTCTGCAATTGTGCCCCAAAATAAGGGAAATTTCTGGAATTTTGCCCCAAAATAAGTGGAATTTCTGAGTTTTGCCCCAAAATAAGGAGAATTTCTGTCTTTTTGCCCCAACACATAGGCAATTTCTGCCTTTTGGCCCCACAATTAGGGGAATTTCTTCAATTTTGCTCCAAAATATGGGGAATTTCTGCCTTTTGCCCGAAAATAAGAAGAATGCATACCTTTTTGCCATAAAAAAGGGAAATTTCTTCATTTTTGCTCCAAAAAGGGGAATTTCTGCTTTTTTGCCTCTAAATAAGTGGAATTTCTGATTTTTTCCCCCAAAACAAAGGGAATTTCTGTCTTTTTGCCCCAAAATAAAGAAAAATTCTGACTTATTACCCTGAAGTAAGTGAAATTTCTTCAATTTTGCCCCAAAATAAGGGAAATTTCTGCCTTTTTGCCCCCAAATAAGGGGAATTTCAGCCTTTTTACCTCGAAATAAGGGGAATTTCTGCATTTTTGCCAAAAATATTAGGAATTTCTGCCTTTTTGCCCAAAAATAAAGAAAATTTCTGCATTTTTCCCTAAAATATGTGAAATTTCTGCAATTTTGCCACAAAATAATTAAAATTTCTTCATATTTGCCCCAAAATAATTGAAATTTCTGCAATTTTGCCCCAAAAAAAGGAAAATTTCTGTAATTTTGCCCCAAAATAAGTGGAATTTCTGAGTTTTGCCCCAAAATAAAGAGAATTTCGGTCTTTTGGCCCCAACATATAGATATTTTCTGCATTTTTGCCCCACAATTAGGGGAATTTCTGCAATTTTGCTCAAAAATACGGGGAATTTTTGCTTTTTTGCCCGATAATAAGAAGAATGCATACCCTTTTCCATAAAAAAGGGAAATTTCTTCATTTTTGCTCCAAAATAAGGGGAATTTCTGCTTTTTGCCTCTAAATAAGTGGAATTTCTGTCTTTTTCCCCCAAAACAAAGGGAATTCCTGTCTTTTTTGCCCCAAAATAAGGAAAAATTCTGACTTATTACCCTGAAGTAAGTGAAATTTCTGAAATTTTGCCCCAAAATTAGGGAAATTTCTGCCTTTTTGCCTCCAAATTAGGGGAATTTCAGCCTTTTTACCTCAAAATAAGGAGAATTTCTGCATTTTTGTCACAAAATATTAGGAATTTCTGCCTTTTTGCCCCAAAATAAGAAAAATTTCTGTCTTTTTTCTCTGAAATAAGTGAAATTTCTGCAATTTTGCCCCAAAATAAGTGAAATTTCTGCAATTTTGCCCAAAAATAAGTGAAATTTCTGCAATTTTGCCCCAAATTAAAGGAAATTTCTGGAATTTTGCCCCAAAATAAGTGGAATTTCTGAGTTTTGACACAAAATAAGGAGAATTTCTGTCTTTTTGCCCCAATATATAGAGAATTTCTGCATTTTTGTCCCACAATTAAAGAAATTTCTGCATTTTGCTCCAAAATACGGGGAATTTCTGCCTTTTTGCCCAAAAATAAGAAGAATGCATACCTTTGTGCCATAAAAAAGTGAAATTTCTTCATTTTTGCTCCAAAATAAGGGGAATTTCTGCTTTTTTGCCTCTAAATAAGTGGAATTTCTGTCGTTTTCCCCCAAAACAAAGAAAATTCCTGTCTTTTTTGCCCCAAAATAAGGAAAATTTCTGACTTATTACCCTGAAATACGTGAAATTTCTCCAGTTTTGCCCCAAAATAAGTGAAATTTCTGCAATTTTGCCCCAAAATAAAGGAAATTTCTGGAATGTTGCCCCAAAATAAGTGGAATTTCTGAGTTTTGCCGCAAAATAAGGAGAATTTCTGTCTTTTTAGCCCAACATATAGGCAATTTCTGCCTTTTTGCCCCACAATTAGAGGAATTTCTGCAATTTTTCTTCAAAATACGGAAAATTTCTGCCTTTTTGCATGAAAATAAAAAGAATGCATACTTTTTTGCCATAAAAAAGGGAAATTTCTTCATTTTTGCTCCAAAATAAGGGGAATTTCTGCTTCTTTGCCTCTAAACAAGTGGAATTTCTGTCTTTTTTCCCCAAAACAAAGGGAATTTCTGTCTTTTTTGCCCCAAAATAAGAAAAAATTCTGACTTATTACCCTGAAGTAAGTGAAATTTCTGCAATCTTGCCCCAAAATTAGGGAAATTAGTGCCTTTTTGCCTCCAAATAAGGAGAATTTTAGACTTTTACCTCAAAATAAGGGGAATTTCTGCATTTTTGTCACAAAATATTAGGAATTTCTGCCTTTTTGCCCCAAAATAAGGAAAATTTCTGTCTTTTTTCTCTGAAATAAGTGAAATTTCAGCAATTTTGCCCCAGAATAAGTGAAATTTCTGAGTTTTGCCCCAAAATAAGGAGAATTTCTGTTTTTTGCCCCAGCATATCGAGAATTTCTGCCTTTTTGCCCCACAATTACGGGAATTTCTGCAATTTTGCTCCAAAATACGGGGAATTTCTGCCTTTTTGCCCGAAAATAAGAAGAATGCATACCTTTTTGCCATAAAAAGAAAATTTCTTTATTTTTGCTCCAAAATAAAAGGAATTTCTGCTTATTTGCCTCTAAATAAGTGGAATTTCTGTCTTTTTCCCCCAAAACAAAGGGAATTTTTGTATTTTTGCACCAAAATAAGGAAAAATTCTGACTTATTACCCTGAAGTAAGTGAAATTTCTGCAATTTTGCCAAAAAATAAGGGAAATTTCTGCCTTTTTGCCTCCAAATAAGGGGAATTTCAGCCTTTTTACCTCAAAATATGGTGAATTTATGCATTTTTGCCCCCAAATAAGGGGAATTTCAGCCTTTATATCTCAAAATAAGGGGAATTTCTGCATTATTGCCACAAAACATTAGGAATTTCTGCCTTGTTGCCCCAAAATAAGAAAATTTCTCATTTTTTCCCTGAAAAAGTGAAATTTCTGCAATTTTGCCCCAAAATATGTTAAATTTCTGAAATTTTGTCCCAAAATAAGGGAAATTTCTGGAATTTTGCCCCCAAATAAGTGGAATTTCTGAGTATTTCCCAAAATAAAAAGAATTTCTGTCTTTTTGCCCCAACATATAGAGAATTTCTGCCTTTTTGCCCCACAATTAGCGGAATTTCTGCAATTTTGCTTCAAAATACGGGGAATTTCTGCCTTTTTGTCCGAAAATAAGAAGAATGCATACATTTTTGCCATAAAAAAGAAATTTCTTCATTTTTGCTCTAAAATAAGGGAAATTTCTGGTTTTTTCCTCTAAATAAGTGGAATTTCTGTCTTTATCCCCCAAAACAAAGGGAATTCCTGTCTTTTTTGCCCCAAAATAAAGAAAATTTCTGACTTAATACCCTTTAATAAGTGAAATTTCTGCAATTTTGCCTGAAAATAAAGGAAATTTTTGCCTTATTGCCCCCAAATAAGGGGAATTTCAGCCTTTTTACCTTAAAATAAGGGGAATTTCTGCATTTTTGCCACAAAATATTAGGAATTTCTTCCTTTTTGGCCCAAAATAAGAAAATTTCTGCTTTTTTTCCCTGAAATAAGTGAAATTTCTGCAATTTTGCCTGAAAATAAAGGAAATTTTTGCCTTATTGCCCCCAAATAAGGGGAATTTCAGCCTTTTTACCTTAAAATAAGGGGAATTTCTGCATTTTTGCCACAAAATATTAGGAATTTCTGCCTTTTTGGCCCAAAATAAGAAAATTTCTGCTTTTTTTCCCTGAAATAAGTGAAATTTCTGCAATTTTGCCCCAAAATATGTGAAATATCTGCAATTTTGCCCCAAAATAAGGGAAATTTCTGGAATTTTGCCCCAAAATAAGTGGAATTTCTGAGTTTTGCCCCAAAATAAGGAGAATTTCTGTTTTTTTGCCCCAACATATAGGCAATTTCTGCCTTTTTGCCCCACAATTAGGGGATTTTCTGCAATTTTGCTCCAAAATACGGGGAATTTCTGCCTTTTTGCTTGAAAATAAGAAGAATGCATACCTTTTAGCCATAAAAAAGAAAATTTCTTCATTTTTGCTCCAAAAAGGAGAATTTCTGCTTTTTTGCCTCTAAATAAGTGGAATTTCTTTCTTTTTCCCTCAAAACAAAGGGAATTTCTGTCTTTTTTTGCCCCAAAATAAGGAAAAATTCTGGCTTATTACACTGAAGTAAGTGATATTTCTGCAATTTTGCCCCAAAATAAGGGAAATTTCTGCCTTTTGCCCCCAAATAAGGGGAATTTCAGCCTTTTTACCTCAAAATAAGGGGAATTTCTGCATTTTTGCCACAAAATATTAGGAATTTCTGCCTTTTTGCCAAAAAATAAGGAAAATTTCTGCCTTTTTTTCCTGAAATAAGTGAAATTTCTTCAATTTTGTTACAAAATATGTAAAATTTCTGCATATTTGCCCCAAAATAAGTGAAATTTCTGCAATTTTGCCCCAAAAAAAGGAAAATTTCTGTAATTTTGCCCCAAAATAAGTGGAATTTCTGAGTTTTGCCCCAAAATAAAGAGAATTTCGGTCTTTTTGCCCCAACATATAGAGATTTTCTGCATTTTTGCCCCACAATTAGGGGAATTTCTGCAATTTTTCTCAAAAATACGGGGAATTTCTGCTTTTTTGCCCGATAATAAGAAGAATGCATACCTTTTTGCCATAAAAAAGGGAAATTTCTTCATTTTTGCTCCAAAATAAGGGGAATTTCTGCTTTTTTGCCTCTGAATAAGTGGAATTTCTGTCTTTTTCCCCCAAGGCAAAGGGAATTCCTGTCTTTTTTGTCCCAAAATAAAGAAAATTTCTGACTTATAACCCTTAAATAAGTGAAATTTCTGCAATTTTGCCCCAAATTAAGTGAAATGTCTGCAATTTTGCCCCAAAATAAGGGAAATTTCTGGAATTTTGCCCCAAAATAAGTGGAATTTCTGAGTTTTGCCCCAAAATAAGGAGAATTTCTGTCTTTTTGCCCCAACATATAGGCAATTTCTGCCTTTTGGCCCCACAATTAGGGGAATTTCTTCAATTTTGCTCCAAAATACGGGGAATTTCTGCCTTTTGCCCGAAAATAAGAAGAATGCATTCCTTTTTGCCATAAAATAGGGAAATTTCTTAATTTTTGCTCCAAAAAGGGGAATTTCTACTTTTTTGCCTCTAAATAAGTGGAATTTCCGTTTTTTTTCCCCCAAAACAAAGGGAATTTCTGTCTTTTTACCCCAAAATAAAGAAAAATTCTGACTTATTACCCTGAAGTAAGTGAAATTTCTGCAATTTTGCCCCAAAATAAGGGAAATTTCTGCCTTTTTGCCCCAAAATAAGGGGAATTTCAGCCTTTTTACCTCGAAATAAGGGGAATTTCTGCATTTTTGCCACAAAATATTAAGAATTTCTGCCTTTTTGCCCCAAAATAAAGAAAATTTCTGCCTTTTTTCCCTAAAATATGTGAAATTTCTGCAATTTTGCCACAAAATAAGTAAAATTTCTTCATATTTGCCCCAAAATAAGTGAAATTTCTGCAATTTTGCCCCAAAATAATGAAAATTTATGGAATTTTGCCCCAAAATAAGTGGAATTTCTCAGTTTTGCCCCAAAATAAGGAGAATTTCTGTCTTTTGGCCCCAACATATAGAGATTTTCTGCATTTTTGCTCCACAATTAGGGGAATTTCTGCAATTTTGCTCCAAAATACCGGGAATTTCTGCCTTTTTCCCCGAAAATAAGAAGAATGCATAACTTTTTGCCATAAAAAAGGGAAATTTCTTCATTTTTGATCCAAAATAAGGGGAATTTCTGCTTTTTGGCCTTTAAATAAGTGGAATTTCTGTCTTTTTCCCCCAAGACAAAGGGAATTTCTGTCTTTTTTGCCCCAAAATAAGGAAAAATTCTGACTTATTACCCTGAATTAAGTGAAATTTCTGCAATTTTTCTCCAAAATAAGGGAAATTTCTGACTTTTTGCCTCCAAATAAGGGGAATTTCAGCCTTTTTACCTCAAAACAAGGAGAATTTCTGCATTTTCGTCACAAAATATTAGGGATTTCTGCCTTTTTGCCCCAAAATAAGAAAAATTTCTGTCTTTTTTCTCTGAAATAAGTGAAATTTCTGCAATTTTGCCCCAAAATAAGTGAAATTTCTGCAATTTTGCCCAAAAATAAGTGAAATTTCTGCAATTTTGCCCCAAATTAAGGGAAATTTCTGGAATTTTGCCCCAAAATTAGTGGAATTTCTGAGTTTTGACACAAAATAAGGAGAAATTCTGTTTTTTGCCCCAATATAAAGAGAATTTCTGCATTTTTGTCCCACAATTAAGGGAATTTCTGCAATTTTGCTCCAAAATACGGGGAATTTCTGGCTTTTTGCCCGAAAATAAGAAGAATGCATAACTTTTTGCCATAAAAAAGGGAAATTTCTTCATTTTTGCTCCAAAATAAATGAAATTTCTGCTTTTTTGCCTCTAAATAAGTGGAATTTCTGTCTTTTTCCCCCAAAACAAAGGGAATTCCTGTCTTTTTTGCCCCAAAATAAGGAAAATTTCTGACTTATTACCCTGAAATAAGTGAAATTTCTGCAATTTTGCCCCAAAATAAAGGAAATTTTTGCCTCTTGCCCTCAAATAAAGGGAATTTCAGCCTTTTTACCTCAAAATAAGGGGAATTTCTGCATTTTTGCCACAAAATATTAGGAATTTCTGCCTGTTTGCCCCAAAATAAGAAAATTTCTGCTTTTTTTCTCAGAAATAAGTGAAATTTTGCAATTTTGCCCCAAAATAAGTGAAATTTCTGCAATTTTGCCCCAAAATAAGGGAAATTTCTGGAATTTTGCCCCAAAATAAGTGGAATTTCTGAGTATTGCCCCAAAATAAGGAGAATTTCTGTTTTTTTGCCCCAACATATATGCAATTTCTGCCTTTTTGCCCCACAATTAGGGGAATTTCTGCAATTTTGCTCCAAAATACGTGGAATTTCTGCCTTTTTGCACGAAAATAAGAAGAATGCATACCTTTTTGCCATAAAAAAGGGAAATTTCTTCATTTTTGCTCCAAATTAAGGGGAATTTCTGCTTTTTTGCTTCTAAATAAGTGGAATTTTTGTCTTTTTCCCAAAAAGAAAGGGAATTTCTGTCTTTTTTGCCCCAAAATAAGGAAAAATTCTGACTTATTAACCTGAAGTAAGTAAAATTTCTGCAATTTTGCACCTAAATAAGGGAAATTTCTGGAATTTTGCCCCAAAATTAGTGGAATTTTTGTGTTCTTCCCCAAAATAAAGAGAATTTCTGTATTTTTGCCCAAACATATAGAGAATTTCTGTATTTTTGCCACACAATTAGGGAAATTTCTGTAATTTTGCTCCAAAATACGGGTAATTTCTGCCTTTTTGCCCGAAAATAAGAAGAATGAATACCTTTTTGCCAAAAAATGGGAAATTTCTTTATTTTTGCTCCAAAATAAAAGGAATTTCTGCTTTTTTGCCTCTAAATAAGTGGAATTTCTGTCTATTTCCCCCAAAATAAAGAGAATTTCTGTCTTTTTTGCCCCAAAATAAGGAAAAATTCTGACTTATTACCCTGAAGTAAGTGAAATTTCTGCAATTTTGCCCCAAAATAAGGGAAATTTCTCCCTTTTTGCCCCCAAATAAGGGGAATTTCAGCCTTTTTACCTCAAAATAAGGGGAATTTCTGCATTTTTGCCCCCAAATAAGGGGAATTTCAACCTTTTTACCTCAAAATAAGGGGAATTTCCGCATTTTTGCCACAAAATATTAGGAATTTCTGCCTTTTTGCCCCAAAATAAGAAAATTTCTGCTTTTTTTCCCTGAAATAATTGAAATTTCTGCAATTTTGCCCCAAAATAAGTGAAATTTCTGCAATTTTGTCCTAAAATAAGGGAAATTTCTGGAATTTTGTTTCAAAATAAGAGGAATTTCTGAGTTTTGCTTCAAAATAAGGAGAATTTCTGTCTTTTTGCCCCAACATATAGGAAATTTCTGCCTTTTTGCCCCACAATTAGGGGAATTTCAGCAATTTTGCTCCAAAAGACGGGGAATTTCTGCCTTTTTGCCTGAAAATAAGAAGAATGCATACCTTTTTGCCATCAAAAATGTAATTTCTTCTATTTTGCTTCAAAATAAAGGGAATTTCTATTTTTTTGCCTCTAAATAAGTGGAATTTCTGTCTTTTTCCCTCAAAACAAAGGGAATTTCTGTCTTTTTTGCCCTAAAATAAGGAAAAATTCTGACTTATTACCCTGTAGTAAGTAAAATTTCTTAGATTTTGCCCCAAAATAAGGGAAATTTCTGCCTTTTTGCCCCCAAATAAGGGGAATTTCAGTCTTTTTACCTCAAAATAAGGGGAATTTCTGCATTTTTACTACAAAATATTAGGAATTTCTGCATTTTTGCCCCAAAATAAGGAAAATTTCTGCCTTTTTTCCCTGAAATAAGTGAAATTTCTGCCTTTTTGCCCCAAAATAAGTGAAATTTCTGCAATTTTGCCCCAAAATAAGGGAAATTTCTGCAATTTTGCCACAAAATAAGTGGAATTTCTGAGTTTTGCCCCAAAAAAAGAGAATTTCTGTCATTTTGCCCCAACATATAGGGAATTTCTGCCTTTTTGCCCCACAATTAGGGGAATTTCTGCAATTTTGCTCCAAAATACCGAGAATTTCTGCATTTTTGCCCGAAAATAATGCGAATTTCAGCCTTTTTACCTCAAAATAAGGGGAATTTCTGCATTTTCGCCACAAAATCTTAGGAATATCTGCTTTTTGCCCCAAATTAAGGAAAATTTCTGCCTTTTTTCTCTGAAATAAGTGAAATTTCTGCAATTTTTCCCCAAAATAAGTGAAATTTCTGAAATTTTGCCCCAAAATAAGTGAAATTTCTGCAATTTTGCCCCAAAATAAGGAAAATTTCTGGAATTTTGCCCCAAAAGAAGGAGAATTTCTTTCTTTTTGCCCCAAGATATAGGCAATTTCTGCCTCTTTGCCCAACATTTAGGGGAATTTCTTCAATTTTGCTGCAAAATACGGGGAATTTCTGCCTTTTTGCCCGAAAATAAGAAGAATGCATAACTTTTTGCCATAAAAAAGGGAAATTTCTTCATTTTTGCTCCAAAATAAGGGGAATTTCTGCTTTTTTGCCTCTAAATAAGTGGAATTTCTGTCTTTTTCCCCCAAAACAAAGGGAATTCCTGTCTTTTTTGCCCCAAAATAAGGAAAATTTCTGACTTATTACCCTGAAATAAGTGAAATTTCTGCAATTTTGCCCCAAAATAAAGGAAATTTTTGCTTTTTGCCTTCAAATAAAGGGAATTTCAGCCTTTTTACCTCAAAATAAGGGGAATTTCTGCATTTTTGCCACAAAATATTAGGAATTTCTGCCTGTTTGCCCCAAAATAAGAAAATTTCTGCTTTTTTTCTCTGAAATAATTGAAATTTTGCAATTTTGCCCCAAAATAAGTGAAATTTCTGCAATTTTGCCCCAAAATAAGGGAAATTTCTGGAATTTTGCCCCAAAATAAGTGGAATTTCTGAGTTTTGCCCCAAAATAAGGAGAATTTCTGTTTTTTTGCCCCAACATATAGGCAATTTCTGCCTTTTTGCCCCACAATTAGGGGAATTTCTGCAATTTTGCTCCAAAATACGTGGAATTTCTGCCTTTTTGCACGAAAATAAGAAGAATGCATACCTTTTTGCCATAAAAAAGGGAAATTTCTTCATTTTTGCTCCAAATTAAGGGGAATTTCTGCTTTTTTGCCTCTAAATAAGTGGAATTTTTGTCTTTTTCCCAAAAACAAAGGGAATTTCTGTCTTTTTTGCCCCAAAATAAGGAAAAATTCTGACTTATTACCCTGAAGTAAGTGAAATTTCTGAAATTTTGCCCCAAAATAAGGGAACTTTCTGCCTTTTTGCCCCAAAATTAGTGGAATTTTTGTGTTTTTCTCCAAAATAAAGAGAATTTCTGTATTTTTGCCCAAACATATAGAGAATTTCTGTATTTTTGCCACACAATTAGGGAAATTTCTGTAATTTTGCTCCAAAATACGGGTAATTTCTGCGTTTTTGCCCGAAAATAAGAAGAATGAATACCTTTTTGCCAAAAAATGGGAAATTTCTTCATTTTTGCTCCAAAATAAAAGGAATATCTGCTTTTTTGCCTCTAAATAAGTAGAATTTCTGTCTATTTCCCCCAAAATAAAGAGAATATCTGTCTTTTTTGGACCAAAATAAGGAAAAATTCTGACTTATTACCCTGAAGTAAGTGAAATTTCTGCAATTTTGCCCCAAAATAAGGGAAATTTCTGCCTTTTTGCCCCCAAATAAGGGGAATTTCAGCCTTTTTACCTCAAAATAAGGGGAATTTCTGCATTTTTGCCCCCAAATAAGGGGAATTTCAGCCTTTTTACCTCAAAATAAGGGGAATTTCCGCATTTTTGCCACAAAATATTAGGAATTTCTTCCTTTGTGCCCCAAAATAAGAAAATTTCTGCTTTTTTTCCTTGAAATAATTGAAATTTCTGCAATTTTGCCCCAAAATAAGTGAAATTTCTGCAATTTTGTTATAAAATAAGGGAAATTTCTGGAATTTTGCTTCAAAATAAGAGGAATTTCTGAGTTTTGCTTCAAAATAAGGAGAATTTCTGTCTTTTTGCCCCAACATATAGGAAATTTCTGCCTTTTTGCCCCACAATTAGGGGAATTACAGCAATTTTGGTCCAAAAGACGGGGAATTTCTGCCTTTTTGCCCGAAAATAAGAAGAATGCATACCTTTTTGCCATCAAAAATGTAATTTCTTCTATTTTGCTTCAAAATAAAGGGAATTTCTATTTTTTTGCCTCTAAATAAGTGGAATTTCTGTCTTTTTCTCTCAAAACAAAGGGAATTTCTGCCTTTTTTGCCCTAAAATAAGGAAAAATTCTGACTTATTACCCTGTAGTAAGTGAAATTTCTTAGATTTTGCCCCAAAATAAGGGAAATTTCTGCCTTTTTGCCCCCAAATAAGGGGAATTTCAGTCTTTTTACCTCAAAATAAGGGGAATTTCTCCATTTTTACTACAAAATATTAGGAATTTCTGCCTTTTTGCCCCAAAATAAGGAAAATTTCTGCCTTTTTTCTCTGAAATAAGTGAAATTTCTGCCTTTTTGCCCCAAAATAAGTGAAATTTCTGCAATTTTGCCCCAAAATAAGGGAAATTTCTGCAATTTTGCCACAAAATAAGTGGAATTTCTGAGTTTTGCCCCAAAAAAAGAGAATTTCTGTCATTTTGCCCCAACATATAGGGAATTTCTGCCTTTTTGCCCCACAATTAGGGGAATTTCTGCAATTTTGCTCCAAAATACCGAGAATTTCTGCCTTTTTGCCCGAAAATAATGCGAATTTCAGCCTTTTTACCTCAAAATAAGGGGAATTTCTGCATTTTTGCCACAAAATCTTAGGAATATCTGCTTTTTGCCCCAAAATAAGGAAAATTTCTGCCTTTTTTCTCTGAAATAAGTGAAATTTCTGCAATTTTTCCCCAAAATAAGTGAAATTTCTGAAATTTTGCCCCAAAATAAGTGAAATTTCTGCAATTTTGCCCCAAAATAAGGAAAATTTCTGGAATTTTGCCCCAAAAGAAGGAGAATTTCTTTCTTTTTGCCCCAAGATATAGGCAATTTCTGCCTCTTTGCCCAACATTTAGGGGAATTTCTTCAATTTTGCTGCAAAATACGGGGAATTTCTGCCTTTTTGCCCGAAAATAAGAAGAATGCATAACTTTTTGCCATAAAAAAGGGAAATTTCTTCATTTTTGCTCCAAAATAAGGGGAATTTCTGCTTTTTTGCCTCTAAATAAGTGGAATTTCTGTCTTTTTCCCCCAAAACAAAGGGAATTCCTGTCTTTTTTGCCCCAAAATAAGGAAAATTTCTGACTTATTACCCTGAAATAAGTGAAATTTCTGCAATTTTGCCCCAAAATAAAGGAAATTTTTGCCTTTTGCCTTCAAATAAAGGGAATTTCAGCCTTTTTACCTCAAAATAAGGGGAATTTCTGCATTTTTGCCACAAAATATTAGGAATTTCTGCCTGTTTGCCCCAAAATAAGAAAATTTCTGCTTTTTTTCTCTGAAATAATTGAAATTTTGCAATTTTGCCCCAAAATAAGTGAAATTTCTGCAATTTTGCCCCAAAATAAGGGAAATTTCTGGAATTTTGCCCCAAAATAAGTGGAATTTCTGAGTTTTGCCCCAAAATAAGGAGAATTTCTGTTTTTTTGCCCCAACATATAGGCAATTTCTGCCTTTTTGCCCCACAATTAGGGGAATTTCTGCAATTTTGCTCCAAAATACGTGGAATTTCTGCCTTTTTGCACGAAAATAAGAAGAATGCATACCTTTTTGCCATAAAAAAGGGAAATTTCTTCATTTTTGCTCCAAATTAAGGGGAATTTCTGCTTTTTTTGCCTCTAAATAAGTGGAATTTTTGTCTTTTTCCCAAAAACAAAGGGAATTTCTGTCTTTTTTGCCCCAAAATAAGGAAAAATTCTGACTTATTACCCTGAAGTAAGTGAAATTTCTGAAATTTTGCCCCAAAATAAGGGAACTTTCTGCCTTTTTGCCCCAAAATTAGTGGAATTTTTGTGTTTTTCTCCAAAATAAAGAGAATTTCTGTATTTTTGCCCAAACATATAGAGAATTTCTGTATTTTTGCCACACAATTAGGGAAATTTCTGTAATTTTGCTCCAAAATACGGGTAATTTCTGCGTTTTTGCCCGAAAATAAGAAGAATGAATACCTTTTTGCCAAAAAATGGGAAATTTCTTCATTTTTGCTCCAAAATAAAAGGAATATCTGCTTTTTTGCCTCTAAATAAGTGGAATTTCTGTCTATTTCCCCCAAAATAAAGAGAATATCTGTCTTTTTTGGACCAAAATAAGGAAAAATTCTGACTTATTACCCTGAAGTAAGTGAAATTTCTGCAATTTTGCCCCAAAATAAGGGAAATTTCTGCCTTTTTGCCCCCAAATAAGGGGAATTTCAGCCTTTTTACCTCAAAATAAGGGGAATTTCTGCATTTTTGCCCCCAAATAAGGGGAATTTCAGCCTTTTTACCTCAAAATAAGGGGAATTTCCGCATTTTTGCCACAAAATATTAGGAATTTCTTCCTTTGTGCCCCAAAATAAGAAAATTTCTGCTTTTTTTCCTTGAAATAATTGAAATTTCTGCAATTTTGCCCCAAAATAAGTGAAATTTCTGCAATTTTGTTATAAAATAAGGGAAATTTCTGGAATTTTGCTTCAAAATAAGAGGAATTTCTGAGTTTTGCTTCAAAATAAGGAGAATTTCTGTCTTTTTGCCCCAACATATAGGAAATTTCTGCCTTTTTGCCCCACAATTAGGGGAATTACAGCAATTTTGGTCCAAAAGACGGGGAATTTCTGCCTTTTTGCCCGAAAATAAGAAGAATGCATACCTTTTTGCCATCAAAAATGTAATTTCTTCTATTTTGCTTCAAAATAAAGGGAATTTCTATTTTTTTGCCTCTAAATAAGTGGAATTTCTGTCTTTTTCTCTCAAAACAAAGGGAATTTCTGCCTTTTTTGCCCTAAAATAAGGAAAAATTCTGACTTATTACCCTGTAGTAAGTGAAATTTCTTAGATTTTGCCCCAAAATAAGGGAAATTTCTGCCTTTTTGCCCCCAAATAAGGGGAATTTCAGTCTTTTTACCTCAAAATAAGGGGAATTTCTCCATTTTTACTACAAAATATTAGGAATTTCTGCCTTTTTGCCCCAAAATAAGGAAAATTTCTGCCTTTTTTCTCTGAAATAAGTGAAATTTCTGCCTTTTTGCCCCAAAATAAGTGAAATTTCTGCAATTTTGCCCCAAAATAAGGGAAATTTCTGCAATTTTGCCACAAAATAAGTGGAATTTCTGAGTTTTGCCCCAAAAAAAGAGAATTTCTGTCATTTTGCCCCAACATATAGGGAATTTCTGCCTTTTTGCCCCACAATTAGGGGAATTTCTGCAATTTTGCTCCAAAATACCGAGAATTTCTGCCTTTTTGCCCGAAAATAATGCGAATTTCAGCCTTTTTACCTCAAAATAAGGGGAATTTCTGCATTTTTGCCACAAAATCTTAGGAATATCTGCTTTTTGCCCCAAAATAAGGAAAATTTCTGCCTTTTTTCTCTGAAATAAGTGAAATTTCTGCAATTTTTCCCCAAAATAAGTGAAATTTCTGAAATTTTGCCCCAAAATAAGTGAAATTTCTGCAATTTTGCCCCAAAATAAGGAAAATTTCTGTAATTTTGCCCCAAAAGAAGGAGAATTTCTTTCTTTTTGCCCCAAGATATAGGCAATTTCTGCCTCTTTGCCCAACATTTAGTGGAATTTCTTCAATTTTGCTGCAAAATACGGGGAATTTCTGCCTTTTTGCCCGAAAATAAGAAGAATGCATAACTTTTTGCCATAAAAAAGGGAAATTTCTTCATTTTTGCTCCAAAATAAGGGGAATTTCTGCTTTTTTGCCTCTAAATAAGTGGAATTTCTGTCTTTTTCCCCCAAAACAAAGGGAATTCCTGTCTTTTTTGCCCCAAAATAAGGAAAATTTCTGACTTATTACCCTGAAATAAGTGAAATTTCTGCAATTTTGCCCCAAAATAAAGGAAATTTTTGCCTTTTGCCTTCAAATAAAGGGAATTTCAGCCTTTTTACCTCAAAATAAGGGGAATTTCTGCATTTTTGCCACAAAATATTAGGAATTTCTGCCTGTTTGCCCCAAAATAAGAAAATTTCTGCTTTTTTTCTCTGAAATAATTGAAATTTTGCAATTTTGCCCCAAAATAAGTGAAATTTCTGCAATTTTGCCCCAAAATAAGTGAAATTTCTGCAATTTTGCCCCAAAATAAGGGAAATTTCTGGAATTTTGACCCAAACTAAGTGGAATTACTGAGTTTTGCCCCAAAATAAGGAGAATTTCTGTCTTTTTGCCCTAACATATAAAGAATTTCTGCCTTTTTGCCCCACAATTAGGGGAATTTCTGCAATTTTGCTCCAAAATACAGGAAATTTCTGCCTTTTTGCCCGAAAGTAAGGAGAATGCATATCTTTTTGCCATAAAAAGGAAATTTCTTCATTTTTGCTCAAAAATAAGGGTAATTTCTGCTTTTTTGCCTCTAAATAAGTGGAATTTCTGTATTTTTCCCCCAAAACGAAGGAAATTTCTGTCTTTTTTGCCCCAAAATAAAGAAAAATTCTGACTTATTACCCTGAAGTAAGTGAAATTTCTGCAATTTTTCCCCAAAATAAGAAAAATTTCTGCCTTTTTGCCCCCAAATAAGTAAAATTTCAGCCTTTTTACCTCGAAATATGGAGAATTTCTGCATTTTTGCCACAATATATTAGGAATTTCTGCCTTTTTGCCCCAAAATAAGGAAAATTTCTGCCTTTTTTCACTGAAATAAGTGAAATTTCTGCAGTTTTGCCCCAAAATAAGTGAAATTTCTGCAAATTTGCCCCAAAATAAGTGAAATTTCTGCAATTTTGCCCCAAAATAAGGGAAATTTCTGGAATTTTGCCCCAAAATAAGTGGAATTTTGAGTTTTGCCCCAAAATAAGGATAATTTCTGTTTTTTTTTTTCCCCAACATATAGGCAATTTCTGCCTTTTTGCCCCACAATTAGGGGAATTTCTGCAATTTTGCTCCAAAATACGGGGAATTTCTGCCTTTTTGCTTGAAAATAAGAAGAATGCATACCTTTTTGCCATAAAAAAAATTAAATTTCTTCATTTTTGCTCCAAAAAGGGGAATTTCTGCTTTTTTGCCTCTAAATAATTGGAATTTCTTTATTTTTCCCTCAAAACAAAGGGAATTTCTGTGTTTTTTGCCCCAAAATAAGGAAAAATTCTGACTTATTACCCTGAAGTAAGTGATATTTCTGCAATTTTGCCCCAAAAAAAGGGAAATTTATGCCTTTTGCCCCCAAATAAGGGGAATTTCAGCCTTTTTACCTCGAAATAAGGGGAATTTCTGCATTTTTGCCACAAAATATTCGGAATTTCTGCCATTTTGCTCCAAAATAAGGAAAATTTCTGCATTTTTTCCCTGAAATAAGTGAAATTTCTGCAATTTTGTTACAAAATTTGTAAAATTTCTGCATATTTGCCCCAAAATAAGTGAAATTTCTGCAATTTTGCCCCAAAAAAAGGAAAATTTCTGTAATTTTGCCCCAAAATAAGTGGAATTTCTGAGTTTTGCCCCAAAATAAAGAGTATTTCGGTCTTTTGGCCCCAACATATAGATATTTTCTGCATTTTTGCCCCACAATTTGGGGAATTTCTGCAATTTTGCTCAAAAATACGGGGAATTTTTGCTTTTTTGCCCGATAATAAGAAGAATGCATACCCTTTTGCCATAAAAAAGGGAAATTTCTTCATTTTTGCTCCAAAATAAGGGGAATTTCTGCTTTTTTGCCTCTAAATAAGTGGAATTTCTTTCTTTTTCTCCCAAGGCAAAGGGAATTCCTGTCTTTTTTGTCCCAAAATAAAGAAAATTTCTGACTTATAACCCTTAAATAAGTGAAATTTCTGAAATTTTGAACGAAAATAAAGGAATTTTTTGCCTTTTTGCCCCCAAATAAGGGGAATTTCAGCCTTTTTAACTCAAAATAAGGGGAATTTCTGCATTTATGCCTCAAAATATTAGGAATTTCTGCCTTTTTGCCCCAAAATAAGAAAATTTCTGCTTTTTTTTCCTTAAATAAGTGAAATTTCTGCAATTTTGCCCTAAAATAAGTGAAATGTCTGCAATTGTGCCCCAAAATAAGGGAAATTTCTGGAATTTTGCCCCAAAATAAGTGGAATTTCTGAGTTTTGCCCCAAAATAAGGAGAATTTCTGTCTTTTTGCCCCAACACATAGGCAATTTCTGCCTTTTGGCCCCACAATTAGGGGAATTTCTTCAATTTTGCTCCAAAATATGGGGAATTTCTGCCTTTTGCCCGAAAATAAGAAGAATGCATACCTTTTTGCCATAAAAAAGGGAAATTTCTTCATTTTTGCTCCAAAAAGGGGAATTTCTGCTTTTTTGCCTCTAAATAAGTGGAATTTCTGATTTTTTCCCCCAAAACAAAGGGAATTTCTGTCTTTTTGCCCCAAAATAAAGAAAAATTCTGACTTATTACCCTGAAGTAAGTGAAATTTCTTCAATTTTGCCCCAAAATAAGGGAAATTTCTGCCTTTTTGCCCCCAAATAAGGGGAATTTCAGCCTTTTTACCTCGAAATAAGGGGAATTTCTGCATTTTTGCCAAAAATATTAGGAATTTCTGCCTTTTTGCCCAAAAATAAAGAAAATTTCTGCATTTTTCCCTAAAATATGTGAAATTTCTGCAATTTTGCCACAAAATAATTAAAATTTCTTCATATTTGCCCCAAAATAATTGAAATTTCTGCAATTTTGCCCCAAAAAAAGGAAAATTTCTGTAATTTTGCCCCAAAATAAGTGGAATTTCTGAGTTTTGCCCCAAAATAAAGAGAATTTCGGTCTTTTGGCCCCAACATATAGATATTTTCTGCATTTTTGCCCCACAATTAGGGGAATTTCTGCAATTTTGCTCAAAAATACGGGGAATTTTTGCTTTTTTGCCCGATAATAAGAAGAATGCATACCCTTTTCCATAAAAAAGGGAAATTTCTTCATTTTTGCTCCAAAATAAGGGGAATTTCTGCTTTTTGCCTCTAAATAAGTGGAATTTCTGTCTTTTTCCCCCAAAACAAAGGGAATTCCTGTCTTTTTTGCCCCAAAATAAGGAAAAATTCTGACTTATTACCCTGAAGTAAGTGAAATTTCTGAAATTTTGCCCCAAAATTAGGGAAATTTCTGCCTTTTTGCCTCCAAATTAGGGGAATTTCAGCCTTTTTACCTCAAAATAAGGAGAATTTCTGCATTTTTGTCACAAAATATTAGGAATTTCTGCCTTTTTGCCCCAAAATAAGAAAAATTTCTGTCTTTTTTCTCTGAAATAAGTGAAATTTCTGCAATTTTGCCCCAAAATAAGTGAAATTTCTGCAATTTTGCCCAAAAATAAGTGAAATTTCTGCAATTTTGCCCCAAATTAAAGGAAATTTCTGGAATTTTGCCCCAAAATAAGTGGAATTTCTGAGTTTTGACACAAAATAAGGAGAATTTCTGTCTTTTTGCCCCAATATATAGAGAATTTCTGCATTTTTGTCCCACAATTAAAGAAATTTCTGCATTTTGCTCCAAAATACGGGGAATTTCTGCCTTTTTGCCCAAAAATAAGAAGAATGCATACCTTTGTGCCATAAAAAAGTGAAATTTCTTCATTTTTGCTCCAAAATAAGGGGAATTTCTGCTTTTTTGCCTCTAAATAAGTGGAATTTCTGTCGTTTTCCCCCAAAACAAAGAAAATTCCTGTCTTTTTTGCCCCAAAATAAGGAAAATTTCTGACTTATTACCCTGAAATACGTGAAATTTCTCCAGTTTTGCCCCAAAATAAGTGAAATTTCTGCAATTTTGCCCCAAAATAAAGGAAATTTCTGGAATGTTGCCCCAAAATAAGTGGAATTTCTGAGTTTTGCCGCAAAATAAGGAGAATTTCTGTCTTTTTAGCCCAACATATAGGCAATTTCTGCCTTTTTGCCCCACAATTAGAGGAATTTCTGCAATTTTTCTTCAAAATACGGAAAATTTCTGCCTTTTTGCATGAAAATAAAAAGAATGCATACTTTTTTGCCATAAAAAAGGGAAATTTCTTCATTTTTGCTCCAAAATAAGGGGAATTTCTGCTTCTTTGCCTCTAAACAAGTGGAATTTCTGTCTTTTTTCCCCAAAACAAAGGGAATTTCTGTCTTTTTTGCCCCAAAATAAGAAAAAATTCTGACTTATTACCCTGAAGTAAGTGAAATTTCTGCAATCTTGCCCCAAAATTAGGGAAATTAGTGCCTTTTTGCCTCCAAATAAGGAGAATTTTAGACTTTTACCTCAAAATAAGGGGAATTTCTGCATTTTTGTCACAAAATATTAGGAATTTCTGCCTTTTTGCCCCAAAATAAGGAAAATTTCTGTCTTTTTTCTCTGAAATAAGTGAAATTTCAGCAATTTTGCCCCAGAATAAGTGAAATTTCTGAGTTTTGCCCCAAAATAAGGAGAATTTCTGTTTTTTGCCCCAGCATATCGAGAATTTCTGCCTTTTTGCCCCACAATTACGGGAATTTCTGCAATTTTGCTCCAAAATACGGGGAATTTCTGCCTTTTTGCCCGAAAATAAGAAGAATGCATACCTTTTTGCCATAAAAAGAAAATTTCTTTATTTTTGCTCCAAAATAAAAGGAATTTCTGCTTATTTGCCTCTAAATAAGTGGAATTTCTGTCTTTTTCCCCCAAAACAAAGGGAATTTTTGTATTTTTGCACCAAAATAAGGAAAAATTCTGACTTATTACCCTGAAGTAAGTGAAATTTCTGCAATTTTGCCAAAAAATAAGGGAAATTTCTGCCTTTTTGCCTCCAAATAAGGGGAATTTCAGCCTTTTTACCTCAAAATATGGTGAATTTATGCATTTTTGCCCCCAAATAAGGGGAATTTCAGCCTTTATATCTCAAAATAAGGGGAATTTCTGCATTATTGCCACAAAACATTAGGAATTTCTGCCTTGTTGCCCCAAAATAAGAAAATTTCTCATTTTTTCCCTGAAAAAGTGAAATTTCTGCAATTTTGCCCCAAAATATGTTAAATTTCTGCAATTTTGTCCCAAAATAAGGGAAATTTCTGGAATTTTGCCCCCAAATAAGTGGAATTTCTGAGTATTTCCCAAAATAAAAAGAATTTCTGTCTTTTTGCCCCAACATATAGAGAATTTCTGCCTTTTTGCCCCACAATTAGCGGAATTTCTGCAATTTTGCTTCAAAATACGGGGAATTTCTGCCTTTTTGTCCGAAAATAAGAAGAATGCATACATTTTTGCCATAAAAAAGAAATTTCTTCATTTTTGCTCTAAAATAAGGGAAATTTCTGGTTTTTTCCTCTAAATAAGTGGAATTTCTGTCTTTATCCCCCAAAACAAAGGGAATTCCTGTCTTTTTTGCCCCAAAATAAAGAAAATTTCTGACTTAATACCCTTTAATAAGTGAAATTTCTGCAATTTTGCCTGAAAATAAAGGAAATTTTTGCCTTATTGCCCCCAAATAAGGGGAATTTCAGCCTTTTTACCTTAAAATAAGGGGAATTTCTGCATTTTTGCCACAAAATATTAGGAATTTCTTCCTTTTTGGCCCAAAATAAGAAAATTTCTGCTTTTTTTCCCTGAAATAAGTGAAATTTCTGCAATTTTGCCTGAAAATAAAGGAAATTTTTGCCTTATTGCCCCCAAATAAGGGGAATTTCAGCCTTTTTACCTTAAAATAAGGGGAATTTCTGCATTTTTGCCACAAAATATTAGGAATTTCTGCCTTTTTGGCCCAAAATAAGAAAATTTCTGCTTTTTTTCCCTGAAATAAGTGAAATTTCTGCAATTTTGCCCCAAAATATGTGAAATATCTGCAATTTTGCCCCAAAATAAGGGAAATTTCTGGAATTTTGCCCCAAAATAAGTGGAATTTCTGAGTTTTGCCACAAAATAAGGAGAATTTCTGTTTTTTTGCCCCAACATATAGGCAATTTCTGCCTTTTTGCCCCACAATTAGGGGATTTTCTGCAATTTTGCTCCAAAATACGGGGAATTTCTGCCTTTTTGCTTGAAAATAAGAAGAATGCATACCTTTTAGCCATAAAAAAGAAAATTTCTTCATTTTTGCTCCAAAAAGGAGAATTTCTGCTTTTTTGCCTCTAAATAAGTGGAATTTCTTTCTTTTTCCCTCAAAACAAAGGGAATTTCTGTCTTTTTTTGCCCCAAAATAAGGAAAAATTCTGGCTTATTACACTGAAGTAAGTGATATTTCTGCAATTTTGCCCCAAAATAAGGGAAATTTCTGCCTTTTGCCCCCAAATAAGGGGAATTTCAGCCTTTTTACCTCAAAATAAGGGGAATTTCTGCATTTTTGCCACAAAATATTAGGAATTTCTGCCTTTTTGCCACAAAATAAGGAAAATTTCTGCCTTTTTTTCCTGAAATAAGTGAAATTTCTTCAATTTTGTTACAAAATATGTAAAATTTCTGCATATTTGCCCCAAAATAAGTGAAATTTCTGCAATTTTGCCCCAAAAAAAGGAAAATTTCTGTAATTTTGCCCCAAAATAAGTGGAATTTCTGAGTTTTGCCCCAAAATAAAGAGAATTTCGGTCTTTTTGCCCCAACATATAGAGATTTTCTGCATTTTTGCCCCACAATTAGGGGAATTTCTGCAATTTTTCTCAAAAATACGGGGAATTTCTGCTTTTTTGCCCGATAATAAGAAGAATGCATACCTTTTTGCCATAAAAAAGGGAAATTTCTTCATTTTTGCTCCAAAATAAGGGGAATTTCTGCTTTTTTGCCTCTGAATAAGTGGAATTTCTGTCTTTTTCCCCCAAGGCAAAGGGAATTCCTGTCTTTTTTGTCCCAAAATAAAGAAAATTTCTGACTTATAACCCTTAAATAAGTGAAATTTCTGCAATTTTGCCCCAAATTAAGTGAAATGTCTGCAATTTTGCCCCAAAATAAGGGAAATTTCTGGAATTTTGCCCCAAAATAAGTGGAATTTCTGAGTTTTGCCCCAAAATAAGGAGAATTTCTGTCTTTTTGCCCCAACATATAGGCAATTTCTGCCTTTTGGCCCCACAATTAGGGGAATTTCTTCAATTTTGCTCCAAAATACGGGGAATTTCTGCCTTTTGCCCGAAAATAAGAAGAATGCATTCCTTTTTGCCATAAAATAGGGAAATTTCTTAATTTTTGCTCCAAAAAGGGGAATTTCTACTTTTTTGCCTCTAAATAAGTGGAATTTCCGTTTTTTTTCCCCCAAAACAAAGGGAATTTCTGTCTTTTTACCCCAAAATAAAGAAAAATTCTGACTTATTACCCTGAAGTAAGTGAAATTTCTGCAATTTTGCCCCAAAATAAGGGAAATTTCTGCCTTTTTGCCCCAAAATAAGGGGAATTTCAGCCTTTTTACCTCGAAATAAGGGGAATTTCTGCATTTTTGCCACAAAATATTAAGAATTTCTGCCTTTTTGCCCCAAAATAAAGAAAATTTCTGCCTTTTTTCCCTAAAATATGTGAAATTTCTGCAATTTTGCCACAAAATAAGTAAAATTTCTTCATATTTGCCCCAAAATAAGTGAAATTTCTGCAATTTTGCCCCAAAATAATGAAAATTTATGGAATTTTGCCCCAAAATAAGTGGAATTTCTCAGTTTTGCCCCAAAATAAGGAGAATTTCTGTCTTTTGGCCCCAACATATAGAGATTTTCTGCATTTTTGCCCCACAATTAGGGGAATTTCTGCAATTTTGCTCCAAAATACCGGGAATTTCTGCCTTTTTCCCCGAAAATAAGAAGAATGCATAACTTTTTGCCATAAAAAAGGGAAATTTCTTCATTTTTGATCCAAAATAAGGGGAATTTCTGCTTTTTGGCCTTTAAATAAGTGGAATTTCTGTCTTTTTCCCCCAAGACAAAGGGAATTTCTGTCTTTTTTGCCCCAAAATAAGGAAAAATTCTGACTTATTACCCTGAATTAAGTGAAATTTCTGCAATTTTTCTCCAAAATAAGGGAAATTTCTGACTTTTTGCCTCCAAATAAGGGGAATTTCAGCCTTTTTACCTCAAAACAAGGAGAATTTCTGCATTTTCGTCACAAAATATTAGGAATTTCTGCCTTTTTGCCCCAAAATAAGAAAAATTTCTGTCTTTTTTCTCTGAAATAAGTGAAATTTCTTCAATTTTGCCCCAAAATAAGTGAAATTTCTGCAATTTTGCCCAAAAATAAGTGAAATTTCTGCAATTTTGCCCCAAATTAAGGGAAATTTCTGGAATTTTGCCCCAAAATTAGTGGAATTTCTGAGTTTTGACACAAAATAAGGAGAAATTCTGTTTTTTGCCCCAATATAAAGAGAATTTCTGCATTTTTGTCCCACAATTAAGGGAATTTCTGCAATTTTGCTCCAAAATACGGGGAATTTCTGGCTTTTTGCCCGAAAATAAGAAGAATGCATAACTTTTTGCCATAAAAAAGGGAAATTTCTTCATTTTTGCTCCAAAATAAATGAAATTTCTGCTTTTTTGCATCTAAATAAGTGGAATTTCTGTCTTTTTCCCCCAAAACAAAGGGAATTCCTGTCTTTTTTGCCCCAAAATAAGGAAAATTTCTGACTTATTACCCTGAAATAAGTGAAATTTCTGCAATTTTGCCCCAAAATAAAGGAAATTTTTGCCTCTTGCCCTCAAATAAAGGGAATTTCAGCCTTTTTACCTCAAAATAAGGGGAATTTCTGCATTTTTGCCACAAAATATTAGGAATTTCTGCCTGTTTGCCCCAAAATAAGAAAATTTCTGCTTTTTTTCTCAGAAATAAGTGAAATTTTGCAATTTTGCCCCAAAATAAGTGAAATTTCTGCAATTTTGCCCCAAAATAAGGGAAATTTCTGGAATTTTGCCCCAAAATAAGTGGAATTTCTGAGTATTGCCCCAAAATAAGGAGAATTTCTGTTTTTTTGCCCCAACATATATGCAATTTCTGCCTTTTTGCCCCACAATTAGGGGAATTTCTGCAATTTTGCTCCAAAATACGTGGAATTTCTGCCTTTTTGCACGAAAATAAGAAGAATGCATACCTTTTTGCCATAAAAAAGGGAAATTTCTTCATTTTTGCTCCAAATTAAGGGGAATTTCTGCTTTTTTGCTTCTAAATAAGTGGAATTTTTGTCTTTTTCCCAAAAAGAAAGGGAATTTCTGTCTTTTTTGCCCCAAAATAAGGAAAAATTCTGACTTATTAACCTGAAGTAAGTAAAATTTCTGCAATTTTGCACCTAAATAAGGGAAATTTCTGGAATTTTGCCCCAAAATTAGTGGAATTTTTGTGTTCTTCCCCAAAATAAAGAGAATTTCTGTATTTTTGCCCAAACATATAGAGAATTTCTGTATTTTTGCCACACAATTAGGGAAATTTCTGTAATTTTGCTCCAAAATACGGGTAATTTCTGCCTTTTTGCCCGAAAATAAGAAGAATGAATACCTTTTTGCCAAAAAATGGGAAATTTCTTTATTTTTGCTCCAAAATAAAAGGAATTTCTGCTTTTTTGCCTCTAAATAAGTGGAATTTCTGTCTATTTCCCCCAAAATAAAGAGAATTTCTGTCTTTTTTGCCCCAAAATAAGGAAAAATTCTGACTTATTACCCTGAAGTAAGTGAAATTTCTGCAATTTTGCCCCAAAATAAGGGAAATTTCTCCCTTTTTGCCCCCAAATAAGGGGAATTTCAGCCTTTTTACCTCAAAATAAGGGGAATTTCTGCATTTTTGCCCCCAAATAAGGGGAATTTCAGCCTTTTTACCTCAAAATAAGGGGAATTTCCGCATTTTTGCCACAAAATATTAGGAATTTCTGCCTTTTTGCCCCAAAATAAGAAAATTTCTGCTTTTTTTCCCTGAAATAATTGAAATTTCTGCAATTTTGCCCCAAAATAAGTGAAATTTCTGCAATTTTGTCCTAAAATAAGGGAAATTTCTGGAATTTTGTTTCAAAATAAGAGGAATTTCTGAGTTTTGCTTCAAAATAAGGAGAATTTCTGTCTTTTTGCCCCAACATATAGGAAATTTCTGCCTTTTTGCCCCACAATTAGGGGAATTTCAGCAATTTTGCTCCAAAAGACGGGGAATTTCTGCCTTTTTGCCTGAAAATAAGAAGAATGCATACCTTTTTGCCATCAAAAATGTAATTTCTTCTATTTTGCTTCAAAATAAAGGGAATTTCTATTTTTTTGCCTCTAAATAAGTGGAATTTCTGTCTTTTTCCCTCAAAACAAAGGGAATTTCTGTCTTTTTTGCCCTAAAATAAGGAAAAATTCTGACTTATTACCCTGTAGTAAGTGAAATTTCTTAGATTTTGCCCCAAAATAAGGGAAATTTCTGCCTTTTTGCCCCCAAATAAAGGGAATTTCAGTCTTTTTACCTCAAAATAAGGGGAATTTCTGCATTTTTACTACAAAATATTAGGAATTTCTGCATTTTTGCCCCAAAATAAGGAAAATTTCTGCCTTTTTTCCCTGAAATAAGTGAAATTTCTGCCTTTTTGCCCCAAAATAAGTGAAATTTCTGCAATTTTGCCCCAAAATAAGGGAAATTTCTGCAATTTTGCCACAAAATAAGTGGAATTTCTGAGTTTTGCCCCAAAAAAAGAGAATTTCTGTCATTTTGCCCCAACATATAGGGAATTTCTGCCTTTTTGCCCCACAATTAGGGGAATTTCTGCAATTTTGCTCCAAAATACCGAGAATTTCTGCCTTTTTGCCCGAAAATAATGCGAATTTCAGCCTTTTTACCTCAAAATAAGGGGAATTTCTGCATTTTTGCCACAAAATCTTAGGAATATCTGCTTTTTGCCCCAAAATAAGGAAAATTTCTGCCTTTTTTCTCTGAAATAAGTGAAATTTCTGCAATTTTTCCCCAAAATAAGTGAAATTTCTGAAATTTTGCCCCAAAATAAGTGAAATTTCTGCAATTTTGCCCCAAAATAAGGAAAATTTCTGGAATTTTGCCCCAAAAGAAGGAGAATTTCTTTCTTTTTGCCCCAAGATATAGGCAATTTCTGCCTCTTTGCCCAACATTTAGGGGAATTTCTTCAATTTTGCTGCAAAATACGGGGAATTTCTGCCTTTTTGCCCGAAAATAAGAAGAATGCATAACTTTTTGCCATAAAAAAGGGAAATTTCTTCATTTTTGCTCCAAAATAAGGGGAATTTCTGCTTTTTTGCCTCTTAATAAGTGGAATTTCTGTCTTTTTCCCCCAAAACAAAGGGAATTCCTGTCTTTTTTGCCCCAAAATAAGGAAAATTTCTGACTTATTACCCTGAAATAAGTGAAATTTCTGCAATTTTGCCCCAAAATAAAGGAAATTTTTGCCTTTTGCCTTCAAATAAAGGGAATTTCAGCCTTTTTACCTCAAAATAAGGGGAATTTCTGCATTTTTGCCACAAAATATTAGGAATTTCTGCCTGTTTGCCCCAAAATAAGAAAATTTCTGCTTTTTTTCTCTGAAATAATTGAAATTTTGCAATTTTGCCCCAAAATAAGTGAAATTTCTGCAATTTTGCCCCAAAATAAGGGAAATTTCTGGAATTTTGCCCCAAAATAAGTGGAATTTCTGAGTTTTGCCCCAAAATAAGGAGAATTTCTGTTTTTTTGCCCCAACATATAGGCAATTTCTGCCTTTTTGCCCCACAATTAGGGGAATTTCTGCAATTTTGCTCCAAAATACGTGGAATTTCTGCCTTTTTGCACGAAAATAAGAAGAATGCATACCTTTTTGCCATAAAAAAGGGAAATTTCTTCATTTTTGCTCCAAATTAAGGGGAATTTCTGCTTTTTTGCCTCTAAATAAGTGGAATTTTTGTCTTTTTCCCAAAAACAAAGGGAATTTCTGTCTTTTTTGCCCCAAAATAAGGAAAAATTCTGACTTATTACCCTGAAGTAAGTGAAATTTCTGAAATTTTGCCCCAAAATAAGGGAACTTTCTGCCTTTTTGCCCCAAAATTAGTGGAATTTTTGTGTTTTTCTCCAAAATAAAGAGAATTTCTGTATTTTTGCCCAAACATATAGAGAATTTCTGTATTTTTGCCACACAATTAGGGAAATTTCTGTAATTTTGCTCCAAAATACGGGTAATTTCTGCCTTTTTGCCCGAAAATAAGAAGAATGAATACCTTTTTGCCAAAAAATGGGAAATTTCTTCATTTTTGCTCCAAAATAAAAGGAATATCTGCTTTTTTGCCTCTAAATAAGTGGAATTTCTGTCTATTTCCCCCAAAATAAAGAGAATATCTGTCTTTTTTGGACCAAAATAAGGAAAAATTCTGACTTATTACCCTGAAGTAAGTGAAATTTCTGCAATTTTGCCCCAAAATAAGGGAAATTTCTGCCTTTTTGCCCCCAAATAAGGGGAATTTCAGCCTTTTTACCTCAAAATAAGGGGAATTTCTGCATTTTTGCCCCCAAATAAGGGGAATTTCAGCCTTTTTACCTCAAAATAAGGGGAATTTCCGCATTTTTGCCACAAAATATTAGGAATTTCTTCCTTTGTGCCCCAAAATAAGAAAATTTCTGCTTTTTTTCCTTGAAATAATTGAAATTTCTGCAATTTTGCCCCAAAATAAGTGAAATTTCTGCAATTTTGTTATAAAATAAGGGAAATTTCTGGAATTTTGCTTCAAAATAAGAGGAATTTCTGAGTTTTGCTTCAAAATAAGGAGAATTTCTGTCTTTTTGCCCCAACATATAGGAAATTTCTGCCTTTTTGCCCCACAATTAGGGGAATTACAGCAATTTTGGTCCAAAAGACGGGGAATTTCTGCCTTTTTGCCCGAAAATAAGAAGAATGCATACCTTTTTGCCATCAAAAATGTAATTTCTTCTATTTTGCTTCAAAATAAAGGGAATTTCTATTTTTTTGCCTCTAAATAAGTGGAATTTCTGTCTTTTTCTCTCAAAACAAAGGGAATTTCTGCCTTTTTTGCCCTAAAATAAGGAAAAATTCTGACTTATTACCCTGTAGTAAGTGAAATTTCTTAGATTTTGCCCCAAAATAAGGGAAATTTCTGCCTTTTTGCCCCCAAATAAGGGGAATTTCAGTCTTTTTACCTCAAAATAAGGGGAATTTCTCCATTTTTACTACAAAATATTAGGAATTTCTGCCTTTTTGCCCCAAAATAAGGAAAATTTCTGCCTTTTTTCTCTGAAATAAGTGAAATTTCTGCCTTTTTGCCCCAAAATAAGTGAAATTTCTGCAATTTTGCCCCAAAATAAGGGAAATTTCTGCAATTTTGCCACAAAATAAGTGGAATTTCTGAGTTTTGCCCCAAAAAAAGAGAATTTCTGTCATTTTGCCCCAACATATAGGGAATTTCTGCCTTTTTGCCCCACAATTAGGGGAATTTCTGCAATTTTGCTCCAAAATACCGAGAATTTCTGCATTTTTGCCCGAAAATAATGCGAATTTCAGCCTTTTTACCTCAAAATAAGGGGAATTTCTGCATTTTTGCCACAAAATCTTAGGAATATCTGCTTTTTGCCCCAAATTAAGGAAAATTTCTGCCTTTTTTCTCTGAAATAAGTGAAATTTCTGCAATTTTTCCCCAAAATAAGTGAAATTTCTGAAATTTTGCCCCAAAATAAGTGAAATTTCTGCAATTTTGCCCCAAAATAAGGAAAATTTCTGGAATTTTGCCCCAAAAGAAGGAGAATTTCTTTCTTTTTGCCCCAAGATATAGGCAATTTCTGCCTCTTTGCCCAACATTTAGGGGAATTTCTTCAATTTTGCTGCAAAATACGGGGAATTTCTGCCTTTTTGCCCGAAAATAAGAAGAATGCATAACTTTTTGCCATAAAAAAGGGAAATTTCTTCATTTTTGCTCCAAAATAAGGGGAATTTCTGCTTTTTTGCCTCTAAATAAGTGGAATTTCTGTCTTTTTCCCCCAAAACAAAGGGAATTCCTGTCTTTTTTGCCCCAAAATAAGGAAAATTTCTGACTTATTACCCTGAAATAAGTGAAATTTCTGCAATTTTGCCCCAAAATAAAGGAAATTTTTGCCTTTTGCCTTCAAATAAAGGGAATTTCAGCCTTTTTACCTCAAAATAAGGGGAATTTCTGCATTTTTGCCACAAAATATTAGGAATTTCTGCCTGTTTGCCCCAAAATAAGAAAATTTCTGCTTTTTTTCTCTGAAATAATTGAAATTTTGCAATTTTGCCCCAAAATAAGTGAAATTTCTGCAATTTTGCCCCAAAATATGGGAAATTTCTGGAATTTTGCCCCAAAATAAGTGGAATTTCTGAGTTTTGCCCCAAAATAAGGAGAATTTCTGTTTTTTTGCCCCAACATATAGGCAATTTCTGCCTTTTTGCCCCACAATTAGGGGAATTTCTGCAATTTTGCTCCAAAATACGTGGAATTTCTGCCTTTTTGCACGAAAATAAGAAGAATGCATACCTTTTTGCCATAAAAAAGGGAAATTTCTTCATTTTTGCTCCAAATTAAGGGGAATTTCTGCTTTTTTGCCTCTAAATAAGTGGAATTTTTGTCTTTTTCCCAAAAACAAAGGGAATTTCTGTCTTTTTTGCCCCAAAATAAGGAAAAATTCTGACTTATTACCCTGAAGTAAGTGAAATTTCTGAAATTTTGCCCCAAAATAAGGGAACTTTCTGCCTTTTTGCCCCAAAATTAGTGGAATTTTTGTGTTTTTCTCCAAAATAAAGAGAATTTCTGTATTTTTGCCCAAACATATAGAGAATTTCTGTATTTTTGCCACACAATTAGGGAAATTTCTGTAATTTTGCTCCAAAATACGGGTAATTTCTGCGTTTTTGCCCGAAAATAAGAAGAATGAATACCTTTTTGCCAAAAAATGGGAAATTTCTTCATTTTTGCTCCAAAATAAAAGGAATATCTGCTTTTTTGCCTCTAAATAAGTGGAATTTCTGTCTATTTCCCCCAAAATAAAGAGAATATCTGTCTTTTTTGGACCAAAATAAGGAAAAATTCTGACTTATTACCCTGAAGTAAGTGAAATTTCTGCAATTTTGCCCCAAAATAAGGGAAATTTCTGCCTTTTTGCCCCCAAATAAGGGGAATTTCAGCCTTTTTACCTCAAAATAAGGGGAATTTCTGCATTTTTGCCCCCAAATAAGGGGAATTTCAGCCTTTTTACCTCAAAATAAGGGGAATTTCCGCATTTTTGCCACAAAATATTAGGAATTTCTTCCTTTGTGCCCCAAAATAAGAAAATTTCTGCTTTTTTTCCTTGAAATAATTGAAATTTCTGCAATTTTGCCCCGAAATAAGTGAAATTTCTGCAATTTTGTTATAAAATAAGGGAAATTTCTGGAATTTTGCTTCAAAATAAGAGGAATTTCTGAGTTTTGCTTCAAAATAAGGAGAATTTCTGTCTTTTTGCCCCAACATATAGGAAATTTCTGCCTTTTTGCCCCACAATTAGGGGAATTACAGCAATTTTGGTCCAAAAGACGGGGAATTTCTGCCTTTTTGCCCGAAAATAAGAAGAATGCATACCTTTTTGCCATCAAAAATGTAATTTCTTCTATTTTGCTTCAAAATAAAGGGAATTTCTATTTTTTTGCCTCTAAATAAGTGGAATTTCTGTCTTTTTCTCTCAAAACAAAGGGAATTTCTGCCTTTTTTGCCCTAAAATAAGGAAAAATTCTGACTTATTACCCTGTAGTAAGTGAAATTTCTTAGATTTTGCCCCAAAATAAGGGAAATTTCTGCCTTTTTGCCCCCAAATAAGGGGAATTTCAGTCTTTTTACCTCAAAATAAGGGGAATTTCTCCATTTTTACTACAAAATATTAGGAATTTCTGCCTTTTTGCCCCAAAATAAGGAAAATTTCTGCCTTTTTTCTCTGAAATAAGTGAAATTTCTGCCTTTTTGCCCCAAAATAAGTGAAATTTCTGCAATTTTGCCCCAAAATAAGGGAAATTTCTGCAATTTTGCCACAAAATAAGTGGAATTTCTGAGTTTTGCCCCAAAAAAAGAGAATTTCTGTCATTTTGCCCCAACATATAGGGAATTTCTGCCTTTTTGCCCCACAATTAGGGGAATTTCTGCAATTTTGCTCCAAAATACCGAGAATTTCTGCATTTTTGCCCGAAAATAATGCGAATTTCAGCCTTTTTACCTCAAAATAAGGGGAATTTCTGCATTTTTGCCACAAAATCTTAGGAATATCTGCTTTTTGCCCCAAATTAAGGAAAATTTCTGCCTTTTTTCTCTGAAATAAGTGAAATTTCTGCAATTTTTCCCCAAAATAAGTAAAATTTCTGAAATTTTGCCCCAAAATAAGTGAAATTTCTGCAATTTTGCCCCAAAATAAGGAAAATTTCTGGAATTTTGCCCCAAAAGAAGGAGAATTTCTTTCTTTTTGCCCCAAGATATAGGCAATTTCTGCCTCTTTGCCCAACATTTAGGGGAATTTCTTCAATTTTGCTGCAAAATACGGGGAATTTCTGCCTTTTTGCCCGAAAATAAGAAGAATGCATAACTTTTTGCCATAAAAAAGGGAAATTTCTTCATTTTTGCTCCAAAATAAGGGGAATTTCTGCTTTTTTGCCTCTAAATAAGTGGAATTTCTGTCTTTTTCCCCCAAAACAAAGGGAATTCCTGTCTTTTTTGCCCCAAAATAAGGAAAATTTCTGACTTATTACCCTGAAATAAGTGAAATTTCTGCAATTTTGCCCCAAAATAAAGGAAATTTTTGCCTTTTGCCTTCAAATAAAGGGAATTTCAGCCTTTTTACCTCAAAATAAGGGGAATTTCTGCATTTTTGCCACAAAATATTAGGAATTTCTGCCTGTTTGCCCCAAAATAAGAAAATTTCTGCTTTTTTTCTCTGAAATAATTGAAATTTTGCAATTTTGCCCCAAAATAAGTGAAATTTCTGCAATTTTGCCCCAAAATAAGGGAAATTTCTGGAATTTTGCCCCAAAATAAGTGGAATTTCTGAGTTTTGCCCCAAAATAAGGAGAATTTCTGTTTTTTTGCCCCAACATATAGGCAATTTCTGCCTTTTTGCCCCACAATTAGGGGAATTTCTGCAATTTTGCTCCAAAATACGTGGAATTTCTGCCTTTTTGCACGAAAATAAGAAGAATGCATACCTTTTTGCCATAAAAAAGGGAAATTTCTTCATTTTTGCTCCAAATTAAGGGGAATTTCTGCTTTTTTGCCTCTAAATAAGTGGAATTTTTGTCTTTTTCCCAAAAACAAAGGGAATTTCTGTCTTTTTTGCCCCAAAATAAGGAAAAATTCTGACTTATTACCCTGAAGTAAGTGAAATTTCTGAAATTTTGCCCCAAAATAAGGGAACTTTCTGCCTTTTTGCCCCAAAATTAGTGGAATTTTTGTGTTTTTCTCCAAAATAAAGAGAATTTCTGTATTTTTGCCCAAACATATAGAGAATTTCTGTATTTTTGCCACACAATTAGGGAAATTTCTGTAATTTTGCTCCAAAATACGGGTAATTTCTGCGTTTTTGCCCGAAAATAAGAAGAATGAATACCTTTTTGCCAAAAAATGGGAAATTTCTTCATTTTTGCTCCAAAATAAAAGGAATATCTGCTTTTTTGCCTCTAAATAAGTGGAATTTCTGTCTATTTCCCCCAAAATAAAGAGAATATCTGTCTTTTTTGGACCAAAATAAGGAAAAATTCTGACTTATTACCCTGAAGTAAGTGAAATTTCTGCAATTTTGCCCCAAAATAAGGGAAATTTCTGCCTTTTTGCCCCCAAATAAGGGGAATTTCAGCCTTTTTACCTCAAAATAAGGGGAATTTCTGCATTTTTGCCCCCAAATAAGGGGAATTTCAGCCTTTTTACCTCAAAATAAGGGGAATTTCCGCATTTTTGCCACAAAATATTAGGAATTTCTTCCTTTGTGCCCCAAAATAAGAAAATTTCTGCTTTTTTTCCTTGAAATAATTGAAATTTCTGCAATTTTGCCCCGAAATAAGTGAAATTTCTGCAATTTTGTTATAAAATAAGGGAAATTTCTGGAATTTTGCTTCAAAATAAGAGGAATTTCTGAGTTTTGCTTCAAAATAAGGAGAATTTCTGTCTTTTTGCCCCAACATATAGGAAATTTCTGCCTTTTTGCCCCACAATTAGGGGAATTACAGCAATTTTGGTCCAAAAGACGGGGAATTTCTGCCTTTTTGCCCGAAAATAAGAAGAATGCATACCTTTTTGCCATCAAAAATGTAATTTCTTCTATTTTGCTTCAAAATAAAGGGAATTTCTATTTTTTTGCCTCTAAATAAGTGGAATTTCTGTCTTTTTCTCTCAAAACAAAGGGAATTTCTGCCTTTTTTGCCCTAAAATAAGGAAAAATTCTGACTTATTACCCTGTAGTAAGTGAAATTTCTTAGATTTTGCCCCAAAATAAGGGAAATTTCTGCCTTTTTGCCCCCAAATAAGGGGAATTTCAGTCTTTTTACCTCAAAATAAGGGGAATTTCTCCATTTTTACTACAAAATATTAGGAATTTCTGCCTTTTTGCCCCAAAATAAGGAAAATTTCTGCCTTTTTTCTCTGAAATAAGTGAAATTTCTGCCTTTTTGCCCCAAAATAAGTGAAATTTCTGCAATTTTGCCCCAAAATAAGGGAAATTTCTGCAATTTTGCCACAAAATAAGTGGAATTTCTGAGTTTTGCCCCAAAAAAAGAGAATTTCTGTCATTTTGCCCCAACATATAGGGAATTTCTGCCTTTTTGCCCCACAATTAGGGGAATTTCTGCAATTTTGCTCCAAAATACCGAGAATTTCTGCCTTTTTGCCCGAAAATAATGCGAATTTCAGCCTTTTTACCTCAAAATAAGGGGAATTTCTGCATTTTTGCCACAAAATCTTAGGAATATCTGCTTTTTGCCCCAAAATAAGGAAAATTTCTGCCTTTTTTCTCTGAAATAAGTGAAATTTCTGCAATTTTTCCCCAAAATAAGTGAAATTTCTGAAATTTTGCCCCAAAATAAGTGAAATTTCTGCAATTTTGCCCCAAAATAAGGAAAATTTCTGGAATTTTGCCCCAAAAGAAGGAGAATTTCTTTCTTTTTGCCCCAAGATATAGGCAATTTCTGCCTCTTTGCCCAACATTTAGGGGAATTTCTTCAATTTTGCTGCAAAATACGGGGAATTTCTGCCTTTTTGCCCGAAAATAAGAAGAATGCATAACTTTTTGCCATAAAAAAGGGAAATTTCTTCATTTTTGCTCCAAAATAAGGGGAATTTCTGCTTTTTTGCCTCTAAATAAGTGGAATTTCTGTCTTTTTCCCCCAAAACAAAGGGAATTCCTGTCTTTTTTGCCCCAAAATAAGGAAAATTTCTGACTTATTACCCTGAAATAAGTGAAATTTCTGCAATTTTGCCCCAAAATAAAGGAAATTTTTGCCTTTTGCCTTCAAATAAAGGGAATTTCAGCCTTTTTACCTCAAAATAAGGGGAATTTCTGCATTTTTGCCACAAAATATTAGGAATTTCTGCCTGTTTGCCCCAAAATAAGAAAATTTCTGCTTTTTTTCTCTGAAATAATTGAAATTTTGCAATTTTGCCCCAAAATAAGTGAAATTTCTGCAATTTTGCCCCAAAATAAGGGAAATTTCTGGAATTTTGCCCCAAAATAAGTGGAATTTCTGAGTTTTGCCCCAAAATAAGGAGAATTTCTGTTTTTTTGCCCCAACATATAGGCAATTTCTGCCTTTTTGCCCCACAATTAGGGGAATTTCTGCAATTTTGCTCCAAAATACGTGGAATTTCTGCCTTTTTGCACGAAAATAAGAAGAATGCATACCTTTTTGCCATAAAAAAGGGAAATTTCTTCATTTTTGCTCCAAATTAAGGGGAATTTCTGCTTTTTTGCCTCTAAATAAGTGGAATTTTTGTCTTTTTCCCAAAAACAAAGGGAATTTCTGTCTTTTTTGCCCCAAAATAAGGAAAAATTCTGACTTATTACCCTGAAGTAAGTGAAATTTCTGAAATTTTGCCCCAAAATAAGGGAACTTTCTGCCTTTTTGCCCCAAAATTAGTGGAATTTTTGTGTTTTTCTCCAAAATAAAGAGAATTTCTGTATTTTTGCCCAAACATATAGAGAATTTCTGTATTTTTGCCACACAATTAGGGAAATTTCTGTAATTTTGCTCCAAAATACGGGTAATTTCTGCGTTTTTGCCCGAAAATAAGAAGAATGAATACCTTTTTGCCAAAAAATGGGAAATTTCTTCATTTTTGCTCCAAAATAAAAGGAATATCTGCTTTTTTGCCTCTAAATAAGTGGAATTTCTGTCTATTTCCCCCAAAATAAAAAGAATATCTGTCTTTTTTGGACCAAAATAAGGAAAAATTCTGACTTATTACCCTGAAGTAAGTGAAATTTCTGCAATTTTGCCCCAAAATAAGGGAAATTTCTGCCTTTTTGCCCCCAAATAAGGGGAATTTCAGCCTTTTTACCTCAAAATAAGGGGAATTTCTGCATTTTTGCCCCCAAATAAGGGGAATTTCAGCCTTTTTACCTCAAAATAAGGGGAATTTCCGCATTTTTGCCACAAAATATTAGGAATTTCTTCCTTTGTGCCCCAAAATAAGAAAATTTCTGCTTTTTTTCCTTGAAATAATTGAAATTTCTGCAATTTTGCCCCGAAATAAGTGAAATTTCTGCAATTTTGTTATAAAATAAGGGAAATTTCTGGAATTTTGCTTCAAAATAAGAGGAATTTCTGAGTTTTGCTTCAAAATAAGGAGAATTTCTGTCTTTTTGCCCCAACATATAGGAAATTTCTGCCTTTTTGCCCCACAATTAGGGGAATTACAGCAATTTTGGTCCAAAAGACGGGGAATTTCTGCCTTTTTGCCCGAAAATAAGAAGAATGCATACCTTTTTGCCATCAAAAATGTAATTTCTTCTATTTTGCTTCAAAATAAAGGGAATTTCTATTTTTTTGCCTCTAAATAAGTGGAATTTCTGTCTTTTTCTCTCAAAACAAAGGGAATTTCTGCCTTTTTTGCCCTAAAATAAGGAAAAATTCTGACTTATTACCCTGTAGTAAGTGAAATTTCTTAGATTTTGCCCCAAAATAAGGGAAATTTCTGCCTTTTTGCCCCCAAATAAGGGGAATTTCAGTCTTTTTACCTCAAAATAAGGGGAATTTCTCCATTTTTACTACAAAATATTAGGAATTTCTGCCTTTTTGCCCCAAAATAAGGAAAATTTCTGCCTTTTTTCTCTGAAATAAGTGAAATTTCTGCCTTTTTGCCCCAAAATAAGTGAAATTTCTGCAATTTTGCCCCAAAATAAGGGAAATTTCTGCAATTTTGCCACAAAATAAGTGGAATTTCTGAGTTTTGCCCCAAAAAAAGAGAATTTCTGTCATTTTGCCCCAACATATAGGGAATTTCTGCCTTTTTGCCCCACAATTAGGGGAATTTCTGCAATTTTGCTCCAAAATACCGAGAACTTCTGCCTTTTTGCCCGAAAATAATGCGAATTTCAGCCTTTTTACCTCAAAATAAGGGGAATTTCTGCATTTTTGCCACAAAATCTTAGGAATATCTGCTTTTTGCCCCAAAATAAGGAAAATTTCTGCCTTTTTTCTCTGAAATAAGTGAAATTTCTGCAATTTTTCCCCAAAATAAGTGAAATTTCTGAAATTTTGCCCCAAAATAAGTGAAATTTCTGCAATTTTGCCCCAAAATAAGGAAAATTTCTGGAATTTTGCCCCAAAAGAAGGAGAATTTCTTTCTTTTTGCCCCAAGATATAGGCAATTTCTGCCTCTTTGCCCAACATTTAGGGGAATTTCTTCAATTTTGCTGCAAAATACGGGGAATTTCTGCCTTTTTGCCCGAAAATAAGAAGAATGCATAACTTTTTGCCATAAAAAAGGGAAATTTCTTCATTTTTGCTCCAAAATAAGGGGAATTTCTGCTTTTTTGCCTCTAAATAAGTGGAATTTCTGTCTTTTTCCCCCAAAACAAAGGGAATTCCTGTCTTTTTTGCCCCAAAATAAGGAAAATTTCTGACTTATTACCCTGAAATAAGTGAAATTTCTGCAATTTTGCCCCAAAATAAAGGAAATTTTTGCCTTTTGCCTTCAAATAAAGGGAATTTCAGCCTTTTTACCTCAAAATAAGGGGAATTTCTGCATTTTTGCCACAAAATATTAGGAATTTCTGCCTGTTTGCCCCAAAATAAGAAAATTTCTGCTTTTTTTCTCTGAAATAATTGAAATTTTGCAATTTTGCCCCAAAATAAGTGAAATTTCTGCAATTTTGCCCCAAAATAAGGGAAATTTCTGGAATTTTGCCCCAAAATAAGTGGAATTTCTGAGTTTTGCCCCAAAATAAGGAGAATTTCTGTTTTTTTGCCCCAACATATAGGCAATTTCTGCCTTTTTGCCCCACAATTAGGGGAATTTCTGCAATTTTGCTCCAAAATACGTGGAATTTCTGCCTTTTTGCACGAAAATAAGAAGAATGCATACCTTTTTGCCATAAAAAAGGGAAATTTCTTCATTTTTGCTCCAAATTAAGGGGAATTTCTGCTTTTTTGCCTCTAAATAAGTGGAATTTTTGTCTTTTTCCCAAAAACAAAGGGAATTTCTGTCTTTTTTGCCCCAAAATAAGGAAAAATTCTGACTTATTACCCTGAAGTAAGTGAAATTTCTGAAATTTTGCCCCAAAATAAGGGAACTTTCTGCCTTTTTGCCCCAAAATTAGTGGAATTTTTGTGTTTTTCTCCAAAATAAAGAGAATTTCTGTATTTTTGCCCAAACATATAGAGAATTTCTGTATTTTTGCCACACAATTAGGGAAATTTCTGTAATTTTGCTCCAAAATACGGGTAATTTCTGCGTTTTTGCCCGAAAATAAGAAGAATGAATACCTTTTTGCCAAAAAATGGGAAATTTCTTCATTTTTGCTCCAAAATAAAAGGAATATCTGCTTTTTTGCCTCTAAATAAGTGGAATTTCTGTCTATTTCCCCCAAAATAAAGAGAATATCTGTCTTTTTTGGACCAAAATAAGAAAAAATTCTGACTTATTACCCTGAAGTAAGTGAAATTTCTGCAATTTTGCCCCAAAATAAGGGAAATTTCTGCCTTTTTGCCCCCAAATAAGGGGAATTTCAGCCTTTTTACCTCAAAATAAGGGGAATTTCTGCATTTTTGCCCCCAAATAAGGGGAATTTCAGCCTTTTTACCTCAAAATAAGGGGAATTTCCGCATTTTTGCCACAAAATATTAGGAATTTCTTCCTTTGTGCCCCAAAATAAGAAAATTTCTGCTTTTTTTCCTTGAAATAATTGAAATTTCTGCAATTTTGCCCCAAAATAAGTGAAATTTCTGCAATTTTGTTATAAAATAAGGGAAATTTCTGGAATTTTGCTTCAAAATAAGAGGAATTTCTGAGTTTTGCTTCAAAATAAGGAGAATTTCTGTCTTTTTGCCCCAACATATAGGAAATTTCTGCCTTTTTGCCCCACAATTAGGGGAATTACAGCAATTTTGGTCCAAAAGACGGGGAATTTCTGCCTTTTTGCCCGAAAATAAGAAGAATGCATACCTTTTTGCCATCAAAAATGTAATTTCTTCTATTTTGCTTCAAAATAAAGGGAATTTCTATTTTTTTGCCTCTAAATAAGTGGAATTTCTGTCTTTTTCTCTCAAAACAAAGGGAATTTCTGCCTTTTTTGCCCTAAAATAAGGAAAAATTCTGACTTATTACCCTGTAGTAAGTGAAATTTCTTAGATTTTGCCCCAAAATAAGGGAAATTTCTGCCTTTTTGCCCCCAAATAAGGGGAATTTCAGTCTTTTTACCTCAAAATAAGGGGAATTTCTCCATTTTTACTACAAAATATTAGGAATTTCTGCCTTTTTGCCCCAAAATAAGGAAAATTTCTGCCTTTTTTCTCTGAAATAAGTGAAATTTCTGCCTTTTTGCCCCAAAATAAGTGAAATTTCTGCAATTTTGCCCCAAAATAAGGGAAATTTCTGCAATTTTGCCACAAAATAAGTGGAATTTCTGAGTTTTGCCCCAAAAAAAGAGAATTTCTGTCTTTTTGCCCCAACATATAGGGAATTTCTGCCTTTTTGCCCCACAATTAGGGGAATTTCTGCAATTTTGCTCCAAAATACCGAGAACTTCTGCCTTTTTGCCCGAAAATAATGCGAATTTCAGCCTTTTTACCTCAAAATAAGGGGAATTTCTGCATTTTTGCCACAAAATATTAGGAATATCTGCTTTTTGCCCCAAAATAATGAAAATTTCTGCCTTTTTTCTCTGAAATAAGTGAAATTTCTGCAATTTTGCCCAAAATAAGTGAAATTTCTGCAATTTTGCCCCAAAATAAGGGAAATTTCTGCAATTTTGCCCCAAAATAAGGAAAATTTCTGGAATTTTGCCCCAGAATAAGGAGAATTTCTGTCTTTTTCCCCAAACATATAGGCAATTTCTGCCTCTTTGCCCAACATTTAGGGGAATTTCTTCAATTTTGCTGCAAAATACGGGGAATATCGGCCTTTTTGCCTGAAAATAAGAAGAATGCATAACTTTTTGCCATAAAAAAAGGAAATTTCTTCATTTTTACTCCATAATAAGGGGAATTTCTGCTTTTTTGCCTCTAAATAAGTGGAATTTCTGTCTTTTTCCCCCAAAACAAATAGAATTTTTGTATTTTTGCACCAAAATAAGGAAAAATTCTGACTTATTACCCTGAAGTAAGTGAAATTTCTGCAATTTTGCCCCAAAATAAGAGAAATTTCTGGAATTTTGCCCCAAAATAAGTGGAATTTCTGAGTTTTGCCGCAAAATAAGGAGAATTTCTGTCTTTTTAGCCCAACATATAGGCAATTTCTGCCTTTTTGCCCCACAATTAGAGGAATTTCTGCAATTTTGCTCCAAAATACGGAGAATTTCTGCCTTTTTGCACGAAAATAACAAGAATGCATACTTTTTTGCCATAAAAAAGGGAAATTTCTTCATTTTTGCTCCAAAATAAGGGGAATTTCTGCTTTTTTGCCTCTAAATAAGTGGAATTTCTGTCTTTTTTCCCCAAAACAAAGGGAATTTCTGTCTTTTTTGCCCCAAAATAAGAAAAAATTCTGACTTATTACCCTGAAGTAAGTGAAATTTCTGCAATCTTGCCCCAAAATTAGGGAAATTAGTGCCTTTTTGCCCCCAAATAAGGAGAATTTTAGCCTTTTTACCTCAAAATAAGGGGAATTTCTGCATTTTTGTCACAAAATATTAGGAATTTCTGCCTTTTTGCCCCAAAATAAGGAAAATTTCTGTCTTTTTTTTCTGAAATAAGTGAAATTTCTGCAATTTTGCCCCAAAATAAGTGAAATTTCTGAGTTTTGCCCCAAAATAAGGAGAATTTCTGTTTTTTGCCCCAGCATATAGAGAATTTCTGCCTTTTTGCCCCACAATTACGGGAATTTCTGCAATTTTGCTCCAAAATACTGGGAATTTCTGCCTTTTTGCCCAAAAATAAGAAGAATGCATACGTTTTTGCCATAAAAAGGAAATTTCTTTATTTTTGCTTCAAAATAAAAGGAATTTCTGCTTTTTTGCCTCTAAATAAGTGGAATTTCTGATTTTTTCCCCCAAAACATAGGGAATTTTTGTATTTTTGCACCAAAATAAAAAAAAAATTCTGACTTACTACCCTGAAGTAAGTGAAATTTCTGCAATTTTGCCAAAAAATAAGGGAAATTTCTGCCTTTTTGCCTCCAAATAAGGGGAATTTCAGCCTTTTTACCTCAAAATATGGTGAATTTATGCATTTTTGCCCCCAAATAAGGGGAATTTCAGCCTTTATATCTCAAAATAAGGGGAATTTCTGCATTATTGCCACAAAACATTAGGAATTTCTGCCTTTTTGCCCCAAAATAAGAAAATTTCTCATTTTTTCCCTGAAAAAAGTGAAATTTCTGCAATTTTGCCCCAAAATATGTTAAATTTCTGCAATTTTTTCCCAAAATAAGGGAAATTTCTGGAATTTTGCCCCCAAATAAGTGGAATTTCTGAGTATTTCCCCAAAATAAGAAGAATTTCTGTCTTTTTGCCCCAACATATAGAGAATTTCTGCCTTTTTGCCCCACAATTAGGGGAATTTCTGCAATTTTGCTCCAAAATACGGGGAATTTCTGCCTTTTTGTCCGAAAATAAAAAGAATGCATACATTTTTGCCATTAAAAACAAATTTCTTCATTTTTGCTCTAAAATAAGGGGAATTTTTGCTTTTTTGCCTCTAAATAAGTGGAATTTCTGTCTTTATCCCCCAAAACAAGGGAATTCCTGTCTTTTTTGCCCCAAAATAAAGAAAATTTCTGACTTATTACCCTTAAATAAGTGAAATTTCTGCAATTTTGAACGAAAATAAAGGAAATTTTTGGCTTATTGCCCCCAAATAAGGGGAATTTCAGCCTTTTTACCTTAAAATAAGGGGAATTTCTTCATTTTTGCCACAAAATATTAGGAATTTCTGCCTTTTTGCCCAAAAATAAGAAAATTTCTGCTTTTTTTCCCTGAAATAAGTGAAATTTCTGCAATTTTGCCCCAAAATAAAGGAAATTTTTGCCTTTTGCCCTCAAATAAAGGGAATTTCAGCTTTTTTACCTCAAAATAAGGGGAATTTCTGCATTTTTGCCACAAAATATTAGGAATTTCTGCCTGTTTGCCCCAAAATAAGAAAATTTCTGCTTTTTTTCTCTGAAATAAGTGAAATTTTGCAATTTTGCCCCAAAATAAGTGAAATTTCTGCTATTTTGCCCCAAAATAAGGGAAATTTCTGGAATTTTGCCCCAAAATAAGTGGAATTTTTGAGTTTTGCCCCAAAATAAGGAGAATTTCTGTTTTTTTGCCCCAACATATAGGCAATTTCTGCCTTTTTGCCCCACAATTAGGGGAATTTCTGCAATTTTGCTCCAAAATACGTGGAATTTCTGCCTTTTTGCACGAAAATAAGAAGAATGCATACCTTTTTGCCATAAAAAAGGGAAATTTCTTCATTTTTGCTCCAAATTAAGGGGAATTTCTGCTTTTTTGCCTCTAAATAAGTGGAATTTTTGTCTTTTTCCCAAAAACAAAGGGAATTTCTGTCTTTTTCGCCCCCAAATAAGGAAAAATTCTGACTTATTAACCTGAAGTAAGTAAAATTTCTGCAATTTTGCACCAAAATAAGGGAAATTTCTGGAATTTTGCCCCAAAATTAGTGGAATTTTTGTGTTTTTCCCCAAAATAAAGAGAATTTCTGTATTTTTGCCCAAACATATTGAGAATTTCTGTATTTTTGCCACACAATTAAAGAAATTTCTGTAATTTTGCTCCAAAATACGGGTAATTTCTGCCTTTTTGCCCGAAAATAAGAAGAATGAATACCTTTTTGCCAAAAAATGGGAAATTTCTTCATTTTTGCTTCAAAATAAAAGGAATTTCTGCTTTTTTCCTCTAAATAAGTGGAATTTCTGTCTATTTCCCCCAAAATAAAGAGAATTTCTGTCTTTTTTGCCCCAAAATAAGGAAAAATTCTGACTTATTACCCTGAAGTAAGTGAAATTTCTGTAATTTTGCCCCAAAATAAGGGTAATTTCTGCATTTTTGCCCCCAAATAAGGGGAATTTCAGCCTTTTTTCCTCAAAATAAGGGGAATTTCCGCATTTTTGCCACAAAATATTAGGAATTTCTGCCTTTTTGCCCCAAAATAAGAAAATTTCTGCTTTTTTTCCCTGAAATAATTGAAATTTCTGCAATTTTGCCCCAAAATAAGTGAAATTTCTGCAATTTTGTCCTAAAATAAGGGAAATTTCTGGAATTTTGCTTCAAAATAAGAGGAATTTCTGAGTTTTGCTTCAAAATAAGGAGAATTTCTGTCTTTTTGCCCCAACATATAGGAAATTTCTGCCTTTTTGCCCCACAATTAGGGGAATTTCAGCAATTTTGGTCCAAAAGACGGGGAATTTCTGCCTTTTTGCCCGAAAATAAGAAGAATGCATACCTTTTTGCCATCAAAAATGTAATTTCTTCTATTTTGCTTCAAAATAAAGGGAATTTCTATTTTTTTGCCTCTAAATAAGTGGAATTTCTGTCTTTTTTCCTCAAAACAACGGGAATTTCTGTCTTTTTTGCCCTAAAATAAGGAAAAATTCTGACTTATTACCCTGTAGTAAGTGAAATTTCTTAGATTTTGCCCCAAAATAAGGGAAATTTCTGCCTTTTTGTCCCCAAATAAGGGGAATTTCAGTCTTTTTACCTCAAAATAAGGGGAATTTCTCCATTTTTACTACAAAATATTAGGAATTTCTGCCTTTTTGCCCCAAAATAAGGAAAATTTATGCCTTTTTTCTCTGAAATAAGTGAAATTTCTGCCTTTTTGCCCCAAAATAAGTGAAATTTCTGCAATTTTGCCCCAAAATAAGGGAATTTTCTGCAATTTTGCCACAAAATAAGTGGAATTTCTGAGTTTTGCCCCCAAAAAAGAGAATTTCTGTCTTTTTGCCCCAACATATAGGGAATTTCTGCCTTTTTGCCCCACAATTAGGGGAATTTCTGCAATTTTGCTCCAAAATACCGAAAATTTCTGCCTTTTTGCCCGAAAATAATGCGAATTTCAGCCTTTTTACCTCAAAATAAGGGGAATTTCTGCATTTTCGCCACAAAATATTAGGAATATCTGCTTTTTGCCCCAAAATAAGTGAAATTTCTGCAATTTTGCCCCAAAATAAGTGAAATTTCTGCAATTTTGCCCCAAAATAAGGAAAATTTCTGGAATTTTGCCCCAGAATAAGGAGAATTTCTGTCTTTTTCCCCAAACATATAGGCAATTTCTGCCTCTTTGCCCAACATTTAGGGGAATTTCTTCAATTTTGCTGCAAAATACGGGGAATATCTGCCTTTTTGCCTGAAAATAAGAAGAATGCTAACTTTTTGCCATAAAAAAAGGAAATTTCTTCATTTTTACTCCATAATAAGGGGAATTTCTGCTTTTATGCCTCTAAATAAGTGGAATTTCTGTCTTTTTCCCCCAAAACAAAGGGAATTTTTGTATTTTTGCACCAAAATAAGGAAAAATTCTGACTTATTACCCTGAAGTAAGTGCAATTTCTGCAATTTTTCCCCAAAATAAGGGAAATTTCTGGAATTTTGCCCCAAAATAAGTGGAATTTCTGAGTTTTGCCGCAAAATAAGGAGAATTTCTGTCTTTTTAGCCCAACATATAGGCAATTTCTGCCTTTTTGCCCCACAATTAGAGGAATTTCTGCAATTTTGCTCCAAAATACGGAGAATTTCTGCCTTTTTGCAAAAAAATAAGAAGAATGCATACTTTTTTGCCATAAAAAAGAAAAATTTCTTCATTTTTGCTCCAAAATAAGGGGAATTTCTGCTTTTTTGCCTCTAAATAAGTGGAATTTCAGTCTTTTTTCCCCAAAACAAAGGGAATTTCTGCCTTTTTTGCCCCAAAATAAGAAAAAATTCTGACTTATTACCCTGAAGTAAGTGAAATTTCTGCAATCTTGCCCCAAAATTAGGGAAATTAGTGCCTTTTTGCCCCCAAATAAGGAGAATTTTAGCCTTTTTACCTCAAAATAAGGGGAATTTCTGCATTTTTGTCACAAAATATTAGGAATTTCTGCCTTTTTGCCCCAAAATAAGGAAAATTTCTGTCTTTTTTTCTGAAATAAGTGAAATTTCTGCAATTTTGCCCCAAAATAAGTGAAATTTCTGAGTTTTGCCCCAAAATAAGGAGAATTTCTGTTTTTTTGCCCCAGCATATAGAGAATTTCTGCCTTTTTGCCCCACAATTACGGGAATTTCTGCAATTTTGCTCCAAAATACGGAGAATTTCTGCCTTTTTGCCTGAAAATAAGAAGAATGCATACGTTTTTGCCATAAAAAGGAAATTTCTTTATTTTTGCTCCAAAATAAAAGGAATTTCTGCTTTTTTGCCTCTAAATAAGTGGAATTTCTGTCTTTTTCCCCTAAAACAAAGGGAATTTTTGTATTTTTGCACCAAAATAAGGAAAAATTCTGACTTATTACCCTGAAGTAAGTGAAATTTCTGCAATTTTGCCAAAAAATAAGGGAAATTTCTGCCTTTTTGCCTCCAAATAAGGGGAATTTCAGCCTTTTTACCTCAAAATATGGTGAATTTATGCATTTTTGCCCCCAAATAAGGGGAATTTCAGCCTTTATATCTCAAAATAAGGGGAATTTCTGCATTATTGCCACAAAACATTAGGAATTTCTGCCTTTTTGCCCCAAAATAAGAAAATTTCTCATTTTTTTATGTGAAAAAAGTGAAATTTCTGCAATTTTGCCCCAAAATATGTTAAATTTCTGCAATTTTTTCCCAAAATAAGGGAAATTTCTAGAATTTTGCCCCCAAATAAGTGGAATTTCTGAGTATTTCCTAAAAATAAGAAGAATTTCTGTCTTTTTGCCCCAACATATAGAGAATTTCTGCCTTTTTGCCCCACAATTAGGGGAATTTCTGCAATTTTGCTCCAAAATACGGGGAATTTCTGCCTTTTTGTCCGAAAATAAAAAGAATGCATACATTTTTGCCATAAAAAAGAAATTTCTTCATTTTTGCTCTAAAATAAGGGGAATTTTTGCTTTTTTGCCTCTAAATAAGTGGAATTTCTGTCTTTATCCCCCAAAACAAAGGGAATTCCTGTCTTTTTTGCCCCAAAATAAAGAAAATTTCTGACTTATTACCCTTAAATAAGTGAAATTTCTGCAATTTTGAACGAAAATAAAGGAAATTTTTGCCTTAATGCCCCCAAATAAGGGGAATTTCAGCCTTTTTACCTTAAAATAAGGGGAATTTCTGCATTTTTGCCACAAAATATTAGGAATTTCTGCCTTTTTGCCCCAAAATAAGAAAATTTCTGCTTTTTTTTCCTGAAATAAGTGAAATTTCTGCAATTTTGCCCCAAAATAAGTGAAATGTCTGCAATTTTGCCCCAAAATAAGGGAAATTTCTGGAATTTTGCCCCAAAATAAGTGGAATTTCTGAGTTTTGCCCCAAAATAAGGAGAATTTCTGTTTTTTTGCCCCAACATATAGGCAATTTCTGCCTTTTTGCCCCACAATTAGGGGAATTTCTGCAATTTTGCTCCAAAATACGAGGAATTTCTGCCTTTTTGCTTGAAAATAAGAAGAATGCATACCTTTTTGCCATAAAAAAAGAAAATTTCTTCATTTTTGCTCCAAAAAGGGGAATTTCTGCTTTTTTGCCTCTAAATAAGTGGAATTTCTTTCTTTTTCCCTCAAAACAAAGGGAATTTCTGTGTTTTTTGCCCCAAAATAAGGAAAAATTCTGACTTATTACCCTGAAGTAAGTGATAGTTCTGCAATTTTGCCCCAAAAAAAGGGAAATTTCTGCCTTTTGCCCCCAAATAAGGGGAATTTCAGCCTTTTAACCTCGAAATAAGGGGAATTTCTGCATTTTTGCCACAAAATATTAGGAATTTCTGCCATTTTGCTCCAAAATAAGGAAAATTTCTGCATTTTTTCCCTGAAATAAGTGAAATTTCTGCAATTTTGTTACAAAATATGTAAAATTTCTGCATATTTGCCCGAAAATAAGTGAAATTTCTGCAATTTTGCCCCAAAAAAAGGAAAATTTCTGTAATTTTGCCCCAAAATAAGTGGAATTTCTGAGTTTTGCCCCAAAATAAAGAGAATTTCGGTCTTTTGGCCCCAACATATAGAGATTTTCTGCATTTTTGCCCCACAATTAGGGGAATTTCTGCAATTTTGCTCAAAAATACGGGGAATTTTTGCTTTTTTGCCCGATAATAAGAAGAATGCATACCCTTTTGCCATAAAAAAGGGAAATTTCTTCATTTTTGCTCCAAAATAAGAAGAATTTCTGCTTTTTTGCCTCTAAATAAGTGAAATTTCTGTCTTTTTCCCCCAAGGCAAAGGGAATTCCTGTCTTTTTTGTCCCAAAATAAAGAAAATTTCTGACTTATAACCCTTAAATAAGTGAAATTTCTGAAATTTTGAACGAAAATAAAGGAAATTTTTGCCTTTTTTCCCCCAAATAAGGGGAATTTCAGCCTTTTTACCTCAAAATAAGGGGAATTTCTGCATTTATGCCTCAAAATATTAGGAATTTCTGCCTTTTTGCCCCAAAATAAGAAAATTTCTCCTTTTTTTTCCTTAAATAAGTGAAATTTCTGCAATTTTGCCCTAAAATAAGTGAAATGTCTGCAATTGTGCCCCAAAATAAGGGAAATTTCTGGAATTTTGCCCCAAAATAAGTGGAATTTCTGAGTTTTGCCCCAAAATAAGGAGAATTTCTGTCTTTTTGCCCCAACACATAGGCAATTTCTGCCTTTTGGCCCCACAATTAGGGGAATTTCTTCAATTTTGCTCCAAAATATAGGGAATTTCTGCCTTTTGCCCGAAAATAAGAAGAATGCATACCTTTTTGCCATAAAAAAGGGAAATTTCTTCATTTTTGCTCCAAAAAGGGGAATTTCTGCTTTTTTGCCTCTAAATAAGTGGAATTTCTGTTTTTTTCCCCCAAAACAAAGGGAATTTCTGTCTTTTTGCCCCAAAATAAGGAAAAATTCTGACTTATTACCCTGAAGTAAGTGAAATTTCTGCAATTTTGCCCCAAAATAAGGGAAATTTCTGCCTTTTTGCCCCCAAATAAGGGGAATTTCAGCCTTTTTACCTCGAAATAAGGGGAATTTCTGCATTTTTGCCACAAAATATTAGGAATTTCTGCCTTTTTGCCCAAAAATAAAGAAAATTTCTGCCCTTTTTCCCTAAAATATGTGAAATTTCTGCAATTTTGCCACAAAATAATTAAAAATTCTTCATATTTGCCCCAAAATAATTGAAATTTCAGCAATTTTGCCCCAAAATAAGGAAAATTTCTGGAATTATGCCCCAAAATAAGTGGAATTTCTTAGTTTTACCACAAAATAAGGAGAATTTCTGTCTTTTTGCCCCAACATAAAGAGATTTTCTGCATTTTTGCCCCACAATTAGGGGAATTTCTGCAATTATGCTCCAAAATACGGGGAATTTCTGCCTTTTTGCCCGAAAATAAAAAGAATGCATAACTTTTTGCCATAAAAAAGGGAAATTTCTTCATTTTTGCTCCAAAATAAGAGAAATTTCTGCATTTTGGCCGTTAAATAAGTGGAATTTCTGTCTTTTCCCCCAAGACAAAGGGAATTTCTGTCATTTTTGCCCCAAAATAAGGAAAAATTCTGACTTATTACCCTGAAGTAAGTGAAATTTCTGAAATTTTGCCCCAAAATTAGGGAAATTTCTGCCTTTTTGCCTCCAAATTAGGGGAATTTCAGCCTTTTTACCTCAAAATAAGGAGAATTTCTGCATTTTTGTCACAAAATATTAGGAATTTCTGCCTTTTTGCCCCAAAATAAGAAAAATTTCTGTCTTTTTTCTCTGAAATAAGTGAAATTTCTGCAATTTTGCCCCAAAATAAGTGAAATTTCTGCAATTTTGCCCAAAAATAAATGAAATTTCTGCAATTTTGCCCCAAATTAAAGGAAATTTCTGGAATTCTGCCCCAAAATAAGTGGAATTTCTGAGTTTTGACACAAAATAAGGAGAATTTCTGTCTTTTTGCCCCAATATAGAGAATTTCTGCATTTTTGTCCCACAATTAAAGAAATTTCTGCAATTTTGCTCCAAAATACGGGGAATTTCTGCCTTTTTGCCCGAAAATAAGAAGAATGCATAACTTTTTGCCATAAAAAAGGGAAATTTCTTCTTTTTTGCTCCAAAATAAGGGGAATTTCTGCTTTTTTGCCTCTAAATATGTGGAATTTCTGTCTTTTTCCCCCAAAACAAAGGGAATTCCTTTCTTTTTTGCCCCAAAATAAGGAAAAATTCTGACTTATTACCCTGAAGTAAGTGAAATTTCTGAAATTTTGCCCCAAAATTAGGGAAATTTCTGCCTTTTTGCCTCCAAATTAGGGGAATTTCAGCCTTTTTACCTCAAAATAAGGAGAATTTCTGCATTTTTGTCACAAAATATTAGGAATTTCTGCCTTTTTGCCCCAAAATAAGAAAAATTTCTGTCTTTTTTCTCTGAAATAAGTGAAATTTCTGCAATTTTGCTCCAAAATAAGTGAAATTTCTGCAATTTTGCCCAAAAATAAGTGAAATTTCTGCAATTTTGCCCCAAATTAATGGAAATTTCTGGAATTTTGCCCCAAAATAAGTGGAATTTCTGAGTTTTGACACAAAATAAGGAGAATTTCTGTCTTTTTGCCCCAATATATAGAGAATTTCTGCATTTTTGTCCCACAATTAAAGAAATTTCTGCAATTTTGCTCCAAAATACGGGGAATTTCTGCCTTTTTGCCCGAAAATAAGAAGAATGCATAACTTTTTGCCATAAAAAAGGGAAATTTCTTCATTTTTGCTCCAAAATAAGGGGAATTTCTGCTTTTTTGCCTCTAAATAAGTGGAATTTCTGTCTTTTTCTTCCAAAACAAAGGGAATTCCTGTCTTTTTTGCCCCAAAATAAGGAAATTTTCTGACTTATTACCCTGAAGTAAGAGAAATTTCTGCAATTTTGCCTCAAAATAAGAGAAATTTCTGCCTTTTTGCCCACAAATAAGGGGAATTTCAGCCTTTTTACCTCAAAATAAAGAGAATTTCTGCATTTTTGCCACAAAATATTATTAATTTCTGCCTTTTTGCCCCAAAATAAGAAAATTTCTGCTTTTTTTTCTCTGAAATAAGTGAAATTTTGCAATTTTGCCCCAAAATAAGTGAAATTTCTGCAATTTTGCCCCAAAATAAGGGAAATTTCTGGAATTTTTCCCCAAAATAAGTGGAATTTCTGAGTTTTGCCCCAAAATAAGGAGAATTTCTGTTTTTTTGCCCCAACATATAGGCAATTTCTGCCTTTTTGCCCCACAATTAGGGGAATTTCTTCAATTTTGCTCCAAAATACGTGGAATTTCTGCCTTTTTGCACGAAAATAAGAGGAATGCATACATTTTTGCCATAAAAAAAGGGAAATTTCTTCATTTTTGCTCCAAATTAAGGGGAATTTCTGCTTTTTTGCCTCTAAATAAGTGTAATTTCTGTCTTTTTCCCCCAAAACAAAGGGAATTTCTGTCTTTTTTGCCCCAAAACAAGGAAAAATTCTGACTTATTAACCTGAAGTAAGTAAAATTTCTGCAATTTTGCACCAAAATAAGGGAAATTTCTGGAATTTTGCCCCAAAATAAGTGGAATTTTTGTGTTTTTCCCCAAAATAAAGAGAATTTCTGTATTTTTGCCCCAACATATAGAGAATTTCTGTTTTTTGCTACACAATTAGGGAAATATCTGTAATTTTGCTCCAAAATACGGGTAATTTCTGCCTTTTTGCCCGAAAATAAGAAGAATGAATACCTTTTTGCCAAAAAATGGGAAATTTCTTCATTTTTGCTCCAAAATAAAAGGAATTTCTGCTTTTTGCCTCTAAATAAGTGGAATTTCTGTCTATTTCCCCCAAAATAAAGAGAATTTCTGTCTTTTTGCCCCAAAATAAGGAAAAATTCTGACTTATTACCCTGAAGTAAGTGAAATTTCTGTAATTTTTCCCCAAAATAAGGGAAATTTCTACCTTTTTGCCCGCAAATAAGGGGAATTTCAGCTTTTTACCTCAAAATAAGGGGAATTTCTGCATTTTTGCCACCAAATAAGGGGAATTTCAGCCTTTTTACCTCAAAATAAGGGGAATTTCCGCATTTTTGCCACAAAATATTAGGAATTACTGCCTTTTTGCCCCAAAATAAAAAATTTCTGCTTTTTTTCCCTGAAATAATTGAAATTTCTGCAATTTTGCCCCAAAATAAGTGAAATTTCTGCAATTTTTTCCTAAAATAAGGGAAATTTCTGGAATTTTGCTTCAAAATAAGGAGAATTTCTGTCTTTTTGCCCCAACATATAGGAAATTTCTGCCTTTTTGCCCCACAATTAGGGGAATTTCAGCAATTATGCTCCAAAAGACGGGGAATTTCTGCCTTTTTGCCCGAAAATAAGAAGAATGCATACCTTTTTGCCATCAAAAATGTAATTTCTTCTATTTTGCTTCAAAATAAAGGGAATTTCTATTTTTTTGCCTCTAAATAAGTGGAATTTCTGTCTTTTTCCCTCAAAACAAAGGGAATTTCTGTCTTTTTTGCCCTAAAATAAGGAAAAATTCTGACTTATTACCCTGTAGTAAGTGAAATTTCTTCAATTTTGCCCCAAAATAAGGGAAATTTCTGCCTTTTTGCCCCCAAATAAGGGGAATTTCAGTCTTTTTACCTCAAAATAAGGGGAATTTCTGCATTTTTACCACAAAATATTAGGAATTTATGACTTTTTGTCCCAAAATAAGGAAAATTTTTGCCTTTTTTCCCTGAAATAAATGAAATTTCTGCCTTTTTGCCCAAAATAAGTGAAATTTCTGCAATTTTGCCCCAAAATATGGGAAATTTCTGCAATTTTGCCACAAAATAAGTGGAATTTCTGAGTTTTGCCCCAAAAAATGGAGAATTTCTGTCTTTTTGCCCCAACATAAAGGAAATTTCTGCCTTTTTGCCCCACAATTAGGGGAATTTCTGCAATTTTGCTCCAAAATACCGAGAATTTCTGCCTTTTTGCCCGAAAAAAGGAAGAATGCATACCTATTTGCCATAAAAAAGAGAAATTTCTTCATTTTTTCTCCAAAATAAGGGGAATTTCTGCTTTTTTGCCTCTAAATAAGTGGAATTTCTGTCTTTTTCTCCCAAAACAAAGGGAATTTCTGTCTTTTTTGCCCCAAAATAAGGAAAAATTCTGACTTATTACCCTGAAGTAAGTGAAATTCCTGTACTTTTGCTCCAAAATTAGGGAAATTTCTGCCTTTTTGCCCCAAAATAATGCGAATTTCAGCCTTTTTACCTCAAAATAAGGGGAATTTCTGCATTTTTGCCACAAAATATTAGGAATATCTGCTTTTTGCCCCAAAATAAGGAAAATTTCTGCCTTTTTTCTCTGAAATAAGTGAAATTTCTGCAATTTTGCCCCAAAATAATTGAAATTTCTGAAATTTTGCCCCAAAATAAGTGAAATTTCTGCAATTTTGCCCCAAAATAAGGAAAATTTCTGTAATTTTGCCACAAAATAAGTGGAATTTCTGAGTTTTGCCCCAAAATAAAGAAAATTTCTGTCTTTTTGCCCCAACATATAGGCAATTTCTGCCTTTTTGCCCAAAAATTAGGGGAATTTCTTCAATTTTGCTGCAAAATACGGGGAATTTCTGCCTTTTTGCCCGAAAATAAGAAGAATGCATAACTTTTTGCCATAAAAAAGGGAAATTTCTTCATTTTTGCTCCAAAATAAGGGGAATTTCTGCTTTTTTGCCTCTAAATAAGTGGAATTTCTGTCTTTTTTTCCCAAAACAAAGGGAATTCCTGTCTTTTTTGCCCCAAAATAAGGAAATTTTCTGACTTATTACCCTGAAGTAAGAGAAATTTCTGCAATTTTGCCTCAAAATAAGAGAAATTTCTGCCTTTTTGCCCACAAATAAGGGGAATTTCAGCCTTTTTACCTCAAAATAAAGAGAATTTCTGCATTTTTGCCACAAAATATTATTAATTTCTGCCTTTTTGCCCCAAAATAAAAAAATTTCTGCTTTTTTTCCCTGAAATAAGTGAAATTTCTACAATTTTGCCCCAAAATAAGTGAAATTTCTGCAATTTTGTCCCAAAATAAGGGAAATTTCTGGAATTTGACCCAAACTAAGTGGAATTACTGAGTTTTGCCCCAAAATAAGGAGAAATTCTTTCTTTTGGCCCCAACATATAAAGAATTTCTGCCTTTTTGCCCCACAATTAGGGGAATTTCTGCAATTTTGCTCCAAAATACAGGGAATTTCTGCCTTTTTGCCCGAAAGTAAGAAGAATGCATATCTTTTTGCCATAAAAAGGAAATTTCTTCATTTTTGCTCAAAAATAAGGGTAATTTCTGCTTTTTTGCCTCTAAATAAGTGGAATTTCTGTATTTTTCCCCCAAAACGAAAGAAATTTCTGTCTTTTTTGCCCCAAAATAAAGAAAAATTCTGACTTATTACCCTGAAGTAAGTGAAATTTCTGCAATTTTGCCCCAAAATAAGAAAAATTTCTGCCTTTTTGCCCCCAAATAAGTGGAATTTCAGCCTTTTTACCTCGAAATATGGGGAATTTCTGCATTTTTGCCACAAAATATTAGGAATTTCTGCCTTTTTGCCCCAAAATAAGGAAAATTTCTGCCTTTTTTCACTGAAATAAGTGAAATTTCTGCAGTTTTGCCCCAAAATAAGTGAAATTTCTGCAAATTTGCCCCAAAATAAGTGAAATTTCTGCAATTTTGCCCCAAAATAAGGGAAATTTCTGGAATTTTTCCCAAAAATAAGTGGAATTTTTGAGTTTTGCCCCAAAATAAGGAGAATTTCTGTCTTTTTGCCCCAACATATAGGGAAATTTTGCCTTTTTGCCCCACAATTAGGGGAATTACTGCAATTTTGCTCCAAAATTCAGGGAATTTCTGCCTTTTTGCCCGAAAATAAGAAGAATGCATACCTTTTTGCCATAAAAAAGAGAAATTTCTGCAATTTTGCTCCAAAATAAGGGGAATTTCTGCTTTTTTGCCTCTAAATAAGTAAAATTTCTCTCTTTCCCCCCCCAAAAAAGGGAATTTCTGTCTTTTTGGCCCCAAAATAAAGAAAATTTCTGAATTATTACCCTGAAATAAGTGAAATTTCTGAAATTTTGCCCCAAAATGAGGGAAATTTCTCCAATTTTGCCCCAAAATAAGGGAAATTTCTGGAATTTTGCCCCAAAATAAGTGGAATTTCTGAGTTTTGCCCCAAAATAAGGAGAATTTCTGTCTCTTTGCCCTAACATATAGGGAATTTCTGCCTTTTTGCACCACAATTAGGGGAATTTCTACAATTTTGCTCCAAAATACGGGGAATTTCTGCTTTTTAGCCCGAAAATAAGGGGAATTTATACCTTTTGCCACAAAAAAGGTAAATTTCTTCATTTTTGCTCCAAAATAAGTGGAATTTCTGCTTTTTTGCCTCTAAATAAGTGGAATTTCTGTCTTTTTCCCTCAAAACAACGAAAATTTCTGTCATTTTTGCAACAAAATAAGCAAAATATCTGACTTATTACACTGAAAATAGTGAAATTTCATCAATTTTGCCCCAAAATAAGAGAAATTTCTGCCTTTCTGCCCCTAAATAAGAGAAATTTCAGCCTTTTTACCTCAAAATAAGGGGAATTTCTGCATTTTTGCCACAAAATATTAGGAATTTCTGCCTTTTTGCCCAAAAATAAGGAAAATTTCTGCCTTTCTTCCCTGAAATAAGTGAAATTTCTGCAATTTTGCCCTAAAATAAGTGAAATTTCTGCAATTTTTCTCCAAAATAAGAAAAATTTCTGGAATTTTGCCCCAAAATATGTGAAATTTCTGAGTTTTGCCCCATAATAAGAAGAATTTCTGTCTTTTTGCCCCAACATATAGGGAATTTCTGCCTTTTGGCCCCACATTTAAGGGAATTGCTGCAATTTTGCTCCAAAATACGGGAAATTTCTGCCTTTTTGCCTGAAAATAAGAAGAATGCATTCCTTTTTGCCATAAAAAAGGGAAATTTCTTCATTTTTGCTCCAAAATAAGGGGAATTTCTGCTTTATTGCCTCTAAATAAGTAAAATTTCTTTCTTTTTCCCACAAAACAAAAAGAATTTCTGTCTTTTTTGCCGCAAAATAAGAAAAATTTCTGACTTATTACCCTGAAATAAGTGAAATTTCTGCATTTTTTTCCCAAAAAAAAAAAAGAAATTTCTGCCTTTTTGCACCCAAATAAGGGGAATTCCAGCTTTTTTACCTCAAAATAAGGGGAATTTCTGCATTTTTGCCACAAAATATGAGAAATTTCTGGCTTTTTGCCCCAAAATAAGAAAATTTCTGCTTTTTTTCCCTGAAATAAGTGAAATTTCTGCAATTTTGCCCCAAAATAAGAGAAATTTTTGCAATTTTGCCCCAAAATAAGTGAAATTACTGCAATTTTTCTCCAAAATAAGAAAAATTTCTGGAATTTTTCCCCAAAATATGTGAAATTTCTGAGTTTTGCCCCAAAATAAGGAGAAATTCTGTCTTTTTGCCCCAACATATAGGGAATTTCTGCCTTTTGGCCCCACATTTAGGGGAATTTCAGCAATTTTCCTCCAAAATACGGGGAATTTCAGCCTTTTTGCCCGAAAATAAGAAGAATGCATACCTTTTTGCCATAAAAAAGAAATTCCTTCATTTTTGCTCCAAAAAAAGGAATTTCTGCATTTTGCCTCTAAATAAGTATAATTTCTGTTTTTTTCCCCCAAAACAAAGGGATTTTTTTGTATTTTTGCACCAAAATAAGGAAAAATTCTGACTTATTACCCTGAAGTAAGTGAAATTTCTGCAATTTTGCCCCAAAATAAGGGAAAATTCTGCCTTTTTGCCCCCAAATAAGGGGAATTTCAGCCTTTTTACCTCAAAATAAGGTGAATTTCTGCATTTTTGCCACAAAATATTAGGAATTTCTGCCTTTTTGCCCCAAAATAAGAAAATTTCTCCTTTTTTCCCTGAAATAAGTGAAATTTCTGCAATTTTGCCCCAAAATAAGTGAAATTTCTGCAATTTTGTCCCAAAATAAGGGAAATTTCTGGAATTTTGCCCCTCAATAAGTGGAATTTCTAAGTTTTGCCCCAAAATAAAAAGAATTTCTTTTTTTTCCCCAACATATAGAGATTTTCTGCCTTTTTGCCCCACTATTAGGGGAATTTCTGCAATTTTGCTCCAAAATACGGGGAATTTCTGCCTTTTTGCCCGAAAATAAGAAGAATGCATACCTTTTTGCCATAAAAAGTAAATTTCTTCATTTTTGCTCCAAAATAAGGGGAATTTCTGCTTTTTTGCCTCTAAATAAGTGGAATTTCTGTCTTTTTCCCCCAAAACAAAAAGAATTCCTGTCTTTTTTGCCCCAAAATAAAGAAAATTTCTGACTTATTACCCTTAAATAAGTGAAATTTCTGCAATTTTGCCCCAAAATAAAGGAAATTTTTGCCTTATTGCCCCCAAATAAAAGGAATTTCAGCCTTTTTACCTCAAAATAAGGGGAATTTCTGCATTTATGCCACAAAATATTAGGAATTTCTGCCGTTTTACCCTAAAATAAGAAAATTTCTGCTATTATTCCCTGAAGTAAGTGAAATTTCTGCAATTTTGCCACAAAATAAGTGAAATGTCTGCAATTTTGCCACAAAATAAGGGAAATTTCTGGAATTTTGCCCAAAAATAAGTTTAATTTCTGAGTTTTGCGCCAAAATAAGGAGAATTTCTGTCTTTTTGCCCCAACATATAGGCAATTTCTGCCTTTTTGCCCCACAATTAGGGGAATTTCTTCATTTTTGCTCCAAAATAAGGGGAATTTCTGCTTTTTTGCCTCTAATTAAGTGGAATTTCTGTCTTTTTCCCCCAAAACAAAGGGAATTTCTGTCTTTTTGCCCCAAAATAAGGAAAAATTCTGACTTTTTACCCTGAAGTAAGTGAAATTTTGGTAATTTTGTCCCAAAATAAGGGAAATTTCTGCATTTTTGCCCCCAAATAAGGGGAATTTCAGACTTTTTACCTCGAAATAAGGGGAATTTCTGCATTTTTGCAACAAAATATTAGGAATTTCTGCCTTTTTGCCCCAAAATAAGGAAAATTTCTGCCTTTTTTCCCTGAAATAAGTGAAATTTCTGCAATTTTTCCCCAAAATAAGTGAAATTTCTGCATATTTGCCCCAAAATAAGTGAATTTTCTGCAATTTTGCCCCAAAATAAGGAAAATTTCTGGAATTTTGCCCCAAAATAAGTGGAATTTCTGAGTTTTGCCCCAAAATATAGAGAATTTCTGTCTTTTTGCCCCAACATATAGAGATTTTCTGCATTTTTGCCCCACAATTAGGGGAATTTCTGCAATTTTGCTCCAAAATACATGGAATTTCTGCCTTTTTGCCCGAAAATAAAAAGAATGCATACCTTTTTGCCTTAAAAAAAGGGAAATTTCTTCATTTTTGCTCCTAAATAAAGGGAATTTCTGCTTTTTTGCCTCTAAATAAGTGGAATTTCTGTCTTTTTCCCCCAAAACAAAGGGAATTCCTGTCTTTTTTGCCCAAAAATAAGGAAAAATTCTGACTTATTACTCTGAAGTAAGTGAAATTTCTGCAATTTTGCCCCAAAAGAAGGGAAATTTCTACTTTTTTGCTACCAAATAAAGGGAATTTCAGCCTTTTTACCTCGAAATAAGGGGAATTTCTACATTTTGCTACAAAATATTAGGAATTTCTGCCTTTTTGCCTCAATATAAGGAAAATTTCTGCCTTTTTTTCCTGAAATAAGTGAAATTTCTGCATTTTGCCCCAAAATAAGTGAAATTTCTGCATTTTGCCCCAAAATAAGTGGAATTTCTGAGTTTTGCCCCAAAATACGAAGAATTTCTGTATTTTTGCCCCAACATATAGAGAATTTCTGCCTTTTTGCCCCACAATTGGGGGAATTTCTGCAATTTTGCTCCAAAATATGGGGAATTTCTGCCTTTTTGCCCAAAAATAAGAAGAATGCAAACATTTTTGCCATAAAAAGGAAATTTCTTCATTTTTGCTCCAAAATAAGGGGAATTTCTGCTTTTGTGCCTCTAAATAAGTGGAATTTCTGTATTTTTCCCCCAAAACAAAGAGAATTCCTGTCTTTTTTGCCCCAAAATAAAGAAAATTTCTAACTTATTACCCTGAAATAAGTGAAATTTCTGCAATTTTGCCCCAAAATAAAAGAAATTTTTGCCTTATTGCCCCCAAATAAGGGGAATTTCAGCCTTTTTACCTCAAAATAAGGGGAATTTTGCATTTATGCCTCAAAATATTAGGAATTTCTGCCTTTTTGCCCCAAAATAAGAAAATTTCTGCTTTTTTTCCCTGAAATAAGTGAAATTTCTGCAATTTTGCCTCAAAATTAGGGAAATTTCTGCCTTTTTGCCCCCAAATAAGGGGAATTTCAGCCTTTTTACCTCAAAAAAAGAAGAATTTCTGCATTTTTGTCACAAAATATTAGGAATTTCTGCCTTTTTTCCCAAAATAAGGAAAATTTCTGCCTTTTTTCTTAAATAAGTGAAATTTCTGCAATTTTGCCCCAAAATAAGTGAAATTTCTGCAATTTTGCCCCAAAATAAGTGAAATTTCTGCAATTTTGCCCCAAATTAAGGGAAATTTCTGGAATTTTGCCCCAAAATAAGTGGAATTTCTGAGTTTTGCCCTAAAATAAGAAGAATTTCTGTCTTTTTGCCCCAACATATAGAGAATTTCTGCCTTTTTGCCAAACAATTAGGGGAATTTCTGCAATTTTGCTCCAAAATACAGGGAATTACTGCCTTTTTGCCTGAAAATAAGAAGAATGCATACCTTTTTGCCATAAAAATGGGGAATTTCTTCATTTTTGCTCCAAAATAAGGAAAATTTCTGCATTTTTGCCTCTAAATAAGTGGAATTTCTGTCTTTTCCCCCAAAACAAAAGGAATTCCTTTCTTTTTTGCCCCAAAATAAGGAAAATTTCTGACTTACTACCCTGAAATAAGTGAAATTTCTGCAATTTTGCCCCAAAATAAAAAAAATTTTTTGCCTTTTTGCCCCCAAATAAGGGGAATTTCAGCCTTTTTACCTCAAAATAAGGGGAATTTTTGCATTTTTGCCACAAAATATTATTAATTTCTGCCTTTTTGCCCCAAAATAAGAAAATTTCTGCTTTTTTTTCTGAAATAAGTGAAATTTCTGCAATTTTGCCCCAAAATAAGTGAAATTTCTGCAATTTTGCCCCAAAATAAGGGAAATTTCTGGAATTTTGCCCAAAAATAAGTGGAATTTTTGAGTTTTGCCCCAAAATAAGGAGAATTTCTGTCTTTTTGCCCCAACATATAGGGAAATTTTGCCTTTTTGCCCCACAATTAGGGAAATTTCTGCAATTTTGCTCCAAAATACGGGGAATTTCTGCCTTTTTGCCCGAAAATAAAAAGAATGCATACCTTTTTGCCATAAAAAAGAGAAATTTCTGCAATTTTGCTCCAAAATAAAGGGAATTTCTGCTTTTTTGCCTCTAAATAAGTAAAATTTCTCTCTTTTTCCCCCTCAAAAAAGGGAATTTCTGTCTTTTTGGCCCCAAAATAAAGAAAATTTCTGACTTATTACCCTGAAATAAGTGAAATTTCTGAAATTTTGCCCCAAAATGAGGGAAATTTCTCCAATTTTGCCCCAAAATAAGGGAAATTTCTGGAATTTTGCCCCAAAATAAGTGGAATTTCTGAGTTTTGCCCCAAAATAAGGAGAATTTCTGTCTCTTTGCCCTAACATATAGGGAATTTCTGCCTTTTTGCACCACAATTAGGGGAATTTCTACAATTTTGCTCCAAAATACGGGGAATTTCTGCTTTTTAGCCCGAAAATAAGGGGAATTTATACCTTTTGCCACAAAAAAGGTAAATTTCTTCATTTTTGCTCCAAAATAAGGGGAATTTCTGCTTTTTGCCTCTAAATAAGTGGAATTTCTCTTTTTTTCTCTCAAAACAAAGAAAATTTCTGTCATTTTTGCCCCAAAATAAGCAAAATTTCTGACTTATTACACTGAAAATAGTGAAATTTCATCAATTTTGCCCCAAAATAAGAGAAATTTCTGCATTTCTGCCCCTAAATAAGGGGAATTTCAGCCTTTTTACCTCATAATAAGGGGAATTTCTGCATTTTTCCCACAAAATATTAGGAATTTCTGCCTTTTTGCCCCAAAATAAAGAAAATTTCTGCCTTTCTTCCCTGAAATAAGTGAAATTTCTGCAATTTTGCCCTAAAATAAGTGAAATTTCTGCAATTTTTCTCCAAAATAAGAAAAATTTCTGGAATTTTGCCCCAAAATATGTGAAATTTCTGAGTTTTGCCCCATAATAAGAAGAATTTCTGTCTTTTTGCCCCAACATATAGGGAATTTCTGCCTTTTGGCCCCACATTTAGGGGAATTTCTGCAATTTTGCTCCAAAATACGGGAAATTTCTGCCTTTTTGCCTGAAAATAAGAAGAATGCATTCCTTTTTGCCATAAAAAAGGGAAATTTCTTCATTTTTGCTCCAAAATAAGGGGAATTTCTTCTTTATTGCCTCTTAATAAGTAAAATTACTGTCTTTTTCCCACAAAACAAAAAGAATTTCTGTCTTTTTTGCCGCAAAATAAGAAAAATTTCTGACTTATTACCCTCAAATAATTGAAATTTCTGCAATTTTTTCCCAAAAAAAAAAAAGAAATTTCTGCCTTTTGCACCCAAATAAGGGGAATTCCAGCTTTTTTACCTCAAAATAAGGGGAATTTCTGCATTTTTGCCACAAAATATGAGAAATTTCTGCCTTTTTGCCACAAAATAAGAAAATTTCTGCTTTTTTTCCCTGAAATAAGTGAAATTTCTGCAATTTTGCCCTAAAATAAGAGAAATTTTTGCAATTTTGCCCCAAAATAAGTGAAATTTCTGCAATTTTTCTTCAAAATAAGAAAAATTTCTGGAATTTTGCCCCAAAATATGTGAAATTTCTGAGTTTTGCCCCAAAATAAGGAGAAATTCTGTCTTTTTGCCCCAACATATAGGGAATTTCTGCATTTTGGCCCCACATTTAGGGGAATTTCTGCAATTTTGCTCCAAAATACGGGGAATTTCAGCCTTTTTGCCCGAAAATAAGAAGAATGCATACCTTTTTGCCATAAAAAAGAAATTCCTTCATTTTTGCTCCAAAAAAAGGAATTTCTGCTTTTTTGCCTCTAAATAAGTGGAATTTCTGTTTTATTCCCCCAAAACAAAGGGATTTTTTGTATTTTTGCACCAAAATAAGGAAAAATTCTGACTTATTACCCTGAAGTAAGTGAAATTTCTGCAATTTTGCCCCAAAATAAGGGAAAATTCTGCCTTTTTGCCCCCAAATAAGGGGAATTTCAGCCTTTTTACCTCAAAATAAGGTGAATTTCTGCATTTTTGCCACAAAATATTAGGAATTTCTGCCTTTTTGCCCCAAAATAAGAAAATTTCTCCTTTTTTCCCTGAAATAAGTGAAATTTCTGCAATTTTGCCCCAAAATAAGTGAAATTTCTGCAATTTTGTCCCAAAATAAGGGAAATTTCTGGAATTTTGCCCCTAAATAAGTGGAATTTCTGAGTTTTGCCCCAAAATAAAAAGAATTTCTTTTTTTTTCCCCAACATATAGAGATTTTCTGCCTTTTTGCCCCACTATTAGGGGAATTTCTGCAATTTTGCCCCAAAATACGGGGAATTTCTGCCTTTTTGCCCGAAAATAAGAAGAATGCATACCTTTTTGCCATAAAAAGTAAATTTCTTCATTTTTGCTCCAAAATAAGGGGAATTTCTGCTTTTTTGCCTCTAAATAAGTGGAATTTCTGTCTTTTTCCCCCAAAACAAAGGGAATTCCTGTCTTTTTTGCCCCAAAATAAAGAAAATTTCTGACTTATTACCCTTAAATAAGTGAAATTTCTGCAATTTTGCCCCAAAATAAAGGAAATTTTTGCCTTATTGCCCCCAAATAAAAGGAATTTCAGCCTTTTTACCTCAAAATAAGGGGAATTTCTGCATTTATGCCACAAAATATTAGGAATTTCTGCCGTTTTACCCTAAAATAAGAAAATTTCTGCTTTTTTTCCCTGAAATAAGTGAAATTTCTGTAATTTTGCCCCAAAATAAGTGAAATGTCTGCAATTTTGCCACAAAATAAGGGAAATTTCTGGAATTTTGCCCAAAAATAAGTTTAATTTCTGAGTTTTGCACCAAAATAAGGAGAATTTCTGTCTTTTTGCCCCAACATATAGGCAATTTCTGCCTTTTTGCCCCACAATTAGGGGAATTTCTTCATTTTTGCTCCAAAATAAGGGGAATTTCTGCTTTTTTGCCTCTAATTAAGTGGAATTTCTGTCTTTTTCCCCCAAAACAAAGGGAATTTCTGTCTTTTTGCCCCAAAATAAGGAAAAATTCTGAATTTTTACCCTAAAGTAAGTGAAATTTCGGCAATTTTGTCCCAAAATAAGGGAAATTTCTGCATTTTTGCCCCCAAATAAGGGGAATTTCAGACTTTTTACCTCGAAATAAGGGATTTTCTGCATATTTGCCACAAAATATTAGGAATTTCTGCCTTTTGCCCCAAAATAAGGAAAATTTCTGCCTTTTTTCCTTGAAATAAGTGAAATTTCTGCAATTTTGCCCCAAAATAAGTGAAATTTCTGCATATTTGCCCCAAAATAAGTGAAATTTCTGCAATTTTGCCCCAAAATAAGGAAAATTTCTGGAATTTTGCCCCAAAATAAGTGGAATTTCTGAGTTTTGCCCCAAAATATAGAGAATTTCTGTCTTTTTGCCCCAACATATAGAGATTTTCTGCATTTTTGCCCCACAATTAAGGGAATTTCTGCAATTTTTCTCCAAAATACATGGAATTTCTGCCTTTTTGCCCGAAAATAAAAAGAATGCATACCTTTTTGCCTTAAAAAAAGGGAAATTTCTTCATTTTTGCTCCTAAATAAAGGGAATTTCGGCTTTTTTGCCTCTAAATAAGTGGAATTTCTGTCTTTTTCCCCCAAAACAAAGGGAATTCCTGTCTTTTTTGCCCAAAAATAAGGAAAAATTCTGACTTATTACTCTGAAGTAAGTGAAATTTCTGCAATTTTGCCCCAAAAGAAGGGAAATTTCTACTTTTTTGCTACCAAATAAAGGGAATTTCAGCCTTTTTACCTCGAAATAAGGGGAATTTCTACATTTTGCTACAAAATATTAGGAATTTCTGCCTTTTTGCCTCAATATAAGGAAAATTTCTGCCTTTTTTTCCTGAAATAAGTGAAATTTCTGCATTTTGCCCCAAAATAAGTGAAATTTCTGCATTTTGCCCCAAAATAAGTGGAATTTCTGAGTTTTGCCCCAAAATAAGAAGAATTTCTGTCTTTTTGCCCCAACATATAGAGAATTTCTGCCTTTTTGCCCCACAATTGGGGGAATTTCTGCAATTTTGCTCCAAAATATGGGGAATTTCTGCCTTTTTGCCCAAAAATAAGAAGAATGCAAACATTTTTGCCATAAAAAGAAATTTCTTCATTTTTGCTCCAAAATAAGGGGAATTTCTGCTTTTTTGCCTCTAAATAAGTGGAATTTCTGTATTTTTCCCCCAAAACAAAGGCAATTCCTGTCTTTTTTGCCCCAAAATAAAGAAAATTTCTAACTTATTACCCTGAAATAAGTGAAATTTCTGCAATTTTGCCCCAAAATAAAAGAAATTTTTGCCTTATTGCCCCCAAATAAGGGGAATTTCAGCCTTTTTACCTCAAAATAAGGGGAATTTCTGCATTTATGCCTCAAAATATTAGGAATTTCTGCCTTTTTGCCCCAAAATAAGAAAATTTCTGCTTTTTTTCCCTGAAATAAGTGAAATTTCTGCAATTTTGCCTCAAAATTAGGGAAATTTCTGCCTTTTTGCCCCCAAATAAGAGGAATTTCAGCCTTTTTACCTCAAAAAAAGAAGAATTTCTGCATTTTTGTCACAAAATATTAGGAATTTCTGCCTTTTTTCCCAAAATAAGGAAAATTTCTGCCTTTTTTCTTAAATAAGTGAAATTTCTGCAATTTTGCCCCAAAATAAGTGAAATTTCTGCAATTTTGCCCCAAAATAAGTGAAATTTCTGCAATTTTTCTCCAAAAAAAGAAAAATTTCTGGAATTTTGCCCCAAAATATGTGAAATTTCTGAGTTTTGCCCCATAATAAGAAGAATTTCTGTCTTTTTGCCCCAACATATAGGGAATTTCTGCCTTTTGGCCCCACATTTAGGGGAATTTCTGCAATTTTGCTCCAAAATACGGGAAATTTCTGCCTTTTTGCCTGAAAATAAGAAGAATGCATTCCTTTTTGCCATAAAAAAAGGGAAATTTCTTCATTTTTGCTCCAAAATAAGGGGAATTTCTGCTTTATTGCCTCTAAATAAGTAATATTTCTGTCTTTTTCCCACAAAACAAAAAGAATTTCTGTCTTTTTTGCCGCAAAATAAGAAAAATTTCTGACTTATTACCCTGAAATAAGTGAAATTTCTGCAATTTTTTCCAAAAAAAAAAAAATTTCTGCCTTTTTGCACCCAAATAAGGGGAATTCCAGGTTTTTTACCTCAAAATAAGGGGAATTTCTGCATTTTTGCCACAAAATATGAGAAATTTCTGCCTTTTTGCCCCAAAATAAGAAAATTTCTGCTTTTTTTCCCTGAAATAAGTGAAATATCTGCAATTTTGCCCCAAAATAAGAGAAATTTTTGCAATTTTGCCCCAAAATAAGTGAAATTTCTGCAATTTTTCTCCAAAATAAGAATAATTTCTGGAATTTTGCCCCAAAATATGTGAAATTTCTGAGTTTTGCCCCAAAATAAGGAGAAATTCTGTCTTTTTGCCCCAACATATAGGGAATTTCTGCCTTTTGGCCCCACATTTAGGGGAATTTCTGCAATTTTGCTCCAAAATACAGTAAATTTCTTCCTTTTTGTCCGAAAATAAGAAGAATGCATACCTTTTTGCCATAAAAAAGGGAAATTTCTTCATTTTTGCTCCAAAATAAGGGGAATTTCTGCTTTTTTGCCTCAAAATAAGTGGAATTTCTGTCTTTTTCCCCCAAAACAAAGGGAATTTCTGTATTTTTTTGCCCCAAAACAAGAAAAATTTCTGACTTATTACCCTGAAATAAGTGAAATTTCTGCAATTTTACCCCAAAATAAGGGAAATTTCTGCATTTTTGCTCCCAAATAAGAGGATTTTAAGCCTTTTTACCTCAAAATAAGGGGAATTTCTGCATTTTTGCCACAACATATGAGAAATTTCTGCCTTTTTGCCCCACAATAAGAAAAATTCTAATTTTTTTCCCTGAAATAAGTGAAATTTCTGCAATTTTGCCCCAATATAAGTGAAATTTCTGCAATTTTGCCCCAAAATAAGGGAAATTTCTGGAATTTTGCCCCAAAATAAGTGGAATTTTAGAGTTTTACCCCAAAATATGGAGAATTTCTGTCTTTTTGCCCAAACATATAGGGAATTTCTGCATTTTTGCCCCACAATTAGAGGAATTTCTGCAATTTTGCTGCAAAATATGGGGAATTTCTGCCTTTTTGCCTGAAAATAAGAAGAATGCATTCCTTTTTGCCATAAAAAAGATAAAATTCTTCATTTTTGCTCCAAAATATGGGGAATTTCTGCTTTATTGCCTCGAAATAAGTAAAATTTCTGTCTTTTTCCCACAAAACAATGGGAATTTCTGTCTTTTTTGCCGCAAAATAAGAAAAATTTTTGACTTATTATCCTGAAATAAGTGAAATTTCTGCAATTTTGCCCCAAAATAAAGGAAATTTCTGCCTTTTTTCCCCCAAATAAGGGGAATTTCAGCCTTTTGCCTCAAAATAAGGGGAATTTCTGCATTTTTGCCACAAAATATTAGAAATATCTGCCTTTCTGCCTCAAAATAAGGAAAATTTCTGACTTTTTGCCCTGAAATGAGATAAATTTCTAAAATTTTCCCCAAAATAAGGGAAATGTCTGCTTTTTGCCACAAAATAAGAGGAATTTCTTACTTTTTGCCCCCAAATAAGGGGAATTTCAGCCTTTTTACCTTAAAATAATGGGAATTTCTGCATTTTTACCCAAAATATGGGAAATTTCTGCATTTTGCCCAAAATAAGAAAAATTTCTGCAATTTTGTACCAAAATAAAAGAAATTTCTGCTTTTGCCCCCAAATAAGGGGAATTTCAGCCTTTTTACCTCAAAATAAGGGGAATTTCTGCTTTTTTGCCAAAAAATATTAGGAATTTCTGCCTTTTTGCCCCAAAATAAGAAAAATTTCTGCAATTTTTTACCAAAATAAAAGAAATTTCTGCCTTTTTGACCCAAAATAAGAAAATTTCTGCTTTTTTCTGAAATAAGTGAAATTTCTGCAATTTTGCCCCAAAATAAGTGAAATTTCTGAGTTTTGCCCCACAATAAGGAGAATTTCTGTCTTTTTGCCCCAACATATAGAAAATTTCTGCCTCTTTGCCCCACAATTAGGGGAATTTCTGCAATTTTGCTCCAAAATACGGGGAATTTCTGCCTTTTTGCCCGAAAATAAGAAGAATGCATACCTTTTTGCCATAAAAAATGGAAATTTCTTCATTTTTGCTCCAAAATAAGTGGAATTTCTGCTTTTTTGCCTCTAAATAAGAGGAATTTCTGTCTTTCTCCCTCAAAACAAAAGGAATTTCTGTCTTTTTTACCCCAAAATAAGAAAAATTTCTGACTTATTACTTTGAAGTAAGTGAAATTTCTGCAATTTTGCCCCAAAATAAGGGAAATTTCTGACTTTTTGCCCCCAAATAAGGGGAATTTCAGCCTTTTTACCTCAAAATAAGGGGAATTTCTGCATTTTGCCACAAAATATTAGGAATTTCTGCCTTTTTGCCCCACAATTAGGGGAATTTCTGCAATTTTGCCCCAAAATACAGGGAATTTCTGCCTTTGTGTCCAAAATAAGAAGAATGCATACCTTTTTGCCACAAAATAGGGAAATTTCTGCAATTTTGCTCCACAATAAGGGGAATTTCTGCTTTTTTGCCTCTAAATAAGTGGAATTACTCTCTTTTCTCCCCAAATCAAAGGGAATTTCTTTCTTTTTTGTCCCAAAATAAAAAAAAAATTTCTGACTTATTACCCTGAAATAAGTGAAATTTCTGCAATTTTGCCTCAAAATAAGAGAAATTTCTGCCTTTTTGCCCCCAAATAAGGAGAATTTCAGCATTTTTACCTCAACATAAAGGGAATTTCTGCATTTTTGCCCCAAAATATGGGAAATTTCTGCCTTTTTGAACCAAAATAAGAAAAATTTCTGCAATTTTGTACCAAAATAAAAGTAATTTCTGCTTCTTTGCCCCAAAATAAGAAAATTTCTGCTTTTTTTCTGAAATAAGTGAAATTTCTGCAATTTTGCCTCAAAATAATTGAAAGTTCTTAGTTTTGCCCCAAAGTAAGGAGAATTTCTGTCTTTTTGCCCCAACATATAGGGAATTTCTGCGTTTTCTAGCCACAATTAGAGGAATTTCTGCAATTTTGCTGCAAAATACAGGAAATATCTTCCTTTTTGTCCGTAAATAAGAAGAATGCATACCTTTTTGCCATAAAAAAGTGAAATTTCTTCATTTTTGTTCCAAAATAAGAAGAATTTCTGCTTTTTTGCCTCTAAATAAGTGGAATTTCTGTCTTTTCCCCCCAAAACAAAGGGATTTTCTGTTTTTTGGCCCCAAAATAAGGAAAATTTCTGACTTATTACCCGGAAATAAGTGAAATTTCTGCAATTTTTTCCCAAAATAAAAGAAAATTCTGCCTTTTTGCACCCAAATAAGGGGAATTTCAGCTTTTTTACCTCAAAATAAGGGGAATTTCTGCATTTTTGCCACAAAATATGAGAAATTTCTTCTCTTTTGCCCCAAAATAAGAAAATTTCTGCTTTTTTTCCCTGAAATACGTGAAATTTCTGCAATTTTGCCCCAAAATAAGTAAAATGTTTGCAATTCTGCCCCCAAAATAAGGGAAATTTCTGCAATTTTGCCCCAAAATAAGTGGAATTTCTGAGTTTTGCCCCAAAATAAAAAGAATTTCTGTCTTTTTGCCCCAACATATAGGGAATTTCAGCCTTTTTGCCCCACAATTAGGGGAATTTCTGCAATTTTGCTCCAAAATACAGGAAATTTCTGCCTTCGTGTCCAAAATAAGAAGAATGCATACCTTTTTGCCACAAAAAAGAGAAATTTCTGCAATTTTGCTCCAAAATAAGAAGAATTTCTGCTTTTTTGCCTTTATATAAGTAAAATTTCTGTCTTTTTCCCACAAAACTAAGGGAATTTCTGTCTTTTTGCTTCAAAATAAGAAAAATTTCTGACTTATTACCCTGAAATAAGTGAAATTTCTTCAATTTTGCCCCAAAATAAGGGAAATTTCTGCCTTTTTGCCCCCAAATAAGGGGAATTTCAGCCTTTTTACCTCAAAATAATAGGAATTTCTGCATTTTTGCCACAAAATATTAGGAATTTCTGCCTTTTTCCCACAAAATAAGGAAAATTTCTGACTTTTTGCCCTGAAATAAGTTAAATTTCTAAAATTTTTCCCCAAAATATGGGAAATGTCTGCTTTTCGCCCCAAAATAAAGGGAATTTCTTACTTTTTGCCCCCAAATAAGGGGAATTTCAGCCTTTTTACCTCAAAATAATGGAAATTTCTGCATTTTTGCATCAAAATATGGTAAATTTCTGCCTTTTGCCCAAAATAATGGAAATTTCTGCATTTTTGCCCCAAAATATGGAAAATTTCTTCCTTTTTGCCCCCAAATAAGGGGAATTTCAGCCTTTTTACCTCAAAATAAGGGGAATTTCTGCATTTTTGCCCCAAAATATGGGAAATTTCTGCCTTTTTGCCCCAAAATAAGAAAAATTTCTGCAATTTTGTACAAAAATAAAAGAAATTTGTGCCTTTTTGCCCCAAAATAAAAAAAATTCTGCTTTTTTTCTGAAATAAGTGAAATTTCTGCAATTTTGCCCCAAAATAAGGAAAATTTCTGCCTTTATGCCCCCAAATACGGGGAATTTAAGCCTTTTTACCTCAAAATAAGGGGAATTTCTGCATTTTTGCCCCAAAATATGGGAAATTTCTGCCTTTTTGCCCCGAAATAAGAAAATATCTGCTTTTTTCCATGAAATAAGTGAAATTTCTGCAATTTTGCCAAAAAATAAGTGAAATTTCTGCAATTTTGCCACAAAATAAAAGAAATTTCTGGAATTTTGCCCCAAAATAATTGGAATTTCTGAGTTTTGCTCCAAAATAAGGAGAATTTCTGTCTTTTTGCCCCGAAATAAGGAAAATTTCTGACTTATTACCCTGAAATAAGTGAAATTTCTGCAACTTTGCCCCAAAATAAGAGAAATTTCTGCCTTTTTGCCCCCGAATAAGGGGAATTTCAGCCTTTTTACCTCAAAATAAAGGAACTTTCTGCATTTTTGCCACAAAATATTAGGAATTTCTGCATTTTGCCAAAAAATAAAAAAAAATTTCTGCCTTTTTTCCCTGAAATAAGTGAAATTTCTGCAATTTTGCCCCAAAATAAGTGAAATTTCTGCAATTTTGCCCCAAAATAAGGGAAACTTCTGGAATTTTTCCTTAAAATAAGTGGAATTTCATTGTTTTGCCCCAAAATAAGGAGAATTTCTGTCTTTTTGCCCTAACATATAGGGAATTTCTGCCTTTTTGCCACACAATTAGGGGAATTTCTGCAATTTTGCTCCAAAATAAAGGGAATTTCTTCTTTTTAGCCTGAAAATACGGGGAATGTATACCTTTTGCCACAAAAAAGGGAAATTTCTTCATTTTTGCTTTAAAATAAAAGGAATTTCTGCTTTTTTACCTTCAAAAATGTGGAATTTCTGTCTTTTTCCCCTAAAAACAAAGGGAATTTCTGTCTTTTTGCCCCAAAATAAAGAAAATTTCTGACTTATTACCCTGAAATAAGTGAAATTTCTGAAATTTTGCCCCAAAATAAGGGAAATTTCTGCCTTTTTGCCCCCAAATAAGGGGAATTTCAGCCTTTTTACCTCAAGATAATGATAATTTCTGCATTTTTGCCCCAAAATATGGGATATTTCTGCCTTTTTGCCCCAAAATAAGAAAAATTTCTGCAATTTTGTACCAAGATGAAAGAAATTTCTGCCTTTTTGCCCCAAAATAAGAAAATTTCTGCTTTTTTTTTTCTGAAATAAGTGAAATTTCTGCAATTTTGCCCCAAAATAAGGGAAATTTCTGGAATTTTGCCCCAAAATAAGTGGAAATTCTGAGTTTTGCTCCAAAATAAGGAGAATTTCTGTCTTTTTGCCCCAACATATAGGGAATTTCTGCCTTTTTGCCCCACAATTAGGGGAATTTCTGCATATTTGCTCCAAAATAACGTGGAATTTCTGCCTTTTTGCCCGAAAATAAAAAGAATGCATAACTTTTTGCAATAAAAAAGGGAAATTTCTGCAATTTTGTTCCAAAATAAGGGGAATTTCTGTTTTTTTGCCTCTAAATAAGTGGAATTTCAGTCTTTTTCCCCCAAAACAAAGAGAATTTCTGTCTTTTTTGCCCCAAAATAAGGAAAATTTCTGACTTATTACCCTGAAATAAGTGAAATTTCTGCAATTTTGCCCCAAAATATGAGAAATTTCTGCCTTTTTGCCCCCGAATAAGGGGAATTTCAGCCTTTTTTACCTCAAAATAAAAGGAATTTCTGCATTTTTGCCACAAAATATTAGGAATTTCTGCATTTTGCCCAAAAATAAAAAATATTTCTGCCTTTTTTCCCTGAAATAAGTGAAATTTCTGCAATTTTGCCCCAAAATAAATAAAATTTCTGCAATTTTGCCCGAAAATAAACGAAATTTCTGGAATTTTGCTCCAAAATAAGTGGAATTTCAGAGTTTTGCCCCAAAATAAGGAGAATTTCTGACTTTTTGCCCTAACATATAGGGAATTTCTGCCTTTTTGCCCCACAATTAGGGGAATTTCTGCAATTTTGCTCCAAAATAAAGGGAATTTCTGCTTTTTAGCCTGAAAATAAGGGGAATGTATACCTTTTGCCACAAAAAAGGGAAATTTTTCATTTTTGCTCCAAAATAAAAGAAATTTCTGCTTTTTTGCCTTCAAAAATGTGGAATTTCTGTCTTTTTCCCCTAAAAACAAAGGGAATTTCTGTCTTTTTTGCCCCAAAATTAAGAAAATTTCTGACTTATTACCCTGAAATAAGTGAAATTTCTGAAATTTTGCCCCAAAATAAGGGAAATTTCTGCCTTTTTCCCCCCAAATAAGGGGAATTTCAGCCTTTTTACCTCAAGATAATGATAATTTCTGCATTTTTGCCCCAAAATATGGGATATTTCTGCCTTTTTGCCCCAAAATAAGAAAAATGTCTGCAATTTTCTACCAAGAGAAAAGAAATTTCTGCCTTTTTGCCCCAAAATAAGAAAATTTCTGCTTTTTTTTCTGAAATAAGTGAAATTTCTGCAATTTAGCCCCAAAATAAAGGAAATTTCTGGAATTTTGCCCCAAAATAAGTGGAATTTCTGAGTTTTGCCCCAAAATAAGGAGTATTTCTGTCTTTTTGCCCCAACATATAGGGAATTTCTGCCTTTTTGCCCCACAATTAGGGGAATTTCTGCAATTTTGCTCCAAAATACGGAAAATTTCTGCCTTTTTGCTGGAAAATAAGAAGAATGCATAACTTTTTGCCATAAAAAAGGGAAATTTTTTCATTTTTGCTCCAAAATAAGGGGAATTTCTGCTTTTTTGCTCCTAAATAAGTAGAATTTCTAACTTTTTCCCCCAAACAAAGGGAATATCTGTCCTTTTTGCCCCAAAATAAGGAATATTTCTGATTATTACCCCGAAATAAGTGAAATTTCTGCAATTTTGCCCCAAAATGAGAGAAAATTTCTGCTTTTTTGCCCCCAAATAAGGGGAATGTCAGCCTTTTTACCTCAAAATAAAGGGAATTTCGGCATTTTTGCTACAAAATATTAGGAATTTCTGCCTTTTTGCCCCAAAAGAAGAGAAATTTCTGGAATTTTGCCCCAAAATAAGTGAAATTTCTGAGTTTTGCCCCAAAATAAGGAGAATTTCTGTCTCTTTGACCCAACATATAGGGAATTTCTGCCTTTTTGCCCCACAATTAGGGGAATTTCTGCAATTTTGCTATAAAATACGGCGACTTTCTGCCTTTTTGCCCGAAAATAAGAAGAATGCATTTTTTTTGGCATAAAAAAGGGAAATTTCTTTATTTTTGCTCCAAAATAAGGGAAATATCTGCTTTTTTGCCACAAAATATGAGAAATTACTGCCTTTTTGCCCCAAAATGAGACAAATTCTGCTTTTTTTCCCAGAAATAAGTGAAATTTCTGCAATTTTGCCCCAAAATAAGTGAAATTTCTGCAATTTTGCCCCAAAATAAGGGAAATTTCTGGAATTTTGCCACAAAATACGGGGAATTTCTGCCTTTTTGCCTGAAAATAAGAAGAATGCATTACTTTTTGCCATAAAAAAGGGAAATTTCCTCCTTTTTCCTCCAAAATAAGAGGAATTTCTGCTTTTTTGCCTCTAAATAAGTAAAATTTCTGTCTTTTTCTCACAAAACAAAGAAAATTTCTGTCTTTTTTGCCGCAAAATAAGAAAAATTTTTGACTTATTACCATGAAATAAGTGAAATTTCTGCAATTTTGCCCCAAAATAAGGGAAATTTCTTCCTTTTTGCCCCAAAATAAGAAAATTTCTGCTTTTTTTCCCTGAAATAAGTGAAATTTCTGCACTTTTGCCCCAAAATAAGTGAAATTTTTGCAATTTTGCCCCAAAATAAGTGGAATTTCTGAGTTTTGCCCCAAAATAAGGAGAATTTCTGTCTTTTTGCCCTAACATATAGGGAATTTCTGCCTTTTTTCCCCACAATTAGGGAAATTTCTGCAATTTTGCTCCAAAATACAGGGAACTTCTGCCTTTTTATTCAAAATAAGAAGAATTCATACCTTTTTGCCACAAAAAAGGGAAATTTCTGCAATTTTGCTCCAAAATAATGTGAATTTCTGCTTTTTTGCCTCTAAAAGTGGAATTACTCTCTTTTCCCCCCAAAACAAAGGGAATTTCTGTCTTTTTTGTCCCAAAATAAAAAAATTTCTGACTTATTACCCTGAAATAAGTGAAATTTCTGCAATTTTGCCTCAAAATAAGGGAAATTTCTGCTTTTTTGCCCCCAAATAAGGGGAATTTCAGCCTTTTTACCTCAAAATAAGGGGAATTTCTGCATTTTTGCCCAAAAATATGGGAAAGTTCTGCCTTTTTGCCCCAAAATAAGAAAAATTTCTGCAATTTTGTACTAAAATAAAAGTAATTTCTGCCTTTTTGCCCCAAAATAAGAAAATTTCTGCTTTTTTTACTGAAATAAGTGAAATTTCTGCAATTTTGCCCAAAAATAAGTGAAATTTCTGAGTTTTGCCCCACAATAAGGAGAATTTCTGTCTTTTTGCCCCAACATATAGGGAATTTCTGCCTTTTTCCCCACAATTAGAGGAATTTCTGCAATTTTGCTCCAAAATACGGGGAATTTCTGCCTTTTTGCCCGAAAATAAAAAGAATGCATAACTTTTTGCAATACAAAAGGGAAATTTCTGCAATTTTGCTCCAAAATAAGGGGAATTTCTGCTTTTTTGCCTCTAAATAAGTGGAATTTCAGTCTTTTTCCCCCAAAACAAAGAGAATTTCTGTCTTTTTTGCCCCAAAATAAGGAAAATTTCTGACTTATTACCCTGAAATAAGTGAAATTTCTGCAATTTTGCCCCAAAATATGAGAAATTTCTGCGTTTTTGCCCCCGAATAAGGGGAATTTCAGCCTTTTTTACCTCAAAATAAAAGGAATTTCTGCATTTTTGCCACAAAATATTAGGAATTTCTGCTTTTTGCCCAAAAATAAAAAAAATTTCTGCCTTTTTTCCCTGAAATAAGTGAAATTTCTGCAATTTTGCCCCAAAATAAATGAAATTTCTGCAATTTTGCCCGAAAATAAGGGAAATTTCTGGAATTTTGCTCCAAAATAAGTGGAATTTCAGAGTTTTGCCCCAAAATAAGGAGAATTTCTGACTTTTTGCCCTAACATATAGGGAATTTCTGCCTTTTTGCCCCACAATTAGGGGAATTTCTGCAATTTTGCTCCAAAATAAAGGGAATTTCTGCTTTTTAGCCTGAAAATAAGGGGAATGTATACCTTTTCCCACAAAAAAGGGAAATTTCTTCATTTTTGCTCCAAAATAAAAGAAATTTCTGCTTTTTTGCCTTCAAAAATGTGGAATTTCTGTCTTTTTCCCCTAAAAACAAAGGGAATTTCTGTCTTTTTTGCCCCAAAATTAAGAAAATTTCTGACTTATTACCCTGAAATAAGTGAAATTTCTGAAATTTTGCCCCAAAATAAGGGAAATTTCTGCCTTTTTCCCCCCAAATAAGGGGAATTTCAGCCTTTTTACCTCAAGATAAGGGGAATTTCTGCATTTTTGCCCCAAAATATGGGATATTTCTGCCTTTTTGCCCCAAAATAAGAAAAATGTCTGCAATTTTCTACCAAGAGAAAAGAAATTTCTGCCTTTTTGCCCCAAAATAAGAAAATTTCTGCTTTTTTTCTGAAATAAGTGAAATTTCTGCAATTTAGCCCCAAAATAAAGGAAATTTCTGGAATTTTGCCCCAAAATAAGTGGAATTTCTGAGTTTTGTCCCAAAATAAGGAGTATTTCTGTCTTTTTGCCCCAACATATAGGGAATTTCTGCCTTTTTGCCCCACAATTAGGGGAATTTCTGCAATTTTGCTCCAAAATACGGAAAATTTCTGCCTTTTTGCTGGAAAATAAGAAGAATGCATAACTTTTTGCCATAAAAAAGGGAAATTTTTTCATTTTTGCTCCAAAATAAGGGGAATTTCTGCTTTTTTGCTCCTAAATAAGTAGAATTTCTATCTTTTTCCCCTCATACAAAGGGAATATCTGTCCTTTTTGCCCCAAAATAAGGAATATTTCTGATTATTACCCTGAAATAAGTGAAATTTCTGCAATTTTGCCCCAAAATGAGAGAAAATTTCTGCTTTTTTGCCCCCAAATAAGGGGAATGTCAGCCTTTTTACCTCAAAATAAAGGGAATTTCGGCATTTTTGCTACAAAATATTAGGAATTTCTGCCTTTTTGCCCCAAAAGAAGAGAAATTTCTGGAATTTTGCCCCAAAATAAGTGAAATTTCTGAGTTTTGCCCCAAAATAAGGAGAATTTCTGTCTCTTTGACCCAACATATAGGGAATTTCTGCCTTTTTGCCCCACAATTAGGGGAATTTCTGCAATTTTGCTATAAAATACGGTGACTTTCTGCCTTTTTGCCCGAAAATAAGAAGAATGCATTTTTTTGGCATAAAAAAGGGAAATTTCTTTATTTTTGCTCCAAAATAAGGGGAATATCTGATTTTTTGCCACAAAATATGAGAAATTACTGCCTTTTTGCCCCAAAATGAGACAAATTCTGCTTTTTTTCCCAGAAATAATTGAAATTTCTGCAATTTTGCCCCAAAATAAGTGAAATTTCTGCAATTTTGCCCCAAAATAAGGGAAATTTCTGGAATTTTGCCACAAAATACGGGGAATTTCTGCCTTGTTGCCTGAAAATAAGAAGAATGCATTACTTTTTGCCATAAAAAAGGGAAATTTCCTCATTTTTGCTCCAAAATAAGAGGAATTTCTGCTTTTTTGCCTCTAAATAAGTAAAATTTCTGTCTTTTTCCCACAAAACAAAGAAAATTTCTATCTTTTTTGCCGCAAAATAAGAAAAATTTTTGACTTATTACCCTGAAATAAGTGAAATTTCTGCAATTTTGCCCCAAAATAAGGGAAATTTCTGCCTTTTTGCCCCAAAATAAGAAAATTTCTGCTTTTTTTCCCTGAAATAAGTGAAATTTCTGCACTTTTGCCCCAAAATAAGTGAAATTTTTGCAATTTTGCCCCAAAATAAGTGGAATTTCTGAGTTTTGCCCCAAAATAAGGAGAATTTCTGTCTTTTTGCCCTAACATATAGGGAATTTCTGCCTTTTTTCCCCACAATTAGGGAAATTTCGGCAATTTTGCTCCAAAATACAGGGAACTTCTGCCTTTTTATTCAAAATAAGAAGAATTCATACCTTTTTGCCACAAAAAAGGGAAATTTCTGCAATTTTGCTCCAAAATAAAGTGAATTTCTGCTTTTTTGCCTCTAAAAGTGGAATTACTCTCTTTTCCCCCCAAAACAAAGGGAATTTCTGTCTTTTTTGTCCCAAAATAAAAAAAATTTCTGACTTATTACCCTGAAATAAGTGAAATTTCTGCAATTTTGCCTCAAAATAAGGGAAATTTCTGCTTTTTTGCGCTCAAATAAGGAAAATTTCAGCCTTTTTACCTCAAAATTAGGGGAATTTCTGCATTTTTGCCCAAAAATATGGGAAAGTTCTGCCTTTTTGCCCCAAAATAAGAAAAATTTCTGCAATTTTGTACTAAAATAAAAGTAATTTCTGCCTTTTTGCCCCAAAATAAGAAAATTTCTGCTTTTTTTACTGAAATAAGTGAAATTTCTGCAATTTTGCCCAAAAATAAGTGAAATTTCTGAGTTTTGCCCCACAATAAGGAGAATTTCTGTCTTTTTGCCCCAACATATAGGGAATTTCTGCCTTTTTCCCCACAATTAGAGGAATTTCTGCAATTTTGCTCCAAAATACGGGGAATTTCTGCCTTTTTGCCCGAAAATAAGAATGCATACCTTTTTGCCATAAAAAAGGCAAATTTCTTCATTTTTGCTCCAAAATAAGGGGAATTTCTTCTTTTTTGCCTCTAAATAAGTGGAATTTCTATCTTTTTCCCCCAAAACAGAGGGAATTTCTGTATTTTTTGCCCCAAAATAAGGAAAATTTCTGAAGTATTACCCTGTAATAAGTGAAATTTCTGCAATTTTGCCCCAAAATAAGGGAAATTTCTGCCTTTTTGCCCCCAAATAAGGGGAATTTCATCCTTTTTACCTCAAAATAAGGGGAATTTCTGTATTTTTGCCACAAAATATTAAGAATTTCTGGCTTTTTGCCCCAAAATAAAAAAATTTTCTGCTTTTTTCCCTGAAATAAGTGAAATTTCTGCAATTTTGCCCCAAAATAAGTGAAATTTCTGCAATTTTGCCCCAAAATAAGGGAATTTTCTGGAATTTTGCCCCAAAATAAGTGGAATTTCAGAGTTTTGCCCCAATTAAGGAGAATTTCTGTATTTTTGCCCAAACATATATGGAATTTCTGCCTTTTTGTCCCACAATTAGGGGATTTTCTGCAATTTTGCTCCAAAATAAATGGAATATCTGCTTTTTAGCCTGAAAATAAGGGGAATGTATACCTTCTGCCACAAAAAAGAGAAATTTCTTCTTTTTGCTCCAAAATAAAAGGAATTTCTGCTTTTTTGCCTCTAAAAATGTGGAATTTCTGTCTTTTTCCCCTAAAAACTAAGGGAATTTCTGTCTTTTTTGCCCCAAATAAGGAAAATTTCTGACTTTTACCCTGAAATAAGTGAAATTTCTGAAATTTTGCCCCAAAATAAGGGAAATTTCTGCCTTTTTGCCCCCAAATAAGGGGAATTTCAGCCTTTTTACCTCAAGATAATTGGAATTTCTGCATTTTTGCCCTCAAATACGGGGAATTTCAGCCTTTTTAAATCAAAACAAGGGGAATTTCTGCATTTTTGCCCCAAATATGGGAAATTTCTGCCTTTTTGCCTCAAAATAAGAAAATTTCTGCTTTTTTCCATGAAATAAGTGAAATTTCTGCAATTTTGCCCCAAAATAAGTGAAATTTCTGCAATTTTGCTTCAAAATAAGGGAAATTTCTGGAATTTTGCCTCAAAATAAGTGGAATTTCTAAGTTTTGCCCTAAAATAAGGAGAATTTCGGTCTTTTTGGCCCCCAAATAAGGGGAATTTCAGCCTTTTTACCTCAAAATAAAGGGAAATTCTGCCTTTTTGCCACAAAATATTAGGAATTTCTGAATTTTTGCCCCAAAATAAGGGAAATTTCTGTATTTTGCCCCAAAATAAGTGGAATTTCTGAGTTTTGCCCCATAATTTGGAGAATTTCTGCCTTTTTGCCCCAACATATAGGGAATTTCTACCTTTTTGCCCGACAATTAGGGGAATTTCTGCAATTTTGCTCTAAAATACGAGGAATTTCTGCCTTTTTGCCCGAAAATAAGAAGAATGCATACCTTTTTGCCATAAAAAGGGAAATTTCTTCATTTTTGCTCCAAAATAAGGGGAATTTCTGCTTTTTGCCTCTAAATAAGTGGAACTTCTGTCTTTCTCCCCCAAAACAAAAAGAATTTCTGTCTTTTTTGCCCCAAAATATATAAAATACTGATTTATTACTTTGAAGTAAGTGAAATTTCTACAATTTTGCCCCAAAATAATGGAAATTTCTCCTTTTTTGCCCCCAAATAAAGGGAATTTCCGCCTTTTTACCTCAAAATAAGGAGAATTTCGGCATTTTTGCTACAAAATATTAGGAATTTCTGCCTTTTTGCCCGAAAAGAAGGGAAATTTCTGGAATTTTGCCCAAAATAAGTGGAATTTCTGAGTTTTGCCCCAAAATAAAGAGAATTTCTGTCTTTTTGACCCAACATATAGGGAATTTCTGCCTTTTTCCCCCACAATTAGGGGAATTTCTGCAATTTTGCTATAAAATACGGTGAATTTTTGCCTTTTTGCCCGAAAATAAGAAGAATGCATACCTTTTTGCCATAAAAAGGGAAATTTCTTCATTTCTGCTCCAAAATAAGGGGAATTTCTGCTTTTTTCCTCTAAATAAGTGGAATTTCTGTCTTTTTCCCCAAAACAAAAGGAATTTCTGTCATTTTTACCCCAAAATAAGGAAAATTTCTGACTTATTACTTTGAAGTAAGTGAAATTTCTGCAATTTTGCCCCAAAATAAGGGAAATTTCTGCCTTTTTGCCCCCAAATAAGAGGAATTTCAGCCTTTTTACCTCAAAATAAGGGGGATTTCAGCATTTTTGCCACAAAATATTAGGAATTTCTACATTTCTGCCCCAAAATAAGGAAAATATCTGACTTTTTGCTCTGAAATAAGTTAAATTTCTAAAATTTTTCCCGAAAATAAGGGAAATGTCTGTTTTTTGGCACCAAAATAATGGGAATTTCTTACTTTTTGCCCCCAAATAATAAGAATTTCAGCCTTTTTACCTCAAAATAAAAGGAATTTCTGCATTTTTGCCCAAAAATATGGTAAATTTCTGCCTTTTTGCCCAAAATAAGAAAAATTTCTGCAATTTTGTACCAAAATAAAAGAAATTTCTGCCTTTTTGCCTCAAAATAAGAAAATTTCTGCATTTTTTTCCCTGAAATAAGTGAAATTTCTGCAATTTTGCTCCAAAATAAGTGAAATTTCTGCTATTTTGTCCCACAATAAGGGAAATTTCTGGAATTTTGCCCCAAAATAAGTGGAATTTCTGAGTTTTGCCCCAAAATAGGAGAATTTCTGTCTTTTTGCCCCAACATATAGGGAATTTCTGCCTTTTTGCCCCACAATTAGGGGATTTCTGAAATTTTGCTCCAAAATACGAGGAATTTCTGCCTTTTTGCCCGAAAATAAAAGAATGCATAATTTTTTGCCATAAAAAAGGGAAATTTCTTCATTTTTGCTCCAAAATAAGGGGAATTTCTGCTTTCTTGCCTCTAAATAAGTGGAATTTCTGTCTTTTTCCCCCAAAACAAAGAGAATTTCTTTTTTTTGGCCCCAAAATAAGGAAAATTTCTGACTTATTACCCTGAAATAGATGAAGTTTCTGAAATTTTGCCCCAAAATAAGAGAAATTTCTGACTTTTTGCCTCCAAATAAGGGGAATTTGAGCCTTTTTACCTCAAAATAAAGGGAATTTCTGCATTTTTGCCCCAAAATATGGGAAATTTCTGCCTTTTGGCCCCAAAATAAGAAAAATTTCTGCAATTTTGTACAAAAATAAAAAAAAATTCTGCCTTTTTGCCCCAAAATAAGAAAATTTCTGCTTTTTTTGAAATAATTGAAATTTCTGCAATTTTGCCCCAAAATAAGTGTAATTTCTGAGTTTTGCCCCAAAATAAGTAGAATTTCTGTCTTTTTGCCCCAACATATAGGGAATTTCTGCATTTTTGCCCAACAATTAGGGGAATTTCAGCAATTTTGCTTTAAAATACGGGGAATTTCTGCCTTTTTGTCCGAAAATGAGAAGAATGCATACCTTTTTGCCATAAAAAAGGGAAATTTCTTCATTTTTGCTCCAAAATAAGGGGAATTTCTGCTTTTTTGCCTCTAAATAAGGGAAATTTCTGTCCTTTTCCCGAAAAACAAAGGGAATTTCTGTCTTTTTTGCCCCAAAATAAGGAAAATTTCTGACTTTTTACCTTTAAATAAGTGAAATTTCTGCAATTTTGCGCCAAAATATGGGAAATTTCTGCCTTTTGCCCCAAAATAAGAAAATTTCTGCTTTTTTCCATGAAATAAGTGAAATTTCTGCAATTTTGCCCCAAAATAAATGGCATTTCTGAGTTTTGCCCCAAAAAAAGGAGACTTTCTGTCTTTTTGCCCCAACATATAGGGAATTTCTGCCTTTTTGCCCCAAAATTAGGGGAATTTCTGCAATTTTGCTCCTAAATACGAGGAATTTCTGCCTTTTGTCTGAAAATAAGAAGAATGCATACCTTTTTGCCATAAAAAAGGGAAATTTCTGCAATTTTGCTCCAAAATAAGGGGAATTGCTGCTTTTTTGCCTCTAAATAAGTGGAATTTTTGTCTTATTCCCCCAAAACAAAGAGAATTTCTGTCTTTTTTGCCCCAAATTAAGGAAAATTTCTGACTTATTACTCTGAAATAAGTGAAATTTCTGCAATTTTGCCCCAACATATAGGGAATTTCTGCCTTTTTGCCCCCAAATAAGGGGAATTTCAGCCTTTCTACCTCAAAATAAGGGGAATTTCTGCATTTTTGTCACAAAATATTAGGAATTTCTGCATTTTGCCCAAAAATAAGGAAAATTTCTGCCTATTTTCCCTGAAATAAGTGAAATTTCTGCAATTTTGCCCCAAAATTAGTGAAATTTCTGCAATTTTGCCACAAAATAAGTGAAAATTTCTGCAATTTTGACCCAAAATAAGGGAAATTTCTGGAATTTTGCCCCAAAATAAGTGGAATTTCAGAGTTTTGCCCCAAAATAAGGAGAATTGTTGTCTTTTTGCGCTAACATATAGGGAATTTCTGCCTTTTTGCCCCACAATTAGGGGAATTTCTGCAATTTTGCTCCAAATAAAGGGAATTTCTGCTTTTTAGCCTGAAAATAAGGGGAATGTATACCTTTTGCCACGAAAAAAGGGAAATTTCTTCATTTTTACTCCAAAATAATAGAAATTTCTGCTTTTTTGCCTCCAAAAATGTGGAATTTCTGTCTTTTTCCCCTAAAAACAAAGGAAATTTCTGTCTTTTTTGCCCCAAAATAAGGAAAATTTCTGACTTATTACCCTGAAGTAAGTGAAATTTCTGCAATTTTGCCCCAACATAAGGGAAATTTCTGCCTTTTTGCCCCCAAATAAGGGGAATTTCAGCCTTTTTACCTCAAGAAAATGGGAATTTCTGCATTTTTGCCCCAAAATATCGGAAATTTCTGACTTTTTGCCACAAAATAAAAAAATTTCTGCAATTTTGTACCAAGATAAAAGAAATTTCTGCCTTTTTGCCCCAAAATAAGAAAATTTCTGCTTTTTTTTTCTGAAATAAGTGAAATTTCTACAATTTTGCCCCAAAATAAGTGAAATTTCTGCAATTTTGCCCCAAAATAAAGGAAATTTCTGGAATTTTGACCCAAAATAAGTGGAATATCTGAGTTTTGCCCCAAAATAAGGAGAATTTCTGTCTTTTTGCCCCAACATATAGGGAATTTTTGCCTTTTTGCCCCATAATTAGGGGAATTTCTGAAATTTTGCTCCAAAATACGGAAAATTTCTGCCTTTTTGCTGGAAAATAAGAAGAATGCATAACTTTTTGCTATAAAAAAGGGAAATTTCTTCATTTTTGCTCCAAAATAAGGGGAATTTCTGCTTTTTTGCTTCTGAATAAGTAGAATTTCTGTCTTTTTCCCTCAAAACAAAGGGAATTTCTGTCTTTTTGCCCCAAAATAAGGAATATTTCTGATTATTACCCTGAAATAAGTGAAATTTCTGCAATTTTGCCCCGAAATAAGAAAAAATTTCTGCTTTTTTGCCCCCAAATAAAAGGAATTTTAGCCTTTTTACCTCGAAATAAGGGGAAATTCTGCATTTTTGCCACAAAATATTAGGAATTTCTGCCTTTTTGCCCCAAAATAATGAAAATTTCTATTTTGCCCCAAAATAAGTGGAATTTCTGAGTTTTGCCCCAAAATAAAGAGAATTTCTGCCTTTTTGCCCGAACATATAGGGAATTTCTGCCTTTTTGCCCCCAAATAAGGGGAATTTCAGCCTTTCTACCTCAAAGTAAGGGGAATTTCTGCATTTTTGTCACAAAATATTAGGAATTTCTGAATTTTGCCCAAAAATAAGGAAAATTTCTGCCTATTTTCCCTGAAATAAGTGAAATTTCTGCAATTTTGCCCCAAAATTAGTGATATTTCTGCAATTTTGCCCCAAAATAAGTGAAAATTTCTGCAATTTTGACCCAAAATAAGGGAAATTTCTGGAATTTTGCCCCAAAATAAGTGGAATTTCAGAGTTTTGCCCCAAAATAAGGAGAATTGTTGTCTTTTTGCGCTAACATATAGGGAATTTCTGCCTTTTTGCCCCACAATTAGGGGAATTTCTGCAATTTTGCTCCAAAATAAAAGGAATTTCTGCTTTTTAGCCTGAAAATAAGGGGAATGTATACTTTTTGCCACAAAAAAAGGGAAATTTCTTCATTTTTGCTCCAAAAAAATAGAAATTTCTGCTTTTTTGCCTCCAAAAATGTGGAATTTCTGTCTTTTTCCCCTAAAAACAAAGGAAATTTCTGTCTTTTTTGCCCCAAAATAAGGAAAATTTCTGACTTATTACCCTGAAGTAAGTGAAATTTCTGAAATTTTCCTTCAAAATAAGGGAAATTTCTGCCTTTTTGCCCCCAAATAAGAGGAATTTCAGCCTTTTTACCTCAAGAAAATGGGAATTTCTGCATTTTTGCCCCAAAATATCGGAAATTTCTGACTTTTTGCCCCAAAATAAAAAAATTTCTGCAATTTTGTACCAAGATAAAAGAAATTTCTGCTTTTTTGCCCCAAAATAAGAAAATTTCTGCTTTTTTTTCTGAAATAAGTCAAATTTCTACAATTTTGCCCCAAAATAAGTGAAATTTTTGCAATTTTGCCCCAAAATAAAGGAAATTTCTGGAATTTTGACCCAAAATATGTGGAATTTCTGAGTTTTGCCCCAAAATAAGGAGAATTTCTGTCTTTTTGCCCCAATATATAGGGAATTTCTGCCTTTTTGCCCCACAATTAGGGGAATTTCTGCGATTTTGCTCCAAAATACGGAAAATTTCTGCCTTTTTGCTGGAAAATAAGAAGAATGCATAACTTTTTGCTATAAAAAAGGGAAATTTCTTCATTTTTGCTCCAAAATAAGGGGAATTTCTGCTTTTTTGCTTCTGAATAAGTAGAATTTCTGTCTTTTTCCCCCAAAACAAAGGGAATTTCTGTCTTTTTGCCCCAAAATAAGGAATATTTCTGATTATTACCCTGAAATAAGTGAAATTTCTGCAATTTTGCCCCGAAATAAGAAAAAATTTCTGCTTTTTTGCCCCCAAATAAAAGGAATTTTAGCCTTTTTACCTCGAAATAAGGGGAATTTCTGCATTTTTGCCACAAAATATTAGAAATTTCTGCCTTTTTGCCCCAAAATAATGAAAATTTCTATTTTGTCCCAAAATAAGTGGAATTTCTGAGTTTTGCCCCAAAATAAAGAGAATTTCTGCCTTTTTGCCCCAACATATAGGGAATTTCTGCCTTTTTGCCCCACAATTAGGAGAATTTCTGCAATTTTGCTCTATAATACGAGGAATTTCTGCCTTTTTGCCCGAAAATAAGAAGAATGCATACCTTTTTGCCATAAAAAGGGAAATTTCTTCATTTTTGCTCCAAAATAAGGGGAATTTCTGCTTTTTTGCCTTTAAATTAGTGGAATTTCCCTTTTTCTCCCCCAAAACAAAGGGAATTTCTGTCTTTTTTACCCCAAAATAAGGAAAATTTCTGACTTATTACTTTGAAGTAAATGAAATTTCTGCAATTTTGCCCCAAAATAAGGGAAATTTCTGCCTTTTTGCCCCCAAATAAGGGGAATTTCAGCCTTTTTACCTCAAAATAAGGTGAATTCCTGCATTTTTGCCACAAAATATTAGGAATTTCTGCCTTTCTGCCCCAAAATAAGGAAAATTTCTGACTTTTTTCCCTGAAATAAGTTAAATTCCTAAAATTTTTCCTGAAAATAAGAGAAATGTCTGCTTTTGGCACCAAAATAATGGGAATTTCTTACTTTTTGACCCCAAATAATAGGAATTTCAGCCTTTTTACCTCAAAATAAAAAGAATTTTTGCATTTTTGCCCCAAAATATGGGAAATTTCTGCCTTTTTGCCCAAAATAAGAAAAATTTCTGCAATTTTGTACCAAAATAAAAGAAATTTCTGCCTTTTTGTCTCAAAATAAGAAAATTTCTGCATTTTTTCCCTGAAATAAGTGAAATTTCTGCAATTTCGCCGCAAAATAAGTGAAATTTCTGCAATTTTGCCCCAAAATAAGGGAAATTTCTGGAATTTTGCCCCAAAATAAGTGTAATTTCCGAGTTTTGCCCCAAAATAAGGAGAATTTCTGTCTTTTTGCCCCAACATATAGGGAATTTCTGCCTTTTTGCCCCACAATTAGGGTAATTTCTAAATTTTGCTCCAAAATACGGGGAATTTCTGCCTTTTTGCCCGAAAATAAAAAGAATGCATAACTTTTTTCCATAAAAAAGGGAAATTTCTTCATTTTTGCTCCAAAATAAGGGGAATTTCTGCTTTTTTGCCTCTTAATAAGTGGAATTTCTGTCCTTTTACCCCAAAACAAAGGGAATTTCTGTCTTTTTTTCCCCAAAATAAGGAAAATTTCTGACTTATTACCCTGAAATAAGTGAAATTTCTGCAATTTTGCCCCAAAATAAGGGAAATTTCTGCCTTTTTGCCCCCAAATAAGGGGAATTTCAGCCTTTTTACCTCAAAATAAAAGGAATTTCTGCATTTTTGCCCCAAATAATGGGAAATTTCTGCCTTTTGCGCCAAAATAAGAAAATTTCTGTTTTTTTCCATGAAATAAGTGAAATTTCTGATATTTTGCCCCAAAATAAGTGAAATTTCTGCAATTTTGCCCCAAAATAAGGGAAATTTCTGGAATTATGCCCCAAACTAAGTGGAAATTCTGAGTTTTGCCCTAAAATAAGGAGACTTTCTGTCTTTTTGCCCCAACATTTAGGGAATTTCTGCCTTTTTGCCCCAAAATTAGGGGAATTTCTGCAATTTTGCTCAAAAATACGAGGAATTTCTGCCTTTTGCCCGAAAATAAGAAGAATGCATACGTTTTTGCCATAAAAAAGGGAAATTTCTGCAATTTTGCTCCAAAATAAGGGGAATTGCTGCTTTTTTGCCTCTAAATAAGTGGAATTTTTGTCTTATTCCCCCAAAACAAAGAGAATTTCTGTCTTTTTTGCCCCAAATTAAGGAAAATTTCTGACATATTTCCCTCTAATAAGTGAAATTTCTGAAATTTTGCCCCAAAATAAAAGAAATTTCTGCCTTTTTGCTCCCAAATAAGGGAAATTTCAGCCTTTTTACCTCAAAATAAGGCGAATTTCTGCATTTTTGTCACAAAATATTAGGAATTTCTGCATTTTGCCCAAAAATAAGGAAAATTTCTGCCTTTTTTCCCTGAAATAAGTGAAATTTCTGCAATTTTGCCCCAAAATAAGTGAAATTTCTGCAATTTTGCCCCAATATAAGTGAAATTTCTGCAATTTTGCCTCAAAATAAGGTAAATTTCTGGAATTTTGCCCCAAAATAAGTGGAATTTCAGAGTTTTGCCCCAAAATAAGTAGAATTTCTGTCTTTTTGCCCTAACATATAGGGAATTTCTGCCTTTTTGCCCCACAATTAGGGGAATTTCTGCAATTTTGCTCCAAAATAAAGGGAATTTCTGCTTTTTAGCCTGAAAATGAGGGGAATGTATACCTTTTGCCACAAAAAAGGGAAATTTCTTCATTTTTGCTCCAAAATAAAAGGAATTTCTGCTTTTTTGCCTCCAAAAATGTGGAATTTCTGTCTTTTTCCCCTAAAAACGAAGGAAATTTCTGTCTTTTTTGCTCCAAAATAAGGAAAATTTCTTACTTATTACCCTGAAATAAGTGAAATTTCTGAAATTTTGCTTCAAAATAAGGGAAATTTCTGCCTTTTTGCCCCCAAATAAGGGGAATTTCAGCATTTTTACCTCAAGATAATGGGAATTTCTGCATTTTTCCCCAAAATATCGGAAATTTCTGCATTTTTGCCCCAAAATAAGAAAAATTTCTGAAATTTTGTACCAAGATAAAAGAAATTTCTGCCTTTTTGCCCCAAAATAAGAAAATTTCTGCTTTTTTTTTCTGAAATAAGTGAAATTTCTACAATTTTGCCCCAAAATAAGTGAAATTTCTGCAATTTTGCCAGAAAATAAGGGAAATTTCTGGAATTTTGCCCCAAAATATGTGGAATTTCTGAGTTTTGCCCCAAAATAAGGAGAATTTCTTTCATTTTGCCCCAACATATAGGGAATTTCTGCCTTTTTGCCCCACAATTAGAGGAATTTCTGCAATTTTGCTCCAAAATACAGAAAATTTCTACCTTTTTGCTGGAAAATAAGAAGAATGCATAACTTTTTGCTATAAAAAATGAAACTTCTTCATTTTTGCTCCAAAATAAGGGGAATTTCTGTTTTTTGCTTCTAAATAAGTAGAATTTCTGTCTTTTTCCCCCAAAACAAAGGGAATTTCTGTCCTTTTTGGCCCAAAATAAGGAATATTTCTGATTATTACCCTGAAATAAGTGAAATTTCTGCAAATTTGCCCCAAAATAAGAAAAAATTTATGCTTTTTTGCCCCCAAATGAGGGGAATTTCAGCCTTTTTACCCCAAAATAAGGGGAATTTCTGCATTTTTGCCACAAAATATTAGGAATTTCTGCCTTTTTGCCACAAAATAAGGGAAATTTCTGGAATTTTGCCCCAAAATAAGTGGAATTTCTGAGTTTTGCCCCAATATAAGAATTTCTACCTTTTTGCCCCACCATATAGGGAATTTCTGCCTTTTTGCCCCACAATTAGGGGAATTTCTGCAATTTTGCTCTAAAATACGAGGAATTTCTGCCTTTTTGCCGAAAGTAAGAAGAATGCATATTTTTTGCCATAAAAAGGGAAATTTCTTCATTTTTGCTCCAAAATAAGGGGAATTTCTGCTTTTTTGCCTCTAAATTAGTGGAATTTCTCTCTTTCTCCCCCAAAACAAAGGGAATTTTTGTTTTTTTACCCCAAAATAAGGAAAATTTCTGACTTATTACTTTGAAGTAAGTGAAATTTTTGCAATTTTGCCCCAAAATAAGGGAAATTTCTGCCTTTTTGCCACCAAATAAGGGGAATTTCAGCCTTTTTACCTCAAAACAAGGGGAATTTCTGCATTTTTGCCACAAAATATTAGGAATTTCTGCCGTTCTGCACCAAAATAAGGAAAATTTCTGACTTTTTGCCCTTAAATAAGTTAAATTTCTAAAATTTTTCCTGAAAATAAGAGAAAAGTCTGCTTTTGGCACCAAAATAATGGCAATTTCTTACTTTTTGCCCCCAAATAAGAGGAATTTCATCCTTTTTACCTCAAAATAAAAGGAAGTTTTGCATTTTTGCCCCAAAATATGGGAAATTTCTGCCTCTTTGCCCAAAATAAGAAAAATTTCTGCAATTTTGTACCAAAATAAAAGAAATTTCTGCCTTTTTGCCTCAAAATAAAATTTCTGCATTTTTTCCCTGAAATAAGTGAAATTTCTGCAATTTCGCCCCAAAATAATTGAAATTTCTGCAATTTTGCCCCAAAATAAGGGAAATTTCTGGAATTTTGCCCCAAAATAAGTGAAATTTCTGAGTTTTGCCCCAAAATAAGGAGAATTTCTGTCTTTTTGCCCCAACATATAGAAAATTTCTGCCTTTTGCCCCACAATTAGGGGAATTTCTGAAATTTTGCTCCAAAATACGGAGAATTTCTGCCTTTTTGCCCGAAAATAAAAAGAATGCATAACTTTTTGCCATAATAAAGGGAAATTTCTTCATTTTTGCTCCAAAATAAGGGGAATTTCTGCTGTTTTGCCTCTAAATAAGTGGAATTTCTGTCTTTTTCCCCCAAAACAAAGAGAATTTCTGTCTTTTTTGCCCAAAAATAAGGAAAATTTCTTACTTATTACCCTGAAATAAATGATGTTTCTGCAATTTTGCCCCAAAATAAGAGAAATTTCTGCCTTTTTGCCTCCAAATTAGGGGAATTTGAGCCTTTTTTCCTCAAAATAAAGGGAATTTCTGCATTTATACCCCAAAATATGGGAAATATCTGCCTCTTGGCCCCAAAATAAGAAAAATTTCTGCAATTTTGTACCAAAATAAAAAAAAAAAAATTCTGCCTTTTTTCCCCAAAATAAGAAAATTTCTGCTTTTTTCTGAAATAAGTGAAATTTCTGCAATTTTGCCACAAAATAAGTGAAATTTCTGAGTTTTGCCCCACAATAAGGAGAATTTCTGTCTTTTTGCCCCAACATATAGGGAATTTCTGCTTTTTTGCCCAACAATTAGGGGAATTTCAGCAATTTTGCTTTAAAATACGGGGAATTTCTTCCTTTTTGTCTGAAAATGAGAAGAATGCATACCTTTTTGCCATAAAAAAGGGAAATTTCTTCATTTTTGCTCCAAAATAAAGGGAATTTCCTCTTTTTTGCCTCTAAATAAGTGGAATTTCTATCTTTTTACCCCAACACAAAGGGAATTTCTGTCTTTTTTGCCCCAAAATAAGGAAAATTTCTGACTTATTACCCTGAAATAAGTGAAATTTCTGCAATTTTGTCCAAAATAAGGGATATTTCTGCCTTTTGCCTCCAAATAAGGAAAATTTCAACCTTATTACCTCTAAATATTAGGAATTTTTGCTTTTTTGCCTCTAAATAAGTGGAATTTCTTTCATTTTCCCCAAAATCAAAGGGAATTTCTGTCTTTTTTGCCCCAAAATAAAGAAAATTTCTGACTTATTACCCTGAAATAAGTGAAATTTCTGACTTTTTTCCCCAAAATATGGGAAATTTCTGCCTTTTTGCCCCCAAATAAGAAAAATTTCTGCAATTTTGTACCAAAATAAAAGAAATTTCTGCCTTTTTGCCACAAAATAAGAAAATTTCTGCTTTTTTTTCCTGAAATAATTGAAATTTCTGCAATTTTGCCCCAAAAATGAGTGAAATTATTGCAATTTTGCCCCCAAATAAGGGAAATTTCTGGAATTTGCTACAAAATAAGTGGAATTTCTGAGTTTTGCCCCAAAATAAGGAGAATTTTTGTCTTTTTGCCCCAACATATAGGGAATTTCTGCTTTTTTGCCCAAGAATCAGGGGAATTTTTGCAATTTTGCTCCAAAATACGGGGAATTTCTGCCTTTTTGTACTAAAATAAGAAGAATGCATACATTTTTGCCATAAAAAAAGGAAATATCTTCATTTTTGCTCCAAAATAAGGGGAATTTCTGCTTTTTTGCCTCTAAATTAGTGGAATTTCTCTCTTTCTCCCCCAAAACAAAGGGAATTTCTATCTTTTTTGGCCCAAAATAAGGAAAATTTCTGACTTATTACCCTGAAGTAAGTGAAATTTCTGCAATTTTGCCCCAAAATAAGGGAAATTTCTGCCTTTTTGCCCCCAAATAAGGGGAATTTCAGCCTTTTTACCTCAAAATAAGGGGAATTTCTGCATTCTTGCCACAAAATATTGGGAATTTCTGCCTTTTTGCCCCAAAATAAGGAAAATTTCTGACTTTTTGCCCTGAAATAAGTTAAATTCTTAAAATTTTTCCCCAAAATAAGGGAAATGTCTGCTTTTTGCCCCCAAATAATGGGAATTATTTACTTTTTGCCCCAAATAAGGGGAATTTCAGCCTTTTTACCTCAAAATAAGGGGAATTTCTGCATTTTTGCCCCAAAATATGGGAAATTTCTGACTTTTTCCCCCAAAATAAGAAAATTTCTCCTTTTTTCCCCTGAAATAAGTGAAATTTCTGCAATTTTGCCCCAAAATAAGGGAAATTTCTGGAGTTTTGCCCCAAAATAAGTGGAATTTCTGAGTTTTGCTCCAAAATAAAGGGAATTTCTGTCTTTTTGCCCCAACATATAGGGAATTTCTGCTTTTTTGCCTAACAATTAGGGGAATTTCTGCAATTTTGCTCCAAATTACGGGGAATTTCTTTCTTTTTGTACGAAAATAAGAAGAATGCATACCTTTTTGCTATAAAAAAGGGAAATTTCTTCATTTTTGCTCCAAAATAAGGGGAATTTCTGCTTTTTTGCCTCTAAATAAGTGGAATTTCTGTCTTTCTCCCCCAAACAAAGGGAATTTCTGTCTTTTTTGCCCCAAAATAAGGAAAATTTCTGACTTATTACGCTGAAGTAAGTGAAATTTCTGCAATTTTTCCCCAAAATAAGGGAAATTTCTGCCTTTTGGCCCCCAAATAAGGGGAATTTCAGGCTTTTTACCTCAAATTAATAGGAATTTCTGTATTTTTGCCACAAACGAGTAAGAGTTTCTGCCTTTTTGCCCCAAAATAAGGAAAATTTCTGATTTTTGCCCTGAAATAAGTTAGATTTCTAAATTTTTTCCCCAAAATAATGGAAATGTCTCCTTTTTGCCCCAAAATAAGGGGAATTTCTTACTTTTGGCCCCCAAATAAGGGGAATTTCAGCCTTTTAACCTCAAAATAAGGGGAATTTCTGCATTTTTGACCAAAATATAGGAAATTTCGGCCTTTTTGCCCAAAATAAGAAAAATTTCTGCTATTTTGTACCATAATAAAAGAAATTTCTGTTTTTTTGCCCCAAAATAAGAAAATTTCTGACTTTTTGCCATGAAATAAGTTAAATTTCTAAAATTTTTCCCCAAAATAAGGGAAATGTCTGCTTTTTGCCCCCAAATAATGGGAATTTTTTACTTTTTGCCCCAAAATAAGGGGAATTTCAGCCTTTTTACCTCAAAATAAGGGGAATTTCTGCATTTTTGCCACAAAATATGGGAAATTTCTGACTTTTTGCCCCAAAATAAGAAAATTTCTCCTTTTTTCCCCTGAAATAAGTGAAATTTCTGCAATTTTGCCCCCAAATAAGGGAAATTTCTGGATTTTTGCCCCAAAATAAGTGGAATTTCTGAGTTTTGCTCCAAAATAAGGGGAATTTCTGTCTTTTTGCCCCAACATATAGGGAATTTCTGCTTTTTTGCCTAACAATTAGGGGAATTTCTGCAATTTTGCTCCAAAATACGAGGAATTTCTTTCTTTTTGTACGAAAATAAGAAAAATGCATACGTTTTTGCTATAAAAAAGGGAAATTTCTTCATTTTTGCTCAAAAATAAGGGGAATTTCTGCTTTTTTTCCTCTAAATAAGTGAAATTTCTGTCTTTTTCCCCCAAAACAAAGGGAATTTCTGTCTTTTTTGATCCAAAATAAAAACAATTTCTGACTTATTACCCTGAAATAAGTGAAATTTCTGCAATTTTGCCCATAAATAAGGGAAATTTCTGCCTTTTTGCCCCAAAATACAGGAAAATTTCAGACTTTTTATTTCAAAATAAGAGGAATTTCTGCATTTTTGCACTAAAATATTGGAAATTTCTGCATTTTTGCCCTAAAATAGAAAATTTCTCCTTTTTTCCATGAAATAAGTGAAATATCTGCAATTTTGCCCAAAATTAATGAAATTTCTGCAATTTTGCCCCAAAATAAGGGAAATTTCTGGAATTTTGCCCCAAAATAAGTGGAATTTCTGAGTTTTGCCTCAAAATAAGGAGAATTTCTGCCTTTTTGGCCCATCATATAGGGAATTTCTGCCTTTTTGCACCACAATTAGCGGAAATTCTGCAATTTTGCTCCAAAATATGGGGAATTTCTGCTTTTTAGCCCAAAATAAGTGGAATGTATACCTTTTGCCACAAAAAAAGGGAAATTTCTTCATTTTTGCTCCAAAATAAGGGGGAATTTCTCCTTTTTTGCCTATAAATAAGTGGAATTTCTGTCTTTTTCCCCCAAAACAAAGGGAATTTCTGTCTTTTTTGCCGCAAAATAAGGAAAATTTCTGAATTATTACCCTGAAATAAGTTAAATTTCTGCAATTTTTCCTCAAAATAAGGGAAATTTCTGCCTTTTTGCCCTCAAATAGGAGTAATTTCAGCCTTTTTACCTCAAAATAAGGGGAATTTCTGCATTTTTGCCCCAAAATACAAGGAATTTCTGCCTTTTTGCCCGAAAATAATAAGAATGCATACTTTTTTTGCCATAAAAAAGGGAAATTTCTTCACTTTTGCTCCAAAATAAGGGGAATTTCTGCTTTTATGCCTCTAAATAAGTGGAATTTCTGTCTTTTTCCCCCAAAACAAAGGGAATATCTGTCTTTTTTTGCCCCAAAATAAGGAAAATTTCTGTCTTATTACCCTGAAATAAGTGAAATTTCTGCAATTTTAGCTCAAAATAAGTGAAATTATTGGAATTTTGCCCCAAAATAAGTGGAATTTCTGAGTTTTGACCCAAAATAAGGAGAATTTCTGTCTTTTTGCCCCAACATATATGGAATTTCTGCCTTTTTGCCCAACAATTAGAAGAATTTCTGTAATTTTGCTCCAAAATACAGAGAATTTCTGCCTTTTTGCCCGAAAATAAGAAGAATGCATACCTTTTTCCCATAAAAAGGGAAATTTCTTTATTTTTGCTCCAAAATAAGGGGAATTTCTGCTTTTTTGCCTCTAAATTAGTGGAATTTCTGTCTTTTTCCCCCAAAACAAAGGAAATTTCTGTCTTTTTTGCCCCAAAATAAGGAAAATTTCTGACTTATTACCCTGAAGTAAGTGAAATTTCTGAAATTTTGCCCCAAAATAATGGAAATTTCTGCCTTTTGGCACCCAAATATGAAGAATTTCAGCCTTTTTACCTCAAAATAATAGGAATTTCTGTATTTTTGCCACAAACGATTAAGAATTTCTGCTTTTTTGCCCCAAAATAAGGAAAATTTCTGACTTTTTGCCCTGAAATAAGTTAAATTTCTAAATTTTTTCCCCAAAATAATGGAAATGTCTGCTTTTTGCCCCAAAATAAGGGGAATTTCTTACTTTTTGCCCCCAAATAAGGGGAATTTCAGCCTTTTTACCTCAAAATAAGGAGAATTTCTGCATTTTTGACCCAAAATATGTGAAATTTCTGCCTTTTTGCACAAAATAAGAAAAATTTCTGCTATTTTGTACCATAATAAAAGAAATTTCTGCTTCTTTGCCCTGAAATAATTGAAATTTCTGCAATTTTGCCCCAAAATGAGTGAAATTTCTGCAATTTTGCCCCAAAATAAGGGAAATTTCTGGAATTTTCCCACAAAATAAGTGGAATTTCTGTGTTTTGCCCCAAAATAAGGAGAATTTCTGTCTTTTTGCCCCAACATATAGGGAATTTCTGCCTTTTTGCCCCACAATTAGGGGAATTTCTGCAATTTTGCTCCAAAATATGGGGAATTTCTGCCTTTTTGCCCCCAAATAAGGAGAATTTCAGCCTTTTTACCTCAAAATAAGGGGAATTTCTGCATTCTTGCCACAAAATATTGGGAATTTCTTCCTTTATGCCCCAAAATAAGGAAAATTTCTGACTTTTTGCACTGAAATAAGTTAAATTTTTAAAATTTTTCCCCAAAATAAGGGAAATGTCTGCTTTTTGCCCCAAAATAATGGGAATTTCTTACTTTTTGCACCCAAATAATGGGAATTTCAGCCTTTTTACCTCAAAATAAGGGAAATTTCTGCATTCTTGCCCCAAAATATGAAAAATTTCTACCTCTTGCCCAAAATAAGAAAAATTCTGCTTTTTTTCCATGAAATAAGTGAAATTTCTGCAATTTTGCCCCAAAATAAGTGAAATTTCTGGAATTTTGCCCCAAAATAAGGGAAATTTCTGGAATTTTGCCCCAAAATAAGTGGAATTTCTGAGTTTTGCCTCAAAATAAGGAGAATTTCTGTATTTTTGCCCCAACATATAGGGAATTTCTGCCTTTTTGCCCCACAATTAGGGGAATTTCTGTAATTTTGCTCCAAAATACGGGGAATTTCTGCCTTTTTGCCCGAAAATAAGAAGAATGCATACCTTTTTGCCATAAAAAGGGAAATTTCTTCATTTTTGCTCCAAAATAAGGGGAATTTCTCCTTTTTTGCCTCTAAATTAGTGAAATTTCTGTCTTTTTCCCCCAAAACAAAGGGAATTTCTGTCTTTTTTGCCCCAAAATAAGGAAAATTTCTGACTTATTACCCTGAAATAAGTGAAATTTCTGCAATTTTGCCCCGAAATAAGGGGAAATTTCTGCCTTTTGCCCCCAAATAAGGAAAATTTCAGCCTTATTACCTCTAAATATGGGGAATTTCTGCTTTTTTGCCTCCCAATAAGTGGAATTTCTTTCCTTTTCCCCCAAAACAAAAAGAATTTCTGTCTTTTTATTCCCAAAATAAGGAAAATTTCTGACTTATTACACTGAAATATGTGAAATTTCTGCAATTTTGCCTCAAAATAAGGGAAATTTCTGCCTTTTTGCCCCCAAATACGGGGAACTTCAGCCTTTTTACCTCAAAATAAGGGGAATTTCTGCATTTTTTCCCCAAAATATGGGAAATTTCTGCCTTTTTGCCCCAAAATAAGAAAATTTCTGCTTTTTTCCATGAAATAAGTGAAATTTCTGCAATTTTGCCCCAAAATAAGTGAAATTTCTGCAATTTTGCGCCAAAATAAAGGAAATTTCTGGAATTTTGCCCCAAAATAAGTGGAATTTCTGAGTTTTGCCCCAAAATGAGGAGAATTTCTGTCTTTTTGCCCCAACATATAGGGAATTTCTGCCTTTTTGCTTCACAATTACAGGAATTTCTGCAATTTTGATCCAAAATACGGGGAATTTCTGACTTTTTGCCTAAAAATAAGAAGAATGCATACATTTTTGCCATAAAAAAGGAAAATTTCTGCAATTTTGCTCCAATATAAGGGGAATTTCTGCTTTATTGCCTCTAAATTAGTGGAATTTCTGTCTTTTTCCCCCAAAACAAAGGGAATTTCTGTCTTTTTTGCCCCAAAATAAGGAAAATTTCTTACTTATTACCCTGAAATAAGTGAAATTTCTGCAATTTTGCCCCAAAATAAGGGGAAATTTCTGCCTTTTGCCCCCAAATAAGGAGAATTTCAGCCTTTTTACCTCAAAATAAGGGGAATTTCTGCATTCTTGCCACAAAATATTGGGAATTTCTGCCTTTTTGCCCCAAAATAAGGAAAATTTCTGACTTTTTGCACTGAAATTATTTAAATTTCTAAAATTTTTTCCCCAAAATAAGGGAAATGTCTGCTTTTTGCCCCAAAATAATGGGAATTTCTTACTTTTTGCCCCCAAATAATGGGAATTTCAGCCTTTTTACCTCAAAATAAGGGGAATTTCTGCATTCTTGCCCCAAAATATGAAAAATTTCTGCCTTTTTGCCCAAAATAAGAAAAATTCTGCTTTTTTTCCATGAAATAAATGAAATTTCTGCAATTTTGCCCCAAAATAACTGAAATTTCTGCAATTTTGCCCCAAAATAAGGGAAATTTCTGGAATTTTGCCCCAAAATAAGTAGAATTTCTGAGTTTTGCCTCAAAATAAGGAGAATTTCTGTATTTTTGCCCCAACATATAGGGAATTTCTGCCTTTTTGCCCCACAATTAGGGGAATTTCTGTAATTTTGCTCCAAAATACGGGGAATTTCTGCCTTTCTTTCCCGAAAATAAGAAGAATGCATACCTTTTGCCATAAAAAGGGAAATTTCTTCATTTTTGCTCCAAAATAAGGGGAATTTCTGCATTTTTGCCCTAAAATATGGGAAATTTCTGACTTTTTGCCCCAAAATAAAAAAATTTCTCCTTTTTCTCCTGAAATAAGTGAAATTTCTGCAATTTTGCCCCAAAATAAGGGAAATTTCTGGAATTTTGCCCCAAAATAAGTGTAATTTCTGAGTTTTCACCCAAAATGAGGAGAATTTCTGTCTTTTTGCCCCAACATATAGGGAATTTCTAATTTTTGGCCTAACAATTAGAGGAATTTCTGCAATTTTGCTTCAAAATACAGGGAATTTCTGCCTTTTTGTACGAAAAAAGAAGAATGCATACCTTTTTGCCATAAAAAAGGGAAATTTCTTCATTTTTGCTCCAAAATAAGGGGAATTTCTGCTTTTTTTCCTCTAAATATTTGGAATTTCTGTCTTTTTCCCCCAAGAAAAGGGAATTTCTGTCCTTTTTGCTCCAAAATAAAAACAATTTCTGACTTATTACCCTGAAATAAGTGAAATTTCTGCAATTTTGCCCCAAAATAAGGGAAATTTCTAGAATTTTGCCCCAAAATAAGTGGAATTTCTGAGTTTTGCCTCAAAATAAGGAGAATTTCTGTATTTTTGCCCCAACATATAGGGAATTTCTGCCTTTTTGCCCCACAATTAGGGGAATTTCTGTAATTTTGCTCCAAAATACGGGGAATATCTGCCTTTTTGCCCGAAAATAAGAAGAATGCATACCTTTTTGCCATAAAAAGGGAAATTTCTTCATTTTTGCTCCAAAATAAGGGGAATTTCTGCTTTTTTGCCTCTAAATTAGTGGAATTTCTGTCTTTTTCCCCCAAAACAAAAGGAATTTCTGTCTTTTTTGCCCCCAAATAAGGAAAATTTCTGACTTATTTCCCTGAAATAAGTGAAATTTCTGCAATTTTGCCCCAAAATAAGGGGAAATTTCTGCCTTTTGCCCCCAAATAAGGAAAATTTCAGCCTTATTACCTCTAATTATGGGGAATTTCTGCTTTTTTGCCTCCCAATAAGTGGAATTACTTTCCTTTTCCCCCAAAACAAAAAGAATTTCTGTCTTTTTATTCCCAAAATAAGGAAAATTTCTGACTTATTACACTGAAATATGTGAAATTTCTGCAATTTTGCCCCAAAATAAGGGAAATTTCTGCCTTTTTGCCCCCAAATACGGGGAACTTCAGCCTTTTTACCTCAAAATAAGGGGAATTTCTGCATTTTTTCCCCAAAATATGGGAAATTTCTGCCTTTTTGCCCCAAAATAAGAAAAATTCTGCTTTTTTCCATGAAATAAGTGAAATTTCTGCAATTTTGCCCCAAAATAAGTGAAATTTCTGCAATTTTGCGCCAAAGTAAGGGAAATTTTTGGAATTTTGCCCCAAAATTATTGGAATTTCTGAGTTTTGCCCCAAAATAAGGAGAATTTCTGTCTTTTTGCCCCAACATATAGGGAATTTCTGCCTTTTTGCTTCACAATTAGGGGAATTTCTGCAATTTTGCTCCAAAATACGGGGAATTTCTGCCTTTTTGCCCAAAAATAAGAAGAATGCATACATTTTTGCCATAAAAAAGGAAAATTTCTGCAATTTTGCTCCAATATAAGGGGAATTTCTGCTTTTTTGCCTCTAAATAAGTGGAATTTCTGTCTTTTTCCCCCAAAACAAAGGGAATTTCTGTCTTTTTTGCCCCAAAACAAGGAAAATTTCTGACTTATTACCCTGAAGTAAGTGAAGTTTCTGCAATTTTGCCCCAAAATAAGGGAAATTTCTGCCTTTTTGCCCCCAAATAAGGAGAATTTCAGCCTTTTTACCTCAAAATAAGGGGAATTTCTGCATTCTTGCCACAAAATATTGGGAATTTCTGCCTTTTTGCCCCAAAATAAGGAAAATTTCTGACTTTTTGCACTGAAATTAGTTAAATTTCTAAAATTTTTTTCTCGAAATAAGGGAAATGTCTGCTTTTTGGCTCAAAATAATGGGAATTTCTTACTTTTTGCCCCCAAATAATGGGAATTTAAGCCTTTTTACCTCAAAATAAGGGGAATTTCTGCATTCTTGCCCCAAAATATGAAAAATTTCTGCCTTTTTGCCCAAAATAAGAAAAATTCTGCTTTTTTTCCATGAAATAAATGAAATTTCTGCAATTTTGCCCCAAAATAACTGAAATTTCTTCAATTTTGCCCCAAAATAAGGGAAATTTCTGGAATTTTGCCCCAAAATAAGTGGAATTTCTGAGTTTTGCCTCAAAATAAGGAGAATTTCTGTATTTTTGCCCCAACATATAGGGAATTTCTGCCTTTTTGCCCCACAATTAGGGGAATTTCTGTAATTTTGCTCCAAAATACGAGGAATTTCTGCCTTTCTTTCCCGAAAATAAGAAGAATGTCTGCTTTTTGGCTCAAAATAATGGGAATTTCTTACTTTTTGCCCCCAAATACGGGGAATTTCAGACTTTTTATTTCAAAATAAGGGGAATTTCTGCATTTTTGCACCAAAATATAGGAAATTTCTGCATTTCTTGCCCCAAAATAAGAAAATTTCTGCTTTTTTCCATGAAATAAGTGAAATTTCTGCAATTTTGCCCCAAAATTAATGAAATTTCTGCAATTTTGCCCCAAAATAACGGAAATTTCTGGAATTTTGCCCCAAAATAAGTGGAATTTCTGAGTTTTGCCACAAAATAAGGAGAATTTCTGCCTTTTTGCCCCAACATATAGGGAATTTCTGCCTTTCTGCCCCACAATTAGGGGAATTTCTGCAATTTTGCTCCAAAATACGGGGAATTTCTGCCTTTTTCTGAAAATGAGAAGAATGCCTACCTTATTGCCATAAAAAAGGTAAATTTCTGCAATTTTGCTCCAAAATAAGGGGAATTTCTGCTTTTTTGCCTCTAAATTAGTGGAATTTCTGTGTTTTTCCTCCAAAACAAAGGGAATTTCTGTCTTTTTTGCCCCAAAATAAGGAAAATTTCTGACTTATTACCCTGAAATAAGTGAAATTTCTGCAATTTTGCCCCAAAATAAGAGAAATTTCTGCCTTTTTGCCGCCAAATAACGGGAATTTCAGTCTTTTTACCTCAAAATAAGGGGAATTTCTGCATTTTTGTCCCAAAATAAGGGATATTTCTTCCTTTTTTTCCCAAAATAAGAAAAATTCTGCAATTTTGTACCAAAATAAAAGAAATTTTTGCCTTTTTGCCCCAAAATAAGAAAATTTCTGCTTTTTTCCATGAAATAAGTGAAATTTCTGCAATTTTGCCCCAAAATAAGTGAAATTTCTGCAATTTTGCGCCAAAATAAGGGAAATTTTTGGAATTTTGCCCCAAAATAATTGGAATTTCTGAGTTTTGCACCAAAATAAAGAGAATTTCTGTCTTTTTGCCCCAATATATAGGGAATTCTGCCTTTTTGCTTCACAATTAGGGGAATTTCTGCAATTTTGCTCCAAAATACGGGGAATTTCTGCCTTTTTGCCCGAAAATAAGAAGAATGCATACATTTTTGCCATAAAAAAGGGAAATTTCTGCAATTTTGCTCCAAAATAAGGGGAATTTCTGCTTTTTTGCCTCTAAATAAGTGGAATTTCTGTTTTTTCCCCCAAAACAAAGGGAATTTCTGTATTTTTTGCCCCAAAATAAGGAAAATTTCTGACTTATTACCCTGAAATAAGTGAAATTTCTGCAATTTTGCCCCAAAATAAGGAAAATTTCTGCCTTTTTGCCCCCAAATAAGAGGAATTTCAGCCTTTTTACCTCAAAATAAGGGGAATTTCTACATTTTTGCCACAAAATATTAGGAATTTCTGCCTTTTTGCCACAAAATAAGGAAAATTTCTGCCTTTTTTCCCTGAAATAAGTGAAATTTCTGCAATTTTGCCCCAAAATAAGTGAAATTTCTGTAATTTTGCCCCATAATAAGGGAAATTTCTGGAATTTTGCCCCAAAATAAGTGGAATTTCTGAGTTTTGCCCCAAAATAAGGAGAATTTCTGTCTATTTGCCCCAACACATAGGGAATTTCTGACTTTTTGCCCGACAATTAGGGGAATTTCTGCATTTTTGCTGCAAAATACGAAAAATTTCTGCCTTTTTGCCTGAAAATAAGAAGAATGCATACCTTTATGTCATAAAAAGGGAAATTTCTTCATTTATGCTCCAAAATAAGGAGAATTTCCGCTTTTTTGCCTCTAAATAAGTGGAATTTCTGTCTTTCTCCCCCAAAACAAAGGGAATTTCTCTCTTTTTTGCCCCAAAATGAGGAAAATTTCTGACTTTACACTGAAGTAAGTGAAATTTCTGCAATTTTTCCGCAAAATAAGGGAAATTTTTGCTTTTTTGCCTTCAAATAAGAGGAATTTCAGCCTTTTTACCTCTAAATAAGGGGAATTTCTGCATTTTTGTCAAATATATTAGGAATTTCTGCATTTTTGCCCCAAAATAAGGAAAATTTCTGAATATTTGCCCTGAAATAAGTTAAATTTCTAAAATTTTTTCCCAAAATAATAGAAATGTCTGCTTTTTGCCCTAAAATAATGGGAATTTCTTAATTTTAGCCCCCAAATAAGGGGAATTTCAGCCTTTTTACCTCAAAATAAGGGGAATTTCTGCATTTTTGCCCCAAAATAAGAAAAATTTCTGCAATTTTGTACCAAAATAAAAGAAATTTCTGCCTTTTTGCCACAAAATATAAAAATTTCTGCTTTTTTCCCCTGAAATTAGTGAAATTTCTTCAATTTTGCTCCAAAATAATTGACATTATTGCAATTTTGCCCCAAAATGAGGGAAATTTCTCGAATTTTGCTTCAAAATAAGTGGAATTTCTGAGTTTTGCCCCAAAATAAGGAGAATTTCTGTCTTTTTGCCCCAACATTTAGGGAATTTCTGCTTTTTTGCCCAACAATTAGGGGAATTTTGCAATTTTGCTCCAAAATACGGGGAATTTTTCCTTTTTGTACGAAAAAAAGATGAATGCATACCTTTTTGCCATAAATAAAGGAAATTTCTTCATTTTTGCTCCAAAATAAGAAGAATTTCTGCATTTTTGCCTTTAAATAAGTGGAATTTCTGTCTTTTTCCTCCAAAACAAAGGGTATTTCTGTCTTTTTTGCCCCAAAATAAGGAAAATTTCTGACTTATTACCCTGACATAAGTAAAATTTCTGCAATTTTGCTCCAAAATAAGGGAAATTTCTGCCTTTTTGCCACCAAATACGGGGAATTTCAGCCTTTTTACCTCAAAATAAGGGGAATTTTAGCATTTTTGCTCCAAAATATTGGAAATTTCTAAGTTTTTGCCCCAAAATAGGAAATTTCTGCTTTTTTCCATGAAATAAGTGTAATTTCTGCAATTGTTCCCCAAAATATGTGAAATTTCTGCAATTTTGCCCCAAAATAAGGGAAATTTCTGGAATTTTGCCTCAAAATAAGTGGAATTTCTGAGTTTTGCCTCAAAATAAGGAGAATTTCTTTCATTTTGCACTAACATATAAAGAATTTCTGCCTTTTTGCCCCACACTTAGGGGAATTTTTGCAATTTTGCTCCAAAATACAAGGAATTTCTTCTTTTTAGCCCGAAAATAAGGGGAATGTATACCTTTTGTCAAAAAAAGGGAAATTTCTTCATTTTTGCTCCGAAATAAGGGGAATTTCTGCTTTTTTGCCTCTAAATAAGTGGAATTTATCTCTTTTTCCACCAAAACAAAGGGAATTTCTGTCATTTTTGCCCCAAAATAAGGAAAATTTCTGACTTTTTACCCTGAAATAAGTGAAATTTCTGCAATTTAGCATCAAAATAAGGGAAATTTCTGCCTTTTTGCCCCCAAATAAGGGGAATTTCAGTCTATTTAACTCAAAATAAGGGGAATTTCTGCATTTTTGCCCCAAAATATGGGAAATTTCTGCCTTTTTGTCCCAAAATAAGAAAATTTTCTGCAATTTTGTATCAAAATAAAATAAATTTCTGCCTTTTTGCCACAAAATAAGAAAATTTCTGCTTTTTTTTCTGAAATAAGTGAAATTTCTGCAATTTGCCACAAAATAAGTAAAATTTCTGCAATTTTGCCCCAAAATAAAAGAAATTTCTGGAATTTTGCCCCAAAATAAGAGGAATTTTCGAGTTTTGCCCCAAAATAAGGAGAATTTCTGTCTTTTTGCCAAAAAATATAGGGAATTTCTGCCTTTTTGCCCCACAATTTGGGGAATTTCTGCAATTTTGCTCCAAAATACAGGAAATTTCTTCCTTTTTGCCCGAAAATAAGAAGAATGCATACCTCTTTGCCATAAAAAAGGGAACAATCTGCAATTTTGCTCCAAAATAAGGAGGATTTCTGCTTTTTTGCCTCTAAATAAGTGGAATTTCGTTTTCCCCCAAAACAAAGGGAATTTCTGTCTTTTTTGCCCCAAAATAAGGAAAATTTCTGACTTATTACCCTGAAATATGTGAAATTTCTGCAATTTTGCCCCAAAATAAGAGAAATTTCAGCCTTTTTGCCCCCAAATAAGAGGAATTTCAGCATTTTACCTTAAAATAAAGGGAATTTCTGCGTTTTTGCCCCAAAATAAAGAAAATTTCTGCCTTTTGTCTCTGAAATATGTGAAATTTCTGCAATTTTGCCCCATAATAAGTGAAATTTCTGCAATTTTGCCCCAAAATAAGGGAAATTTCTGGAATTATGCCCCAAAATAAATGGAATTTCTGAGTTTTGCCTCAAAATAAGAAGAATTTCTGTCTTTTTGCCCTAACATAAAAGGAATTTCTGCCTTTTTGCCCCACAATTAGGGGAATTTCTGCAATTTTGCTCCAAAATACAGGGAATTTCTGCTTTTTAGCCCGAAAATAAGGGGAATGTATACCTTTTGCCACAAAAAATAGAAATTTCTTCATTTTTGCTCCAAAATAAGGGGAATTTCTGCTTTTTACCCCTAAATAAGTGGAATTTCTGTCTTTTTCCCCCAAAACAAAGCGAATTTCTGTCTTTTTTGCCCCAAAATAAGGAAAATTTCTGACTTAATACCCTGAAGTAAGTGAAATTTCTGCAATTTTGCCTCAAAATAAGGGAAATTTCTGCCTTTTTGCCCCCAAATAAGGGGAATTTCTGCCTTTTTGTCCCAAAATAAGAAATATTTCTGCAATTTTGTACAAAATAAAAGAAATTTCTGCCTTTTTGCCCCAAAATAAGAAAATTTCTGCTTTTTTTCTGAAATAAGTGAAATTTGTGCAATTTTTCCCCAAAATAAGTGAAATTTCTGCAATTTTGCCCCAAAATAAGGGAAATTTCTGACATTTGGCACCCAAATATGAAGAATTTCAGCCTTTTTACCTCAAAATAATAGGAATTTCTGTATTTTTGCCACAAAATATTAAGAATTTTTGCCTTTTTGCCCCAAAATAAGGAATATTTTGACTTTTTGCCCTGAAATAAGTTAAATTTCTAAATTTTTTCCCCAAAATCATGTAAATGTCTGCTTTTTGTTCCAAAATAAGGGGAATTTCTTACTTTTTGCCCCCAAATAAAAGGAATTTCAGCCTTTTTACCTCAAAATAAGGGGAATTTCTGCATTTTTGACCCAAAATATGGGAAATTTCTGCCTTTTTGCCCAAAATAAGAAAAATTTCTGTTATTTTGTACCATAATAAAAGAAATTTCTGTTTTTTCGCCCCAAAATAAGAAAATTTCTTCTTTTTTTTCCCTGAAATAATTGAAATTTCTGCAATTTTGCCCCAAAATGAGTGAAATTTCTGCAATTTTGCCCCAAAATAAGGGAAATTTTTAGAATTTTCCCCCAAAATAAGTGGAATTTCTGAGTTTTGACCCAAAATAAGGAGAATTTCTGTCTTTTTGCCCCAACATATAGGGAATTTCTGCCTTTTTGCCCCACAATTAGGGAAATTTCTGCAATTTTGCTGCAAAATACAGGGAATTTCTGCCTTTTTCCCCGAAAATAAGAAGAATGCATACTTTTTGCCATAAAAAAGAAAAATTTCTGCTATTTTGCTCCAAAATAAGGGGAATTTCTGCTTTTTTGCCTCTAAATAAGTGGAATTTCTGTCTTTTTCCCCCAAAAGAAGGGAATTTCTGTACTTTTTGCCCCAAAATAAGGAAAATTTCTGCCTTTTTTCCCTGAAATAAGTGAAATTTCTGCAATTTTGCCCCAAAAAAAGTTAAATTTCTGTAATTTTGCCCCAAATAAAAGAAATTTCTGGAATTTTGCCCCAAAATAAGTGGAATTTCTGAGTTTTGCCCCAAAATAAGGAGAATTTCTGTCTTTTTGCCCCAACATATAGGGAATTTCTGCCTTTTTGCCCCACAATTAGGGGAATTTCTGCAATTTTGCTGTAAAATACAGGGAATTTCTGCTTTTTAGCCCGAAAATAAGGGGAATGTATACCTTTTGCCACAAAAAAGAAAAATTTCTTCATTTTTGCTCCAAAATAAGGGGAATTTCTGCTTTTTTGCCTCTAAATAAGTGGAATTTCTGTCTTTTTCCCCCAAAACAAAAAGAATTTCTGTCTTTTTTCCCCAAAATAAAGAAAATTTCTGACTTATTACCCTGAAATAAGTGAAATTTCTGCAATTTTGCCTCAAAATAAGGGAAATTTCTGCCTTTTTGTTCTCAAATAAGGGGAATTTCAATCTCTTTAACTCCAAATAATGGGAATTTCTGCATTTTTGCCCCAAAATATGGAAAATTTCTGCCTTTTTGCCCAAAATAAGAAAAATTTCTGTTATTTTGTACCATAATAAAAGAAATTTCTGTTTTTTTGCCCCAAAATAAGAAAATTTCTTCTTTTTTTTCCCTGAAATAATTGAAATTTCTGCAATTTTGCCCCAAAATGAGTGAAATTTCTGCAATTTTGCCCCAAAATAAGGGAAATTTTTAGAATTTTCCCCCAAAATAAGTGGAATTTCTGAGTTTTGACCCAAAATAAGGAGAATTTCTGTCTTTTTGCCCCAACATATAGGGAATTTCTGCCTTTTTGCCCCACAATTAGGGAAATTTCTGCAATTTTGCTGCAAAATACAGGGAATTTCTGCCTTTTTCCCCGAAAATAAGAAGAATGCATACTTTTTGCCATAAAAAAGAAAAATTTCTGCTATTTTGCTCCAAAATAAGGGGAATTTCTGCTTTTTTGCCTCTAAATAAGTGGAATTTCTGTCTTTTTCCCCCAAAAGAAGGGAATTTCTGTACTTTTTGCCCCAAAATAAGGAAAATTTCTGCCTTTTTTCCCTGAAATAAGTGAAATTTCTGCAATTTTGCCCCCAAAAAAGTTAAATTTCTGTAATTTTGCCCCAAATAAGAGAAATTTCTGGAATTTTGCCCCAAAATAAGTGGAATTTCTGAGTTTTGCCCCAAAATAAGGAGAATTTCTGTCTTTTTGCCCCAACATATAGGGAATTTCTGCCTTTTTGCCCCACAATTAGGGGAATTTCTGCAATTTTGCTGCAAAATACAGGGAATTTCTGCTTTTTAGCCCGAAAATAAGGGGAATGTATACCTTTTGCCACAAAAAAGAAAAATTTCTTCATTTTTGCTCCAAAATAAGGGGAATTTCTGCTTTTTTGCCTCTAAATAAGTGGAATTTCTGTCTTTTTCCCCCAAAACAAAAAGAATTTCTGTCTTTTTTCCCCAAAATAAAGAAAATTTCTGACTTATTACCCTGAAATAAGTGAAATTTCTGCAATTTTGCCTCAAAATAAGGGAAATTTCTGCCTTTTTGTTCTCAAATAAGGGGAATTTCAATCTCTTTAACTCCAAATAATGGGAATTTCTGCATTTTTGCCCCAAAATATGGAAAATTTCTGCCTTTTTGTCTCAAAATAAGAAAAATTACTGCAATTTTGTACCAAAATAAAAAAAAATTTCTGCATTTTTGCAACAAAATAAGAAAATTTCTGCTTTTTTTTCTGAAATAAGTAAAATTTCTGCAATTTTGCCACAAAATAAGTGAAATTTCTGCAATTTTGCCCCAAAATAAGGGAAATTTCTGGAATTTTGCCCCAAATTAAGTGTAATTTCTGAGTTTTACCCCAAAATAAGGAGAATTTCTGTCTTTTTGCCCCAACATATAGAGAATTTCTGCCTTTTTACCCCACAATTAGAGGAATTTCTGTAATTTTGCTCCAAAATACGGGGATTTTCATTTTTTTTTGTCCAAAATAAGAAGACTGCATACCTTTTTGCCATAAAAAAAGGGAAATTTCTTCATTTTTGCTCCAAAATAAGGGGAATTTCTGCTTTTTGCCTCTAAATAAGTGGAATTTCTGTCTTTCTCCCCCAAAACACAGGGAATTTCTGTCTTTTTTGCCACAAAATAAGGAAAATTTCTTACATATTACCCTGAAGTAAGTGAAATTTCTGCAATTTTACCCCAAAATAAGGGAAATTTCTGCCTTTTTGCCCCCAAATAAGGGGAATTTCAGCCTTTTTACCTCAAAATAAAAGGAATTTCTGCATTTTTGCCACAAAATATTAGGAATATCTGCCTTTTTGCACCAAAATAAAAAAAATTCTGACTTTTTGCTCTGAAATAAGTTAAATTTCTAAAATTTTTTCCCAAAATAAGGGAAATGTCTGCTTTTTGCCCCAAAAAAAGGAATTTCTTACTTTTTGCCCCCAAATAAGGGGAATTTCAGCCTTTTTACCAAAAAATAAGGGAAATTTCTGCATTTTTGACCCAAAATATGGGAAATTTCTGCCTTTTTGCCCAAATAAGAAAAATGTCTGCAATTTTGTACCGAAATAAAAGAAATTTCTTTTTTTTGCCCCAAAATAAGAAAATTTCTGCTTTTTATCCCTGAAATAATTAAAATTTCTGCAATTTTGCCCCAAAATAAGTGAAATTTCTGCAATTTTACCCCAAAATATGGAAAATTTCTGGAATTTTGCCCCAAAATAAGTGGAATTTCTGAGTTTTGCCCCAAAATAAGGAGAATTTCTGTCTTTTTTCCCCAACATATTGGGAATTTCTGACTTTTTGCCTCACAATTATAGGAATTTCTGCAATTTTGCTTTAAAATTGGGGAATTTCTGCCTTTTTGCATGAAAATAAGAATGCATACCTTTTTTCCATATAAAAAGGAAATTTCTTCATTTTTGCTCCAAAATAAGAGGAATTTCTGCTTTTTTGTCTCTAAATATGTGGAATTTCTGTATTTTTCCCCCAAAACAAAGGGAATTTCAGTCTTTTTTGCCCCAAAATAAGGAAAATTTCTCACTTATTTCCCTGAAATAAGTGAAATTTCTGCAATTTTGCCCCAAAATAAGAGAAATTTCTGCCTTTTTGCTGCCAAATAAGGGGAATTTCAGTCTTTTTACCTCAAAATAAGGGAAATTTCTGCATTTTTGCCCCAAAATAAGGAAAATTTCTGCCTTTTTGTCCGAAAAGAAGAAAAATTTCTGCAATTTTGTACCAAAATAAACGAAATTTCTGCCTTTTTGCCCCAAAATAAGAAAATTTCTGCTTTTTTTTCTGAAATAATTGAAATTTCTGCAATTTTGCCTCAAAATAAGTGAAATTTCTGCAATTTTGCCCGAAAATAAGGGAATTTTCTGGAATTTTGCCCCAAAATAAGTGGAAATTCTGAGTTTTGCCCCAAAATAAGGAGAATTTCTGTCTTTTTGCCCTAACATATAGGGAATTTCTGACTTTTTGCCCCACAATTAGGGGAATTTCTGCAATTTTGCTCCAAAATACGGGGAATTTCTGCTTTTTAGCCCGAAAAAAAGTGGAATGTATAACTTTTGCCACAAAAAAGGAAAATTTCTTCATTTTTGCTCCAAAATAAGGGGAATTTCTGCTTTTTTGCCTAAAAATAAGTGGAATTTCTGTCTTTTTCCCCCAAAACAAAGGGAATTTCTGTCTTTTTTGCCCCAAAATAAGAAAATTTCTGACTTATTACCCTGAAGTAAGTGAAATTTCTGCAATTTTGCCCAAAAGTAAGGGAAATTTCTGTCTTTTGGGCCCCAAATAAGGGAATTTCAGGCTTTTTACCTCAAAATAATAGGAATTTCTGTATTTTTGCCACAAACGATTAAGAATTTCTGCCTTTTTGCCCGAAAATAAGGAAAATTTCTGACTTTTTGCCCTGAAATAAGTTATATTTCTTAATTTTTCCCCAAAATAATGGAAATGTCTGCTTTTTGTTCCAAAATAAAGGGAATTTCTTACTTTTTGCCCCCAAATAAAAGGAATTTCTACCTTTTTACCTCAAAATAAGGGGAATTTCTGCATTTTTGACCCAAAATATGGGAAGTTTCTGCCTTTTTGTTCAAAATAAGAAAAAATTCTGCTATTTTGTACCATAATAAAAGAAATTTCTGTATTTGCCCCAAAATAAGAAAATTTCTGCTTTTTTTCCCCTGAAATAATTGAAATTTCTGCAATTTTGCCCCAAAATGAGTGAAATTTCTGCAATTTTGCCCCAAAATAAGGGAAATTTCTGGAATTTTCCCCCAAAATAAGTGGAATTTCTGTGTTTTGCCCTAAAATAAGGAGAACTTCTGTCTTTTTGCCCCAACATATAGGGAATTTCTGCCTTCTTGCCCCACAATTAGGGGAATTTCGGCAATTTTGCTCCAAAATACGGGGAATTTCTGTTTTTTTGCCCGAAAATAAGAAGAATGCATAACTTTTTGCCATAAAAAAGGGAAATTTCTGCAATTTTGCTCCAAAATAAGGAAAATTTCTGCTGTTTTGTCTCTAAATAAGTGGAATTTCTGTTTTTTCCCCCAAAACAAAGGGAATTTCTGTATTTTTTGCCCCAAAATAAGGAAAATTTCTGACTTATTACCCTGAAATAAGTGAAATTTCTGCAATTTTGCCCCAAAATAAGGAAAATTTCTGCCTTTTTGCCCCCAAATAAGAGGAATTTCAGCCTTTTTACCTCAAAATAAGGGAATTTCTGCATTTTTGCCAAAAATATTAGGAATTTCTGCCTTTTTGCCCCAAAATAAGGAAAATTTCTGCTTTTTTTCCCTGAAATAAGTGAAATTTCTGCAATTTTGCCCCAAAATAAGTTAAATTTCTGTAATTTAGCCCCAAAATAAGGGAAATTTCTGAAATTTTGCTCCAAAATAAGTGGAATTTTTGAGTTTTGCCCCAAAATAAGGAGAATTTCTGTCTATTTGCCCCAACATATAGGGAATTTCTGCCTTTTTGCCCGACAGTTAGGGGAATTTCTGCATTTTTATGCAAAATACAGGGAATTTCTGCCTTTTTGCCTGAAAATAAGAAGAATGCATACCTTTATGTCATAAAAAGGGAAATTTCTTCATTTATGCTCCAAAATAAGGAGAATTTCTGCTTTTTTGCCTCTAAATAAGTGGAATTTCTGTCTTTCTCCCCCAAAACAAAGGGAATTTCTGTCTTTTTTGCCCCAACATAAGGAAAATTTTTGACTTATTACCCTGAAGTAAGTGAAATTTCTGCAATTTTGCCGCAAAATAAGGGAAATTTCTGCTTTTTTGCCCCCAAATAAGGGGAATTTCAGACTTTTTACCTCTAAATAAAGGGAATTTCTGCATTTTTGCCAAAAATATTAGGAATTTCTGCCTTTTTGCCCCAAAATAAGGAAAATTTCTAAATTTTTGCCCTGAAATAAGTTAAATTTCTAAAATTTTTTCCCAAAATAAGAGAAATGTCTGCTTTTTGCCCCAAAATAATGAGAATTTCTTAAGTTTTGCCCCCAAATAAGGGGAATTTCAGCCTTTTTACCTCAAAATAAGGGGAATTTCTGCATTTTTGCCCAAAAATATGGGAAATTTCTGCCTTTTTGCCCCAAAATAAGAAAAATTTCTGCAATTTTGTACCAAAATAAAAGAAATTTCTGCCTTTTTGCCACAAAATAAGAAAATTTCTGCTTTCTCCCCCTGAAATAAGTGAAATTTCTGCAATTTTGCTCCAAAATAATTGACATTATTGCAATTTTGCCCCAAAATGAGGGAAATTTCTGGAATTTTGCTTCAAAATAATTGGAATTTCTGAGTTTTGCCCCAAAATAAGGAGAATTTCTGTCTTTTTGCCCCAACATATACGGAATTTCTGCTTTTTTGCCCAACAATTAGGGGAATTTTGCAATTTTGCTCCAAAATACGGGGATTTTCTTCCTTTTTGTACGAAAATAAGAAGAATGCATAACTTTTTGCCATAAATAAAGGAAATTTCTTCATTTTTGCTCCATAATAAGGGGAATTTCTGCATTTTTGCCTTTAAATAAGTGGAATTTCTGTCTTTTTCCCCCAAAACAAAGGTATTTCTGTCTTTTTTGCCCCAAAATAAGGAAAATTACTGACTTATTACCCTGACATAAGTAAAATTTCTGCAATTTTGCTCCAAAATAAGGGAAATTTCTGCCTTTTTGCCACCAAATACGGGGAATTTCAGCCTTTTTACCTCAAAATAAAAGGAATTTTTGCATTTTTGCTCCAAAATATTGGAAATTTCTAAGTTTTTGCCCCAAAATAAGGTAATTTCTGCTTTTTCCCATGAAATAAGTGAAATTTCTGCAATTTTGCCCCCAAAAAAGTTAAATTTCTGTAATTTTGCCCCAAATAAGGGAAATTTCTGGAATTTTGCCCCAAAATAAGTGGAATTTCTGAGTTTTGCCTCAAAATAAGGAGAATTTCTGTCTTTTTGCCCTAACATATAAGGAATTTCTGCCTTTTTGCCCAACAATTAGGGGAATTTCTGCAATTTTGCTCCAAAATACGGGGAATTTCTGCTTTTTAGCCCGAAAATAAGGGGAATGTATACCTTTTGCCACAAAAAATGGAAATTTCTTCATTTTTGCTCCGAAATAAGGGGAATTTCTGCTTTTTTGCCTCTAAATAAGTGGAATTTCTCTTTTTTTCCCCCAAAACAAAGGGAATTTCTGTCTTTTTTTGCCCCAAAATTAGGAAAATTTCTTACTTATTACCCTGAAATAAGTGAAATTTCTGCAATTTTTCCTCAAAATAAGGGAAATTTCTACCTTTTTGCCCGCAAATAAGGGGAATTTCAGTCTTTTTAACTCAAAATAAGGGGAATTTCTGCATTTTACCCCACAATATGGGAAATTTCTGCCTTTTTGTCCCAAAATAAGAAAATTTTCTGCAATTTTGTATCAAAATAAAATAAATTTCTGCCTTTTTGCCACAAAATAAGAAAATTTCTGCTTTTTTTTCTGAAATAAGTGAAATTTCTGCAATTTGCCACAAAATAAGTGAAATTTCTGCAATTTTGCGCCAAAATAAAAGAAATTTCTGGAATTTTGCCCCAAAATAAGAGGAATTTTCGAGTTTTGCCCCAAAATAAGGAGAATTTCTGTCTTTTTGCCAAAAAATATAGGGAAATTCTGCCTTTTTGCCCCACAATTAGGGGAATTTCTGCAATTTTGCTCCAAAATACAGGAAATTTCTTCCTTTTTGCCCGAAAATAAGAAGAATGCATACCTTTTTGCCATAAAAAAGGGAACAATCTGCAATTTTGCTCCAAAATAAGGATGATTTCTGCTTTTTTGCCTCTAAATAAGTGGAATTTCTGTCTTTTTCCCCCAAAACAAAGGGAATTTCTGTATTTTTTGCCCCAAAATAAGGAAAATTTCTGACTTAATACCCTGAAATAAGTGAATTTTCTGCAATTTTGCCTCAAAATAAGGGAAATTTCTGCCTTTTTGCCCCCAAATAAGGGGAATTTCTGCCTTTTTGTCCCAAAATAAGAAATATTTCTGCAATTTTGTACAAAATAAAGAAATTTCTGCCTTTTTGCCCCAAAATAAGAAAATTTCTGCTTTTTTTCTGAAATAAGTGAAATTTGTGCAATTTTGCCCCAAAGTAAGTGAAATTTCTGCAATTTTGCCCCAAATTAAGGGAAATTTCTGCCTTTTGGCACTCAAATATGAAGAATTTCAGCCTTTTTACCTCAAAATAATAGGAATTTCTGTATTTTTGCCACAAAATATTAAGAATTTCTGCCTTCTTGCCCCAAAATAAGGAAAATTTCTGACTTAATACCCTGAAATAAGTGAAATTTCTGCAATTTTGGCCCAAAATAAGGAAAATTTCTGCCTTTTGGCCCCCAAATAAGGGGAATTTCAGCCTTTTTACCTCAAAATAATAGGAATTTCTGTATTTTTGCCACAAAATATTAAGAATTTCTGCCTTTTTGCCCCAAAATAAGGAAAATTTCTGACTTTTTGCCCTGAAATAAGTTAAATTTCTAAATTTTTTCCCCAAAATAATGGAAATGTCTGCTTTTTGTTCCAAAATAAGGGGAATTTCTTACTTTTTGCCCCCAAATAAGAGGAATTTCAGCCTTTTTACCTCAAAATAAGGGGAATTTCTGCATTTTTGACCCAAAATATGGGAAATTTCTGCCTTTTTGCCCAAAATAAGAAAAATTTCTGCTATTTTGTACCATAATAAAAGAAATTTCTGTTTTTTTGCCCCAAAATAAGAAAATTTCTGCTTTTTTTCCCTGAAATAATTGAAACTTCTGCAATTTTGTTCCAAAATGAGTAAAATTTCTTCAATTTTGCCACAAAATAAGGGAAATTTCTGGAATTTTCCCCCAAAATAAGTGGAATTTCTGAGTTTTGCCCCAAAATAAGGAGAATTTCTGTCTTTTTGCCCCAACATATAGGGAATTTCTGCCTTTTTGCCCCACAATTAGGGTAATTTCTGCAATTTTGCTGCAAAATACGGGGAATTTCTGCCTTTTTGCCCAAAAATAAGAAGAATGCATACCTTTTTGCCATAAAAAGTGAAATTTCTTCATTTTTGCTCCAAAATAAGGGAAATTTCTGCTTTTTTGCCTATAAATAAGTGGAATTTCTGTCTTTCTCCCCTAAAACAAAGGGAATTTCTGTCTTCTTTGCCCCAAAATAGTGAAAATTTCTGACTTATTACCCTGAAGTAAGTAATATTTCTGCAATTTTACGCCAAAATAAGGGAAATTTCTGCCTTTTGGCCCCAAAAAAGGGGAATTTCAGCCTTTTTACCTCAAAATAATAGGAATATCTGTATTTTAGCCACAAAATATTAAGAATTTCTGCCTTTTTACCCCAAATTAAGGAAAATTTCTGACTTTTTGCCCTGAAATTAGTTAAATTTCTAAATTTTTTCCACAAAATAATGGAAATGTCTGCTTTTTGTTCCAAAACAAGGGGAATTTCTTACTTTTTGCCCCCAAATAATGGGAATTTCAGCCTTTTTACCTCAAAATAAGGGGAATTTCTGCATTTTTGACCCAAAATATGGGAAATTTCTGCCTTTTTGCCCAAAATAAGAAAAATTTCTGCTATTTTGTACCATAATAAAAGAAATTTCTGTTTTTTTGCCCCAAAATAAGAAAATTTCTCCTTTTTTTCCCAGAAATAATTGAAACTTCTGCAATTTTGCCCCAAAATGAGTGAAATTTCTGCAATTTTGCCCAAAATAAGGGAAATATCTGGAATTTTCCTTCAAAATAAGTGGAATTCCTGAGTTTTGCCCCAAAATAAGGAGAATTTCTGTATTTTTGCCCCAACATATAGGGAATTTCTGCCTTTTTGCCCCACAATTGGAGGAATTTCTGATATTTTGCTGCAAAATACGGGGAATTTCTGCCTTTTTGCCCGAAAATAAGAAGAATGCATAACTTTTTGCCATAAAAAAGGAAAATTTTGGCAATTTTGCTTTAAAATAATGGGAATTTCTGCTTTTTTGCCTCTAAATAAGTGGAATTGCTGTCTTTTTCCCCCAAAACAATGGGAATTTCTGTATTTTTTGCCCCAAAATAAGGAAAATTTCTGACTTATTACCCTGAAATAAGTGAAATTTCTGCAATTTTGCCCCATAATAAGGGAAATTTCTGCCTTTTTGCCCCCAAATAAGGAAAATTTCAGCCTTTTTACCTCAAAATAACAGGAATTTCTGCATTTTTGCCAAAAAATATTTGGAATTTCTGCCTTTTTGCCACAAAATAAGGAAAATTTCTGCCTTTTTTCCCTGAAATAAATGAAATTTCTTCAATTTTGCCCCAAAATAAGTTAAATTTCTGTAATTTTGCCCAAAAATAAGGGAAATTTCTGGAATTTTGCCCCAAAATAAGTGGAATTTCTGTATTTTGCCCCAAAATAAGGAGAATTTCTGTCGTTTTGCCCCAAAATAATTTGAATTTCTGCAGTTTCCCTCAAAATTAGATGAATTTGTGCAATTTTGCTTCAAAACACGGGGAATTTCTGCCTTATTACACCAAAATAAAAGGAATTTCTGCATTTTTGCACCAATATAAGGGGAATTTCTGAGATTTTGCTCCAAAATACAGGAAATTTGTGCCTTATTGCCGAAAATTAAGTGGAATTTCTGCCTTTTTGCACTGAAATATTTGAAATTTCTGCAATTTTACCCTAAAATAAGGGTAATTTCTGTGTTTGGCCCCAAAATTAGGGGAATTTCTGCTTTTTGCCACAAAATAAGGCAAATTTCTGACTTTTTTCCCTAAAATAGTTGAAATTTCTGCAATTTTGCCCCAAAATAAGGGGAATTTCTGCCTTTTGCCCAAAATAAGGGGAATTTCAGCATTTTACCTTCAATTAAGGGGAATTTCTGCTTTTTTGCCACAAAATATGGGGAATTTCTGCATTATAGCCCCCAAATAAGGAAAGTTTCTGCTTTTCTGCCCAAATTAATGGGAATTTCTACCTTTTTGCCACAAAATAAAGGGAATTTCTGCCTTTTTGCCACAAAATAAGGAGAATTTCAGCCTTTTTACCTCAAAATAAGAGGAATTTCTGCCTTTTGCCCCAAAATATGGGGAATTTCTGCCTTTTTGTTCTAAAATAAGAAAAATTTCTTCACCTTTGTACCAAAATAAAAGAAATTTCTGCTTTTTGCCCCAAAATAAAAAGAATTTCTGACTTTTTGCCCTGAAATAATTGAAATTTCTGCAATTTTGCCCGAAAATAAGGGAAATTTGTGACTTTTTGCCCCAAAATGTAGGGAATTTCTGCCTTTTTGCCCCAAAATATGGGGAATTTCAGCATTTTACCTCAAAAAGAGGAATTTCAGCCTTTTTGCACCAAAATATGGGGAATTTCTGCCTTTTGCCACAAAATAAGAAAAATTTCTGCAATTCTGTACCAAAATAAAAGAAATTTCTAAAATTTTGCCCGAAAATAAAGGAAATTTCTGCAATTTTGCCCCAAAATAAGAAAAATTTCTGCAATTTTGTTACAAAATAAGGGAAATTTCTGCAATTTTGCCCAAAAATAAGGGGAATTTCTGACTTTTTGCCGTGAAATAAGGAGAATTTCTGTCTTTTTGCCCCAAAATAATGTGAATTTCTTCACTTTCCCTCAAAATTAAGGGAATTTGTGCAATTTTGCTTCAAAATATGGGAAATTTCTGCCTTCTTGCACCAAAATAAAGGGAATTTCTGCAATTTTTCCCCAAAATAAGGGAAAGTTCTGTCTTTTTGCCACAAAACAAAGGGAATTTCTGCATTTTTGCCCCAAAATAAAGAAAATTTCTGCAATGTTGTACCAAAATAAAAGAAATTTCTGCCTTTTTGCACCAAAATAAGAGAAATTCCTGCCTTCATTTCCTGAAATAAGTGAAATTTCTGCAATTTTGCCACAAAAAAGGGACATTTCTTCATTTTAGCCCCAAAATAAGAGTAATTTCTGCCTTTTTACCTCAAAATAAGTGAAATTTCTGCCTTTTTACCCAAAAATAAACGGAATTTCTGTCTTTTTGCTCCAAAATAAAAGGAATTTTTGAATTTTGCCTTGAAATAAGTGAAATTTCTGCAATTTTGCCCCAAAATAAGGAAAATTTCTGCCTTTTTGCCACAAAATAAGGGGAATTTCTGCAATTTTGCCACAAAATAAGGGAAATTTCTGTCTTTTTGCCCCAAAATAAAAGGAATTTCAGCATTTTTACCTCATAATAAGGGGAATCTCTGCATTTTTGCCCCAAAATATGGGGAATTTCTGCATTTTTGCCTCAAAATAAAGAAAATTTCTGCAATTTTGTACCAAAATAAGAAAAATTTTTGCAATTTTGCAACAAAATAAGGGAAATTTCTGCAATTTTGCCCCAAAATAAGGGGAATTTCTAAATTTTTGCCGTGAAATAAGGAGAATTTCTGTCCTTTTGCCCCAAAATAATGTGAATTTCTGCATTTTCTCTCAAAATTAGGGGAATTTGTGCAATTTTGCTTCAAAATATGGGTAATTTTAGCCTTATTGCACCAAAATAAAGGGAATTTCTGCATTTTTGCACCAATATAAAAGGAATTTCTTAGATTTTGCTCAAAATACAGAAAATTTCTGCCTTATTGCCCGAAATTAAGTGAAATTTCTGCCTTTTTGCCCTGAAATATTTGAAATTTCTGCAATTTTACCCCAAAATAAAGGGAATTTCTGTTTTTGGCCCCAAAATTAGGAGAATTTCTGCTTTTTGCCCCAAAATAAAGCAAATTTCTGACTTTTTGCCCTAAAATAAGTGAAATGTGTGCAATTTTGCCCCAAATTAAGGGAAATTTCTGCCTTTTTGCCCAAAATAAGGGGAATTTCATCATTTTACCTCCAAATAAGGGGAATTTCTGCCTTTTTGCCGCAAAATATTTGGTATTTCTGCCTTATTGCTTTCAAATAAGGAAAATTTCTACTTTTCTGCCCGAATTAACAAGAATTTCTGCATTTTTGCCACAAAGTAAAGAAAATTTTTGCCTTTTTGCCCTAAAATAAAGGGAATTTCAACCTTTTTACCTCAAAATAAGGGGAATTTCTGCCTTTTACCCCAAAATATGGGGAATTTCTGCTTTTTTGTTTCAAAATAAGGAAAATTTTTTCAATTTTGTACCAATATAAAAGAAATTTCTGCTTTTTGCCCCAAAATAAAAGGAATATCTGACTTTTTGCCCTGAAATAAATGAAATTTCTGCAATTTTGACCGAAAATAAGGGAAATTTGTGCCTTTTTGCCCCAAAATGTAGGGAATTTCTGCCTTTTTGCCCCAAAATATGGGGAATTTCAGCATTTTACCTCAAAATAAGGGGAATTTCAGCCTTTTTGCACCAAAATATGGGGAATTTCTGCCTTTTAGGAACAAAATAAGAAAAATTTCTGCAATTCTGTACCAAAATAAAAGAAATTTCTAAAATTTTGCCTGAAAATAAGGGAAATTTCTGCAATTTTGCCCCAAAATAAGGGAAATTTCTGCCTTTTTGCCACAAAATAAGGGGAATTTCTGTCTTTTTGCCCCAAAATAAAAGAAATTTCAGCCTTTTTACCTCATAATAAGGGGAATCTCTGTTTTTTTTTGCCCCAAAATATGGGGAATTTCTGCATTTTTGCCTCAAAATAAAAAAAATTTCTGCAATTTTGTACCAAAATAAAAGAAATTTCTGACTTTTTGCCCCAAAATAAGAGAAATTCCTGCCTTCTTTCCCTGAAATAAGTGAAATTTCTGCAATTTTGCCCAAAATAAGAAAAATTTTTGCAATTTTGCCACAAAATAAGGGAAATTTCTGCAATTTTGCCCCAAAATAAAGGGAATTTCTGACTTTTTGCCATGAAATAAGGAGAATTTCTGACTTTTTGCCCCAAAATAATGTGAATTTCTGCATTATCCCTCAAAATTAGGGGAATTTTTTCAATTTTGCTTCAAAATATGGGGAATTTCTGCCTTATTGCACCAAAATAAAAAGAATTTCTGCAATTTTGCCCCAAAATAAGGAAAATTTCTGCAATTTTTCCCCAAAATAAGGGAAATTTCTGCCTTTTTGCCACAAAATAAGGGGAATTTCTGTCTTTTTGCCCCAAAATAAAAGGAATGTCAGCCTTTTTACCTCATAATATGGGGAATCTCTGCCTTTTTGCCCCAAAATATGGGAAATTTCTGCATTTTTGCCTCAAAATAAAGAAAATTTTTGTAATTTTGTACCAAAATAAAAGAAATTTCTGCTTTTTTGCCCCAAAGTAAGAGAAATTCCTGTTTTCTTTCCCTGAAATAAGTGAAATTTCTGCAATTTTGCCCAAAATAAGAAAAATTTCTGAAATTTTGCCCCAAAATAAGGGAAATTTCTGCCTTTTTACCACAAAATAAGGGGAATTTCTGCATTTTTGCCCCAAAATAAAGAAAATTTCTGCAATGTTGTACCAAAAGTAAAGAAATTTCTGCCTTTTTGCCCCAAAATAAGAGAAATTCCTTCCTTTTTTCCCTGAAATAAGTGAAATTTCTGCAATTTTGCCCAAAATAAGAAAAATTTTTGCAATTTTGCCACAAAAAAGGAAAATTTCTTCATTTTAGCCCCAAAATAAGAGTAATTTCTTTCTTTTTACCTTAAAATAAGTGAAATTTCTGCCTTTTTACCCATAAATAAACGGAATTTCTGACTTTTTGCCCCAAAATAAAAGGAATTTTTGAATTTTGCCTTGAAATAAGTGAAATTTCTGCAATTTTGCCCCAAAATAAGGGAAATTTTTGCCTTTTTGCCACAAAATAAGGGGAATTTCTCCATTTTTGCCCCAAAATAAAGAAAATTTCTGCAATTTTGTACCAAAATAAAAGAAATTTCTGCCCTTTTGCCCCAAAATAAGAGAAATTCCTAAGTTCTTTCCCTGAAATAATTGAAATTTCTGCAATTTTGCCCAAAATAAGAAAAATTTCTGCAATTTTGCCACAAAATAAGGGAAATTTCTGCAATTTTACCCCAAAATAAGGGGAATTTCTGACGTTATGCCCTGAAATAAAGAGAATTTCTGTCTTTTTGAACCAAAATAATTTGAATTTTTGCATTATTCCTCAAAATTAGATGAATTTGTGCAATTTTGCTTCAAAACACGGGGAATTTCTGCCTTATTACACCAAAATAAAGGGAATTTCTGCATTTTTGCACCAATATAAGGGGAACTTCTGAGATTTTGCTCCAAAATACAGAAAATTTGTGCCTTATTGCCTAAAATTAAGTGGAATTTCTGCCATTTTGCACTGAAATATTTGAAATTTCTGCAATTATACTCTAAAATAAGGGGAATTTCTGTTTTTGGCCCCAAAATTAGGAGAATTTCTGCTTTTTGCCCAAAAATAAGGCAAATTTCTGACTTTTTGCCCTAAAATAAGTGAAATTTCTGCAATTTTGCCTTAAAATAAAAGGAATTTCTGCCTTTTGCCCAAAATAAGGGGAATTTCAGCATTTTACCTCCAAATAAGAAGAATTTCTGCCTTTTTGCCACAAAATATGGGGAATTTCTGCATTATTGCCCCCAAATAAGGAAATTTTCTGCTTTTCTGCCCCAATTAATGGAAATTTCTGCCTTTTTGCCACAAAATAAAGGGAATTTCTGCCTTTTTGCCCCAAAATAAGGAGAATTTCAGCCTTTTTATCTCAAAATAAGGGGAATTTCTGCCTTTTGCCCCAAAATATAGGGAATTTCTGCCTTTTTGTTCCAAAATAAAAAAAATTTCTTCACCTTTGTACCAAAATAAAAGAAATTTCTGCTTTTTGCCCCAAAATAAAAGGAATTTCTGACTTTTTGCCCTGAAATAAATTAAATTTCTGCAATTTTGCCCAAAAAAAGGGAAATTTGTGCTTTTTTGCCACAAAATGTAGGGAATTTCTGCCTTTTTGCCCCAAAATATGGGGAATTTCATCATTTTACCTCAAAATAAGGGGAATTTCAGCCTTTTTGCACCAAAATATGGGGAATTTCTGACTTTTTGCCACAAAATAAGAAAAATTTCTGCAATTCTGTACCAAAATAAAAGAAATTTCTAAAATTTTGCCCGAAAATAAAGGAAATTTCTGCAATTTTGCCCCAAAATACGGGAAATTTCTTCCTTTTTGCCACAAAATAAGGGGAATTTCTGTCTTTTTGCCCCAAAATAAAAGGAATTTCAGCCTTTTTACCTCATAATAAGGGGAATCTTTGCTTTTTTGCCCCAAAATATAGGGAATTTCTGCATTTTTGCCTCAAAATAAAGAAAATTTTTGCAATTTTGTACCAAAATAAAAGAAATTTCTGCCTTTTTGCCCCAAAATAAGAGAAATTCCTGCCTTCTTTCTCTGAAATAAGTGAATTTTCTGCAATTTTGCCCAAAATAAGAAAAATTTCTGAAATTTTGCCCCAAAATAAGGGAAATTTCTGCCTTTTTGCCACAAAATAAGGGGAATTTCTGCATTTTTGCCCCAAAATAAAGAAAATTTCTGCAATGTTGTACCAAAATAAAAGAAATTTCTGCCTTTTTGCCCCAAAATAAGAGAAATTCCTTCCTTCTTTCCCTGAAATAAGTGAAATTTCTGCGATTTTGCTCAAAATAAGAAAAATTTTTGCAATTTTGCCACAAAAAAGGTAAATTTCTTCATTTTAGCCCCAAAATAAGAATAATTTCTGCAATTTTGCCCCAAAATAAGAGAAATTTCTGCCTTTTTGCCACAAAATAAGGGGAATTTCTGCATTTTTGCCCCAAAATAAAGAAAATTTCTGGAATTTTGTACGAAAAAAAAAAGAAATTTCTGCCCTTTTGCCACAAAAAACGAGAAATTCCTGCCTTCTTTCCCTGAAATAAGTGAAATTTCTGCAATTTTGCCCAAAATAAGAAAAATGTCTGCAATTTTGCCACAAAATAAGGGAAATTTCTGCAATTTTGCCCCAAAATAAGGGGAATTTCTGACGTTATGCCCTGAAATAAGGAGAATTTCTGTCTTTTTGCCCCAAAATAATTTGAATTTCTGCAGTTTCCCTCAAAATTAGATGAATTTGTGCAATTTTGCTTCAAAACACGGGGAATTTCTGCCTTATTACACCAAAATAAAAGGAATTTCTGCATTTTTGCACCAATATAAGGGGAATTTCTGAGATTTTGCTCCAAAATACAGGAAATTTGTGCCTTATTGCCGAAAATTAAGTGGAATTTCTGCCTTTTTGCACTGAAATATTTGAAATTTCTGCAATTTTACCCTAAAATAAGGGTAATTTCTGTGTTTGGCCCCAAAATTAGGGGAATTTCTGCTTTTTGCCACAAAATAAGGCAAATTTCTGACTTTTTTCCCTAAAATAGTTGAAATTTCTGCAATTTTGCCCCAAAATAAGGGGAATTTCTGCCTTTTGCCCAAAATAAGGGGAATTTCAGCATTTTACCTTCAATTAAGGGGAATTTCTGCTTTTTTGCCACAAAATATGGGGAATTTCTGCATTATAGCCCCCAAATAAGGAAAGTTTCTGCTTTTCTGCCCAAATTAATGGGAATTTCTACCTTTTTGCCACAAAATAAAGGGAATTTCTGCCTTTTTGCCACAAAATAAGGAGAATTTCAGCCTTTTTACCTCAAAATAAGAGGAATTTCTGCCTTTTGCCCCAAAATATGGGGAATTTCTGCCTTTTTGTTCTAAAATAAGAAAAATTTCTTCACCTTTGTACCAAAATAAAAGAAATTTCTGCTTTTTGCCCCAAAATAAAAAGAATTTCTGACTTTTTGCCCTGAAATAATTGAAATTTCTGCAATTTTGCCCGAAAATAAGGGAAATTTGTGACTTTTTGCCCCAAAATGTAGGGAATTTCTGCCTTTTTGCCCCAAAATATGGGGAATTTCAGCATTTTACCTCAAAAAGAGGAATTTCAGCCTTTTTGCACCAAAATATGGGGAATTTCTGCCTTTTGCCACAAAATAAGAAAAATTTCTGCAATTCTGTACCAAAATAAAAGAAATTTCTAAAATTTTGCCCGAAAATAAAGGAAATTTCTGCAATTTTGCCCCAAAATAAGAAAAATTTCTGCAATTTTGTTACAAAATAAGGGAAATTTCTGCAATTTTGCCCAAAAATAAGGGGAATTTCTGACTTTTTGCCGTGAAATAAGGAGAATTTCTGTCTTTTTGCCCCAAAATAATGTGAATTTCTTCACTTTCCCTCAAAATTAAGGGAATTTGTGCAATTTTGCTTCAAAATATGGGAAATTTCTGCCTTCTTGCACCAAAATAAAGGGAATTTCTGCAATTTTTCCCCAAAATAAGGGAAAGTTCTGTCTTTTTGCCACAAAACAAAGGGAATTTCTGCATTTTTGCCCCAAAATAAAGAAAATTTCTGCAATGTTGTACCAAAATAAAAGAAATTTCTGCCTTTTTGCACCAAAATAAGAGAAATTCCTGCCTTCATTTCCTGAAATAAGTGAAATTTCTGCAATTTTGCCACAAAAAAGGGACATTTCTTCATTTTAGCCCCAAAATAAGAGTAATTTCTGCCTTTTTACCTCAAAATAAGTGAAATTTCTGCCTTTTTACCCAAAAATAAACGGAATTTCTGTCTTTTTGCTCCAAAATAAAAGGAATTTTTGAATTTTGCCTTGAAATAAGTGAAATTTCTGCAATTTTGCCCCAAAATAAGGAAAATTTCTGCCTTTTTGCCACAAAATAAGGGGAATTTCTGCAATTTTGCCACAAAATACTGGAAATTTCTGTCTTTTTGCCCCAAAATAAAAGGAATTTCAGCATTTTTACCTCATAATAAGGGGAATCTCTGCATTTTTGCCCCAAAATATGGGGAATTTCTGCATTTTTGCCTCAAAATAAAGAAAATTTCTGCAATTTTGTACCAAAATAAGAAAAATTTTTGCAATTTTGCAACAAAATAAGGGAAATTTCTGCAATTTTGCCCCAAAATAAGGGGAATTTCTAAATTTTTGCCGTGAAATAAGGAGAATTTCTGTCCTTTTGCCCCAAAATAATGTGAATTTCTGCATTTTCTCTCAAAATTAGGGGAATTTGTGCAATTTTGCTTCAAAATATGGGTAATTTTAGCCTTATTGCACCAAAATAAAGGGAATTTCTGCATTTTTGCACCAATATAAAAGGAATTTCTTAGATTTTGCTCAAAATACAGAAAATTTCTGCCTTATTGCCCGAAATTAAGTGAAATTTCTGCCTTTTTGCCCTGAAATATTTGAAATTTCTGCAATTTTACCCCAAAATAAAGGGAATTTCTGTTTTTGGCCCCAAAATTAGGAGAATTTCTGCTTTTTGCCCCAAAATAAAGCAAATTTCTGACTTTTTGCCCTAAAATAAGTGAAATGTGTGCAATTTTGCCCCAAATTAAGGGAAATTTCTGCCTTTTTGCCCAAAATAAGGGGAATTTCATCATTTTACCTCCAAATAAGGGGAATTTCTGCCTTTTTGCCGCAAAATATTTGGTATTTCTGCCTTATTGCTTTCAAATAAGGAAAATTTCTACTTTTCTGCCCGAATTAACAAGAATTTCTGCATTTTTGCCACAAAGTAAAGAAAATTTTTGCCTTTTTGCCCTAAAATAAAGGGAATTTCAACCTTTTTACCTCAAAATAAGGGGAATTTCTGCCTTTTACCCCAAAATATGGGGAATTTCTGCTTTTTTGTTTCAAAATAAGGAAAATTTTTTCAATTTTGTACCAATATAAAAGAAATTTCTGCTTTTTGCCCCAAAATAAAAGGAATATCTGACTTTTTGCCCTGAAATAAATGAAATTTCTGCAATTTTGACCGAAAATAAGGGAAATTTGTGCCTTTTTGCCCCAAAATGTAGGGAATTTCTGCCTTTTTGCCCCAAAATATGGGGAATTTCAGCATTTTACCTCAAAATAAGGGGAATTTCAGCCTTTTTGCACCAAAATATGGGGAATTTCTGCCTTTTAGGAACAAAATAAGAAAAATTTCTGCAATTCTGTACCAAAATAAAAGAAATTTCTAAAATTTTGCCTGAAAATAAGGGAAATTTCTGCAATTTTGCCCCAAAATAAGGGAAATTTCTGCCTTTTTGCCACAAAATAAGGGGAATTTCTGTCTTTTTGCCCCAAAATAAAAGAAATTTCAGCCTTTTTACCTCATAATAAGGGGAATCTCTGTTTTTTTTTGCCCCAAAATATGGGGAATTTCTGCATTTTTGCCTCAAAATAAAAAAAATTTCTGCAATTTTGTACCAAAATAAAAGAAATTTCTGACTTTTTGCCCCAAAATAAGAGAAATTCCTGCCTTCTTTCCCTGAAATAAGTGAAATTTCTGCAATTTTGCCCAAAATAAGAAAAATTTTTGCAATTTTGCCACAAAATAAGGGAAATTTCTGCAATTTTGCCCCAAAATAAAGGGAATTTCTGACTTTTTGCCATGAAATAAGGAGAATTTCTGACTTTTTGCCCCAAAATAATGTGAATTTCTGCATTATCCCTCAAAATTAGGGGAATTTTTTCAATTTTGCTTCAAAATATGGGGAATTTCTGCCTTATTGCACCAAAATAAAAAGAATTTCTGCAATTTTGCCCCAAAATAAGGAAAATTTCTGCAATTTTTCCCCAAAATAAGGGAAATTTCTGCCTTTTTGCCACAAAATAAGGGGAATTTCTGTCTTTTTGCCCCAAAATAAAAGGAATGTCAGCCTTTTTACCTCATAATATGGGGAATCTCTGCCTTTTTGCCCCAAAATATGGGAAATTTCTGCATTTTTGCCTCAAAATAAAGAAAATTTTTGTAATTTTGTACCAAAATAAAAGAAATTTCTGCTTTTTTGCCCCAAAGTAAGAGAAATTCCTGTTTTCTTTCCCTGAAATAAGTGAAATTTCTGCAATTTTGCCCAAAATAAGAAAAATTTCTGAAATTTTGCCCCAAAATAAGGGAAATTTCTGCCTTTTTACCACAAAATAAGGGGAATTTCTGCATTTTTGCCCCAAAATAAAGAAAATTTCTGCAATGTTGTACCAAAAGTAAAGAAATTTCTGCCTTTTTGCCCCAAAATAAGAGAAATTCCTTCCTTTTTTCCCTGAAATAAGTGAAATTTCTGCAATTTTGCCCAAAATAAGAAAAATTTTTGCAATTTTGCCACAAAAAAGGAAAATTTCTTCATTTTAGCCCCAAAATAAGAGTAATTTCTTTCTTTTTACCTTAAAATAAGTGAAATTTCTGCCTTTTTACCCATAAATAAACGGAATTTCTGACTTTTTGCCCCAAAATAAAAGGAATTTTTGAATTTTGCCTTGAAATAAGTGAAATTTCTGCAATTTTGCCCCAAAATAAGGGAAATTTTTGCCTTTTTGCCACAAAATAAGGGGAATTTCTCCATTTTTGCCCCAAAATAAAGAAAATTTCTGCAATTTTGTACCAAAATAAAAGAAATTTCTGCCCTTTTGCCCCAAAATAAGAGAAATTCCTAAGTTCTTTCCCTGAAATAATTGAAATTTCTGCAATTTTGCCCAAAATAAGAAAAATTTCTGCAATTTTGCCACAAAATAAGGGAAATTTCTGCAATTTTACCCCAAAATAAGGGGAATTTCTGACGTTATGCCCTGAAATAAAGAGAATTTCTGTCTTTTTGAACCAAAATAATTTGAATTTTTGCATTATTCCTCAAAATTAGATGAATTTGTGCAATTTTGCTTCAAAACACGGGGAATTTCTGCCTTATTACACCAAAATAAAGGGAATTTCTGCATTTTTGCACCAATATAAGGGGAACTTCTGAGATTTTGCTCCAAAATACAGAAAATTTGTGCCTTATTGCCTAAAATTAAGTGGAATTTCTGCCATTTTGCACTGAAATATTTGAAATTTCTGCAATTATACTCTAAAATAAGGGGAATTTCTGTTTTTGGCCCCAAAATTAGGAGAATTTCTGCTTTTTGCCCAAAAATAAGGCAAATTTCTGACTTTTTGCCCTAAAATAAGTGAAATTTCTGCAATTTTGCCTTAAAATAAAAGGAATTTCTGCCTTTTGCCCAAAATAAGGGGAATTTCAGCATTTTACCTCCAAATAAGAAGAATTTCTGCCTTTTTGCCACAAAATATGGGGAATTTCTGCATTATTGCCCCCAAATAAGGAAATTTTCTGCTTTTCTGCCCCAATTAATGGAAATTTCTGCCTTTTTGCCACAAAATAAAGGGAATTTCTGCCTTTTTGCCCCAAAATAAGGAGAATTTCAGCCTTTTTATCTCAAAATAAGGGGAATTTCTGCCTTTTGCCCCAAAATATAGGGAATTTCTGCCTTTTTGTTCCAAAATAAAAAAAATTTCTTCACCTTTGTACCAAAATAAAAGAAATTTCTGCTTTTTGCCCCAAAATAAAAGGAATTTCTGACTTTTTGCCCTGAAATAAATTAAATTTCTGCAATTTTGCCCAAAAAAAGGGAAATTTGTGCTTTTTTGCCACAAAATGTAGGGAATTTCTGCCTTTTTGCCCCAAAATATGGGGAATTTCATCATTTTACCTCAAAATAAGGGGAATTTCAGCCTTTTTGCACCAAAATATGGGGAATTTCTGACTTTTTGCCACAAAATAAGAAAAATTTCTGCAATTCTGTACCAAAATAAAAGAAATTTCTAAAATTTTGCCCGAAAATAAAGGAAATTTCTGCAATTTTGCCCCAAAATACGGGAAATTTCTTCCTTTTTGCCACAAAATAAGGGGAATTTCTGTCTTTTTGCCCCAAAATAAAAGGAATTTCAGCCTTTTTACCTCATAATAAGGGGAATCTTTGCTTTTTTGCCCCAAAATATAGGGAATTTCTGCATTTTTGCCTCAAAATAAAGAAAATTTTTGCAATTTTGTACCAAAATAAAAGAAATTTCTGCCTTTTTGCCCCAAAATAAGAGAAATTCCTGCCTTCTTTCTCTGAAATAAGTGAATTTTCTGCAATTTTGCCCAAAATAAGAAAAATTTCTGAAATTTTGCCCCAAAATAAGGGAAATTTCTGCCTTTTTGCCACAAAATAAGGGGAATTTCTGCATTTTTGCCCCAAAATAAAGAAAATTTCTGCAATGTTGTACCAAAATAAAAGAAATTTCTGCCTTTTTGCCCCAAAATAAGAGAAATTCCTTCCTTCTTTCCCTGAAATAAGTGAAATTTCTGCGATTTTGCTCAAAATAAGAAAAATTTTTGCAATTTTGCCACAAAAAAGGTAAATTTCTTCATTTTAGCCCCAAAATAAGAATAATTTCTGCAATTTTGCCCCAAAATAAGAGAAATTTCTGCCTTTTTGCCACAAAATAAGGGGAATTTCTGCATTTTTGCCCCAAAATAAAGAAAATTTCTGGAATTTTGTACGAAAAAAAAAAGAAATTTCTGCCCTTTTGCCACAAAAAACGAGAAATTCCTGCCTTCTTTCCCTGAAATAAGTGAAATTTCTGCAATTTTGCCCAAAATAAGAAAAATGTCTGCAATTTTGCCACAAAATAAGGGAAATTTCTGCAATTTTGCCCCAAAATAAGGGGAATTTCTGACGTTATGCCCTGAAATAAGGAGAATTTCTGTCTTTTTGCCCCAAAATAATTTGAATTTCTGCAGTTTCCCTCAAAATTAGATGAATTTGTGCAATTTTGCTTCAAAACACGGGGAATTTCTGCCTTATTACACCAAAATAAAAGGAATTTCTGCATTTTTGCACCAATATAAGGGGAATTTCTGAGATTTTGCTCCAAAATACAGGAAATTTGTGCCTTATTGCCGAAAATTAAGTGGAATTTCTGCCTTTTTGCACTGAAATATTTGAAATTTCTGCAATTTTACCCTAAAATAAGGGTAATTTCTGTGTTTGGCCCCAAAATTAGGGGAATTTCTGCTTTTTGCCACAAAATAAGGCAAATTTCTGACTTTTTTCCCTAAAATAGTTGAAATTTCTGCAATTTTGCCCCAAAATAAGGGGAATTTCTGCCTTTTGCCCAAAATAAGGGGAATTTCAGCATTTTACCTTCAATTAAGGGGAATTTCTGCTTTTTTGCCACAAAATATGGGGAATTTCTGCATTATAGCCCCCAAATAAGGAAAGTTTCTGCTTTTCTGCCCAAATTAATGGGAATTTCTACCTTTTTGCCACAAAATAAAGGGAATTTCTGCCTTTTTGCCACAAAATAAGGAGAATTTCAGCCTTTTTACCTCAAAATAAGAGGAATTTCTGCCTTTTGCCCCAAAATATGGGGAATTTCTGCCTTTTTGTTCTAAAATAAGAAAAATTTCTTCACCTTTGTACCAAAATAAAAGAAATTTCTGCTTTTTGCCCCAAAATAAAAAGAATTTCTGACTTTTTGCCCTGAAATAATTGAAATTTCTGCAATTTTGCCCGAAAATAAGGGAAATTTGTGACTTTTTGCCCCAAAATGTAGGGAATTTCTGCCTTTTTGCCCCAAAATATGGGGAATTTCAGCATTTTACCTCAAAAAGAGGAATTTCAGCCTTTTTGCACCAAAATATGGGGAATTTCTGCCTTTTGCCACAAAATAAGAAAAATTTCTGCAATTCTGTACCAAAATAAAAGAAATTTCTAAAATTTTGCCCGAAAATAAAGGAAATTTCTGCAATTTTGCCCCAAAATACGGGAAATTTCTTCCTTTTTGCCACAAAATAAGGGGAATTTCTGTCTTTTTGCCCCAAAATAAAAGGCATTTCAGCCTTTTTACCTCATAATAAGGGGAATCTTTGCTTTTTTGCCCCAAAATATAGGGAATTTCTGCATTTTTGCCTCAAAATAAAGAAAATTTTTGCAATTTTGTACCAAAATAAAAGAAATTTCTGCCTTTTTGCCCCAAAATAAGAGAAATTCCTGCCTTCTTTCTCTGAAATAAGTGAATTTTCTGCAATTTTGCCCAAAATAAGAAAAATTTCTGAAATTTTGCCCCAAAATAAGGGAAATTTCTGCCTTTTTGCCACAAAATAAGGGGAATTTCTGCATTTTTGCCCCAAAATAAAGAAAATTTCTGCAATGTTGTACCAAAATAAAAGAAATTTCTGCCTTTTTGCCCCAAAATAAGAGAAATTCCTTCCTTCTTTCCCTGAAATAAGTGAAATTTCTGCGATTTTGCTCAAAATAAGAAAAATTTTTGCAATTTTGCCACAAAAAAGGTAAATTTCTTCATTTTAGCCCCAAAATAAGAATAATTTCTGCAATTTTGCCCCAAAATAAGAGAAATTTCTGCCTTTTTGCCACAAAATAAGGGGAATTTCTGCATTTTTGCCCCAAAATAAAGAAAATTTCTGGAATTTTGTACGAAAAAAAAAAGAAATTTCTGCCCTTTTGCCACAAAAAACGAGAAATTCCTGCCTTCTTTCCCTGAAATAAGTGAAATTTCTGCAATTTTGCCCAAAATAAGAAAAATGTCTGCAATTTTGCCACAAAATAAGGGAAATTTCTGCAATTTTGCCCCAAAATAAGGGGAATTTCTGACGTTATGCCCTGAAATAAGGAGAATTTCTGTCTTTTTGCCCCAAAATAATTTGAATTTCTGCAGTTTCCCTCAAAATTAGATGAATTTGTGCAATTTTGCTTCAAAACACGGGGAATTTCTGCCTTATTACACCAAAATAAAAGGAATTTCTGCATTTTTGCACCAATATAAGGGGAATTTCTGAGATTTTGCTCCAAAATACAGGAAATTTGTGCCTTATTGCCGAAAATTAAGTGGAATTTCTGCCTTTTTGCACTGAAATATTTGAAATTTCTGCAATTTTACCCTAAAATAAGGGTAATTTCTGTGTTTGGCCCCAAAATTAGGGGAATTTCTGCTTTTTGCCACAAAATAAGGCAAATTTCTGACTTTTTTCCCTAAAATAGTTGAAATTTCTGCAATTTTGCCCCAAAATAAGGGGAATTTCTGCCTTTTGCCCAAAATAAGGGGAATTTCAGCATTTTACCTTCAATTAAGGGGAATTTCTGCTTTTTTGCCACAAAATATGGGGAATTTCTGCATTATAGCCCCCAAATAAGGAAAGTTTCTGCTTTTCTGCCCAAATTAATGGGAATTTCTACCTTTTTGCCACAAAATAAAGGGAATTTCTGCCTTTTTGCCACAAAATAAGGAGAATTTCAGCCTTTTTACCTCAAAATAAGAGGAATTTCTGCCTTTTGCCCCAAAATATGGGGAATTTCTGCCTTTTTGTTCTAAAATAAGAAAAATTTCTTCACCTTTGTACCAAAATAAAAGAAATTTCTGCTTTTTGCCCCAAAATAAAAAGAATTTCTGACTTTTTGCCCTGAAATAATTGAAATTTCTGCAATTTTGCCCGAAAATAAGGGAAATTTGTGACTTTTTGCCCCAAAATGTAGGGAATTTCTGCCTTTTTGCCCCAAAATATGGGGAATTTCAGCATTTTACCTCAAAAAGAGGAATTTCAGCCTTTTTGCACCAAAATATGGGGAATTTCTGCCTTTTGCCACAAAATAAGAAAAATTTCTGCAATTCTGTACCAAAATAAAAGAAATTTCTAAAATTTTGCCCGAAAATAAAGGAAATTTCTGCAATTTTGCCCCAAAATACGGGAAATTTCTTCCTTTTTGCCACAAAATAAGGGGAATTTCTGTCTTTTTGCCCCAAAATAAAAGGAATTTCAGCCTTTTTACCTCATAATAAGGGGAATCTTTGCTTTTTTTGCCCCAAAATATAGGGAATTTCTGCATTTTTGCCTCAAAATAACGAAAATTTTTGCAATTTTGTACCAAAATAAAAGAAATTTCTGCCTTTTTGCCCCAAAATAAGAGAAATTCCTGCCTTCTTTCTCTGAAATAAGTGAATTTTCTGCAATTTTGCCCAAAATAAGAAAAATTTCTGAAATTTTGCCCCAAAATAAGGGAAATTTCTGCCTTTTTGCCACAAAATAAGGGGAATTTCTGCATTTTTGCCCCAAAATAAAGAAAATTTCTGCAATGTTGTACCAAAATAAAAGAAATTTCTGCCTTTTTGCCCCAAAATAAGAGAAATTCCTTCCTTCTTTCCCTGAAATAAGTGAAATTTCTGCGATTTTGCTCAAAATAAGAAAAATTTTTGCAATTTTGCCACAAAAAAGGTAAATTTCTTCATTTTAGCCCCAAAATAAGAATAATTTCTGCAATTTTGCCCCAAAATAAGAGAAATTTCTGCCTTTTTGCCACAAAATAAGGGGAATTTCTGCATTTTTGCCCCAAAATAAAGAAAATTTCTGGAATTTTGTACGAAAAAAAAAAGAAATTTCTGCCCTTTTGCCACAAAAAACGAGAAATTCCTGCCATCTTTCCCTGAAATAAGTGAAATTTCTGCAATTTTGCCCAAAATAAGAAAAATGTCTGCAATTTTGCCACAAAATAAGGGAAATTTCTGCAATTTTGCCCCAAAATAAGGGGAATTTCTGACGTTATGCCCTGAAATAAGGAGAATTTCTGTCTTTTTGCCCCAAAATAATTTGAATTTCTGCAGTTTCCCTCAAAATTAGATGAATTTGTGCAATTTTGCTTCAAAACACGGGGAATTTCTGCCTTATTACACCAAAATAAAAGGAATTTCTGCATTTTTGCACCAATATAAGGGGAATTTCTGAGATTTTGCTCCAAAATACAGGAAATTTGTGCCTTATTGCCGAAAATTAAGTGAAATTTCTGCCTTTTTGCCCTGAAATATTTGAAATTTCTGCAATTTTACCCCAAAATAAAGGGAATTTCTGTTTTTGGCCCCAAAATTAGGAGAATTTCTGCTTTTTGCCCCAAAATAAAGCAAATTTCTGACTTTTTGCCCTAAAATAAGTGAAATGTGTGCAATTTTGCCCCAAATTAAGGGAAATTTCTGCCTTTTTGCCCAAAATAAGGGGAATTTCATCATTTTACCTCCAAATAAGGGGAATTTCTGCCTTTTTGCCGCAAAATATTTGGTATTTCTGCCTTATTGCTTTCAAATAAGGAAAATTTCTACTTTTCTGCCCGAATTAACAAGAATTTCTGCATTTTTGCCACAAAGTAAAGAAAATTTTTGCCTTTTTGCCCTAAAATAAAGGGAATTTCAACCTTTTTACCTCAAAATAAGGGGAATTTCTGCCTTTTACCCCAAAATATGGGGAATTTCTGCTTTTTTGTTTCAAAATAAGGAAAATTTTTTCAATTTTGTACCAATATAAAAGAAATTTCTGCTTTTTGCCCCAAAATAAAAGGAATATCTGACTTTTTGCCCTGAAATAAATGAAATTTCTGCAATTTTGACCGAAAATAAGGGAAATTTGTGCCTTTTTGCCCCAAAATGTAGGGAATTTCTGCCTTTTTGCCCCAAAATATGGGGAATTTCAGCATTTTACCTCAAAATAAGGGGAATTTCAGCCTTTTTGCACCAAAATATGGGGAATTTCTGCCTTTTAGGAACAAAATAAGAAAAATTTCTGCAATTCTGTACCAAAATAAAAGAAATTTCTAAAATTTTGCCTGAAAATAAGGGAAATTTCTGCAATTTTGCCCCAAAATAAGGGAAATTTCTGCCTTTTTGCCACAAAATAAGGGGAATTTCTGTCTTTTTGCCCCAAAATAAAAGAAATTTCAGCCTTTTTACCTCATAATAAGGGGAATCTCTGTTTTTTTTTGCCCCAAAATATGGGGAATTTCTGCATTTTTGCCTCAAAATAAAAAAAATTTCTGCAATTTTGTACCAAAATAAAAGAAATTTCTGACTTTTTGCCCCAAAATAAGAGAAATTCCTGCCTTCTTTCCCTGAAATAAGTGAAATTTCTGCAATTTTGCCCAAAATAAGAAAAATTTTTGCAATTTTGCCACAAAATAAGGGAAATTTCTGCAATTTTGCCCCAAAATAAAGGGAATTTCTGACTTTTTGCCATGAAATAAGGAGAATTTCTGACTTTTTGCCCCAAAATAATGTGAATTTCTGCATTATCCCTCAAAATTAGGGGAATTTTTTCAATTTTGCTTCAAAATATGGGGAATTTCTGCCTTATTGCACCAAAATAAAAAGAATTTCTGCAATTTTGCCCCAAAATAAGGAAAATTTCTGCAATTTTTCCCCAAAATAAGGGAAATTTCTGCCTTTTTGCCACAAAATAAGGGGAATTTCTGTCTTTTTGCCCCAAAATAAAAGGAATGTCAGCCTTTTTACCTCATAATATGGGGAATCTCTGCCTTTTTGCCCCAAAATATGGGAAATTTCTGCATTTTTGCCTCAAAATAAAGAAAATTTTTGTAATTTTGTACCAAAATAAAAGAAATTTCTGCTTTTTTGCCCCAAAGTAAGAGAAATTCCTGTTTTCTTTCCCTGAAATAAGTGAAATTTCTGCAATTTTGCCCAAAATAAGAAAAATTTCTGAAATTTTGCCCCAAAATAAGGGAAATTTCTGCCTTTTTACCACAAAATAAGGGGAATTTCTGCATTTTTGCCCCAAAATAAAGAAAATTTCTGCAATGTTGTACCAAAAGTAAAGAAATTTCTGCCTTTTTGCCCCAAAATAAGAGAAATTCCTTCCTTTTTTCCCTGAAATAAGTGAAATTTCTGCAATTTTGCCCAAAATAAGAAAAATTTTTGCAATTTTGCCACAAAAAAGGAAAATTTCTTCATTTTAGCCCCAAAATAAGAGTAATTTCTTTCTTTTTACCTTAAAATAAGTGAAATTTCTGCCTTTTTACCCATAAATAAACGGAATTTCTGACTTTTTGCCCCAAAATAAAAGGAATTTTTGAATTTTGCCTTGAAATAAGTGAAATTTCTGCAATTTTGCCCCAAAATAAGGGAAATTTTTGCCTTTTTGCCACAAAATAAGGGGAATTTCTCCATTTTTGCCCCAAAATAAAGAAAATTTCTGCAATTTTGTACCAAAATAAAAGAAATTTCTGCCCTTTTGCCCCAAAATAAGAGAAATTCCTAAGTTCTTTCCCTGAAATAATTGAAATTTCTGCAATTTTGCCCAAAATAAGAAAAATTTCTGCAATTTTGCCACAAAATAAGGGAAATTTCTGCAATTTTACCCCAAAATAAGGGGAATTTCTGACGTTATGCCCTGAAATAAAGAGAATTTCTGTCTTTTTGAACCAAAATAATTTGAATTTTTGCATTATTCCTCAAAATTAGATGAATTTGTGCAATTTTGCTTCAAAACACGGGGAATTTCTGCCTTATTACACCAAAATAAAGGGAATTTCTGCATTTTTGCACCAATATAAGGGGAACTTCTGAGATTTTGCTCCAAAATACAGAAAATTTGTGCCTTATTGCCTAAAATTAAGTGGAATTTCTGCCATTTTGCACTGAAATATTTGAAATTTCTGCAATTATACTCTAAAATAAGGGGAATTTCTGTTTTTGGCCCCAAAATTAGGAGAATTTCTGCTTTTTGCCCAAAAATAAGGCAAATTTCTGACTTTTTGCCCTAAAATAAGTGAAATTTCTGCAATTTTGCCTTAAAATAAAAGGAATTTCTGCCTTTTGCCCAAAATAAGGGGAATTTCAGCATTTTACCTCCAAATAAGAAGAATTTCTGCCTTTTTGCCACAAAATATGGGGAATTTCTGCATTATTGCCCCCAAATAAGGAAATTTTCTGCTTTTCTGCCCCAATTAATGGAAATTTCTGCCTTTTTGCCACAAAATAAAGGGAATTTCTGCCTTTTTGCCCCAAAATAAGGAGAATTTCAGCCTTTTTATCTCAAAATAAGGGGAATTTCTGCCTTTTGCCCCAAAATATAGGGAATTTCTGCCTTTTTGTTCCAAAATAAAAAAAATTTCTTCACCTTTGTACCAAAATAAAAGAAATTTCTGCTTTTTGCCCCAAAATAAAAGGAATTTCTGACTTTTTGCCCTGAAATAAATTAAATTTCTGCAATTTTGCCCAAAAAAAGGGAAATTTGTGCTTTTTTGCCACAAAATGTAGGGAATTTCTGCCTTTTTGCCCCAAAATATGGGGAATTTCATCATTTTACCTCAAAATAAGGGGAATTTCAGCCTTTTTGCACCAAAATATGGGGAATTTCTGACTTTTTGCCACAAAATAAGAAAAATTTCTGCAATTCTGTACCAAAATAAAAGAAATTTCTAAAATTTTGCCCGAAAATAAAGGAAATTTCTGCAATTTTGCCCCAAAATACGGGAAATTTCTTCCTTTTTGCCACAAAATAAGGGAAATTTCTGTCTTTTTGCCCCAAAATAAAAGGAATTTCAGCCTTTTTACCTCATAATAAGGGGAATCTTTGCTTTTTTGCCCCAAAATATAGGGAATTTCTGCATTTTTGCCTCAAAATAAAGAAAATTTTTGCAATTTTGTACCAAAATAAAAGAAATTTCTGCCTTTTTGCCCCAAAATAAGAGAAATTCCTGCCTTCTTTCTCTGAAATAAGTGAATTTTCTGCAATTTTGCCCAAAATAAGAAAAATTTCTGAAATTTTGCCCCAAAATAAGGGAAATTTCTGCCTTTTTGCCACAAAATAAGGGGAATTTCTGCATTTTTGCCCCAAAATAAAGAAAATTTCTGCAATGTTGTACCAAAATAAAAGAAATTTCTGCCTTTTTGCCCCAAAATAAGAGAAATTCCTTCCTTCTTTCCCTGAAATAAGTAAAATTTCTGCGATTTTGCTCAAAATAAGAAAAATTTTTGCAATTTTGCCACAAAAAAGGTAAATTTCTTCATTTTAGCCCCAAAATAAGAATAATTTCTGCAATTTTGCCCCAAAATAAGAGAAATTTCTGCCTTTTTGCCACAAAATAAGGGGAATTTCTGCATTTTTGCCCCAAAATAAAGAAAATTTCTGGAATTTTGTACGAAAAAAAAAAGAAATTTCTGCCCTTTTGCCACAAAAAACGAGAAATTCCTGCCTTCTTTCCCTGAAATAAGTGAAATTTCTGCAATTTTGCCCAAAATAAGAAAAATGTCTGCAATTTTGCCACAAAATAAGGGAAATTTCTGCAATTTTGCCCCAAAATAAGGGGAATTTCTGACGTTATGCCCTGAAATAAGGAGAATTTCTGTCTTTTTGCCCCAAAATAATTTGAATTTCTGCAGTTTCCCTCAAAATTAGATGAATTTGTGCAATTTTGCTTCAAAACACGGGGAATTTCTGCCTTATTACACCAAAATAAAAGGAATTTCTGCATTTTTGCACCAATATAAGGGGAATTTCTGAGATTTTGCTCCAAAATACAGGAAATTTGTGCCTTATTGCCGAAAATTAAGTGGAATTTCTGCCTTTTTGCACTGAAATATTTGAAATTTCTGCAATTTTACCCTAAAATAAGGGTAATTTCTGTGTTTGGCCCCAAAATTAGGGGAATTTCTGCTTTTTGCCACAAAATAAGGCAAATTTCTGACTTTTTTCCCTAAAATAGTTGAAATTTCTGCAATTTTGCCCCAAAATAAGGGGAATTTCTGCCTTTTGCCCAAAATAAGGGGAATTTCAGCATTTTACCTTCAATTAAGGGGAATTTCTGCTTTTTTGCCACAAAATATGGGGAATTTCTGCATTATAGCCCCCAAATAAGGAAAGTTTCTGCTTTTCTGCCCAAATTAATGGGAATTTCTACCTTTTTGCCACAAAATAAAGGGAATTTCTGCCTTTTTGCCACAAAATAAGGAGAATTTCAGCCTTTTTACCTCAAAATAAGAGGAATTTCTGCCTTTTGCCCCAAAATATGGGGAATTTCTGCCTTTTTGTTCTAAAATAAGAAAAATTTCTTCACCTTTGTACCAAAATAAAAGAAATTTCTGCTTTTTGCCCCAAAATAAAAAGAATTTCTGACTTTTTGCCCTGAAATAATTGAAATTTCTGCAATTTTGCCCGAAAATAAGGGAAATTTGTGACTTTTTGCCCCAAAATGTAGGGAATTTCTGCCTTTTTGCCCCAAAATATGGGGAATTTCAGCATTTTACCTCAAAAAGAGGAATTTCAGCCTTTTTGCACCAAAATATGGGGAATTTCTGCCTTTTGCCACAAAATAAGAAAAATTTCTGCAATTCTGTACCAAAATAAAAGAAATTTCTAAAATTTTGCCCGAAAATAAGGGAAATTTCTGCAATTTTGCCCCAAAATAAGGGAAATTTCTGGATTTTTGCCCCAAAATAAGGGAAACTTCTGCCTTTTTGCCACAAAATAAGGGGAATTTCTGTCTTTTTGCCCCAAAATAAAAGGAATTTCAGCCTTTTTACCTCATAATAAGGGGAATCTCTGCCTTTTTGCCCCAAAATATGGGGAATTTCTGCATTTTTGCCTCAAAATAAAGAAAATTTTTGCAATTTTGTACCAAAATAAATGAAATTTCTGCCTTTTTACCCCAAAATAAGAAAAATTCCTGCCTTCTTTCTCTGAAATAAGTGAAATTTCTGCAATTTTGCCCAAAATAAGAAAAATTTCTGCAATTTTAACACAAAATAAGGGAAATTTTTGCAATTTTGCCACAAAATAAGGGGAATTTCTGACTTTTTGCCGTGAAATAAGGAGAATTTCTGTCTTTTTGCCCCAAAATTATGTGAATTCCTGCATTTTCCCTCAAAATTAGGGGAATTTGTGCAATTTTGCTTCAAAATACGGGGAATTTCTGTCTTATTGCACCAAAATAAAGGGAATTTCTGCATTTTGCACCAATATAAGGGGATTTCCTGAGATTTTGTTCCAAAATACAGAAAATTTCTGCCTTATTGCCCGAAATTAAGTGGAATTTCTGCCTTTTTGCCCTGAAATATTTGAAATTTCTCCAATTTTACCCCAAAATAAGGGAAATTTCTATTTTTAGCCCCAAAATTAGGGGAATTTCTGCTTTTTGCCCCAAAATAAGGCAAATTTCTGACTTTTTGCCCTGAAATAAGTGAAATTTCTACAATTTTGTCCCAAAATAAGGGGAATTTCTGCCTTTTTGCCCAAAATAAAGAGAATTTCAGCATTTTACCTCCAAATAAGGGGAATTTCTGCCTTTTTGCCACAAAATATGTGAAATTACTGCCTTATTGCCTTCAAATAAGGAAAATTTCTGCTTTTGTGCCCCAATTAACAAGAATTTCTGCCTTTTTGCCACAAAGTAAAGGAAATTTTTGCCTTTTTGCCCTAAAATAAGGGGAATTTCATCATTTTTACCTCAAAATAAGAGGAATTTCTACCTTTTACTCCAAAATATGGGGAATTTCTGCCCTTTTGTTCCAAAATAAGAAAAATTTCTTCAACTTTGTACCAAAATAAAAGAAATTTCTGCTTTTTGTCCCAAAATAAAAGGAATTTCTGACTTTTTGCCCTGAAATAAATGAAATTTCTGCAATTTTGCCCGAAAATAAGTAAAATTTGTGCCTTTTTGCCCCAAAATGAGGGAAATTTCTGCCTTTTAGTCCCAAAATATGGGGAATTTCAGCCTTTAACCTCAAAATAAGGGGAATTTCAGTTTTTTTGCACCAAAATATGGGGAATTTTAGCCTTTTTGCCACAATATAAAAAAAAATTTCTGCAATTCTGTACCAAAATAAAAGAAATTTCTAAAATTTTGCCCCAAAATAAGGGAAATTTCTACAATTTTGCCCCAAATAAGGGAAAGTTCTTCAATTTTGCCCCAAAATAAGAGGAATTTCAGACTTTTTGCCGCAAAATAAGGAGAAATTCTGTATTTTTGCCCCAAAATAAAGGGAATTTCTGCCTTTTTGCCCCAAAATTAGGGGAGTTTCTGCAATTTTGCTTCAAAATACAAGGAATTTCTGCCTCTTTTCCCAAAAATAAGGGGAACTTCTGCTTTTGCCCCAAATAAAGGGAATTTCTGCATTTTTGCCTCGATATTAGGGGAATTTCTGCAATTTTGCTCCAAAATACGGGGAATTTCTGCCTTTATGCCCGAAATTAAAAGGATTTTCTGCCTTTTTGCCCCCAAATAAGGGAAATTTCTGCAATTTTATCCCAAAATAAGGGGAATTTCTGCCTTTTTGACCCAAAATATAAGGAATTTCTGCCTTTTTGCCCCAAAATAAGAAACATTTCTGCAATTTTGCCCGAAAATAAAAGGAATTTCTCACTTTTTGCCCAAAAATAAAGGAAATTTCAGACTTTTTACCTGAAAATAAGTCAAATTTCTGCAATTTTGCTTCAAATAAGGGAAATTTCTGAAATTTTGCCCCAAAATAAGGTAAATTTCTGCAATTTTGCCCCAAATTAAAGGAAATTTCTGCAATTTTGCCCCAAAATAAGGGGAATTTCTGATTTTTGCACAAAATATAGGGAATGTCTGCCTTTTGCCCCAAAATTAGGGGAATTTCTGCAATTTTGCTTCAAAATAAGGGGAATTTCTGCCTTTTTACCCGGAAATTAGGAAAATGCATATCTTTTTGCCATAAAAAAGGGAAATTTCTTCATTTTTGCGCCAAATTAAAAGGAACTTCTGCCTTTTGCCTCTAAATAAGTGGAATTTCTTTCTTTTTTACGCCAAAACAAAGGGAATTTCTGTCTTTTTTGCCCCAAAATAAGGGGAATTTCTGACTTATTACCTTGAAATAAGTGAAATTTCTGCAATTTTGCCCCAAAATAAAGAAAAATTCTTCCTTTTTGCTCCCAAATAAGAGGTATTTCAGCCTTTTTACCTCAAAATAAGGGGAATTTCTGCGTTTTTGCCACAATATATTAGGTATTTCTGCCTTTGTGCACTAAAATAAGGGAAATTTCTGGAATTTTGCCCCAAAATAAGTGGAATTTCTGAGTTTTGCCACAAAATAAGGAGAATTTCTGTCTTTTTGCCCCAACATATAGGGAATTTCAGCCGTTTTGCCTTACAATTAGGGGAATTTCTGCAATTTTGTTCCAAAATGCGGGGAATTTCTGCTTTTTTGCCTGAAAATAAGGGGAATGTATAACTTTTGCAACAAAAAAAGGAAATTTTTTCATTTTAGCCCCAAAATAAGAGTAATTTCTGCCTTTTTACCTCAAAATAAGTGAAATTTCTGCCTTTTTACCCAAAAATAAAGGGAATTTCTGTCTTTTTGCCCCAAAATAAAAGGAATTTTTGAATTTTGCCTTGAAATAAGTGAAATTTCTGCAATTTTGCTCCAAAATAAGGGTAAATTCGGCCTTTTTGCCACAAAATAAGGGGAATTTCTGCATTTTTGCCCCAAAATAAAGAAAATATCTGCAATTTTTACCAAAATAAAAGAAATTTCTGCCTTTTTGCCCCAAAATAAGAGAAATTCCTGCCTTCTTTCCCTGAAAAAAGTGAAATTTCTGCAATTTTGCCCAAAATAAGAAAAATTTCTGCAATTTTGCCACAAAAAAGGGAAATTTCTTCATTTTAGCCCCAAAATAAGAGTAATTTCTGCCTTTTTACCTCAAAATAAGTGAAATTTCAGCCTTTTTACCCAAAAATAAACGGAATTTCTGTTTTTTGCCCCAAAATAAAAGGAATTTTTTAATTTTGCCTTGAAATAAGTGAAATTTCTGCAATTTTGCCCCAAAATAAGGGAAATTTCTGCCTTTTTGCCACAAAATCAGGGGAATTTCTGCATTTTTGCCCCAAAATAAAGAAAATTTCTGCAATTTTGTACCAAAATAAAAGAAATTTCTGCCCTTTTGCCCCAAAATAAGAGAAATTCCTAAGTTCTTTCCCTGAAATAATTGAAATTTCTGCAATTTTGCCCAAAATAAGAAAAATTTCTGCAATTTTGCAACAAAATAAGGGATATTTCTGCAATTTTGCCCCAAAATAAGGGGAATTTCTGACGTTATGCCCTGAAATAAGGAGAATTTCTGTCTTTTTGCCCCCAAATAATTTGAATTTCTGCATTTTCCCTCAAAATTAGATGAATTTGTGCAATTTTGCTTCAAAACACGGGGAATTTCTGCCTTATTACACCAAAATAAAAGGAATTTCTGCATTTTTGCACCAATATAAGGGGAATTTCTGAGATTTTGCTCCAAAATACAGGAAATTTGTTCCTTATTGCCGAAAATTAAGTGGAATTTCTGCCTTTTTGCACTGAAATATTTGAAATTTCTGCAATTTTACCCTAAAATAAGGGTAATTTCTGTTTTTGGCCCCAAAATTAGGGGAATTTCTGCTTTTTGCCACAAAATAAGGCAAATTTCTGACTTTTTTCCCTAAAATAGTTGAAATTTCTGCAATTTTGCCCCAAAATAAGGGGAATTTCTGCCTTTTGCCCAAAATAAGGGGAATTTCAGCATTTTACCTTCAATTAAGGGGAATTTCTGCTTTTTTGCCCCAAAATAAGTGGAATTTCTGAGTTTTGCCCCAAAATAAGGAGAATTTCTGTCTTTTTGCCGCAACATATAGGGAATTTCTGCCTTTTTGCCCCACAATTAGGGGAATTACTGCAATTTTGCTCCAAAATACAAAAAATTTCTGCCTTTTGGCTGGAAAATAAGAAGAATGCATAACTTTTTGCCATAAAAAAGGTAAATTTCTTCATTTTTGTTCCAAAATAATGGGAATTTCTGCTTTTTTGCTTCTAAATAAGCAGAATTTCTGTCTTTTTCCCCCAAAACAAAGGGAATTTCTGTCCATTTTGCCCCATAATAAAGAATATTTCTGATTATTACCCTGAAATAAGTGAAATTTCTACAATTTTGCCCGAAAATAAGAGAAAATTTCTGCTTTTTTGCCCCCAAATAAGGGGAATTTCAGCCTTTTTACCTCAAAATAAGGGGAATTTCTGCATTTTTTCCACAAAATATTAGGAATTTCTGCCTTTTTGCTCCAAAATAAAGGGAAATTTCTGGAATTTTGCCCCCAAAATAAGTGGAATTTCTGAGTTTTGCCCCAAAGTAAGGAGAATTTCTGCCTTATTGCCCCAACATATAGGGAATTTCTGACTTTTTGCCCCACAATTAGGGGAATTTCTGCAATTTTGCTCTAAAATACGAGGAATTTCTGCCTTTTTGCCCGAAAATAAGAAAAATGCATACCTTTTTGCCATAAAAAGGGAAATTTCTTAATTTTTGCTCCAAAATAAGGGGAATTTCTGCTTTTTGCCACTAAATAATTGGAATTTCTGTATTTCTCTCCCAAAACAAAAAGAATTTCTGTCTTTTTTGCCGCAAAATAAATAAAATTTCTGACATATTACTTTGAAGTAAGTGAAATTTCTGCAATTTTGCCCCAAAATAATGGAAATTTCTGACTTTTTGCCCCCAAATAAAGGGAATTTCAGCATTTTTTCTCAAAATAAGGGGAATTTCGGCATTTTTGCTACAAAATATTAGGAATTTCTGCCTTTTTGCCCCAAAAAAATGAAATTTCTGGAATTTTGCCACAAAATAAGTTGAATTTCTGAGTTTTGCCCCAAAATAAAGAGAATTTCTGTCTTTTTGACCCAACATATAGGGAATTTCTGCATTTTTGCCGCACAATTCGGGGAATTTCTGCATTTTTGCTTTACAATTCGGGGAATTTCTGCAATTTTGCTATAAAATACGGTGAATTTCTGCCTTTTTGCCCGAAAATAAGAAGAATGCACTCCTTTTTGGAATAAAAAAGGGAAATTTCTTCATTTTTGCTTCAAAATAAGGGGAATTTCTGCTTTTTTGCCACAAAATATGAGAAATTTCTGCCATTTTGCCCCGAAATAAGATAAATTCTGCTTTTTTTTTCTGAAATAAGTGAAATTTATGCAATTTTGCCCCAAAATAAGTGAACATTCTGCAATTTTGCCCCAAAATAAGGGAAATTTCTGAATTTTTGCCCCAAAATAAGTGGAATTTCTGAGTTTTGCCCCAAAATAAGGTGAATTTCTGTAATTTTGCCCCAATATATAGGAAATTTCTGCCTTTTTTCCCCACAAATAGGGGAATTTCTGCAATTTTGCTCCAAAATACGAGGAATTTCAACCTTTTTGCCTGAAAATAAGAAGAATGCATTTCTTTTTGCCATAAAAAAGGGAAATTTCTTCATTTTTACTCCAAAATAAGGGGAATTTCTGCTTTTTTGCATCTAAATAAGTAAAATTTCTGTCTTTTCCCCCAAAAACAAAGGGAATTTCTGTCTTTTATGCCCCAAAATAAGGAAAATTTCTTACTTATTACCCTAAAATAAGTGAAATTTCTGCAATTTTGCCCCAAAATAAGGGAAATTTCTGCAATTTTGCCCCCAAAATAAGGGAAATTTCTGGAATTTTGCCCTAAAATAAGTGGAATTTCTGAGTTTTGCCCCAAAATAAAAAGAAATTCTGTCTTTTTGCCCCAACATATAGGGAATTTCTGCCTTTTTGCCTCACAAATAGAAGAATTTCTGCAATTTTGCTCCAAAATACGGGGAATTTCTGCCTTTTTGCCTGAAAATAAGAAGAATGCATTCCTTTTTTTCCATAAAAAAAGAAAAATTTCTTCATTTTTGCTTCAAAATAAGGAGAATTTCTGCTTTTTTGCCTCTAAATAAGTAAAATTTCTGTCTTTTTCCCACAAAACAAAGGGAATTTCTGTGTTTTTGCTGCAAAAAAAGAAAAATTTTTGACTTATTACCCTGAAATAAGTTAAATTTCTGCTATTTTGCTTCAAAATAAGGGAAATTTCTGCCTTTTTGCCCCCAAATAAGGGGAATTTCAGCCTTTTTACCTCAAAATAAGGGGAATTTCTGCATTTTTGCCACAAAATATTAGGAATTTCTGCCTTTCTGCCCCAAAATGAGGATAATTTCTGACTTTTTGCCCTGAAATAAGTTAAATTTCTAAAATTTTCCCCAAAATAAGTGAAATGTCTGCTTTTTGCCCAAAAATAAGAGGAATTTCTTACTTTTTGCCCCCAAATAAGGGGAATTTCAGCCTTTTTACCTCAAAATAAGGGGAATTTCTGCATTTTTGCCACAAAATATTAGGAATTTCTGCCTTTCTGCCCCAAAATGAGGATAATTTCTGACTTTTTGCCCTGAAATAAGTTAAATTTCTAAAATTTTCCCCAAAATAAGTGAAATGTCTGCTTTTTGCCCAAAAATAAGAGGAATTTCTTACTTTTTGCCCCCAAATAAGGGGAATTTCAGCCTTTTTACCTCAAAATAAGGGGAATTTCTGCATTTTTGCCCCAAAATATGGGAAATTTCTGATTTTGCCCAAAATAAGAAAAATTTTTGCAATTTTGTACCAAAATAAAAGAAATTTCTGCCTTTTTGCCCCCAAATAAGGGGAATTTCAGCCTTTTTACCTCAAAATAAGGGGAATTTCTGCATTTTTGCCACAAAATATTAAGAATTTCTGCCTTTTGCCCTAAAATAAGAAAAATTTCTGCAATTTTGTACCAAAATAAAAGCAATTTCTGCCTTTTTGATCCAAAATAAGAAAATTTCTGCTTTTTTTCTGAAATAAGTGAAATTTCTGCAATTTTGCCCCAAAATAAGTGAAATTTCTTAGTTTTGCCCCAAAGTAAGGAGAATTTCTGTCTTTTTGCCCCAACATATAGGGAATTTCTGCGTTTTCTAGCCACAATTAGAGGAATTTCTGCAATTTTGCTGCAAAATACAGGAAATTTCTTCCTTTTTGTCCGTAAATAAGTAGAATGCATACCTTTTTGCCATAAAAAAGTGAAATTTCTTCATTTTTGTTCCAAAATAAGAAGAATTTCTGCTTTTTTGCATCTAAATAAGTGGAATTTCTGTCTTTTCCCCCCAAAACAAAGGGATTTTCTGTTTTTTGGCCCCAAAATAAGGAAAATTTCTGACTTATTACCCTGAAATAAGTGAAATTTCTGCAATTTTTTCCCAAAATAAAAGAAAATTCTGCCTTTTTGCACCCAAATAAGGGGAATTTCAGCTTTTTTACCTCAAAATAAGGGGAATTTCTGCATTTTTGCCACAAAATATGAGAAATTTCTTCTCTTTTGCCCCCAAATAAGAAAATTTCTGCTTTTTTTCCCTGAAATACGTGAAATTTCTGCAATTTTGCCCCAAAATAAGTAAAATTTTTGAAATTCTGCCCCCAAAATAAGGGAAATTTCTGCAATTTTGCCCCAAAATATGTGGAATTTCTTAGTTTTGCCCCAAAATAAAAAGAATTTCTGTCTTTTTGCCCCAACATATAGGGAATTTCAGCCTTTTTGCCCCACAATTAGGGGAATTTCTGCAATTTTGCTCCAAAATACAGGAAATTTCTGCCTTTGTGTCCAAAATAAGAAGAATGCATACCTTTTTGCCACAAAAAAGAGAAATTTCTGCAATTTTGCTCCAAAATAAGGGGAATTTCTGCTTTTTTGCCTTTATATAAGTAAAATTTCTGTCTTTTTCCCACAAAACTAAGGGAATTTCTGTCTTTTTGCTTCAAAATAAGAAAAATTTCTGACTTATTACCCTGAAATAAGTGAAATTTCTTCAATTTTGCCCCAAAGTAAGGGAAATTTCTGCCTTTTTGCCCCCAAATAAGGGGAATTTCAGCCTTTTTACCTCAAAATAATAGGAATTTCTGCATTTTTGCCACAAAATATTAGGAATTTCTGCCTTTTTCCCACAAAATAAGGAAAATTTCTGACTTTTTGCCCTGAAATAAGTTAAATTTCTAAAATTTTTCCCCAAAATATGGGAAATGTCTGCTTTTCGCCCCAAAATAAAGGGAATTTCTTACTTTTTGCCCCCAAATAAGGGGAATTTCAGCATTTTTACCTCAAAATAATGGAAATTTCTGCATTTTTGCATCAAAATATGGTAAATTTCTGCCTTTTTGCCCAAAATAATGGAAATTTCTGCATTTTTGCCCCAAAATATGGGAAATTTCTTTCTTTTTTCCCCCAAATAAGGGGAATTTCAGACTTTTTACCTCAAAATAAGGGGAATTTCTGCATTTTTGCCCCAAAATATGGGAAATTTCTGCCTTTTTGCCCCAAAATAAGAAAAATTTCTGCAATTTTATACAAAAATAAAAGAAATTTGTGCCTTTTTGCCCCAAAATAAAAAAATTTCTGCTTTTTTTTGAAATAAGTGAAATTTCTGCAATTTTGCCCCAAAATAAGGAAAATTTCTGCCTTTATGCCCCCAAATACGGGGAATTTAAGCCTTTTTACCTCAAAATAAGGGGAATTTCTGCATTTTTGCCCCAAAATATGGGAAATTTCTGCCTTTTTGCCCCGAAATAAGAAAATATCTGCTTTTTTCCATGAAATAAGTGAAATTTCTGCAATTTTGCCAAAAAATAAGTGAAATTTCTGCAATTTTGCCACACAATAAAAGAAATTTCTGGAATTTTGTCCCAAAATAATTGGAATTTCTGAGTTTTGCTCCAAAATAAGGAGAATTTCTGTCTTTTTGCCCCAAAATAAGGAAAATTTCTTACTTATTACCCTGAAATAAGTGAAATTTCTGCAACTTTGCCCCAAAATAAGAGAAATTTCTGCCTTTTTTCCCCGAATAAGGGGAATTTCAGCCTTTTTACCTCAAAATAATGGGACTTTCTGCATTTTTGCCACAAAATATTAGGAATTTCTGCATTTTGCCAAAAAATAAAAAAAATTTCTGCCTTTTTTCCCTGAAATAAGTGAAATTTCTGCAATTTTGCCCCAAAATAAGTGAAATTTCTGCAATTTTGCCCCAAAATAAGGGAAACTTCTGGAATTTTTCCTTAAAATAAGTGGAATTTCATTGTTTTGCCCCAAAATAAGGAGAATTTCTGTCTTTTTGCCCTAACATATAGGGAATTTCTGCCTTTTTGCCACACAATTAGGGGAATTTCTGCAATTTTGCTCCAAAATAAAGGGAATTTCTGCTTTTTAGCCTGAAAATAAGGGGAATGTATACCTTTTGCCACAAAAAAGGGAAATTTCTTCATTTTTGCTTTAAAATAAAAGGAATTTCTGCTTTTTTACCTTCAAAAATGTGGAATTTCTGTCTTTTTCCCCTAAAAACAAAGGGAATTTCTGTCTTTTTGCCCCAAAATAAAGAAAATTTCTGACTTATTACCATGAAATAAGTGAAATTTCTGAAATTTTGCCCCAAAATAAGGGAAATTTCTGCCTTTTTGCCCCCAAATAAGGGGAATTTCAGCCTTTTTACCTCAAGATAATGATAATTTCTGCATTTTTGCCCCAAAATATGGGATATTTCTGCCTTTTTGCCCCAAAATAAGAAAAATTTCTGCAATTTTGTACCAAGATGAAAGAAATTTCTGCTTTTTTGCGCCAAAATAAGAAAATTTCTGCTTTTTTTTCTGAAATAAGTGAAATTTCTGCAATTTTGCCCCAAAATAAGGGAAATTTCTGGAATTTTGGCCCAAAATAAGTGGAAATTCTGAGTTTTGCTCCAAAATAAGGAGAATTTCTGTCTTTTTGCCCCAACATATAGGGAATTTCTGCCTTTTTGCCCCACAATTAGGGGGATTTCTGCATATTTGCTCCAAAATAACGTGGAATTTCTGCCTTTTTGCCCGAAAATAAAAAGAATGCATAACTTTTTGCAATAAAAAAGGGAAATTTCTGCAATTTTGCTTCAAAATAAGGGGAATTTCTGCTTTTTTGCCTCTAAATAAGTGGAATTTCAGTCTTTTTCCCCCAAAACAAAGAGAATTTCTGTCTTTTTTGCCCCAAAATAAGGAAAATTTCTGACTTATTACCCTGAAATAAGTGAAATTTCTGCAATTTTGCCCCAAAATATGAGAAATTTCTGACTTTTTGCCACCGAATAAGGGGAATTTCAGCCTTTTTTACCTCAAAATAAAAGGAATTTCTATTTTTGCCACAAAATATTAGGAATTTCTGCATTTTGCCCAAAAATAAAAAAAATTTCTGCCTTTATTCCCTGAAATAAGTGAAATTTCTGCAATTTTGCCCCAAAATAAATGAAATTTCTGCAATTTTGCCCGAAAATAAGGGAAATTTCTGGAATTTTGCTCAAAAATAAGTGGAATTTCAGAGTTTTGCCCCAAAATAAGGAGAATTTCTGACTTTTTGCCCTAACATATAGGGAATTTCTGCCTTTTTGCCCCACAATTAGGGGAATTTCTGCAATTTTGCTCCAAAATAAAGGGAATTTCTGCTTTTTAGCCTGAAAATAAGGGGAATGTATACCTTTTGCCACAAAAAAGGGAAATTTCTTCATTTTTGCTCCAAAATAAAAGAAATTTCTGCTTTTTTGCCTTCAAAAATGTGGAATTTCTGTCTTTGTCCCCTAAAAACAAAGGGAATTTCTGTCTTTTTTGCCCCAAAATTAAGAAAATTTCTGACTTATTACCCTGAAATAAGTGAAATTTCTGAAATTTTGCCCCAAAATAAGGGAAATTTCTGCCTTTTTCCCCCCAAATAAGGGGAATTTCAGCCTTTTTACCTCAAGATAATGATAATTTCTGCATTTTTGCCCCAAAATATGGGATATTTCTGCCTTTTTGCCCAAAAATAAGAAAAATGTCTGCAATTTTCTACCAAGAGAAAAGAAATTTCTGCCTTTTTGCCCCAAAATAAGAAAATTTCTGCTTTTTTTTCTGAAATAAGTGAAATTTCTGCAATTTTGCCCCAAAATAAAGGAAATTTCTGGAATTTTGCCCCAAAATAAGTGGAATTTCTGAGTTTTGCCCCAAAATAAGGAGTATTTCTGTCTTTTTGCCCCAACATATAGGGAATTTCTGCCTTTTTGCCCCACAATTAGGGGAATTTCTGCAATTTTGCTCCAAAATACGGAAAATTTCTGCCTTTTTGCTGGAAAATAAGAAGAATGCATAACTTTTTGCCATAAAAAAGGGAAATTTTTTCATTTTTGCTCCAAAATAAGGGGAATTTCTGCTTTTTTGCTCCTAAATAAGTAGAATTTCTATCTTTTTCCCCCAAACAAAGGGAATATCTGTCCTTTTTGCCCCAAAATAAGGAATATTTCTGATTATTACCCTGAAATAAGTGAAATTTCTGCAATTTTGCCCCAAAATGAGAGAAAATTTCTGCTTTTTTGCCCCCAAATAAGGGGAATGTCAGCCTTTTTACCTCAAAATAAAGGGAATTTCGGCATTTTTGCTACAAAATATTAGGAATTTCTGCCTTTTTGCCCCAAAAGAAGAGAAATTTCTGGAATTTTGCCCCAAAATAAGTGGAATTTCTGAGTTTTGCCCCAAAATAAGGAGAATTTCTGTCTTTTTGTCCCAACATATAGGGAATTTCTGCCTTTTTGCCCCACAATTAGGGGAATTTCTGCAATTTTGCTATAAAATACGGTGACTTTCTGCCTTTTTGCCCGAAAATAAGAAGAATGCATTTATTTGGCATAAAAAAGGGAAATTTCTTTATTTTTGCTCCAAAATAAAGGGAATATCTGCTTTTTTGCCACAAAATATGAGAAATTACTGCCTTTTTGCCCCAAAATGAGACAAATTCTGCTTTTTTTCCCAGAAATAAGTGAAATTTCTGCAATTTTGCCCCAAAATAAGTGAAATTTCTGCAATTTTGCCCCAAAATAAGGGAAATTTCTGGAATTTTGCCACAAAATACAGGGAATTTCTGCCTTTTTGCCCCACAATTAGGGGAATTTCTGAAATTTTGCTCCAAAATACGAGGAATTTCTGCCTTTTTGCCCGAAAATAAAAAGAATGCATACCTTTTTGCCATAAAAAAAGGAAATTTCTGAAATTTTGCTCCAAAATAAGGGCAATTTCTGCTTTTTTGCCTTTAAATAAGTGGAATTTATATCTTTTTTCCCCAAAACAAAGGGAATTTCTGTCTTTTTTGCCCCAAAATAAGGAAAATTTCTGAATTATTACCCTGAAATAAGTGATGTTTCTGCAATTTTGCCCCAAAATAAGAGAAATTTCTGCCTTTTTGCCTCCAAGTAAGGGAAATTTTAGCGTATTTCCCTCAAAATAAGGGGAATTTCTGCATTTTTGCCCCAAAATATGGGAAATTTCTGCCTTTTGGCCCCAAAATAAGAAAAATTTCTGTAATTTTGTACCAAAATAAAAAAATTTCTGCCTTTTTGCCCCAAAATAAGAAAATTTCTGCTTTTTTTCTGAAATAAGTGAAATTTCTGCAATTTTGCCCCAAAATAAGGGAAATTTCTGACTTTTTGACCCCAAATACGGGAAATTTCAGCCTTTTTACCTCAAAATAAGGGGAATTTCTGCATTTTTGCACCAAAATATGGGAAATTTCTGACTTTTTGCCTCAAAAAAAAGAAAATTTCTTCTTTTTTCCATGAAATAAGTGAAATTTCTGCAATTTTGCCCCAAAATAAGTGAAATTTCTGCAATTTTGCCACAAAATAAAAGAAATTTCTGGAATTGTGCTCCAAAATAAGTGGAATTTCTGAGTTTTGCCCCAAAATAAAGAGAATTTCTGATTTTTGCCCCAAAATATAGGGAATTTCTGACTTTTTGCCCCACAATTATGGTAATTTCTGAAATTTTGCTCCAAATTACAGGGAATTTCTGCCTTTTTGCCGAAAAATAAAAAGAATGCATACCTTTTTGCCATAAAAAAGGGAAATTTCTGCAATTTTGCTCCAAAATAAGGGGAATTTCTGCTTTTTTGCCTCTAAATAAGTGGAATTTCTGTCTTTTTCCCGCAAAACAAAGAGAATTTCTGTCTTTTTTGCTCCAAAATAAGGAAAATTTCTGACTTATTACCCTGAAATAAGCGAAATTTCTGCAATTTTGCCCCAAAATAAGAGAAATTTCTGCCTTTTTGCCCAAAATAAGGGGAATTTCAGCATTTTACCTCCAAATAAGGGGAATTTCTGCCTTTTTGCCATAAAGTAAAGGAAATTTTTGCCTTTTTGCCCTAAAATAAAGGGAATTTCATCCTTTTTACCTCAAAATAAGGGGAATTTCTGCCTTTTACCCCAAAATATGGGGAATTTCTGCCTTTTGTTCTAAAATAAGAAAAATTTCTTCAACTTTGTACCAAAATAAAAGAAATTTCTTCTTTTTGTCTCAAAATAAAAGGAATTTCTGACTTTTTACCCTGAAATAAATGAAATTTCTGCAATTTGCCCGAAAATAAGCAAAATTTGTGCCTTTTTGCCCCAAAATGAGAAAAATTTCTGCCTTTTTGCCCCAAAATATGTGGAATTTCAGCATTTTACCTCAAAATAAGGGGAATTTCAGCGTTTTTGCACTAAAATATGGGGAATTTTAGCCTTTTTGCCACAATATAAGAAAAAATTTCTGCAATTCTGTACCAAAATAAAAGAAATTTCTAAAATTTTGCCCCAAAATAAGGGAAATTTCTGCAATTTTGCCCCAAAATAAGGGAAAGTTCTTCAATTTTGCCCCAAATTAAGGGGAATTTCTGACTTTTTGCCGCAAAATAAGGAGAATTTCTGTATTTTTGCCCCAAAATAAAGGGAATTTCTGCCTTTTTGCCCCAAAATTAGGGGAGTTTCTGCAATTTTGCTTCAAAATAAAAGGAATTTCTGCCTTTTTTCCCGAAAATAAGGGGAACTTTTGCTTTTGCCCCAAATAAAGGGAATTTCTGCATTTTTGCCCCGATATTAGGGGAATTTCTGCAATTTTGCTCTAAAATACGGGGAATTTCTGCCTTTTTGCCCGAAAATAAAGGATTTTCTGCCTTTTTGCCCCCAAATAAGGGAAATTTCTGCAATTTTATCCCAAAATAAGGGGAATTTCTGCTTTTTGCTTCAAAATATAAGGAATTTCTGCCTTTTTGCCCCAAAATAAGAAATATTTCTGCAATTTTGCCCCAAAATAAAAGAAATTTCTAACTTTTTTCCCAAAAATAAAGGAAATTTAAGCCTTTTTACCTGAAAATAAGTGAAATTTCTGCAATTTTGCCCCAAATAAGGGAAATTTCTGCAATTTTGCCCCAAAATAAGGTAAATTTCTGCAATTTTGCCCCAAATTAAAGGAAATTTCTGGAATTTTGCCCCATAATAAGGGGAATTTCTGATTTTTGCCCCAAAATAAAGGGAATGTCTGCCTTTTGCCCCACAATTAGGGGAATTTCTGCAATTTTGCTTCAAAATCAGGGGAATTTCTGCCTTTTTGCCCGAAAATAAGGAAAATGCATACCTTTTTTCCATAAAAAAGGAAAATTTCTTCATTTTTGCGCCAAATTAAGAGGAACTTCTGCCTTTTGCCTCTAAATAAGTGGAATTTCTGTCTTTTTTACCCCAAAACAAAGGGAATTTCTGTAATTTTGGCCCAAAATAAGGGGAATTTATGATTTATTACCCTGAAATAAGTGAAATTTCTGCAATTTTTCCCCAAAATAAAGAAAAATTCTTCCTTTTTGCCCCCAAATAAGAGGAATTTCAGCCTTTTTACCTCAAAATAAGGGAAATTTCTGCATTTTTGCCACAATATATTAGGAATTTCTGCCTTTTTGCCCTAAAATAAAGGAAATTTCTGGAATTTTGCCCAAAAATATGTGGAATTTCTGAGTTTTGCCACAAAATAAAAAGAATTTCTGTCTTTTTGCCCCAACATATAGAGAATTTCTTCCGTTTTGCCTCACAATTAGGGGAATTTCTGCTTTTTGCCACAAAATAAGGCAAATTTCTGTCTTTTTGCCCTAAAATAAGTGAAATTTCTGCATTTTGCCCCAAAACAAGGGGAATTTCTGCCTTTTGCCCAAAATAAGGGGAATTTCACCATTTTACCTCCAAATAAGGGGAATTTCTGACTTTTTGCCACAAAATATGGGGAATTTCTGCATTATTGCCCCCAAATAAAGAAAGTTTCTGCTTTTCTGCCCCAATTAATCGGAATTTCTGCATTTTTGCCACAAAATAAAGGGAATTTCTGCCTTTTTGCCCCAAAATAAGAGGAATTTCAGCCTTTTTACCTTAAAATATGGGGAATTTCTGCCTTTTGCCCCAAAATATGGGGAATTTCTGCCTTTTTGTTCCAAAATAAGAAAAATTTCTTCAACTTTGTACCAAAATAAAAGAAATTTCTGCTTTTTGCCCCAAAATAAAAGGAATTTCTGACTTTTTGCCCTGAAATAAATGAAATTTCTGCAATTTTGCCCGAAAATAAGGGAAATTTGTGCCTTTTTGCCCCAAAATGTAGGGAGTTTCTGCCTTTTTGCCCCAAAATATGGGGAATTTCAGCATTTTAACTCAAATTAAGGGGAATTTCAGACTTTTTGCACCAAAATATGGGGAATTTCTGCCTTCTTGCCACAAAATAAGAAAAATTTCTGCAATTCTGTACCAAAATAAGGGAAATTTCTGCCTTTTTGCCACAAAATAAGGGGAATTTCTGTCTTTTTGCCCCAAAATAAAAGGAATATCAACATTTTTACCTCATAATAAGGGGAATCTCTGCCTTTTTGCCCCATAATATGGGGAATTTTTGCATTTTTGCCTCAAAATAAAGAAAATTTCTGCAATTTTGTACCAAAATAAAAGAAATTTCTGCCTTTTTGCCCCAAAATATAGGAAATTCCTGCCTTCTTTCCCTGAAATAAGTGAAATTTCTGCAATTTTGCCCAATATAAATAAAAATTCTGAAATTTTGCCATAAAATAAGGGAAATTTCTGCAATTTTGCCCCAAAATAAGCGGAAATTCTGACTTTTTGCTGTGAAATAAGGAGAATTTCTGTCTTTTTGCCCCAAAATAATGTGAATTTCTGCATTTTCCCTAAAAATTAAGGGAATTTGTGCAATTTTGCTTCAAAATACGGGGAATTTCTCCCTTATTGCACCAAAATAAAGGGAATTTCTGCAATTTTGCCCCAAAATAAGGGAAATTTCTGCCTTTTTCCCACAAAATAAGAGGAATTTCTGCATTTTTTCCCCAAAATAAAGAAAATTTCTTCAATTTTGTACCAAAATAAAAGAAATTTCTGCCTTTTTGCCTTAAAGTAAGAAAAATTCCTGCCTTCTTTCTCTGAAATAAGTATAATTTCTGCAATTTTGCCCAAAATAAGGAAAATTTCTGCAATTTTGCCACAAAAAATGGAAATTTCTTCATTTTAGCCCCAAAATAAGAGAAATTTCTGCCTTTTTTACCTCAAAATAAGTGAAATTTCTGCCTTTTTACCCAAAAATAAACGAAATTTCTTTCTTTTTGCCTCAAAATAAAAGAAATTTTTGAATTTTTCCTTGAAATAATTGAAATTTCTGCAATTTTTCCCCAAAATAAGGGAAATTTCTGCCTTTTTGCCACAAAATAAAAAGAATTTCTGCATTTTTGCCCCAAAATAAAGAAAATTTCTGCAATTTTGTACCAAAAAAAAGAAATTTCTGCACTTTTGCTCTAAAATAACAGTAATTCCTGCCTTCTCTCCCTGAAATACGTGAAATTTCTGCAATTTTGCTAAAAATAAGAAAAATTTCTGCAATTTTGCCACAAAATAAGGGAAATTTCTGCAATTTTGTTACAAAATAAGGGGAATTTCTTACCTTATGCCCTGAAATAAGGAGAATTTCTGCCTTTTTGCCCCAGAATAATTTGATTTTCTGCATTTTCACTCAAAATTAGATGAATTTGTGCACTTTTGCTTCAAAACACGGGGAATTTCTGCCTTATTACACAAATATAAAGGGAATTTCTGCATTTTTGCACCATTATAAGGGGAATTTCTGAAATTTTGCTCCAAAATATGGAAAATTTCTGACTTATTGCCTAAAATTAAGTGGAATTTCTGCCTTTTTGCCCTGAAATATTTGAAATTTCTCCAATTTTACCCCAAAATAAGGGGAATTTCTGTTTTTGGCCCCAAAATTAGGGGAATTTCTGCTTTTTGCCCCAAAATAAGGGAAATTTCTGACGTTTTGCACTAAAATAAGTAAAATTTTTGCAATTTTGCCCCAAAATAAGGGGAATTTCTGCCTTTTGCTAAAATAAGAAGAATTTCAGCATTTTACCTCCAAATAAGGGGAATTTCTTCCTTTTTGCCACAAAATATGGGGAATTTCTGCATTATTGCCCCCAAATAAGGAACGTTTCTGCTTTTCTGCCCCAATTAACGGGAATTCTGCCTTTTTGCCACAAAATAAAGGGAATTTCTGCTTTTTGCCCCAAAATAAGGGGAATTTCAGCCTGTTTACCTCAAAATACAAGGAATTTCTGCCTTTTGCCCCATAATATTGGGAATTCCTGCCTTTTTGTTCCAAAATAAGAAAAATTTCTTCAACTTTGTACCAAAATAAAAGAAATTTCTGCTTTTTGCCCCAAAATAAAAGGAATTTCTGACTTTTTGCCCTGAAATAAATGAAATTTCTGCAATTTTGCCCGAAAATAAGGGAAATTTGTGCCTTTTTGCCCCAAAATGTAGGGAATTTCTGCCTTTTTGCCCCAAAATATAAGGAATTTCAGCATTTTACCTCAAAATAAGGGAAATTTCAGCCTTTTTGCCCCAAAATATGGGGAATTTCAGCATTTTACCGCAAAATAAGAGGAATTTCAGCCTTTTTGCACCAAAATATGGGGAATTTCTGCCTTTTTGCCACAAAATAAAAAAAATTTCTGCAAGTCTTTACCAAAATAAAAGAAATTTCTAAAATTTTGCCCCAAAATAAGGGAAATTTCTCCAATTTTGTTTCAAAATAAGGGAAATTTCTGCCTTTTTGCCAAAAAATAAGGGGAAATTCTTTCTTTTTGCCCCAAAATAAAAGAAATTTCAGCCTTTTTACCTCATAATAAGGGGAATCACTGCCTTTTTGCCCCAAAATATGGGGAATTTCTGCATTTTTGCCTCAAAATAAAGAAAATTTTTGCAATTTTGATCCAAAATAAAAGAAATTTCTGCCTTTTTGCCCCAAAATAAGAGAAATTCCTGCCTTCTTTCCCTGAAATAAGTGAAATTTCTGCAATTTTGCCCAAAATAAGAAAAATTTCTGCAATTTTGCCACAAAATAAGAAAAATTTTTGCAATTTTGCCCCAAAATAAGGGGAATTTCTGACTTTTTGCCGCGAAATAAGGAGAATTTCTGTCTTTTTGCCCCAAAATAATGTGAATTTCTGCATTTTCCCTCAAAATTAGGGGAATTTGTGCAATTTTGCTTCAAAATACAGGGAATTTCTGCCTTATTGCACCAAAATAAAGGGAATTTCTGCATTTTTGCACCAATATAAGGGGAATTTCTGAGATTTTGCTGCAAAATACAGAAAATTCTGCCTTATTGCCCGAAATTAAGTGGAATTTCTGCTTTTTGCCCTGAAATATTTGAAATTTCTGCAATTTTACCCCAAAATAAGGCGAATTTCTATTTTTGGCCACAAAATTAGGGGAATTTCTGCTTTTTGCCCCAAAATAAGGCAAATTTCTGACTTTTTGCCCTGAAATAAGTGAAATTTCTGCAATTTTGTCCCTAAATAAAGGGAATTTCTGCCTTTTTGCCCAAAATAAGGGGAATTTCAGCATTTTACCTCCAAATAAGTGGAATTTCTGCCTTTTTGCCACTAAATATGGGGAATTACTGCCTTATTGCCTTCAAATAAAAAAAATTTCTGCTTTTCTGCCACAATTAACAAGAATTTCTGCCTTTTTGCCACAAAGTAAAGGAAATTTTTGCCTTTTTGCCCTAAAATAAGTGGAATTTCATCCTTTTTACCTCAAAATAAGGGGAATTTCTGCCTTTTACCCCAAAATATGGGGAATTTCTGCTTTTTTGTTCCAAAATAAGAAAAATTTCTTCAACTTTGTACCAAAATAAAAGAAAGTTCTGCTTTTTGTCCCAAAATAAAAGGAATTTTTGAATTTTTGCCCTGAAATAAATGAAATTTCTTCAATTTTGCCCGCAAATAAGGAAAATTTGTGCCTTTTTGCTCCAAAATGAGGGAAATTTCTGCCTTTTTGCGCCAAAATATGGGTAATTTCAGCATTTTACCTCAAAATAAGAAGAATTTCAGCCTTTTTGCACCAAAATATGGGGAATTTTAGCCTTTTTGCCACAATATAAAAAAAATTTCTGCAATTTTGTACCAAAATAAAAGAAATTTCTAAAATTATGCCCCAAAATAAGAAAAATTTCTGCAATTTTGCCTCAAAATAAGGGGAATTTCTGACTTTTTGCCGCGAAATAAGGAGATTTCTGTATTTTTGCCCCAAAATAAAGGGAATTTCTGCCTTTTTGCCCCAAAATTAGGGGAGTTTCTTCAATTTTGCTTCAAAATACAAGGAATTTCTGCCTTTTTTCCCGAAAATAAGGGGAACTTCTGCTTTTGCCCCAAATAAAGGGAATTTCTGCATTTTTGCCCCGATATTAGCGGAATTTCTGCAATTTTGCTGCAAAATACGGGGAATTTGTGCATTTTTGCCCGAAATTAAAATGATTTTCTGCCTTTTTGCCTCCAAATAAGAAAAATTTTTGAAATTTTACACCAAAATAAGGGGAATTTCTGCCTTTTTGCCCCAAAATAAGAAATATTTCTGCAATTTTGCCCCAAAATAAGGGGAATTTCTCACTTTTTGCCCAAAATAAAGGAAATTTCAGCCTTTTTACCTGAAAATAAGTGAAATTTCTGCAATTTTGCCCCAAATAAGGGAAATTTCTGCAATTTTGCCCCAAAATGAGGTAAATTTCTGCAATTTTGCCCCAAATTAAAGGAAATTTCTGGAATTTCGCCTCAAAATAAGGGAAATTTCTGATTTTTGCCCAAAAATAAAGGAAATGTCTGCCTTTTGCCCCCAAATTAGGGGAATTTCTGCAATTTTGCTTCAAAATAAGAGGAATTTCTGCCTTTTTGCCCGAAAATAAGGGGAATGCATACCTTTTTGCCATAAAAAAGGGAAATTTCTTCATTTTTGCACCAAATTAAGTGGAACTTCTGCCTTTTGCGTCTAAATAAGTGGAATTTCTGTCTTTTTTACCCAAAAACAAAGGGAATTTCTGTCTTTTTTGCCCCAAAATAAGGGGAATTTCTGACTTATTACCCTGAAATAAGTGAAATTTCGGCAATTTTGCCCCAAAATAAGGAAAAATTCTTCTTTTTTGCCCCCAAATAGAGGAATTTCAGCCTTTTTACCTCAAAATAAGAAGAATGTCTGAGTTTTGCCACAAAATAAGGAGAATTTCTGTCTTTTTGCCCCAACATATAGGGAATTTCAGCCGTTTTGCCTCACAATTAGGGGAATTTCTGCAATTTTGCTTCAAAATATGGGGAATTTCTGCTTTTTTGCCTAAAAATAAGGGGAATGTATAACTTTTGCCACAAAAAAGAGAAATTTCTTCATTTTAGCTCCAAAATAAGAGTAATTTCTGCCTTTTTACCTCAAAATAAGTGAAATTTCTGCCTTTTTACCCAAAATAAATGGAATTTCTGTCTTTTTGCCCCAAAATAAAAGAAATTTTTGAATTTTGCCTTGAAATAAGTGAAATTTCTGCAATTTTGCTCCAAAATAAGGGTAAATTCGGCCTTTTTGCCACAAAATAAGGGGAATTTCTGCATTTTTGTCCCAAAATAAAGAAAATTTCTGCAATTTTGTACCAAAATAAAAGAAATTTCTGCCTTTTTGCCCCAAAATAAGAGAAATTCCTGCCTTCTTTCCCTGAAATAAGTGAAATTTCTGCAATTTTGCCCAAAATAAGAAAAATTTCTTCAATTTTGCCACAAAAAAGAGAAATTTCTTCCTTTTAGCCCCAAAATAAGAGTAATTTCTGCCTTTTTACCTCAAAATAAGTGAAATTTCTGCCTTCTACCCAAAAATAAACGGAATTTCTGTCTTTTTGCCCCAAAATAAAAGGAATTTTTGAAATTTGCCTTGAAATAAGTGCAATTTCTGCAATTTTGCCCTAAAATAAGGGAAATGTCTGCGTTTTTGCCAAAAAATCAGGGGAATTTCTGCATTTTAACCCCAAAATAAAGAAAATTTCTGCAATTTTGTACCAAAATAAAAGAAATTTCTACCCTTTTGCCCCAAAATAAAAGAAATTCCTACCTTCTTTCCCTGAAATAAGTGAAATTTCAGCATTTTGCCCAAAATAAAAAAATTTCTGCAATTTTGCAACAAAATAAGGGATATTTCTGCAATTTTGCCCAAAAATAAGGGGAATTTCTGATGTTTTGCCCTGAAATAAAGAGAATTTCTGTCTTTTTGCCCCAAAATAATTTGAATTTCTGCATTTTCCCTCAAAATTAGATGAATTTGTGCAATTTTGCTTAAAAACACGGGAATTTCTGCCTTATTACACCAAAAGAAAGGGAATTTCTGCATTTTTGCACCATTATAAGGGGAATTTCTGAGATATTGCTCCAAAATACAGAAAATTTCTGCCCTATTGCCTAAAATTAAGTGGAATTTCTGCCTTTTTGCCCTGAAATATTTGAAATTTCTCCAATTTTACCCCAAAATAAGGGGAATTTCTGTTTTTGGCCCCAAAATTAGGGGAATTTCTGCTTTTTGCCCCAAAATAAGGGAAATTTCTGACGTTTTGCACTAAAATAAGTAAAATTTTTGCAATTTTGCCCCAAAATAAGGGGAATTTCTGCCTTTTGCTAAAATAAGAAGAATTTCAGCATTTTACCTCCAAATAAGGGGAATTTCTTCCTTTTTGCCACAAAATATGGGGAATTTCTGCATTATTGCCCCCAAATAAGGAACGTTTCTGCTTTTCTGCCCCAATTAATGGGAATTCTGCCTTTTTGCCACAAAATAAAGGGAATTTCTGCTTTTTGCCCCAAAATAAGGGGAATTTCAGCCTGTTTACCTCAAAATACAAGGAATTTCTGCCTTTTGCCCCATAATATTGGGAATTCCTGCCTTTTTGTTCCAAAATAAGAAAAATTTCTTCAACTTTGTACCAAAATAAAAGAAATTTCTGCTTTTTGCCCCAAAATAAAAGGAATTTCTGACTTTTTGCCCTGAAATAAATGAAATTTCTGCAATTTTGCCCGAAAATAAGGGAAATTTGTGCCTTTTTGCCCCAAAATGTAGGGAATTTCTGCCTTTTTGCCCCAAAATATAAGGAATTTCAGCATTTTACCTCAAAATAAGGGAAATTTCAGCCTTTTTGCCCCAAAATATGGGGAATTTCAGCATTTTACCGCAAAATAAGAGGAATTTCAGCCTTTTTGCACCAAAATATGGGGAATTTCTGCCTTTTTGCCACAAAATAAAAAAAATTTCTGCAAGTCTTTACCAAAATAAAAGAAATTTCTAAAATTTTGCCCCAAAATAAGGGAAATTTCTCCAATTTTGCCCCAAAATAAGGGAAATTTCTGCCTTTTTGCCAAAAAATAAGGGGAAATTCTTTCTTTTTGCCCCAAAATAAAAGAAATTTCAGCCTTTTTACCTCATAATAAGGGGAATCACTGCCTTTTTGCCCCAAAATATGGGGAATTTCTGCATTTTTGCCTCAAAATAAAGAAAATTTTTGCAATTTTGATCCAAAATAAAAGAAATTTCTGCCTTTTTGCCCCAAAATAAGAGAAATTCCTGCCTTCTTTCCCTGAAATAAGTGAAATTTCTGCAATTTTGCCCAAAATAAGAAAAATTTCTGCAATTTTGCCACAAAATAAGAAAAATTTTTGCAATTTTGCCCCAAAATAAGGGGAATTTCTGACTTTTTGCCGTGAAATAAGGAGAATTTCTGTCTTTTTGCCCCAAAATAATGTGAATTTCTGCATTTTCCCTCAAAATTAGGGGAATTTGTGCAATTTTGCTTCAAAATACAGGGAATTTCTGCCTTATTGCACCAAAATAAAGGGAATTTCTGCATTTTTGCACCAATATAAGGGGAATTTCTGAGATTTTGCTGCAAAATACAGAAAATTCTGCCTTATTGCCCGAAATTAAGTGGAATTTCTGCTTTTTGCCCTGAAATATTTGAAATTTCTGCAATTTTACCCCAAAATAAGGCGAATTTCTATTTTTGGCCACAAAATTAGGGGAATTTCTGCTTTTTGCCCCAAAATAAGGCAAATTTCTGACTTTTTGCCCTGAAATAAGTGAAATTTCTGCAATTTTGTCCCTAAATAAAGGGAATTTCTGCCTTTTTGCCCAAAATAAGGGGAATTTCAGCATTTTACCTCCAAATAAGTGGAATTTCTGCCTTTTTGCCACTAAATATGGGGAATTACTGCCTTATTGCCTTCAAATAAAAAAAATTTCTGCTTTTCTGCCACAATTAACAAGAATTTCTGCCTTTTTGCCACAAAGTAAAGGAAATTTTTGCCTTTTTGCCCTAAAATAAGTGGAATTTCATCCTTTTTACCTCAAAATAAGGGGAATTTCTGCCTTTTACCCCAAAATATGGGGAATTTCTGCTTTTTTGTTCCAAAATAAGAAAAATTTCTTCAACTTTGTACCAAAATAAAAGAAAGTTCTGCTTTTTGTCCCAAAATAAAAGGAATTTTTGAATTTTTGCCCTGAAATAAAAGAAATTTCTTCAATTTTGCCCGCAAATAAGGAAAATTTGTGCCTTTTTGCTCCAAAATGAGGGAAATTTCTGCCTTTTTGCGCCAAAATATGGGTAATTTCAGCATTTTACCTCAAAATAAGAAGAATTTCAGCCTTTTTGCACCAAAATATGGGGAATTTTAGCCTTTTTGCCACAATATAAAAAAAATTTCTGCAATTTTGTACCAAAATAAAAGAAATTTCTAAAATTATGCCCCAAAATAAGAAAAATTTCTGCAATTTTGCCTCAAAATAAGGGGAATTTCTGACTTTTTGCCGCGAAATAAGGAGATTTCTGTATTTTTGCCCCAAAATAAAGGGAATTTCTGCCTTTTTGCCCCAAAATTAGGGGAGTTTCTTCAATTTTGCTTCAAAATACAAGGAATTTCTGCCTTTTTTCCCGAAAATAAGGGGAACTTCTGCTTTTGCCCCAAATAAAGGGAATTTCTGCATTTTTGCCCCGATATTAGCGGAATTTCTGCAATTTTGCTGCAAAATACGGGGAATTTGTGCATTTTTGCCCGAAATTAAAATGATTTTCTGCCTTTTTGCCTCCAAATAAGAAAAATTTTTGAAATTTTACACCAAAATAAGGGGAATTTCTGCCTTTTTGCCCCAAAATAAGAAATATTTCTGCAATTTTGCCCCAAAATAAGGGGAATTTCTCACTTTTTGCCCAAAATAAAGGAAATTTCAGCCTTTTTACCTGAAAATAAGTGAAATTTCTGCAATTTTGCCCCAAATAAGGGAAATTTCTGCAATTTTGCCCCAAAATGAGGTAAATTTCTGCAATTTTGCCCCAAATTAAAGGAAATTTCTGGAATTTCGCCTCAAAATAAGGGAAATTTCTGATTTTTGCCCAAAAATAAAGGAAATGTCTGCCTTTTGCCCCAAAATTAGGGGAATTTCTGCAATTTTGCTTCAAAATAAGAGGAATTTCTGCCTTTTTGCCCGAAAATAAGGGGAATGCATACCTTTTTGCCATAAAAAAGGGAAATTTCTTCATTTTTGCACCAAATTAAGTGGAACTTCTGCCTTTTGCGTCTAAATAAGTGGAATTTCTGTCTTTTTTACCCAAAAACAAAGGGAATTTCTGTCTTTTTTGCCCCAAAATAAGGGGAATTTCTGACTTATTACCCTGAAATAAGTGAAATTTCGGCAATTTTGCCCCAAAATAAGGAAAAATTCTTCTTTTTTGCCCCCAAATAGAGGAATTTCAGCCTTTTTACCTCAAAATAAGAAGAATGTCTGAGTTTTGCCACAAAATAAGGAGAATTTCTGTCTTTTTGCCCCAACATATAGGGAATTTCAGCCGTTTTGCCTCACAATTAGGGGAATTTCTGCAATTTTGCTTCAAAATACGGGGAATTTCTGCTTTTTTGCCTAAAAATAAGGGGAATGTATAACTTTTGCCACAAAAAAGAGAAATTTCTTCATTTTAGCTCCAAAATAAGAGTAATTTCTGCCTTTTTACCTCAAAATAAGTGAAATTTCTGCCTTTTTACCCAAAATAAATGGAATTTCTGTCTTTTTGCCCCAAAATAAAAGAAATTTTTGAATTTTGCCTTGAAATAAGTGAAATTTCTGCAATTTTGCTCCAAAATAAGGGTAAATTCGGCCTTTTTGCCACAAAATAAGGGGAATTTCTGCATTTTTGTCCCAAAATAAAGAAAATTTCTGCAATTTTGTACCAAAATAAAAGAAATTTCTGCCTTTTTGCCCCAAAATAAGAGAAATTCCTGCCTTCTTTCCCTGAAATAAGTGAAATTTCTGCAATTTTGCCCAAAATAAGAAAAATTTCTTCAATTTTGCCACAAAAAAGAGAAATTTCTTCCTTTTAGCCCCAAAATAAGAGTAATTTCTGCCTTTTTACCTCAAAATAAGTGAAATTTCTGCCTTCTACCCAAAAATAAACGGAATTTCTGTCTTTTTGCCCCAAAATAAAAGGAATTTTTGAAATTTGCCTTGAAATAAGTGCAATTTCTGCAATTTTGCCCTAAAATAAGGGAAATGTCTGCGTTTTTGCCAAAAAATCAGGGGAATTTCTGCATTTTAACCCCAAAATAAAGAAAATTTCTGCAATTTTGTACCAAAATAAAAGAAATTTCTACCCTTTTGCCCCAAAATAAAAGAAATTCCTACCTTCTTTCCCTGAAATAAGTGAAATTTCAGCATTTTGCCCAAAATAAAAAAATTTCTGCAATTTTGCAACAAAATAAGGGATATTTCTGCAATTTTGCCCAAAAATAAGGGGAATTTCTGATGTTTTGCCCTGAAATAAAGAGAATTTCTGTCTTTTTGCCCCAAAATAATTTGAATTTCTGCATTTTCCCTCAAAATTAGATGAATTTGTGCAATTTTGCTTAAAAACACGGGAATTTCTGCCTTATTACACCAAAAGAAAGGGAATTTCTGCATTTTTGCACCATTATAAGGGGAATTTCTGAGATATTGCTCCAAAATACAGAAAATTTCTGCCTTATTGCCTAAAATTAAGTGGAATTTCTGCCTTTTTGCCCTGAAATATTTGAAATTTCTCCAATTTTACCCCAAAATAAGGGGAATTTCTGTTTTTGGCCCCAAAATTAGGGGAATTTCTGCTTTTTGCCCCAAAATAAGGGAAATTTCTGACGTTTTGCACTAAAATAAGTAAAATTTTTGCAATTTTGCCCCAAAATAAGGGGAATTTCTGCCTTTTGCTAAAATAAGAAGAATTTCAGCATTTTACCTCCAAATAAGGGGAATTTCTTCCTTTTTGCCACAAAATATGGGGAATTTCTGCATTATTGCCCCCAAATAAGGAACGTTTCTGCTTTTCTGCCCCAATTAATGGGAATTCTGCCTTTTTGCCACAAAATAAAGGGAATTTCTGCTTTTTGCCCCAAAATAAGGGGAATTTCAGCCTGTTTACCTCAAAATACAAGGAATTTCTGCCTTTTGCCCCATAATATTGGGAATTCCTGCCTTTTTGTTCCAAAATAAGAAAAATTTCTTCAACTTTGTACCAAAATAAAAGAAATTTCTGCTTTTTGCCCCAAAATAAAAGGAATTTCTGACTTTTTGCCCTGAAATAAATGAAATTTCTGCAATTTTGCCCGAAAATAAGGGAAATTTGTGCCTTTTTGCCCCAAAATGTAGGGAATTTCTGCCTTTTTGCCCCAAAATATAAGGAATTTCAGCATTTTACCTCAAAATAAGGGAAATTTCAGCCTTTTTGCCCCAAAATATGGGGAATTTCAGAATTTTACCGCAAAATAAGAGGAATTTCAGCCTTTTTGCACCAATATGGGGAATTTCTGCCTTTTTGCCACAAAATAAAAAAAATTTCTGCAAGTCTTTACCAAAATAAAAGAAATTTCTAAAATTTTGCCCCAAAATAAGGGAAATTTCTCCAATTTTGCCCCAAAATAAGGGAAATTTCTGCCTTTTTGCCAAAAAATAAGGGGAAATTCTTTCTTTTTGCCCCAAAATAAAAGAAATTTCAGCCTTTTTACCTCATAATAAGGGGAATCACTGCCTTTTTGCCCCAAAATATGGGGAATTTCTGCATTTTTGCCTCAAAATAAAGAAAATTTTTGCAATTTTGATCCAAAATAAAAGAAATTTCTGCCTTTTTGCCCCAAAATAAGAGAAATTCCTGCCTTCTTTCCCTGAAATAAGTGAAATTTCTGCAATTTTGCCCAAAATAAGAAAAATTTCTGCAATTTTGCCACAAAATAAGAAAAATTTTTGCAATTTTGCCCCAAAATAAGGGGAATTTCTGACTTTTTGCCGTGAAATAAGGAGAATTTCTGTCTTTTTGCCCCAAAATAATGTGAATTTCTGCATTTTCCCTCAAAATTAGGGGAATTTGTGCAATTTTGCTTCAAAATACAGGGAATTTCTGCCTTATTGCACCAAAATAAAGGGAATTTCTGCATTTTTGCACCAATATAAGGGGAATTTCTGAGATTTTGCTGCAAAATACAGAAAATTCTGCCTTATTGCCCGAAATTAAGTGGAATTTCTGCTTTTTGCCCTGAAATATTTGAAATTTCTGCAATTTTACCCCAAAATAAGGCGAATTTCTATTTTTGGCCACAAAATTAGGGGAATTTCTGCTTTTTGCCCCAAAATAAGGCAAATTTCTGACTTTTTGCCCTGAAATAAGTGAAATTTCTGCAATTTTGTCCCTAAATAAAGGGAATTTCTGCCTTTTTGCCCAAAATAAGGGGAATTTCAGCATTTTACCTCCAAATAAGTGGAATTTCTGCCTTTTTGCCACTAAATATGGGGAATTACTGCCTTATTGCCTTCAAATAAAGAAAATTTCTGCTTTTCTGCCACAATTAACAAGAATTTCTGCCTTTTTGCCACAAAGTAAAGGAAATTTTTGCCTTTTTGCCCTAAAATAAGTGGAATTTCATCCTTTTTACCTCAAAATAAGGGGAATTTCTGCCTTTTACCCCAAAATATGGGGAATTTCTGCTTTTTTGTTCCAAAATAAGAAAAATTTCTTCAACTTTGTACCAAAATAAAAGAAAGTTCTGCTTTTTGTCCCAAAATAAAAGGAATTTTTGAATTTTTGCCCTGAAATAAATGAAATTTCTTCAATTTTGCCCGCAAATAAGGAAAATTTGTGCCTTTTTGCTCCAAAATGAGGGAAATTTCTGCCTTTTTGCGCCAAAATATGGGTAATTTCAGCATTTTACCTCAAAATAAGAAGAATTTCAGCCTTTTTGCACCAAAATATGGGGAATTTTAGCCTTTTTGCCACAATATAAAAAAAATTTCTGCAATTTTGTACCAAAATAAAAGAAATTTCTAAAATTATGCCCCAAAATAAGAAAAATTTCTGCAATTTTGCCTCAAAATAAGGGGAATTTCTGACTTTTTGCCGCGAAATAAGGAGATTTCTGTATTTTTGCCCCAAAATAAAGGGAATTTCTGCCTTTTTGCCCCAAAATTAGGGGAGTTTCTTCAATTTTGCTTCAAAATACAAGGAATTTCTGCCTTTTTTCCCGAAAATAAGGGGAACTTCTGCTTTTGCCCCAAATAAAGGGAATTTCTGCATTTTTGCCCCGATGTTAGCGGAATTTCTGCAATTTTGCTGCAAAATACGGGGAATTTGTGAATTTTTGCCCGAAATTAAAATGATTTTCTGCCTTTTTGCCTCCAAATAAGAAAAATTTTTGAAATTTTACACCAAAATAAGGGGAATTTCTGCCTTTTTGCCCCAAAATAAGAAATATTTCTGCAATTTTGCCCCAAAATAAGGGGAATTTCTCACTTTTTGCCCAAAATAAAGGAAATTTCAGCCTTTTTACCTGAAAATAAGTGAAATTTCTGCAATTTTGCCCCAAATAAGGGAAATTTCTGCAATTTTGCCCCAAAATGAGGTAAATTTCTGCAATTTTGCCCCAAATTAAAGGAAATTTCTGGAATTTCGCCTCAAAATAAGGGAAATTTCTGATTTTTGCCCAAAAATAAAGGAAATGTCTGCCTTTTGCCCCAAAATTAGGGGAATTTCTGCAATTTTGCTTCAAAATAAGAGGAATTTCTGCCTTTTTGCCCGAAAATAAGGGGAATGCATACCTTTTTGCCATAAAAAAGGGAAATTTCTTCATTTTTGCACCAAATTAAGTGGAACTTCTGCCTTTTGCGTCTAAATAAGTGGAATTTCTGTCTTTTTTACCCAAAAACAAAGGGAATTTCTGTCTTTTTTGCCCCAAAATAAGGGGAATTTCTGACTTATTACCCTGAAATAAGTGAAATTTCGGCAATTTTGCCCCAAAATAAGGAAAAATTCTTCTTTTTTGCCCCCAAATAGAGGAATTTCAGCCTTTTTACCTCAAAATAAGAAGAATGTCTGAGTTTTGCCACAAAATAAGGAGAATTTCTGTCTTTTTGCCCCAACATATAGGGAATTTCAGCCGTTTTGCCTCACAATTAGGGGAATTTCTGCAATTTTGCTTCAAAATACGGGGAATTTCTGCTTTTTTGCCTAAAAATAAGGGGAATGTATAACTTTTGCCACAAAAAAGAGAAATTTCTTCATTTTAGCTCCAAAATAAGAGTAATTTCTGCCTTTTTACCTCAAAATAAGTGAAATTTCTGCCTTTTTACCCAAAATAAATGGAATTTCTGTCTTTTTGCCCCAAAATAAAAGAAATTTTTGAATTTTGCCTTGAAATAAGTGAAATTTCTGCAATTTTGCTCCAAAATAAGGGTAAATTCGGCCTTTTTGCCACAAAATAAGGGGAACTTCTGCATTTTTGTCCCAAAATAAAGAAAATTTCTGCAATTTTGTACCAAAATAAAAGAAATTTCTGCCTTTTTGCCCCAAAATAAGAGAAATTCCTGCCTTCTTTCCCTGAAATAAGTGAAATTTCTGCAATTTTGCCCAAAATAAGAAAAATTTCTTCAATTTTGCCACAAAAAAGAGAAATTTCTTCCTTTTAGCCCCAAAATAAGAGTAATTTCTGCCTTTTTACCTCAAAATAAGTGAAATTTCTGCCTTCTACCCAAAAATAAACAGAATTTCTGTCTTTTTGCCCCAAAATAAAAGGAATTTTTGAAATTTGCCTTGAAATAAGTGCAATTTCTGCAATTTTGCCCTAAAATAAGGGAAATGTCTGCGTTTTTGCCAAAAAATCAGGGGAATTTCTGCATTTTAACCCCAAAATAAAGAAAATTTCTGCAATTTTGTACCAAAATAAAAGAAATTTCTACCCTTTTGCCCCAAAATAAAAGAAATTCCTACCTTCTTTCCCTGAAATAAGTGAAATTTCAGCATTTTGCCCAAAATAAAAAAATTTCTGCAATTTTGCAACAAAATAAGGGATATTTCTGCAATTTTGCCCAAAAATAAGGGGAATTTCTGACGTTTTGCCCTGAAATAAAGAGAATTTCTGTCTTTTTGCCCCAAAATAATTTGAATTTCTGCATTTTCCCTCAAAATTAGATGAATTTGTGCAATTTTGCTTAAAAACACGGGAATTTCTGCCTTATTACACCAAAAGAAAGGGAATTTCTGCATTTTTGCACCATTATAAGGGGAATTTCTGAGATATTGCTCCAAAATACAGAAAATTTCTGCCTTATTGCCTAAAATTAAGTGGAATTTCTGCCTTTTTGCCCTGAAATATTTGAAATTTCTCCAATTTTACCCCAAAATAAGGGGAATTTCTGTTTTTGGCCCCAAAATTAGGGGAATTTCTGCTTTTTGCCCCAAAATAAGGGAAATTTCTGACGTTTTGCACTAAAATAAGTAAAATTTTTGCAATTTTGCCCCAAAATAAGGGGAATTTCTGCCTTTTGCTAAAATAAGAAGAATTTCAGCATTTTACCTCCAAATAAGGGGAATTTCTTCCTTTTTGCCACAAAATATGGGGAATTTCTGCATTATTGCCCCCAAATAAGGAACGTTTCTGCTTTTCTGCCCCAATTAATGGGAATTCTGCCTTTTTGCCACAAAATAAAGGGAATTTCTGCTTTTTGCCCCAAAATAAGGGGAATTTCAGCCTGTTTACCTCAAAATACAAGGAATTTCTGCCTTTTGCCCCATAATATTGGGAATTCCTGCCTTTTTGTTCCAAAATAAGAAAAATTTCTTCAACTTTGTACCAAAATAAAAGAAATTTCTGCTTTTTGCCCCAAAATAAAAGGAATTTCTGACTTTTTGCCCTGAAATAAATGAAATTTCTGCAATTTTGCCCGAAAATAAGGGAAATTTGTGCCTTTTTGCCCCAAAATGTAGGGAATTTCTGCCTTTTTGCCCCAAAATATAAGGAATTTCAGCATTTTACCTCAAAATAAGGGAAATTTCAGCCTTTTTGCCCCAAAATATGGGGAATTTCAGCATTTTACCGCAAAATAAGAGGAATTTCAGCCTTTTTGCACCAAAATATGGGGAATTTCTGCCTTTTTGCCACAAAATAAAAAAAATTTCTGCAAGTCTTTACCAAAATAAAAGAAATTTCTAAAATTTTGCCCCAAAATAAGGGAAATTTCTCCAATTTTGCCCCAAAATAAGGGAAATTTCTGCCTTTTTGCCAAAAAATAAGGGGAAATTCTTTCTTTTTGCCCCAAAATAAAAGAAATTTCAGCCTTTTTACCTCATAATAAGGGGAATCACTGCCTTTTTGCCCCAAAATATGGGGAATTTCTGCATTTTTGCCTCAAAATAAAGAAAATTTTTGCAATTTTGATCCAAAATAAAAGAAATTTCTGCCTTTTTGCCCCAAAATAAGAGAAATTCCTGCCTTCTTTCCCTGAAATAAGTGAAATTTCTGCAATTTTGCCCAAAATAAGAAAAATTTCTGCAATTTTGCCACAAAATAAGAAAAATTTTTGCAATTTTGCCCCAAAATAAGGGGAATTTCTGACTTTTTGCCGTGAAATAAGGAGAATTTCTGTCTTTTTGCCCCAAAATAATGTGAATTTCTGCATTTTCCCTCAAAATTAGGGGAATTTGTGCAATTTTGCTTCAAAATACAGGGAATTTCTGCCTTATTGCACCAAAATAAAGGGAATTTCTGCATTTTTGCACCAATATAAGGGGAATTTCTGAGATTTTGCTGCAAAATACAGAAAATTCTGCCTTATTGCCCGAAATTAAGTGGAATTTCTGCTTTTTGCCCTGAAATATTTGAAATTTCTGCAATTTTACCCCAAAATAAGGCGAATTTCTATTTTTGGCCACAAAATTAGGGGAATTTCTGCTTTTTGCCCCAAAATAAGGCAAATTTCTGACTTTTTGCCCTGAAATAAGTGAAATTTCTGCAATTTTGTCCCTAAATAAAGGGAATTTCTGCCTTTTTGCCCAAAATAAGGGGAATTTCAGCATTTTACCTCCAAATAAGTGGAATTTCTGCCTTTTTGCCACTAAATATGGGGAATTACTGCCTTATTGCCTTCAAATAAAAAAAATTTCTGCTTTTCTGCCACAATTAACAAGAATTTCTGCCTTTTTGCCACAAAGTAAAGGAAATTTTTGCCTTTTTGCCCTAAAATAAGTGGAATTTCATCCTTTTTACCTCAAAATAAGGGGAATTTCTGCCTTTTACCCCAAAATATGGGGAATTTCTGCTTTTTTGTTCCAAAATAAGAAAAATTTCTTCAACTTTGTACCAAAATAAAAGAAAGTTCTGCTTTTTGTCCCAAAATAAAAGGAATTTTTGAATTTTTGCCCTGAAATAAAAGAAATTTCTTCAATTTTGCCCGCAAATAAGGAAAATTTGTGCCTTTTTGCTCCAAAATGAGGGAAATTTCTGCCTTTTTGCGCCAAAATATGGGTAATTTCAGCATTTTACCTCAAAATAAGAAGAATTTCAGCCTTTTTGCACCAAAATATGGGGAATTTTAGCCTTTTTGCCACAATATAAAAAAAATTTCTGCAATTTTGTACCAAAATAAAAGAAATTTCTAAAATTATGCCCCAAAATAAGAAAAATTTCTGCAATTTTGCCTCAAAATAAGGGGAATTTCTGACTTTTTGCCGCGAAATAAGGAGATTTCTGTATTTTTGCCCCAAAATAAAGGGAATTTCTGCCTTTTTGCCCCAAAATTAGGGGAGTTTCTTCAATTTTGCTTCAAAATACAAGGAATTTCTGCCTTTTTTCCCGAAAATAAGGGGAACTTCTGCTTTTGCCCCAAATAAAGGGAATTTCTGCATTTTTGCCCCGATATTAGCGGAATTTCTGCAATTTTGCTGCAAAATACGGGGAATTTGTGCATTTTTGCCCGAAATTAAAATGATTTTCTGCCTTTTTGCCTCCAAATAAGAAAAATTTTTGAAATTTTACACCAAAATAAGGGGAATTTCTGCCTTTTTGCCCCAAAATAAGAAATATTTCTGCAATTTTGCCCCAAAATAAGGGGAATTTCTCACTTTTTGCCCAAAATAAAGGAAATTTCAGCCTTTTTACCTGAAAATAAGTGAAATTTCTGCAATTTTGCCCCAAATAAGGGAAATTTCTGCAATTTTGCCCCAAAATGAGGTAAATTTCTGCAATTTTGCCCCAAATTAAAGGAAATTTCTGGAATTTCGCCTCAAAATAAGGGAAATTTCTGATTTTTGCCCAAAAATAAAGGAAATGTCTGCCTTTTGCCCCAAAATTAGGGGAATTTCTGCAATTTTGCTTCAAAATAAGAGGAATTTCTGCCTTTTTGCCCGAAAATAAGGGGAATGCATACCTTTTTGCCATAAAAAAGGGAAATTTCTTCATTTTTGCGCCAAATTAAGTGGAACTTCTGCCTTTTGCGTCTAAATAAGTGGAATTTCTGTCTTTTTTACCCAAAAACAAAGGGAATTTCTGTCTTTTTTGCCCCAAAATAAGGGGAATTTCTGACTTATTACCCTGAAATAAGTGAAATTTCGGCAATTTTGCCCCAAAATAAGGAAAAATTCTTCTTTTTTGCCCCCAAATAGAGGAATTTCAGCCTTTTTACCTCAAAATAAGAAGAATGTCTGAGTTTTGCCACAAAATAAGGAGAATTTCTGTCTTTTTGCCCCAACATATAGGGAATTTCAGCCGTTTTGCCTCACAATTAGGGGAATTTCTGCAATTTTGCTTCAAAATACGGGGAATTTCTGCTTTTTTGCCTAAAAATAAGGGGAATGTATAACTTTTGCCACAAAAAAGAGAAATTTCTTCATTTTAGCTCCAAAATAAGAGTAATTTCTGCCTTTTTACCTCAAAATAAGTGAAATTTCTGCCTTTTTACCCAAAATAAATGGAATTTCTGTCTTTTTGCCCCAAAATAAAAGAAATTTTTGAATTTTGCCTTGAAATAAGTGAAATTTCTGCAATTTTGCTCCAAAATAAGGGTAAATTCGGCCTTTTTGCCACAAAATAAGGGGAATTTCTGCATTTTTGTCCCAAAATAAAGAAAATTTCTGCAATTTTGTACCAAAATAAAAGAAATTTCTGCCTTTTTGCCCCAAAATAAGAGAAATTCCTGCCTTCTTTCCCTGAAATAAGTGAAATTTCTGCAATTTTGCCCAAAATAAGAAAAATTTCTTCAATTTTGCCACAAAAAAGAGAAATTTCTTCCTTTTAGCCCCAAAATAAGAGTAATTTCTGCCTTTTTACCTCAAAATAAGTGAAATTTCTGCCTTCTACCCAAAAATAAACGGAATTTCTGTCTTTTTGCCCCAAAATAAAAGGAATTTTTGAAATTTGCCTTGAAATAAGTGCAATTTCTGCAATTTTGCCCTAAAATAAGGGAAATGTCTGCGTTTTTGCCAAAAATCAGGGGAATTTCTGCATTTTAACCCCAAAATAAAGAAAATTTCTGCAATTTTGTACCAAAATAAAAGAAATTTCTACCCTTTTGCCCCAAAATAAAAGAAATTCCTACCTTCTTTCCCTGAAATAAGTGAAATTTCAGCATTTTGCCCAAAATAAAAAAATTTCTGCAATTTTGCAACAAAATAAGGGATATTTCTGCAATTTTGCCCAAAAATAAGGGGAATTTCTGATGTTTTGCCCTGAAATAAAGAGAATTTCTGTCTTTTTGCCCCAAAATAATTTGAATTTCTGCATTTTCCCTCAAAATTAGATGAATTTGTGCAATTTTGCTTCAAAACACGGGAATTTCTGCCTTATAACACCAAAAGAAAGGGAATTTCTGCATTTTTGCACCAATATAAGGAGAATTTCTGAGATATTGCTCCAAAATACAGAAAATTTCTGCCTTATTGCCTAAAATTAAGTGGAATTTCTGCCTTTTTGTACTGAAATATTTGAAATTTCTGCAATTTTACCCCAAAATAAAGGAAATTTCTGTTTTTGGCCCCAAAATTAGGGGAATTTCTGCTTTTTGCCCCAAAATAAGGCACATTTCTAACTTTTTGCCCTAAAATAAGTGAAATTTCTGCAATTTTGCCGCAAAATAAGGGGAATTTCTGCCTTTTGCCCAAACTAAGGGGAATTTCAGCATTTTACCTCCAAATAAGGGGAATTTCTGCCTTTTTGCCACAAAATATGGGGAATTTCTGCATTATTGCCCCCAAATAAGGAAAGTTTCTGCTTTTCTGCGCCAATTAATGGGAATTTCTGCCTTTTTGCCACAAAATAAAGGGAATTTCTGCCTTTTTGCCCCAAAATAAGGGGAATTTCAGCCTTTTTACCTCAAAATAAGGGGAATTTCTGCCTTTTGCCCCAAAATATGGAGAATTTCTGCCTTTTTGTTCCAAAATAAGAAAAATTTCTTCAACTTTGTACCAAAATAAAAGAAATTTCTGCTTTTTGCCCCAAAATAAAAGGAATTTCTGACTTTTTGCCCTGAAATAAATGAAATTTCTGCAATTTTGCCCAAAAATAAGGGAAATTTGTGCCTTTTTGCCCCAAAATGTAGGGAATTTCTGCCTTTTTGCCCCAAAATATGGGGAATTTCAGCATTTTACCTCAAAATAAGGGGAATTTCAGCCTTTTTGCACCAAAATATGGGAAATTTCTGCCTTTTTGCCACAAAAGAAGAAAAATTTCTACAATTCTGTACCAATATAAAAGAAATTTCTAAAATTTTGCCCCAAAATAAGGGAAATTTCTGCAATTTTGCCCCAAAATAAGGGGAATTTCTGACTTTTTGCAGTGTAATAAGGAGAATTTCTGTCTTTTTGCCCAAAAATAATGTGAATTTCTCCATTTTCTTTCAAAATTAGGGGAATTTGTGCAATTTTGCTTCAAAACACGGGGAATTTCTACCTTATTGCACCAAAATAAAGGGAATTTCTGCATTTTTGCACCAATATAAGGGGAATTTCTGAGATTTTGCTCCAAAATACAGAAAATTTCTGCCTTATTGCCTGAAATTAAGTGGAATTTCTGCCTTTTGCCCTGAAATATTTTAAATTTCTGCCATTTTACCCAAAAATAAGGGGAATTTCTATTTTTGGCCCCAAAATTAGGGGAATTTCTGCTTTTTGCCCCAAAATAAGGCAAATTTCTGACTTTTTGCCCTGAAATAAGTGAAATTTCTGCAATTTTGTCCCAAAATAAGGGGAATTTCTGCCTTTTTGCCCAAAATAAGGGGAATTTCAGCATTTTACCTCCAAATAAGGGGAATTTCTGCCTTTTTGCCACTAAATATGGGGAATTACTGCCTTATTGCCTTCAAATGAGGAAAATTTCTGCTTTTCTGCCCCAATTAACAAGAAATTCTTCCTTTTTGCCACAAAGTAAAGGAAATTTTTGCCTTTTTGCCCTTAAATAAGGGGAATTTCATTCTTTTTACCTCAAAATAAGGGGAATTTCTGCCTTTTACCCCAAAATATGGGGAATTTCTGCCTTTTTGTTCCAAAATAAGAAAAATTTCTTCAACTTTGTACCAAAATAAAAGAAATTTCTGCTTTTTGTCCCAAAATAAAAGGAATTTTTGACTTTTTGCTCTGAAATAAATGAAATTTCTTCAATTTTGCCTGAAAATAAGAAAAATTTGTGCCTTTTTGTCCAAAAATGAGGGAAATTTCTGCTTTTTTGCGCCAAAATATGGGGAATTTCAGCATTTTACCTCAAATTAAGATTAATTTCAGCCTTTTTGCACCAAAATATGTGGAATTTTAGCCTTTTGCCACAATATAAGAAAAATTTCTGCAATTCTGTACCAAAATAAAAGAAATTTCTAAAATTGGCCCCAAAATAAGGGAAATTTCTGCAATTATTCCCCAAAATAAGGGAAAGTTCTTCAATTTTGCCCCAAAATAAGGGGAATTTCTGACTTTTTGCCACGAAATAAGGAGAATTTCTGTATTTTTGCCCCAAAATAAAGGGAATCTCTGCCTTTTTGCCCCAAAATTAGGGGAGTTTCTGCAATTTTGCTTCAAAATACAAGGAATTTCTGCCTTTTTTTCCGAAAATAAGGGGAACTTCTGCTTTGCCCCAAATAAAGGGAATTTCTCCATGTTTGCCCCGATAATAGGGGAATTTCTACAATTTTGCTGCAAAATACGGGAAATTTATCCATTTTTGCCCGAAATTAAAAGGATTTTCTGCCTTTTTGCCCCCAAATAAAAGAAATTTTTGCAATTTTACCCCAAAATAAGAGGAATTTCTAAATTTTGCCCCAAAATAAGAAATATTTCTGCAATTTTGCCACAAAATAAGGGGAATTTCTCACTTTTTGCCCCAAAATAAAGGAAATTTCAGACTTTTTACCTGAAAATAAAGAAATTTCTGCAATTTTGCCCCAAATAAGGGAAATTTTTGCAATTTTTCCTCAAAATGAGGTAAATTTCTGCAATTTTGCCCCAAATTAAAGGAAATTTCTGGAATTTCGCCTCAAAATAAGGGGAATTTCTGATTTTTGCCCCAAAATAAAGGGAATGTCTGACTTTTACCCCAAAATTAGGGGAATTTCTGCAATTTTGCTTCAAAATAAGGGGAATTTCTGCCTTTTTGCCCGAAAATAAGGGGAATGCATATTTTTTTGCCATAAAAAAGGAAAATTTCTTCATTTTTGCGCCAAATTAAGAGGAACTTCTGCCTTTTGCGTCTAAATAAGTGGAATTTCTGTCTTTTTTACCCAAAAACAAAGGGAATGTCTGTCTTTTTTGCCCCAAAATAAGTGGAATTTCTGACTTATTACCCTGAAATAAGTGAAATTTCTGCAATTTTGTCCAAAAATATGGAAAAATTCCTCCTTTTTGCCCCCAAATAAGAGGAATTTCAGCCTTTTTACCTCAAAATAAGGGGAATTTCTGAGTTTTGCCACAAAATAAGGAGAATTTCTGTATTTTTGCCCCAACATATAGGGAATTTCGGGTTTTTTGCATCACAATTAGGGGAATTTCTGCAATTTTGCTTCAAAATACGAGGAATTTCTGCTTTTTTGCCTGAAAATAAGGGGAATGTATACCTTTTGCCACAAAAAAGGTAAATTCCTTCATTTTAGCCCCAAAATAAGAGTAATTTCTGCCTTTTTACCTCAAAATAAGTGAAATTTCTGCCTTTTTACCCAAAAAAAAGGAATTTCTGTGTTTTTGCCCCAAAATAAAAGGAATTTTTGAATTTTGCCTTGAAATAAGTGAAATTTTTGTAATTTTGCCCCAAAATAAGGGAAATTTCTGTTTTTTTGCCAAAAAATAAGGGGAATTTCTGCATTTTTGCCCCAAAATAAAGAAAATTTCTGCAATTTTGTACCAAAATAAAAGAAATTTATGCCTTTTTGCCCCAAAATAATAGAAATTCCTGCCTTCTTTCTCTGAAATAAGTGAAATTTCTGCAATTTTGTCCAAAATAAGAGAAATTTTTGCAATTTTGCCACAAATAAAGAAATTTCTTCATTTTAGCCCCAAAATAATAGTAATTTCTGCCTTTTTACCTCAAAATAAGTGAAATTTCTGCCTTTTTACCCAAAAATAAATGGAATTTCTGTCTTTTTGCCCCAAAATAAAAGGAATTTTTGAATTTTGCCTTGAAATAAGTGAAATTTTTGCAATTTTGCCCCAAAATAAGGGAAATTTCTGCCTTTTTGCCACAAAATCAGGGGAATTTCTTCATTTTTACCCCAAAATAAAGAAAATTTCTGCAATTTTGTACCAAAATACAAGAAATTTCTGCCCTTTTGCCCCAAAATAACAGAAATTCCTACCTTCTTTTCCTGAAATAAGTAAAATTTCTGCAATTTTGCACAAAATAAGAAAAATTTCTGCAATTTTGCAACAAAATAAGGGATATTTCTGCAATTTTGCCCCAAAATAAGAGGAATTTCAAATGTTTTGCCCTTAAATAAGGAGAATTTCTGTCTTTTTGCCCCAAAATAATTTGAATTTCTGCATTTTACCTCAAAATTAGATGAATTTGTGCAATTTTGCTTCAAAACACAGGGAATTTTTGCCTTATTACACCAAAATAAAAGGAATTTCTGCATTTTTGCACCAATATAAGGGGAATTTCTGAGATATTGCTCCAAAATATGGAAAATTTCTGCCTTATTGCCTAAAATTAAGTGGAATTTCTGCCTTTTTGCACTGAAATATTTGAAATTTCTGCAATTTTACCCGAAAATAAGGGGAATTTCTATTTTTGGCCCCAAAATTAGGGGAATTTCTGCTTTTTGCCCCAAAATAAGGGAAATTTCTGACTTTTTGCCCTAAAATAAGTGAAATTTCTGCAATTTTGCTTCAAAATAAGGGGAATTTCTTTCTTTTGCTTAAAATAATGGGAATTTCAGCATTTTTCCTCCAAATAATGGGAATTTCTGCCTTTTTGCCACAAAATAAGGGGAATTTCTGTCTTTTTGCTCCAAAATAAAAGGAATTTCAGCCTTTTTACCTCATTATAAAGGGAATCTCTGCCTTTTTGCCCCAAAATATGGGGAATTTCTGCATTTTTGCCTCAAAATAAAGAAAATTTCTGCAATTTTGTACCAAAATAAAAGAAATTTCTGCCTTTTTGCCCCAAAATAAGAGAAATTCCTGCCTTCTTTCTCTGAAATAAGTGAAATTTCTGCAATTTTGCCCAAAATAAGAAAAATTTCTGCAATTTTGCCACAAAATAAGGGAAATTTCTGCAATTTTGCCCCAAAATAAGGGGAATTTCTGACTTTTTGCCGTGAAATAAAGAGAATTTCTTTCTTTTTGCCCCCAAATAATGTGAATTTCTGCATTTTCTCTCAAAATTAGGGGAATTTGTTGAATTTTGCTTCAAAATATGGGGAATTTCTGCCTTATTGCACCAAAATAAAGAAAATTTCTGCAATTTTGCCCTAAAATGAGGTAAATTTATGCAATTTTGCCCCAAATTAAAGGAAATTTCTGGAATTTGGCCTCAAAATAAGGGGAATTTCTGATTTTTGCCCCAAAATAAAGGGAATGTCTGCCTTTTGCCACAAAATTAGGGAAATTTCTGCAATTTTGCTTCAAAATAAAAGGAATTTCTGCCTTTTTGCCCGAAAATAAGGGGAATGCATACCTTTTTGCTATAAAAAAGGGAAATTTCTTCATTTTTGCACCAAATTAAAAGGAACTTCTGCCTTTTGCATCTAAATAAGTGGAATTTCTGTCTTTTTTACCCAAAAACAAAGGGAATTTCTGTCTTTTTTGCCCCAAAATAAAAGGAATTTCTGACTTATTACCCTGAAATAAGTGAAGTTTCTGCAATTTTGCCCAAAAATATGGAAAAATTCCTCCTTTTTGCCCCCAAATAAAAGGAATTTCAGCCTTTTTACCTCAAAATAAGGGGAATTTTTGAGTTTTGCCACAAAATAATGAGAATTTCTGTCTTTTTGCCCCAACATATAGGGAATTTCAGCAGTTTCTCCTCACAATTAGGGGAATTTCTGCAATTTTGCTTCAAAATATGAGGAATTTCTGCTTTTTTGCCTGAAAATAAATGGAATGTATACCTTTTGCCACAAAAAAGGTAAATTCCTTCATTTTAGCCCCAAAATAAGAGTAATTTCTGCCTTTTTACCTCAAAATAGTGAAATTTCTGCCTTTTTACCCAAAAATAAAGGGAATTTCTGTCTTTTCCCCAAAATAAAAAGAATTTTTGAATTTTGCCTTGAAATAAGTGAAATTTCTGCAATTTTGCCCCAAAATAAGGGAAATTTCTGCCTTTTTACCACAAAATCAGGGGAATTTCTGCATTTTTGCCCCAAAATAAAAAAAATTTCTGCAATTTTGTACCAAAATAAAAAAAATTTCTGCCTTTTTGCCCCAAAATAAAAGAAATTCCTGCCTTCTTTCCCTGAAATAAGTGAAATTTCTGCAATTTTGCCCAAAATAAAAAAAATTTTTTGCAATTTTGCCACAAAAAAAGAAATTTCTTCATTTTAGCCCCAAAATAAAAGTAATTTCTGCCTTTTTACCTCAAAATAAGTGAAATTTCTGCCTTTTTACCCAAAAATAAACGGAATTTCTGTCTTTTTGCCCCAAAATAAAAGGAATTTTTGAATTTTGCCTTGAAATAAGTGAAATTTCTGCAATTTTGTCCCAAAATAAGGGAAGTTTCTGCCTTTTTGCCACAAAATCAGGGGAATTTCTGCATTTTTGCCCCAAAATAAAGATAATTTTTGCAATTTTGTACCAAAATAAAAGAAATTTCTGCCCTTTTGCCCCAAAATAAGAGAAATTCCTACCTTCTTATCCTGAAATAAGTGAAATATCTGCAATTTTGCCCAAAATAAGAAAAATTTCTGCAATTTTGCAACAAAATAAGGGATATTTCTGCAATTTTGCCCCAAAATAAGGGGAATTTCTGACGTTTTGCCCTGAAATAAGGAGAATTTCTGTCTTTTTGCCCCAAAATAATTTGAATTTCTGCATTTTACCTCAAAATTAGATGAATTTGTGCAATTTTGCTTCAAAACACGGGGAATTTCTGCCTTATTACACCAAAATAAAAGGAATTTCTGCATTTTTGCACCAATATAAGGGGAATTTCTGAGATATTGCTCCAAAATACGGAAAATTTCTGCCTTATTGCCTAAAATTAAGTGGAATTTCTGCCTTTTTGCACTGAAATATTTGAAATTTCTGCAATTTTACCCCAAAATAAGGGGAATTTCTATTTTTGGCCCAAAATTAGGGGAATTTCTGCTTTTTGCCCCAAAATAAGGGAAATTTCTGACTTTTTGCCCTAAAATAAGTGAAATTTCTGCAATTTTGCCCCAAAATAAGGGGAATTTCTTTCTTTTGCTTAAAATAATGGGAATTTCAGCATTTTTCCTCCAAATAATGGGAATTTCTGTCTTTTTGCCCCAAAATAAAAGGAATTTCAGCATTTTTACCTCATAATAAAGGGAATCTCTGCCTTTTTGCCCCAAAATATGGGGAATTTCTGCATTTTTACCTCAAATTAAAGAAAATTTCTGCAATTTTGTACCAAAATAAAAGAAATTTCTGCCTTTTTGCCCCAAAATAAGAGAAATTCCTGCCTTCTTTCCCTGAAATAAGTGAAATTTCTGCAATTTTGCCACAAAATAAGGGAAATTTCTGCAATTTTTCCCCAAAATAAGGGGAATTTCTGACTTTTTGCCGTGAAATAAGGAGAATTTCTTTCTTTTTGCCCCAAAATAATGTGAATTTCTGCATTTTCCCTTATAATTAGGGGAATTTGTGCAATTTTGCTTCAAAATATGGAGGGAGAATTTCTGCCTTATTGCACCAAAATAAAGGGAATTTCTGCAATTTTGCCCCAAAATAAGGGAAATTTCTGCCTTTTTGCCACAAAATAAGGGGAATTTCTGCATTTTTGCCCCAAAATAATGAAAATTTCTGCAATTTTGTAACAAAATAAAAGAAATTTCTGCCTTTTTGCCTTAAAATAAGAGAAATTCCTGCCTTCTTTCCCTGAAATAAGTGAAATTTCTGCACTTTTGCCCAAAATAAGAAAAATTTCTGCAATTTTGCCACAAGAAAAGGAAATTTCTTCATTTTAGCCCCAAAATAAGAGTAATTTCTGCCTTTTTACCTCAAAATAAGTGAAATTTCTGCCTTTTTACCCCAAAATAAACAGAATTTCTGTCTTTTTGCCCAAAAAAATAAAAGGAATTTTTGAATTTTGTTTTGAAATAAGTGAAATTTCTGCAATTTTGCCCCAAAATAATGGAAATTTCTGCCTTTTTTCCACAAAATAAGGGGAATTTCTGCATTTTTGCCCCAAAATAAAGAAAATTTCTGCAATTTTGTACCAAAAAAAAAAATTTCTGCCTTTTTGCCCCAAAATAAGAGAAATTCCTGCCTTCTTTCCCTGAAATAAGTGAAATTTCTGCAATTTTGCCCAAGATAAGAAAAATTTCTGCAATTTTGCCACAAAATAAGGGAAATTTCTGCAATTTTGCCCCAAAATAAGGGGAATTTCTGACGTTATGCCCTGAAATAAGGAGAACTTTTGTCTTTTTTCCCCAAAATAATTTGAATTTCTGCATTTTCCCTCAAAATTATATGAATTTGTGCAATTTTGCTTCAAAACATGGGGAATTTCTGCCTTATTACACCAAAATAAAAAGAATTTCTGCATTTTTGCACCATTATAAGGGGAATTTCTGAGATTTTGCTCTAAAATACGGAATATTTGTGCCTTATTGCCTAAAATTAAGTGGAATTTCTGCCTTTTTGCACTGAAATATTTGAAATTTCTTCAATTTTACCCCAAAATAAGGGGAATTTCTGTTTTTCGACCCAAAATTAGGGGAATTTCTGCTTTTTGCCCCAAAATAAGGCAAATTTCTGACTTTTTGCCCTAAAATAAGTGAAATTTCTGGAATTTTGCCCCAAAGTAAGGGGAATTTCTGCCTTTTGCCCAAAATAAGGGGAATTTCAGCATTTAACCTCCAAATTAGGGGAATTTCTGCCTTTTTGCCACAAAATATGGGGAATTTCTGCATTATTGCCCCCAAATAAGGAAAGTTTCTGCTTTTCTGCCCCAATTAATGGGAATTTCTGCCTTTTTGCCACAAAATAAAGGGAATTTCTGCCTTTTTGCCCCAAAATAAAAGGAATTTCTGAAGTTTTGCCCTGAAATAAATGAAATTTCTTCAATTTTGCCCGAAAATAAAGGAAATTTGTGCCTTTTTGCCTCAAAATGTAGGGAATTTCTGCCTTTTTGCCCCAAAATATGGGGAATTTCAGCATTTTACCTCAAAATAAGGGGGATTTCAGCCTTTTTGCACCAAAAATATGGGGAATTTCTTTATTTTTGCCACACAAAATAAGAAAAATTTCTGCAATTCTGTACCAAAATAAAAAAAAATTTCTAAAATTTTGCATAAAAATAAGGAAATTTCTGCAATTTTGCCCCAAAATAAGGGAAATTTCTGCCTTTTTGCCACAAAATAAGTGGAATTTCTGTCTTTTTGCCCCAAAATAAAAGAATTTCAGCCTTTTTACCTCATAATAAAAAGAATCTCTGCCTTTTTGCCACAAAATATGAAGAATTTCTGCATTTTTGCCTCAAAATAAAGAAAATTTCTGCTATTTTGTACCAAAATAAAAGAAATTTCTGCCTTTTTCCCCAAAATAAGAGAAATTCCTGCCTTCTTTCCCTGAAATAAGTAAAATTTCTGCAATTTTGCCCAAAATAAGAAAAATTTCTGCAATTTTGCCACAAAATAAGGGAAATTTCTGCAATTTTGCCCCAAAATAATAGGAATTTCTTACTTTTTGCCGTGAAATAAGGAGAATTTCTGTCTTTCTGCACCAAAATAATGTGAATTTCTGCATTTACCCTCAAAATTAGGGGAATTTGTGCAATTTTGCTTCAAAATATGGGGAATTTCTGCCTTATTGCACCAAAATAAAAGGAATTTCTGCAATTTTGCCCCAAAATAAGAGAAATTTCTGCCTTCTTTCCCTGAAATAAGTGAAATTTCTGTAATTTTGCCCAAAATAAAAAAAATTTCTGCAATTTTGCCACAAAATAAGGGAAATTTCTGCAATTTTGCCCAAAAATAAGGGGAATTTCTGATATTATGCCCTGAAATAAAAAGAATTTCTGTCTTTTTGCCCCAAAATAATTTGAATTTCTGCATTTTCCCTCAAAATTAGATGAATTTGTGCAATGTTGCTTCAAAACACGAGGAATTTCTGCCTTATTACACCAAAATAAAAAGATTTTCTGCATTTTTGCACCATTATAAGGGGAATTTCTGAGATTTTGCTCCAAAATACAGAAAATTTGTGCCTTATTGCCTAAAATTAAGTGGAATTTCTGCATTTTTGCACTGAAATATTTGAAATTTCTGCAATTTTACCCCAAAATAAGGGGAATTCTTGTTTTTGGCCCAAAAATTAGGGTAATTTCTGCTTTTTGCCCCAAAATAAGGCAAATTTCTGACTTTTTGCCCTAAAATAAGTGAAATTTCTGGAATTTTGCCCCAAAATAAGGGGCATTTCTGCCTTTTGCCCAAAATAAGGGGAATTTCAGCATTTTACCTCCAAATTAGGAGAATTTCTGCCTTTTTGCCACAAAATATGGCGAATTTCTGCATTTTTGCCCCCAAATAATGAAAGTTTCTGCTTTTCTGCCCCAATTAATGGGAATTTCTGCCTTTTTGCCACAAAATAAAGGGAATTTCTGCCTTTTTGCCCCAAAAAAGGGGAATTTCAGCCTTTTTACCTCAAAATAAGGGGAATTTCTGCGTTTTGCCCCAAAATATGGAGAATTTCTGCCTTTTTGTTCCAAAATAAGAAAAATTTCTTGAACTTTCTACCAAAATAAAAGAAATTTCTTCTTTTTGCCCCAAAATAAAAGGAATTTCTGACTTTTTGCCCTGAAATAAATGAAATTTCTGCAATTTTGCCCGAAAATAAGGGAAATTTGTGCCTTTTTGCCTCAAAATGTAGGGAATTTCTGCCTTTTTGCCCCAAAATATGGGGAATTTCAGCATTTTACCTCAAAATAAGGGGAATTTCAGCCTTTTTGCATCAAAATATGGGGAATTTCTGCCTTTTTGCCACAAGAGAAGAAAAATTTCTGCAATTCTGTACCAAAATAAAAGAAATTTCTAAAATTTTGCCCGAAAATAAGGGAAATGTCTGCAATTTTGCCCCAAAATAAGGGAAATTTCAGCCTTTTTGCCACAAAATAAGGGGAATTTCTTTTTGCTCCAAAATAAAAGGAATTGCAGCCTTTTTACCTCATAATAAAGGGAATCTATGCCTTTTTGCCTCAAAATATGGGGAATTTCTGCATTTTTGCCTCAAAATAAAGAAGATTTCTGCAATTTTGTACCAAAATAAAAGAAATTTCTGCCTTTTTGCCACAAAATAAAAGAAATTCCTGCCTTCTTTCCCTGAAATAAGTGAAATTTCTGCAATTTTGCTCAAAATATAAAAAAATTTCTGCAATTTTGCCACAAAATAAGGGAAATTTCTGCAATTTTGCCCAAAAATAAGCGGAATTTCTGCCTTTTTGCCGTGAAATAAGGAGAATTTCTTTCTTTTGCCCCAAAATAATGTGAATTTCTGCATTTTCCCTCAAAATTAGGGGAATTTGTGCAATTTTGCTTCAAAATATAGGGAATTTCTGCCTTATTGCACCAAAATAAAGGGAATTTCTGCAATTTTGCCCCAAAATAAGAAAAATTTCTGCCTTTTTGCCACAAAATAAAGGGAATTTCTGCATTTTTGCCCCAAAATAAAGAAAATTTCTGCAATTTTGTACCAAAATAAAAGAAATTTCTGCCTTTTTACCCCAAAATAAGAGAAATTCCTGCCTTCTTTCCCTGAAATAAGTGAAATTTCTGCAATTTTGCCCAAAATAAGAAAAATTTCTGCAATTTTGCCACAAAAAAAGGAAATTTCTTCATTTTAGCCCCAAAATAAGAGTAATTTCTGCCTTTTTACCTCAAAATAAGTAAAATTTCTGCCTTTTTACCCAAAAATAAACGGAATTTCTGTCTTTTTGCCCAAAAAAATAAAAGGAATTTTTGAATTTTGCCTTGAAATTAGTGAAAATTCTGCAATTTTGCCCCAAAATAAAGAAAATTTCTGCCTTTTTGCCACAAAATAAAGGGAATTTCTGCATTTTTGCCCAAAATAAGAAAAATTTCTGCAATTTTGCCACAAAATAAGGGAAATTTCTGCAATTTTGCCCAAAAATAAGGGGAATTTCTGACATTATGCCCTGAAATAAAAAGAATTTCTGTCTTTTTGCCCCAAAATAATTTGAATTTCTGCATTTTCCCTCAAAATTAGATGAATTTGTGCAATGTTGCTTCAAAACACGGGGAATTTCTGCCTTATTACACCAAAATAAAAAGATTTTCTGCATTTTTGCACCATTATAAGGGGAATTTCTGAGATTTTGCTCCAAAATACAGAAAATTTGTGCCTTATTGCCTAAAATTAAGTGGAATTTCTGCCTTTTTGCACTGAAATATTTGAAATTTCTGCAATTTTACCCCAAAATAAGGGGAATTTCTGTTTTTGGCCCAAAAATTAGGGTAATTTCTGCTTTTTGCCACAAAATAAGGCAAATTTCTGACTTTTTGCCCTAAAATAAGTGAAATTTCTGCAATTTTGCCCCAAAATAATGGGAATTTCTGCCTTTTGCCCAAAATAAGGGGAATTTCAGAATTTTACCTCCAAATAAGAGGAATTTCTGCATTTTTGCCACAAAATATGGGGAATTTCTGCATTATTGCACCCAAATAAGGAAAGTTTCTGCTTTTCTGCCCAAATTAAAAAGAATTTCTGCCTTTTTGCCACAAAACAAAGGGAATTTCTGCCTTTTTGCCCCAAAACAAGGGGCATTTCAGCCTTTTTACCTCAAAATAAGGGGAATTTCTGCGTTTTGCCCCAAAATATGGAGAATTTCTGCCTTTTTGTTCCAAAATAAGAAAAATTTCTTGAACTTTCTACCAAAATAAAAGAAATTTCTTCTTTTTGCCCCAAAATAAAAGGAATTTCTGACTTTTTGCCCTGAAATAAATGAAATTTCTGCAATTTTGCCCGAAAATAAGGGAAATTTGTGCCTTTTTGCCTCAAAATGTAGGGAATTTCTGCCTTTTTGCCCCAAAATATGGGGAATTTCAAAATTATACCTCAAAATAAGAGGAATTTCAGCCTTTTTGCACCAAAATATGGGGAATTTCTGCCTTTTTGCCACAAGAGAAGAAAAATTTCTGCAATTCTGTACCAAAATAAAAGAAATTTCTAAAATTTTGCCCGAAAATAAGGGAAATTTCTGCAATTTTGCCCCAAAATAAGGGAAATTTCTGCCTTTTTGCCACAAAATAAGGGGAATTTCTGTCTTTTTGCTCCAAAATATAAGGAATTTCAGCCTTTTTACCTCATAATAAAGGGAATCTATGCCTTTTTGCCTCAAAATATTGGGAATTTCTGCATTTTTGCCTCAAAATAAAGAAAATTTCTGCAATTTTGTACCAAAATAAAAGAAATTTCTGCCTTTTTGCCCCAAAATAAAAGAAATTCCTGCCTTCTTTCCCTGAAATAGGTGAAATTTCTGCAATTTTGCTCAAAATATAAAAAAATTTCTGCAATTTTGCCACAAAATAAGGGAAATTTCTGCAATTTTGCCCAAAAATAAGGGGAATTTCTGACTTTTTGCCGTGAAATAAGGAGAATTTCTTTCTTTTTGCCCCAAAATAATGTGAATTTCTGCATTTTCCCTCAAAATTAGGGGAATTTGTGCAATTTTGCTTCAAAATATGGGGAATTTCTGCCTTATTGCACCAAAATAAAGGGAATTTCTGCAATTTTGCCCCAAAATAAGAAAAATTTCTGCCTTTTTGCCACAAAATAAGGGGAATTTCTGCATTTTTGCCCCAAAATAAAGAAAATTTCTGCAATTTTGTACCAAAATAAAAGAAATTTCTGCCTTTTTACCCCAAAATAAGAGAAATTCCTGCCTTTTTTCCCTGAAATAAGTGAAATTTCTGCAATTTTGCCCAAAATAAGAAAAATTTCTGCAATTTTGCCACAAAAAAAGGAAATTTCTTCATTTTAGCCCCAAAATAAAAGTAATTTCTGCCTTTTTACCTCAAAATAAGTAAAATTTCTGCCTTTTTACCCAAAAATAAACGGAATTTCTGTCTTTTTGCCCAAAAAAATAAAAGGAATTTTTGAATTTTGCCTTGAAATTAGTGAAAATTCTGCAATTTTGCCCCAAAATAAGAAAAATTTCTGCCTTTTTGCCACAAAATAAAGGGAATTTCTGCATTTTTGCCCCAAAATAAAGAAAATTCCTGCAATTTTGTACCAAAAAAAAATTTCTGCCTTTTTTCCCCAAAATAAGAGAAATTCCTGCCTTCTTTCCCTGAAATAAGTGAAATTTCTGCAATTTTGCCCAAAATAAGAATAATTTCTGCAATTTTGCCACAAAATAAGGGAAATTTCTGCAATTTTGCCCCAAAATAAGGGGAATTTCTGACGTTATGCCCTGAAATAAGGAGAATTTCTGTCTTTTTGCCCCAAAATAATTTGAATTTCTGCATTTTCCCTCAAAATTAGGTGAATTTGTGCAATTTTGCTTCAAAACACTGGGAATTTCTGTCTTATTACACCAAAATAAAGGGAATTTCTGCATTTTTGCACCATTATAAGGGGAATTTCTGAGATTTTGCTCCAAAATACGGAAAATTTGTGCCTCATTGCCTAAAATTAAGTGGAATTTCTGCCTTTTTGCACTGAAATATTTGAAATTTCTGCAATTTTACCCCAAAATAAGGGGAATTTCTGTTTTTGGCCCCAAAATTAGGGAAATTTCTGGTTTTGCCTCAAAATAAGGGAAATTTCTGACTTTTTGCCCTAAAATAAGTGAAATTTCTGCAATTTTGCACCAAAATAAGGGGAATTTCTGCCTTTTGCCCAAAATAAGGGGAATTTCAGCATTTTACCTCAAAATAAGGGGAATTTCTGCCTTTTTGCCACAAAAATATGGGGAATTACTGCCTTATTGCCTTCAAATAAGGAAAATTTCTGGTTTTCTGCCCCAATTAACAAGAATGTCTGCGTTTTTGCCACAAAGTAAAGGAAATTTTTGCCTTTATGCCCTAAAATAAGGGGTATTTCATCCTTTTTACCTCAAAGTAAGGGGAATTTCTTCCTTTTACCCCAGAATATGGGGAATTTGTGCCCTTTTGTTCCAAAATAAAAAAAATTCTTCAACTTTGTACCAAAATAAAAGAAATTTATGCTATTTGCCCCAAAATAAAAGGAATTTCTGACTTTTTGCCCTGAAATAAATGAAATTCCTGCAATTTTGCCCGAAAATAAGGGAAATTTGTGCCTTTTTGCCCCAAAATGTAGGGAATTTCTGCCTTTTTGCCCCAAAATATGGGGAATTTCAGCATTTTACCTCAAAATAAGGGGAATTTCAGCCTTTTTGCACCAAAATATGTGGAATTTCTGCCTTTTTTCCACAAAATAAAAAAATTTCTGCAATTCTGTACCAAAATAAAAGAAATTTCTAAAATTTTGCCCAAAAATAAGGGAAATTTCTGCAATTTTGCCCCAAAATAGGGGCAATTTCTGCCTTTTTGGCACAAAGTAAGAGGAATTTCCGTCTTTTTGCCCCAAAATAAAAGGAATTTCAGCCTTTTTACCTCATAATAAGGGGAATCTCTGTCTTTTTGCCCCCAAAAATGGGGATTTTCTGTATTTTTGCCTCAATATAAAGAAAATTTCTGCAATTTTGTACCAAAATAAAAGAAATTTCTTACTTTTTGCACCAAAATAAGAGAAATTCCTGCCTTCTTTGCCTGAAATAAGTGAAATTTCTGCAATTTTGCCCAAAATAAGAAAAATTTCTGCAATTTTGCCACAAAATAAGGGAAATTTCTGCAATTTTGCTCCAAAATAAGGGGAATTTCTTACTTTTTGCCGTGAAATAAGGAGAATTTCTGTCTTTCTGCACCAAAATAATGGGATTTCTGCATTTTCCTTCAAAATTAGGGGAATTTGTGCAATTTTGCTTCAAAATATGGGGAATTTCTGCCTTATTGCACCAAAATAAAGGGAATTTCTGCAATTTTGCCCCAAATTAAGGGAAATTTCTGTCTTTTTGCCACAAAATAAAAGGAATTTCTGCATTTTTGCCCCAAAATTAAGAAAATTTCTGCAATTTTGTAGCAAAATAAAAGAAATTTCTGCCTTTTTGCCCCAAAATAAGAGAAATTCCTGCCTTCTTTCCCTGAAATAAGTGAAAATTCTGCAATTTTGCCCAAAATAAGAAAAATTTCTGCAATTTTGCCACAAAAAAGAGAAATTTCTTCATTTTAGCTGCAAAATAAGAGTAATTTCTGTTTTTTTACCTCAAAATAAGTGAAATTTCTGCCTTTTTACCCAAAAATAAACCGAATTTCTGACTTTTTGCCCTAAAATAAAAGGAATTTTTGAATTTTGCTTTGAAATAAGTGAAATTTCTGCAATTTTGCCCGAAAATAAGGAAATTTCTGCCTTTTTGCCACAAAATAAGGGGAATTTCTGCATTTTTGCCCTAAAATAAAGAAAATTTCTGCAATTTTGTTCCAAAAAAAAAAAGAAATTTCTGCCTTTTTGCCCCAAAATAAGAGAAATTCCTGCCTTCTTTCCCTGAAATAAGTGAAATTTCTGCAATTTTGCCCAAAATAAGAAAAATTTCTGCAATTTTGCCACCAAAAAAGGAAATTTCTTCATTTTAGCCCCAAAATAAAAGTAATTTCTGCCTTTTTACCTCAAAATAAGTGAAATTTCTGCCTTTTTACCCAAAAATAAACGGATTTTCTGTCTTTTTGCCCCAAAATAAAAGGAATTTTTGAATTTTGCCTTGAAATAAGTGAAATTTCTGCAATTTTGCCCCAATATAAGGGTAATTTCTGCCTTTTTGCCACAAAATAAGGGGAATTTCTGCATTTTTGCCCAAAATAAAGTTCTGCATTTTTTACCAAAAAAAAGAAATTTCTGCTCTTTTGCCCCAAAATAAGAGAAATTCCTGCCTTCTTTCCCTGAAATAAGTGAAATTTCTGCAATTTCGCCCAAAATAAGAAAAATTTCTGCAATTTTGCCACAAAATAAGGGAATTTTCTGCAATTTTGCCCCAAAATAAAGGGAATTTCTGACTTTTTGCTGTGTAATAAGGAGAATTTCTGTCTTTTTGCCCCAAAATAATTTGAATTTCTGCATCTTCCCTCAAAATTAGATGAATTTGTGCAATTTTGCTTCAAAACACGGGGAATTTCTGCCTTATTACACCAAAAAATAAAATTTCTGCATTTTTGCACCATTATAAGGGGAATTTCTGAGATTTTGCTCCAAAATACAGAAAATTTGTGCCTTATTGCCTAAAATTAAGTGGAATTTCTGCATTTTTGCACTGAAATATTTGAAATTTCTGCAATTTTACCCCAAAATAAGGGGAATTTCTGTTTTTCGCCCCAAAATTAGGGGAATTTCTTCTTTTTGCCCCAAAATAAGGCAAATTTCTGACTTTTTGCCTTAAAATAAGTGAAATTTCTGCAATTTTGCCCCAAAATAATGGGAATTTCTGCCTTTTGCCCAAAATAAGGGGAATTTTAGCATTTTACCTCCAAATAAGGGGAATTTCTGCCTTTTTGCCACAAAATATGGGGAATTTCTGCATTATTGCCCTCAAATAAGGAAAGTTTCTGCTTTTCTGCCCCAATTGATGAGAATTTCTGCCTTTTTGCCACAAAATAAAGGGAATTTCTGCCTTTTTGCCCCAAAATAAGGGAAATTTCAGCCTTTTTACCTCAAAATAAGGGGAATTTCTGCCTTTTGCCCCAAAATATGATGAATTTCTGCCTTTTTGTTCCAAAATAAGAAAAATTTCTTCAACTTTGTACCAAAATAAAAGAAATTTCTGCTTTTTGCCCCAAAATAAGAAGAATTTCTTACTTTTTGCCCTGAAATAAATGAAATTTCTGCAATTTTGCCCGAAAATAAGGGAAATTTGTGCCTTTTTGCCCCAAAATGTAGGGAATTTCAGCCTTTTTGTTTCAAAATATGGGGAATTTCAGCATTTTACCTCAAAATAAGGGGAATTTCAGCCTTTTTGCACCAAAATATGGGGAATTTCTGTCTTTTTGCCACAATATAAGAAAAATTTCTGCAATTCTGTACCAAAATAAAAGAAATTTCTATAATTTTGCCCTAAAATAAGGAAAATTTCTGCAATTTTGCCCAAAAATACGGGAAATTTCTTCCTTTTTGCCACAAAATAAGGGGAATTTCTGTCTTATTGCCCCAAAATAAAAGGGATTTCAGCCTTTTTACGTCATAATAAGGGGAATCTCTGCCGTTTTGCCCCAAAATATGGGGAATTTCTGCATTTTGGCCTCAAAATAAAGAAAATTTCTGCAATTTTGTACCAAAATAAAAGAAATTTCTGTCTTTTTGCCCCAAAATAAGAGAAATTCCTGCCTTCTTTCCCTGAAATAAGTGAAATTTCTGCAATTTTGCCCAAAATAAGAAAAATTTCTTTAATTTTGCCACAAAAAAGGGAAATTTCTTCATTTTAGCCCCTAAATAAGAGTTATTTCTGCCTTTTTACCTCAAAATAAGTGAAATTTCTGCCTTTTTACCCAAAAATAAAAGGAATTTCTGTCTTTTTGCCCCAAAATAAAAGGAATTTTTGAATTTTGCCTTGAAATAAGTGAAATTTCTGCAATTTTGCCCCAAAATAAGGGAAATTTCTGCCTTTTTGCCACAAAATAAAGGGAATTTCTGCAATTTTGCCCCAAAATAAGGGGAATTTCTGATGTTATGCCCTGAAAGAAGGAGAATTTCTGTCTTTTTGCCCCAAAATAATTTGAATTACTGCATTTTTCCTCAAAATTAGATGAATTTGTGCAATGTTGCTTCAAAACACGGGGAATTTCTGCTTTATTACACCAAAATAAAGGGAATTTCTGCATTTTTGCACCATTATAAGGGGAATTTCTGAGATTTTGCTCCAAAATACAAAAAATTTGTTCCTTATTGCCTAAAATTAAGTGGAATTTCTTCCTTTTTGCACTGAATTATTTTAAATTTCTGCAATGTTACCCCTAAATAAGGGGAATTTCTGTTTTTTGCCCCAAAATAATGCAAATTTCTGACTTTTTGCCCTAAAATAAGTGAAATTTCTGCAATTTTGCACCAAAATAAGGGGAATTTCTGCCTTTTGCCCAAAATAAGGGGAATTTCAGCATTTTACCTCCAAATAAATGGAATTTCTGCCTTTTTGCCACAAAATATGGGGAATTAGTGTCTTATTGCCTTCAAATTAGGAAAATTTCTGCTATTCTGCCCCAATAAACAAGAATTTCTGCCTTTTTGCCACAAAGTAAAGGAAAATTTTGCCTTTTTACCCTAAAATAAGGGGAATTTCATCCTTTTTACCTCAAAATGAGGGGATTTTCTGCCTTTTGCCCCAAAATAAGGGAAATTTCTGCCTTTTTGTTTCAAAATAAAAAAAATTTCTCCAACTTTGTACCAAAATAAAAGAAATTTCTGGTTTTTGCCCCAAAATAAAAAGAATTTCTGACTTTTTGCCATGAAATAAACGAAATTTCTGCAATTTTGCCCGAAAATAATGGTAATTTGTGCCTTTTTGCCCCAAAATGTAGGGAATTTCTGCCTTTTTGCCCCAAAATATGGGGAGTTTCATTATTTTACCCCAAAATAAGGGGAATTTCAGACTTTTTGCACCAAAATATGGGGAATTTCTGCCTTTTTTCCACAAAATAAGAAAATTTTTTGCAATTCTGTACCAAAATAAAATAAATTTCTATAATTTTGCCCGAAAATAAGGGAAATTTCTGCCTTTTTGCCACAAAATAAGGGGAATTTCTGTTTTTTTGCCTCAAAATAAAAGGAATTTCAGCCTTTTTACCTCATAATAAAGGGAATCTCTGCCTTTTTGCCCCAAAATATGGGGAATTTCTGCATTTTTGCCTCAAAATAAAGAAAATTTTTGTAATTTTGTACCAAAATAAAAGAAATTTCTGCCTTTTTGCCCCAAATAAGAGAAATTCCTGCCTTCTTTCCCTGAAATAAGTGAAATTTCTGCAATTTTGCACAAAATAAGAAAATTTTCTGAAATTTTGCCACAAAATAAAGGAAATTTCTGCAATTTTGCCCCAAAATAAGGGGAATTTCTGACTTTTTGCTGTGTAATAAGGAGAATTTCTGTCTCTTTGCCCCAAAATAATGTGAATTTCTGCATTTTCCCTCAAAATTAGGGAAATTTGTGCAATTTTGCTTCAAAATATGGGGAATTTCTGCCTTATTGCACCAAAATAAAAGGAATTTCTGCAATTTTGCCCCAAAATAAGGGAAATTTCTGCCTTTTTGGCACAAAATAAGGGGAATTTCTGCATTTTTGCCCCAAAATAAAGAAAATTTCTGCAATTTTGTACCAAAATAAAAGAAATTTCTGCCTTTTTGCCCCATAATAAGAGAAATTCCTGCCTTCTTTCCCTGAAATAAGTGAAATTTTTGCAATTTTGCCCAAAATAAGAAAAATTTCTGCAATTTTGCCACAAAAAAGGGAAATTTCTTCATTTTAGCCCCAAAATAAGAGTAATTTCTGCCTTTTTACCTTAAAATAAGTGAAATTTCTGTCTTTTTACCCAAAAATAAACGGAATTTCTTTCGTTTTGCCCCAAAAATAAAAGGAATTTTTGAATTTTGCCTTGAAATAAGTGAAATTTCTGCAATTTTGCCCAAAATAAGAAAAATCTCTGCAATTTTGCCACAAAATAAGGGAAATTTCTGCAATTTTGCCCCAAAATAAAAGGAATTTCTTTTTTTGGCGCCAAAATTAGGGGAATTTCTGCTTTTTGCCTCAAAATAAGGCAAATTTCTGACTTTTTGCACTAAAATATGTGAAATTTCTGAAATTTTGCTCAAAAATAAAGGGAATTTCTTCCTTTTGCCCAAAATAAGGGGAATTTCAGCATTTTACCTCCAAATAAGGGGAATTTCTGCCTTTTTGCCACAAAAGAAGAAAAATTTCTGCAATTCTGTACCAAAATAAAAGAAATTTCTAAAATTTTTCCCCAAAATAAAAGAAATTTCTGCAATTTTGCCCCAAAATAAGGGAAATTTCTGCCTTTTTGCCACAAAATAAGGAGGATTTCTGTCTTTTTGCCCCAAAATAAAAGGAATTTCAGCCTTTTTACCTCATAATAAGGGGAATCTCTGCCTTTTTGCCCCAAAATATGGGGAATTTCTGCATTTTTGCCTCAAAATAAAAAAAAATTTTTGCAATTTTGTACCAAAATAAAAGAAATTTCTGCCTTTTTGCCCCAAAATAAGAGAAATTCCTGCCTTCTTTTTCTGAAATAAGTGAAATTTCTGCAATTTTGCCCAAAATAAGAAAAATTTCTGCAATTTTGCCACAATATAAGGGAAATTTATGCAATTTTGCCCCAAAGTAAGGGGAATTTCTGACTTTTTGACGTGAAATATGGAGAATTTCTGTCTTTTTACCCCAAAATAATGTGAATTTCTGCATTTTCCCTCAAAATTAGGGGAATTAGTGCAATTTTGCTTCAAAATACGGGGAATTTCTGCCTTATTGCACCAAAATAAAGGGAATTTCTGCATTTATGCACCAATATAAGGGGAATTACTGAGATTTTGCTCCAAAATACAGAAAATTTCTGACTTATTGCCCGATATTAAGTGGAATTTCTGCCTTTTTGCCCTGAAATATTTGAAATTTCTGCAATTTTACCCATAAAAAAGGGGAATTTCTATTTTTGTCCCTAAAATTAGGGGAATTTCTGTTTTTTCCCCCAAAATAAGGCAAATTTCTGACTTTTTGCCCTGAAATAAGTGAAATTTCTGCAATTTTGTCCAAAAATAAGGGGAATTTCTGCCTTTTTGCCCAAAATAAGGGGAATTTCTGCATTTTACCTCCAAATGAGGGGAATTTCTGCCTTTTTGCCACAAAATATGGGGAATTACTGCCTTTTTGCCTTCAAATAAGGAAAATTTCTACTTTTCTGCCCCAATTAACAAGAATTTCTCCTTTTTTGCCACAAAGTAAAGGAAATTTTTGCCTTTTTGCCCTAAAATAAGGGGAATTTCATCCTTTTTACCTCAACATAAGGGGAATTTTTGCCTTTTACTCCAAAATATGATGAATTTCTGCCTTTTTGTTCCAAAATAAGAAAAATTTCTTCCACTTTGTAACAAAATAAAAAAAATTTCTGTTTTTTGTTCCAAAATAAAAAGAATTTCTGACTTTTTGCCCTGAAATAAATGAAATTTCTTCAATTTTGCCCGAAAATAAGGAAAATTTGTGCCTTTTTGCTCCAAAATGAGGGAAATTTCGGCCTTTTTGCCCCAAAATAAGGGGAATTTCAGCATTTTACCTCAAAATAAGGGGAATTTCAGCATTTTTGCACCAAAATATGGGGAATTTTAGCCTTTTTGCCACAATATAAAAAAAATTTCTGCAATTCTGTACCAAAATAAAAGAAATTTCTAAATTTTTGCCCCAAAATAAGGGAAATTTCTGCAATTTTTCCCGAAAATAAGGGAAAGTTCTTCAATTTTGCCCCAAAATAAGGGGAATTTCTGAATTTTTGCCGCGAAATAAGGAGAATTTCTGTATTTTTGCCCCAAAATAAAGGGAATTTCTGCCTTTTTGCCCCAAAATTAAGGGAGTTTCTGCAATTTTGCTTCAAAATACAAGGAATTTCTGCCTTTTTTCCCGAAAATAAGGGGAACTTCTGCTTTTGCCCCAAATAAAGGGAATTTCTGCATTTTTGCCCCGATATTAGGGGAATTTCTGCAATTTTGCTCCAAAATACGGGGAATTTCTGCCTTTATGCCCGAAATTAAAAGGATTTTCTGCCTTTTTGCCCCCAAATAAGGGAAATTTCTTCAATTTTATCCCAAAATAAGGAGAATTTCTGCATTTTGCCCCAAATATAAGGAATTTCTGCCTTTTTGCCCCAAAATAAGAAATATTTCTGCAATTTTGCCGCAAAATAAGGGGAATTTCTCACTTTTTGCCCAAAAATAAAGGAAATATCAGCCTTTTTACCTGAAAGTAAGTGAAATTTCTCCAATTTTGCCCCAAATTAAAGAAAATTTCTGGAATTTTTCCCCAAAATAAGGGGAATTGCTGATTTTTGCCCCAAAATAAAGGGAATGTCTGCCTTTTACCCCAAAATTAGGGGAATTTCTGCAATTTTGCTTCAAAATAAGGGGAATTTCTGCCTTTTTGCCTGAAAATAAGGGGAATGCATACCTTTTTGCTATAAAAAAGGGAAATTTCTTCATTTTTGCCCCAAATTAAGAGGAACTTCAGCTTTTGCCTCTAAATAAGTGGAATTTCTGTCTTTTTTACCCCAAAACAAAAAAAATTTCTGTCTTTTTTGCCTCAAAATAAGGAAAATTTCTGACTTATTACCCTGACATAAGTGAAATTTCTGCAACTTTGCCCCAAAATAAGGAAAAATTCTTCCTTTTTGCCCCCAAATAAGAGGAATTTCAGCCTTTTTACCTCAAAATAAGGGGAATTTCTGCATTTTTGCCACAATATATTAGGAATTTCTGCTTTTTTGCCCTAAAATAAAAGAAATTTCTGGAATTTTCCCCCAAAATAAGTGGAATTTCTGAGTTTTGCCACAAAAAAAGGAGAATTTCTGTCTTTTTGCCCCAACATATAGGGAATTTCTGCCGTTTTGCCTCACAATTAGGGGAATTTCTGCAATTATGCTACAAAATACGGGGAATTTCTGCTTTTTTGCCTGAAAATAAGGGGAATGTATACCTTTTGCCACAAAAAAAAATTTCTTCATTTTAGCCCCAAAATAAGAGTAATTTCTGCCTTTTTACCTCAAATTAAGTGAAATTTCTGCCTTTTAACCCAAAAATAAACTGAATTTCTGTCTTTTTGCCCCAAAATAAGAGGACTTTTTGAATTTTTCCTTGAAATAAGTGAAATTTCTGCAATTTTGCCCCAAAATAAGAGAAATTTCTGCCTTTTTGCCACAAAATAAGGGGAATTTCTGCATTTTTGTCCCAAAATATAGAAAATTTCTGCAATTTTGTACCAAAATATAAGAAATTTCTGCCTTTTTGTACCAAAATAAGAGAAATTCCTGCCTTCTTTCCCTGAAATAAGTGAAATTTCTGCAATTTTGCCCAAAATAAGAAAAATTTCTGCAATTTTGCCACAAAATAAGGGAAATTTCTGCAATTTTGCCCCAAAATAAGGGGAATTTCTGACTTTTTGCCGTGAAATAAGGAGAATTTCTGTCTTTTTGCCCCAAAATAATGTGAATTTCTGCATTTTCCCTCAAAATTAGGGGAATTTGTGCAATTTTCTTTCAAAATATGGGGAATTTCTGCCTTATTGCACCAAAATAAAGAAAATTTCTGCAATTTTGCCCCAAAATAAGGGAAATTTCTGCCTTTTTGCCACAAAATATGGGGAATTTCTGCATTTTTGCCCCAAAATAAAGAAAATTTCTGCAATTGTGCCAAAATAAAAGAAATTTCTGCCCTTTTGCCCCAAAATGAGAGAAATTCCTGCCTTCTTTCCCTGAAATAAGTGAAATTTCTGCAATTTTGCCCAAAATAAGAAAAATTTCTGCAATTTTGCCACAAAAAAGGGAAATTTCTTCATTTTAGCCCAAAAATAAGAGTAATTTCTGCCTTTTTACCACAAAATAAGTGAATTTTCTGCCTTTTTACCCAAAAATAAACGGAATTTCTGTCTTTTTGCCCCAAAATAAAAGGAATTTTTGAATTTTGCCTTGAAATAAGTGAAATTTCTGCAATTTTGCCCCAAAATAAGGGAAATTTCTGTTTTTTTGCCACAAAATAAGAGGAATTTCTTCATTTTTGCCCCAAAATAAAGAAAATTTCTGCAATTGTGTACCAAAATAAAAGAAATTTCTGCCCTTTTGCCCCAAAATAAGAGAAATTCCTGACTTCTTTTCCTGAAATAATTGAAATTTCTGCAATTTTGCCCAAAATAAGAAAAATTTCTGCAATTTTGCCACAAAATAAGGAAAATTTCTGCAATTTTGCCCCAAAATAAGGGGAATTTCTGAAGTTATGCTCTGAAATAAGGAGAATTTCTGTCTTTTTGCCCCAAAATAATTTGAATTTCTGTATTTTCCCTCAAAATTAGATGAATTTGCAATTTTGCTTCAAAAAACGGGGAATTTCTGCCTCTTTACACCAAAATAAAGAGAATTTCTGTATTTTTGCATCATTATAAGAGGAATTTCTGAGATTTTGCTCCAAAATACGGAAAATTTGTGCCTTATTGTCTAAAATTAAGTGGAATTTCTGCCTTTTTGCACTGAAATATTTGAAATTTCTGCAATTTTACCCAAAATAAGGGGAATTTCTGTTTTTGGCCCCAAAATTAGGGGAATTTCTGCTTTTTGCCCCAAAATAAGGGAAATTTCTGACTTTTTGCCCTAAAATAAGTGAAATTTCTGCAATTTTGCCCCAAAATAAGGGGAATTTCTGCCTATTGCCTCAAATAAGGGGAATTTCAGCATTTTACCTCCAAATAAGGGGAATTTCTGCCTTTTTGCCACAAAATATGGGGAATCTCTGCATTATTGCCCCAAATAAGAAAAGTTTCTGCTTTTCTGCCCCAACTAATGGGAATTTCTGCCTTTTTGCCAGAAAATAAAGGGAATTTCTGCCTTTTTGCCCCAAAACAAGGGGAATTTCAGCCTTTTTACCTCAAAATAAGGGGAATTTCTGTCTTTTGCCCCAAAATATGGGGAATTTCTGCCTTTTTGTTCCAAAATAAGAAAAATTTCTTCAACTTTGTACCAAAATAAAAGAAATTTCTGCTTTTTGACCCAAAATAAAAGGAATTTCTGACTCTTTGCCCTGAAATAAATGAAATTTCTGCAATTTTGCCTGAAAATAAGGGAAATTTGTGCCTTCTTGCCTCAAAATGTATGGAATTTCTGCATTTTTGTTCCAAAATATGGGGAATTTAAGCATTTTACCTCAAAATAAGGGGAATTTCAGCATTTTGCACCAAAATATGGGGAATTTCTGCCTTTTTGCCACAAACAAAGAAAAATTTCTGCAATTCTGTACCAAAATAAAAGAAATTTCTAAAATTTTGCCCCAAAATAAGAAAAATTTCTGCAATTTTGCCGAAAATAAGGGAAATTTCTGCCTTTTTGCCACAAAATAAGGGGATTTCTGTCTTTTTGCCCCAAAATAAAAGGAATTTCAGCCTTTTTACCTCATAATAAAGGGAATATCTGCCTTTTTGCCCCAAAATATGGGGAATTTCTGCATTTTTGCCTCAAAATAAAGAAAATTTTTGCAATTTTGTACCAAAATAAAAGAAATTTCTGCCTTTTTGCCCCAAATAAGAGAAATTCCTGCCTTCTTTCCCTGAAATAAGTGAAATTTCTGCAATTTTGCCCAAAATAAGAAAAATTTCTGCAATTTTGCCACAAAATAAGGGAAATTTATGCAATTTTGCCCCAAAATAAAGGGAATTTCTGATTTTTGCTGTGTAATAAGGAGAATTTCTGTCTTTTTGCCCCAAAATAATGTGAATTTCTGCATTTTCCCACAAAATTAGGGGAATTAGTGCAATTTTGCTTCAAACTACGGGGAATTTCTGCCTTATTGCACCAAAATAAAGGGAATTTCTGAATTTTTGCACCAATATAAGGCGAATTTCTGAGATTTTGCTCCAAAATACAGAAAATTTCAGCCTTATTGCCCGAAATTAAGTGGAATTTCTGCCTTTTTGCCCTGAAATATTTGAAATTTCTGCAATTTTACCCCAAAATAAGGGGAATTTCAATTTTTGGCCCTAAAATTAGGGGAATTTTTGCTTTATGCCCCAAAATAAGGCAAATTTCTTACTTTTTGCCCTGAAACATGTGAAATTTCTGCAATTTTGTCCAAAAATAAGGGGAATTTCTGCCTTTTTGCTCAAAATAAGGGGAATTTCAGCATTTTACCTCCAAATGAGGGGAATTTCTGCCTTTTTGCCACAAAATATGGGGAATTACTGCCTTATTGCCTTCAAATAAGGAAAATTTCTGCTTTTCTGCCCCAATTAACCAGAATTTCTGCCTTTTTGACACAAAGTAAAGGAAATTTTTGCCTTTTTGCCCTAAAATACGAGGAATTTCATCCTTTTTACCTCAAAATAAGGGGAATTTCTGCCTTTTACCCCAAAATATGATGAATTTCTGCCTTTTTGTTCCAAAATAAGAAAAATTTCTTCAACATTGTACCAAAATAAAAGAAATTTCTGTTTTTTGTCCCAAAATAAATGGAATTTCTGACTTTTTGCGCTGAAATAAATGAAATTTCTGCAATTTTGCCCGAATATAAGGAAAATTTGTGCCTTTTTGCCCCAAAATGAGGGAAATTTCGGCCTTTTTGCCCCAAAATAAGGGGAATTTCAGCATTTTACCTCAAAATAAGGGGAATTTCAGCATTTTTGCACCAAAATATGGGGAATTTTAGCCTTTTTGCCACAATATAAGAAAAATTTCTGCAATTATGTACCAAAATAAAAGAAATTTCTAAAATTTTGCCCCAAAATAAGGGAAATTTCTGCAATTTTGCCCCAAAATAAGGGAAAGTTCTTCAATTTTGCCCCAAAATAAGGGGAATTTCTGACTTTTTGCCGCGAAATAAGGAGAATTTCTGTATTTTTGCCCCAAAATAAAGGGAATTTCTGCCTTTTTGCCCCAAAATTAGGGGAGTTTCTGCAATTTTGCTTCAAAATACAAGGAATTTCTGCCTTTTTTCCCGAAAATAAGGGGAACTTCTGCTTTTGCCCCAAATAAAGGGAATTTCTGCATTTTTGCCCCGATATTAGGGGAAATTCTGCAATTTTGCTCCAAAATACGGGGAATTTCTACCTTTTTGCCCGAAATTAAAAGGATTTTCTGCCTTTTTGCTTCCAAATAAGGGAAATTTCTGCAAATTTATCCCAAAATAAGGGGAATTTCTTCCTTTTTGCCCCAAAATATAAGGAGTTTCTGCCTTTTTGCCCCAAAATAAGAAATATTTCTGCAATTTTGCCCCAAAATAAGGGGAATTTCTCACTTTTTGCCCAAAAATAAAGGAAATTTCAGTCTTTTTACCTGAAAATAAGTGAAATTTCTGCAATTTTGCCCCAAATATCAGAAATTTCTGCAATTTTGCACCAAAATAAGGTAAATTTCTGCAATTTTGCCCCAAATTAAAGGAAATTTCTGGAATTTTTCCCCAAAATAAGGGGAATTTCTGATTTTTGCCCCAAAATAAAGGGAATGTCTGACTTTTACCCCAAAATTAGGGGAATTTCTGCAATTTTGTTTCAAAATAAGGGGAATTTCTGCCTTTTTGCCCGAAAATAAGGGGAATGCATATTTTTTGCCATAAAAAAGGAAAATTTCTTCATTTTTGCGCAAAATTAAGAGGAACTTCTGCCTTTTGCCTCTAAATAAGTGGAATTTCTGTCTTTTTTACCCCAAAACAAAAGACATTTCTGTTTTTTTTGCCCCAAAATAAGGAAAATTTCTGACTTATTACCCTGAAATAAGTGAAATTTCTGCAACTTTGCCCCAAAATAAAGAAAAATTCTTCTTTTTTGCCCCCAAATAAGAGGAATTTCAGCCTTTTTACCTCAAAATAAGGGGAATTTCTGCATTTTTGCCACAATATATTAGGAATTTCTGCTTTTTTGCCCTAAAATAAGGGAAATCTGGAATTTTGCCCCAAAATAAGTGGAATTTCTGAGTTTTGCCACAAAATAAAGAGAATTTCTGTCTTTTTGCCCCAACATATAGGGAATTTCTGCCGTTTTGCCTCACAATTAGGGGAATTTCTGCAATTTTGCTTCAAAATACGGGGAATTTCTGCTTTTTGGCCTGAAAATAAGGGGAATGTATACCTTTTGCCACAAAAAAGGGAAATTTCTTCATTTTAGCCCCAAAATAAGAGTAATTTCTGCCTTTTTACCTCAAATTAAGTGAAATTTCTGCTTTTTAACCCAAAAATAAACTGAATTTCTGTCGTTTTGCCCCAAAACAAAAGGACTTTTGGAATTTTGCCTTGAAATAAGTGAAATTTCTGCATTATTGCCCCAAAATAAGGGAAATTTCTGCCTTTTTGCCACAAAATAAAGGGAATTTCTGCAATTTTGTCCCAAAACATAGAAAATTTCTGCAATTTTGTACCAAAATATAAGAAATTTCTGCCTTTTTGCCCCAAAATAAGAGAAATTCCTGCCTTCTTTCCCTGAAATAAGTGAAATTTCTGCAATTTTGCCCAAAATAAGAAAAATTTCTGCAATTTTGCCACAAAATAAGAAAAATTTCTGCAATTTTGCCCCAAAATAAGGGAAATTTCTGCCTTTTTGCCACAATATAAGGGGAATTTCTGCATTTTTGTCCCAAAATATAGAAAATTTCTGCAATTTTGTACCAAAATATAAGAAATTTCTGCCTTTTTGCCCCAAAATAAGAGAAATTCCTGCCTTCTTTCCCTGAAATATGTGAAATTTCTGCAATTTTGACCGAAATAAGAAAAATTTCTGCAATTTTGCCACAAAATAAAGAAAATTTCTGCAATTTTGCCCCAAAATAAGGGAAATTTCTGCCTTTTTGCCACAAAATAAGGGGAATTTCTGCATTTTTGTCCCAAAATATAGAAAATTTCTGCAATTTTGTACCAAAATATAAGAAATTTCTGCCTTTTTGCCCCAAAATAAGAGAAATTCCTGCCTTCTTTCCCTGAAATAAGTGAAATTTCTGCAATTTTGCCCAAAATAAGAAAAATTTCTGCAATTTTGCCACAAAATAAGGGAAATTTCTGCAATTTTGCCCCAAAATAAGGGAAATTTCTGCCTTTTTGCCTCAAAATAATGGGAATTTCTGTCTTTTTGCCCCAAAATAAAAGGAATTTCAGCCTTTTTACCTCATAATAAAGGGAATATCTGCCTTTTTGCCCCAAAATATGGGGAATTTCTGCATTTTTGCCTCAAAATAAAGAAAATTTTTGCAATTTTGTACCAAAATAAAAGAAATTTCTGCCTTTTTGCCCCAAATAAGAGAAATTCCTGCCTTCTTTCCCTGAAATAAGTGAAATTTCTGCAATTTTGCCCAAAATAAGAAAAATTTCTGCAATTTTGCCACAAAATAAGGGAAATTTCTGCCTTTTTGCCTCAAAATAAGGGGAATTTCTGTCTTTTTGCCCCAAAATAAAAGGAATTTCAGCCTTTTTACCTCATAATAAAGGGAATATCTGCCTTTTTGCCCCAAAATATGGGGAATTTCTGCATTTTTGCCTCAAAATAAAGAAAATTTTTGCAATTTTGTACCAAAATAAAAGAAATTTCTGCCTTTTTGCCCCAAATAAGAGAAATTCCTGCCTTCTTTCCCTGAAATAAGTGAAATTTCTGCAATTTTGCCCAAAATAAGAAAAATTTCTGCAATTTTGCCACAAAATAAGGGAAATTTATGCAATTTTGCCCCAAAATAAGGGGAATTTCTGACTTTTTACCGTGAAATAAGGAGAATTTCTGTCTTTTTGCCCCAAAATAATGTGAATTTCTCCATTTTCCCTCAAAATTAGGGGAATTATTGCAATTTTGCTTCAAAATACGGGGAATTTCTGCCTTATTGCACCAAAATAAAGGGAATTTTTGAATTTTTGCACCAATATAAGGGGAATTTCTGAGATTTTGCTCCAAAATACAGAAAATTTCTGCCTTATTGCCCGAAATTAAGTGGAATTTCTGCCTTTTTGCCCTGAAATATTTGAAATTTCTGCAATTTTACCCCAAAATAAAAGGAATTTCAATTTTTGGCCCCAAAATTAGGGGAATTTTTGCTTTTTGCCCCAAAATAAGGCAAATTTCTTACTTTTTGCCCTGAAATAAGTGAAATTTCTGCAATTTTGTCCAAAAATAAGGGGAATTTCTGCCTTTTTGCCCAAAATAAGGGGAATTTCAGCATTTTACCTCCAAATGAGGGGAATTTCTGCCTTTTTGCCACAAAATATGGGGAATTACTGCCTTATTGCCTTCAAATAAGGAAAATTTCTGCTTTTCTGCCCCAATTAACAAGAATTTCTGCCTTTTTGCCACAAAGTAAAGGAAATTTTTGCCTTTTTGCCCTAAAATAAGAGGAATTTCATTCTTTTTACCTCAAAATAAGGGGAATTTCTGCCTTTTACCCCAAAATATGTTGAATTTCTGCCTTTTTGTTCCAAAATAAGAAAAATTTCTTCAACTTTGTACCAAAATAAAAGAAATTTCTGTTTTTTGTCCCAAAATAAATGGAATTTCTGACTTTTTGCCCTGAAATAAATGAAATTTCTGCAATTTTGCCCGAATATAAGGAAAATTTGTGCCTTTTTGCCCGAAAATGAGGGAAATTTTGGCCTTTTTGCCCCCAAATAAGGGGAATTTCAGCATTTTACCTCAAAATAAGGGGAATTTCAGCATTTTTGCACCAAAATATGGGGAATTTTAGCCTTTTTGCCACAATATAAGAAAAATTTCTGCAATTATGTACCAAAATAAAAGAAATTTCTAAAATTTTGCCCCAAAATAAGGGAAATTTCTGCAATTTTGCCCCAAAATAAGGGAAAGTTCTTCAATTTTGCCCCAAAATAATGGGAATTTCTGACTTTTTGCCGCGAAATAAGGAGAATTTCTGTATTTTTGCCCGAAAATAAAGGGAATTTCTGCCTTTTTGCCCCAAAATTAGGGGAGTTTCTGCAATTTTGCTTCAAAATACAAGAAATTTCTGACTTTTTTCCCAAAAATAAGGGGAACTTCTGCTTTTGCCCCAAATAAAGGGAATTTCTGCATTTTTGCCCCGATATTAGGGGAAATTCTGCAATTTTGCTCCAAAATACGGGGAATTTCTGCCTTTTTGCCCGAAATTAAAAGGATTTTCTGCCTTTTTGCTTCCAAATAAGGGAAATTTCTGCAAATTTATCCCAAAATAAGGGGAATTTCTTCCTTTTTGCCCCAAAATATAAGGAGTTTCTGCCTTTTTGCCCCAAAATAAGAAATATTTCTGCAATTTTGCCCCAAAATAAGGGGAATTTCTCACTTTTTGCCCAAAAATAAAGGAAATTTCAGCCTTTTTACCTGAAAATAAGTGAAATTTCTGCAATTTTGCCCCAAATATCAGAAATTTCTGCAATTTTGCACCAAAATAAGGTAAATTTCTGCAATTTTGCCCCAAATTAAAGGAAATTTCTGGAATTTTTCCCCAAAATAAGGGGAATTTCTGATTTTTGCCCCAAAATCAAGGGAATGTCTGACTTTTACCCCAAAATTAGGGGAATTTCTGCAATTTTGCTTCAAAATAAGGGGAATTTCTGCCTTTTTGCCCGAAAATAAGGGGAATGCATATTTTTTTGCCATAAAAAAGGAAAATTTCTTCATTTTTGCGCAAAATTAAGAGGAACTTCTGCCTTTTGCCTCTAAATAAGTGGAATTTCTGTCTTTTTTACCCCAAAACAAAAGAATTTTCTGTTTTTTTTTGCCCCGAAATAAGGAAAATTTCTGACATTACCCTGAAATAAGTGAAATTTCTGCAACTTTGCCCCAAAATAAAGAAAAATTCTTCCTTTTTGCCCCCAAATAAGAGGAATTTCAGCCTTTTTACCTCAAAATAAGGGAATTTCTGCATTTTTTCCACAATATATTAGGAATTTCTGCTTTTTTGCCCTAAAATAAGGGAAATTTCTGGAATTTTGCCCCAACATATAGGGAATTTCTGCCGTTTTGCCTCACAATTAGGGGAATTTCTGCAATTTTGCTTTAAAATACGGGGAATTTCTGCTTTTTTGCCTGAAAATAAGGGGAATGTATACCTTTTGCCACAAAAAAGGGAAATTTCTTCATTTTAGCCCCAAAATAAAAGTAATTTCTGCCTTTTTACCTCAAATTAAGTGAAATTTCTGCTTTTTAATCCAAAAATAAACTGAATTTCTGTCTTTTTGCCCCAAAACAAAAGGACTTTTGGAATTTTGCCTTGAAATAAGTGAAATTTCTGCAATTTTGCCTCAAAATAAGGGGAAATTTCTGCCTTTTTGCCACAGAATAAGGGGAATTTCTGCATTTTTGTCCCAAAATATAGAAAATTTCTGCAATTTTGTACCAAAATATAAGAAATTTCTGCCTTTTTGCCCCAAAATAAAAGAAATTCCTGCCTTCTTTCCCTGAAATAAGTGAAATTTCTGCAATTTTGCCCAAAATAAGAAAAATTTTTGCAATTTTGCCACAAAATAAGGAAAATTTCTGCAATTTTGCCCCAAAATAAGGGAAATTTCTGCCATTTTGCCACAAAATAAGGGGAATTTCTGCATTTTTGTCCCAAAATATAGAAAATTTCTGCAATTTTGTACCAAAATATAAGAAATTTCTGCCTTTTTGCCCCAAAATAAGAGAAATTCCTGCCTTCTTTCCCTGAAATAAGTGAAATTTCTGCAATTTTGCCCAAAATAAGAAAAATTTCTGCAATTTTGCCCCAAAATAAAGAAAGTTTCTGCAATTTTGCCCCAAAATAAGGGAAATTTCTGCCTTTTTGCCACAAAATAAGGGGAATTTCTGTCTTTTTGCCCCAAAATAAAAGGAATTTAAGCCTTTTTACCTCATAATAAGGGAAATCTCTGCCTTTTTGACCCAAAATATGGGGAATTTCTGCATTTTTGCCTAAAAATAAAGAAAATTTCTGCAATTTTGTACCAAAATAAAAGAAATTTCTGCCTTTTTGCCTCAAAATAAGAGAAATTCCTGCCTTCTTTCCCTGAAATAAGTGAAATTTCTGCAATTTTGCCCAAAATAAGAAAAATTTCTGCAATTTTGCCACAAAATAAGGGAAATTTCTGCAACTTTGCCCAAAATAATGGGAATTTCTGACTTTTTGCCGTGAAATAAGGAGAATTTCTGCCTTTTTGCCCCAAAATAATGTGAACTTCTGCATTTTCCCTCAAAATTAGGGGAATTTGTGCAATTTTGCTTCAAAATATTGGGAATTTCTGCCTTATTGCACCAAAATAAAAGGAATTTCTGCAATTTTGCCTCAAAATAAGGGAAATTTCTGCCTTTTTGCCACAAAATAAGGGGAATTTTTGCATTTTTGCCCCAAAATAAAGAAAATTTCTGCAATTTTGTACCAAAATAAAAGAAATTTCTGCCTATTTGCCCCAAAATAAGAGAAATTCCTGCCTTCTTTCGATGAAATAAGTGAAATTTCTGCAATTTTGCCCAAAATAAGAAAAATTTCTGCAATTTTGCCACAAAATAAAGGAAATTTCTGCAATTTTGCCCAAAAATAAGGGGAATTTCTTACTTTTTGCCGTGAAATAAGGAGAATTTCTGTCTTTTTGCCCAAAAATAATGTGAATTTCTGCATTTTCCCTCAAAATTAGGGGAATTTGTGCAATTTTGCTTCAAAATACGGGGAATTTCTGCCTTATTGCACCAAAATAAAGGGAATTTCTGCAATTTTGCCCCAAAATAAGGGAAATTTCTGCCTTTTTGCCACAAAATAAGGGGGAATTTCTTCATTTTTGCCCCAAAATAAAAAAATCTCTGCAATTTTGTACCAAAATAAAAGAAATTTCTGCCTTTTTGCCCCAAAATGAGAGAAATTCCTGCCTTCTTTCCCTGAAATAAGTGAAATTTCTGCAATTTTGCCCAAAATAAGAAAAATTTCTGCAATTTTTCCACAAAAAAGGGAAATTTCTTCATTTTAGCCCCAAAGTAAGAGTAATTTCTGCCTTTTTACCTCAAAATAAGTGAAATTCGTGCCTTTTTACCCAAAAATAAACGGAATTTTTGTTTTTTTGCCCCAAAATAAAAGGAATTTTTGAATTTTGCCTTGAAATAAGTGAAATTTCTGCAATATTGCCCCAAAATAAGGGAAATTTCTGCCTTTTTGCCACAAAATAAGGGGAATTTATTCATTTTTGCCCCAAAATAAAGAAAATATCTGCAATTTTGTACCAAAATAAAAGAAATTTCTGCTCTTTTGCCCCAAAATAAGAGAAATTCCTGCCTTCTTTCCCTTAAATAAGTGAAATTTCTGCAATTTTGCCCAAAATAAGAAAAATTTCTGCAATTTTGCCCCAAAATAAGGGGAATTTCTGACGTTATGCCCTGAAATAAGGAGAATTTCTGTCTTTTTGCCCCAAAATAATTTGAATTTCTGCATTTTCTGTCAAAATTAGATGAATTTGCAATTTTGCTTCAAAACACGGGGAATTTCTGCCTTATTACACCAAAATAAAGGGAATTTCTGCATTTTTGCACCATTATAAGGGGAATTTCTGAGATTTTGCTCCAAAATACGAAAAATTTGTGCCTTATTGTCTAAAATGAAGCGGAAATTCTGCCTTTTTGCACTGAAATATTTGAAATTTCTGCAATTTTACCCCAAAATAAGCGGAATTTCTGTTTTTGGCCCCAAAATTAGGGGAATTTCTGCTTTTTGCCCCAAAATAAGGCAAATTTCTGACTTTTTGCCCTAAAATAAGTGAAATTTCTGCAATTTTGCCCCAAAATAATGGGAATTTCTGCCTTTTGCCCAAAATAAGGGGAATTTCAGCATTTTACCTTCAAATAACGGGAATTTCTGACTTTTTGCCACAAAATATGGGGAATCTCTGCATTATTGCCCCCAAATAAGGAAAGTTTCTGCTTTTCTGCCCCAATAAATGGGAATTTCTGCCTTTTTGCCAGAAAATAAAGGGAATTTCTGCCTTTTTGCCCCAAAACAAGGGGCATTTCAGCCTTTTTACCTCAAAATAAGGGGAATTTCTTTCTTTTGCCCCAAAATATGGGGAATTTCTGCCTTTTTGTTCCAAAATAAGAAAAATTTCTTCAACTTTGTACCAAAATAAAAGAAATTTCTGCTTTTTGCCCCAAAATAAAAGGAATTTCTTACTTTTTGCCCTGAAATAAATGAAATTTCTGCAATTTTGCCTGAAAATAAGGGAAATTTGTGCCTTTTTGCCTCAAAATGTAGGGAATTTCTGCATTTTTGTTCCAAAATATGGGGAATTTAAGCATTTTACCTCAAAATAATAGGAATTTCAGCCTTTTTGCACCAAAATATGGGGAATTTCTGCCTTTTTGTCACAAAATAAGAAAAATTTCTGCAATTCTGTACCAAAATAAAAGAAATTTCTAAAATTTTGCCCCAAAATAAGGGAAATTTCTGCAATTTTGCCCCAAAATAAGGGAAATTTCTGCCTTTTTGCCACAAAATAAGGGGGATTTCTGTCTTTTTGCCCCAAAATAAAAGGAATTTCAGCCTTTTTACCTCATAATAAGGGAAATCTCTGCTTTTTTGCCCCCAAATATGGGGAATTTCTGCATTTTTGCCTCAAAATAAAGAAAATTTTTGCAATTTTGTACCAAAATAAAAGAAATTTCTGCCTTTTTGCCCCAAAATAAGAGAAATTCCTGCCTTCTTTCCCTGAAATAAGTGAAATTTCTGCAATTTTGCCCAAAATAAGAAAAATTTCTGCAATTTTGCCACAAAATAAGGGAAATTTTTGCAATTTTGCCCCAAAATAAGGGGAATTTCTGACTTTTTACCGTGAAATAAGGAGAATTTCTGTCTTTTTGCCCCAAAATAATGTGAATTTCTGCATTTTCCCTCAAAATTAGGGGAATTAGTGCAATTTTGCTTCAAAATACGGGGAATTTCTTCCTTATTGCACCAAAATAAAGGGAATTTCTGCATTTTTGCACCAATATAAGTGGAATTTCTGAGATTTTGCTCCAAAATACAGAAAATTTCTGCCTTATTGCCCGAAATTAAGTGGAATTTCTGCCTTTTTGCCCTGAAATATTTGAAATTTCTGCAATTTTACCCCAAAATAAGGGGAATTTCTATTTTTGGCCCCAAAATTAGGGGAATATCTTCTTTTTGCCCCAAAATAAGGCAAATTTCTGACTTTTTGCCTTGAAATAAGTGAAATTTCTGCAATTTTGTCCAAAAATAAGCGAATTTCTACCTTTTTGCCCAAAATAAGGGGAATTTCAGCATTTTACCTCCAAATGAGGTGAATTTCTGCCTTTTTGCCACAAAATATGGGGAATTACTGCCTTATTGCCTTCAAATAAGGAAAATTTCTGCTTTTCTGCCCCAATTAACAAGAATTTCTGCCATTTTGCCACAAAGTAAAGGAAATTTTTGCCTTTTTGCCCTAAAATAAGGGGAATTTCATCCTTTTTACCTCAAAATAAGGGGAATTTATGCCTATTTGCCACAAAATATGGGGAATTTCTGCATTATTGCCCCCAAATAAGGAAAGTTTCTGCTTTTCTGCCCCAATTAACAGGAATTTCTGCCTTTTTGCCAGAAAATAAAGTGAATTTCTGCCTTTTTGCCCCAAAACAAGGGGCATTTCAGCCTTTTTACCTCAAAATAAGGGGAATTTCTTTCTTTTGCCCCAAAATATGGGGAATTTCTGCCTTTTTGTTCCAAAATAAGAAAAATTTCTTCAACTTTGTACCAAAATAAAAGAAATTTCTGCTTTTTGCCCCTAAATAAAAGGAATTTCTGACTTTTTGCCCTGAAATAAATGAAATTTCTGCAATTTTGCCTGAAAATAAGGGAAATTTGTGCCTTTTTGCCTCAAAATGTAGGGAATTTCTGCATTTTTGTTCCAAAATATGGGGAATTTAAGCATTTTACCTCAAAATAATAGGAATTTCAGCCTTTTTGCACCAAAATATGGGGAATTTCTGCCTTTTTGTCACAAAATAAGAAAAATTTCTGCAATTCTGTACCAAAATAAAAGAAATTTCTAAAATTTTGCCCCAAAATAAGGGAAATTTCTGCAATTTTGCCCCAAAATAAGGGAAATTTCTGCCTTTTTGCCACAAAATAAGGGGGATTTCTGTCTTTTTGCCCCAAAATAAAAGGAATTTCAGCCTTTTTACCTCATAATAAGGGGAATCTCTGCTTTTTTGCCCCCAAATATGGGGAATTTCTGCATTTTTGCCTCAAAATAAAGAAAATTTTTGCAATTTTGTACCAAAATAAAAGAAATTTCTGCCTTTTTGCCCCAAAATAAGAGAAATTCCTGCCTTCTTTCCCTGAAATAAGTGAAATTTCTGCAATTTTGCCCAAAATAAGAAAAATTTCTGCAATTTTGCCACAAAATAAGGGAAATTTTTGCAATTTTGCCCCAAAATAAGGGGAATTTCTGACTTTTTACCGTGAAATAAGGAGAATTTCTGTCTTTTTGCCCCAAAATAATGTGAATTTCTGCATTTTCCCTCAAAATTAGGGGAATTAGTGCAATTTTGCTTCAAAATACGGGGAATTTCTGCCTTATTGCACCAAAATAAAGGGAATTTCTGCATTTTTGCACCAATATAAGTGGAATTTCTGAGATTTTGCTCCAAAATACAGAAAATTTCTGCCTTATTGCCCGAAATTAAGTGGAATTTCTGCCTTTTTGCCCTGAAATATTTGAAATTTCTGAAATTTTACCCCCAAATAAGGGGAATTTCTATTTTTGGCCCCAAAATTAGGGGAATATCTTCTTTTTGCCCCAAAATAAGGCAAATTTCTGACTTTTTGCCTTGAAATAAGTGAAATTTCTGCAATTTTGTCCAAAAATAAGCGAATTTCTACCTTTTTGCCCAAAATAAGGGGAATTTCAGCATTTTACCTCCAAATGAGGGGAATTTCTGCCTTTTTGCCACAAAATATGGGGAATTACTGCCTTATTGCCTTCAAATAAGGAAAATTTCTGCTTTTCTGCCCCAATTAACAAGAATTTCTGCCATTTTGCCACAAAGTAAAGGAAATTTTTGCCTTTTTGCCCTAAAATAAGGGGAATTTCATCTTTTTTACCTCAAAATAAGGGGAATTTATGACTATTTGCCACAAAATATGGGGAATTTCTGCATTATTGCCCCCAAATAAGGAAAGTTTCTGCTTTTCTGCCCCAATTAACAGGAATTTCTGCCTTTTTGCCAGAAAATAAAGTGAATTTCTGCCTTTTTGCCCCAAAACAAGGGGCATTTCAGCCTTTTTACCTCAAAATAAGGGGAATTTCTTTCTTTTGCCCCAAAATATGGGGAATTTCTGCCTTTTTGTTCCAAAATAAGAAAAATTTCTTCAACTTTGTACCAAAATAAAAGAAATTTCTGCTTTTTGCCCGTAAATAAAAGGAATTTCTGACTTTTTGCCCTGAAATAAATGAAATTTCTGCAATTTTGCCTGAAAATAAGGGAAATTTGTGCCTTTTTGCCTCAAAATGTAGGGAATTTCTGCATTTTTGTTCCAAAATATGGGGAATTTAAGCATTTTACCTCAAAATAATAGGAATTTCAGCCTTTTTGCACCAAAATATGGGGAATTTCTGCCTTTTTGTCACAAAATAAGAAAAATTTCTGCAATTCTGTACCAAAATAAAAGAAATTTCTAAAATTTTGCCCCAAAATAAGGGAAATTTCTGCAATTTTGCCCCAAAATAAGGGAAATTTCTGCCTTTTTGCCACAAAATAAGGGGGATTTCTGTCTTTTTGCCCCAAAATAAAAGGAATTTCAGCCTTTTTACCTCATAATAAGGGGAATCTCTGCTTTTTTGCCCCCAAATATGGGGAATTTCTGCATTTTTGCCTCAAAATAAAGAAAATTTTTGCAATTTTGTACCAAAATAAAAGAAATTTCTGCCTTTTTGCCCCAAAATAAGAGAAATTCCTGCCTTCTTTCCCTGAAATAAGTGAAATTTCTGCAATTTTGCCCAAAATAAGAAAAATTTCTGCAATTTTGCCACAAAATAAGGGAAATTTATGCAATTTTGCCCCAAAATAAGGGGAATTTCTGACTTTTTGCCGTGAAACAAGGAGAATTTCTGACTTTTTGCCCCAAAATAATGTGAATTTCTGCATTTTCCCTCAAAATTAGGGGAATTGGTGCAATTTTGCTTCAAAATACGGGGAATTTCTGCCTTATTGCACCAAAATAAAGGGAATTTCTGCATTTTTGCACCAATATAAGGGGAATTTCTGAGATTTTGCTCCAAAATACAGAAAATTTCTGCCTTATTGCCCGAAATTAAGTGGAATTTCTGCCTTTTTGCCCTGAAATATTTGAAATTTCTGCAATTTTACCCCAAAATAAGGGGAATTTCTATTTTTGGCCCCAAAATTAGGGGAATATCTTCTTTTTGCCCCAAAATAAGGCAAATTTCTGACTTTTTGCCCTGAAATAAGTGAAATTTCTGCAATTTTGTCCAAAAATAAGGGGAATTTCTGCCTTTTTGCCCAAAATAAGGGGAATTTCAGCATTTTACCTCCAAATGAGGGGAATTTCTGCCTTTTTGCCACAAAATATGGGGAATTACTGCCTTATTGCCTTCAAATAAGGAAAATTTCTGCTTTTCTGCCCCAATTAACAAGAATTTCTGCCATTTTGTCACAAAGTAAAGGAAATTTTTGCCTTTTTGCTCTAAAATAAGGGGAATTTCATCCTTTTTACCTCAAAATAAGGGGAATTTATGCCTTTTTGCCACAAAATATGGGGAATTTCTGCATTATTGCCCCCAAATAAGAAAGTTTCTGCTTTTCTGCCCCAATTAACAGGAATTTCTGCCTTTTTGCCACAAAATAAAGGGAATTTCTGCATTTTGCCCTAAAATAAAAGGAATTTCTGACTTTTTGCCCTGAAATAAATGAAATTTCTGCAATTTTGCCCGAAAATAAGGGAAATTTGTGCCTTTTTGCCCCAAAATGTAGGGAATTTCTGCCTTTTTGCCCCAAAATATGGGGAATTTCAGCATTTTCCCTCAAAATAAGGGGAATTTCTGCCTTTTTGCCACAAAATAAGAAAAATTTCTGCAATTCTGTACCAAAATAAAAGAAATTTCTAAAATTTTGCCCGAAAATAAGGGAAATTTCTGCAATTTTGCCCAAAAATAAAGGAAATTTCTGCCTTTTTGCCACAAAATAAGGGGAATTTCTGTGTTTTTGCCCCAAAATATAAGGAATTTCAGCCTTTTTACCTCATAATAAGAGGAATCTCTGCTTTTCTGCCCCAAAATATGGGGAATTTCTGCATTTTTGCCTCAAAATAAAGAAAATTTCTGCAATTTTGTACCTAAATAAAAGAAATTTCTGCCTTTTTGCCCCAAAATAAGAGAAATTCCTGCCTTCTTTCCCTGAAATAAGTGAAATTTCTGCAATTTTGCCCAAAATAAGAAAAATTTCTGCAAATTTGCCACAAAATAAGAAAAATTTCTGCAATTTTGCCCCAAAATAAGGGGAATTTCTGACTTTTTGCCGTGAAATAAGGAGAATTTCTTTCTTTTTCCCAAAATAATGTGAACTTCTGCATTTTCCCTCAAAATTAGGGGAATTTGTGCAATTTTGCTTCAAAATATGGGGAATTTCTGCCTTATTGCACCAAAATAAAGGGAATTTCTGCAATTTTGCCCCAAAATAAGGGAAATTTCTGCCTTTTTGCCACAAAATAAGGGGAATTTCTCCATTTTTGCCCCAAAATAAAGAAAATTTCTGCAATTTTGTACCAAAATAAAAGAAATTTCTGCCTTTTTGCCCCAAAATGAGAGAAATTCCTGCCTTCTTTCCCTGAAATAAGTGAAATTTCTGCAATTTTGCCCAAAATAAGAAAAATTTCTGCCATTTTGCCACAAAAAGAGAAATTTCTTCATTTTAGCCCCAAAATAAGAGTAATTTCTGCCTTTTTACCTCAAAATAAGTGAAATTTCTGCATTTTACCCAAAAATAAACGGAATTTCTGTCTTTTTGCCCCAAAATAAAAGGAATTTTTGAATTTTGCCTTGAAATAAGTGAAATTTCTGCAATTTTGCCCAAAATAAGAAAAATTTCTGCAATTTTGCCACAAAATAAGGGAAATTTCTGCAATTTTGACCCAAAACAAGGGGAATTTCTAACGTTATGCCCTGAAATAAGGAAAATTTCTGTCTTTTTGCCCCAAAATAATTTGAATTTCTGCATTTTCCCTCAAAATTAGATGAATTTGTGCAATTTTGCTTCAAAACATGGGGAATTTCTGCCTTATTACACCAAAATAAAGGCAATTTCTTTTTCGCACAATTATAAGGAGAATTTCTGAGATTTTGCTTTAAATACGGAAAATTTGTGCCTTATTGCCTAAAATTAAGTGGAATTTCTGCCTTTTTGCACTGAAATATTTGAAATTTCTGCAATTATACCCCAAAATAAGGGCAATTTCTGTTTTTGGCCCCAAATTTGGAAAATTTCTGCTTTTTGCCCCAAAATAAGGCAAATTTCTGACTTTTTGCCCTAAAATAAGTGAAATTTCTGCAATTTTGCCCCAAAATAAGGGGAATTTCTGCCTTTTTGCCACAAAATATGGGGAATTTCTGCATTATTGCCCCCAAATAAGGAAAGTTTCTGCTTTTCTGCCCCATCTAATGGGAATTTCTGCCTTTTTGCCACAAAATATTGGGAATTTTTGCCTTTTTGCCCCAAATTATGGGGAATTTCAGCATTTTACCTCAAAATAAGAAGAATTTCAGCCTTTTTGCACCAAAATATGGGGAATTTCTGCCTTTTTGCCACAAAATAAGAAAAATTTCTGCAATTCTATAACAAAATAAAAGAAATTTCTAAAATTTTGCCAGAAAATAAAGGAAATTTCTGGAATTTTGCCCCAAAATAAGGGAAATTTCTGCCTTTATGCCACAAAATAAGGGGAATTTCTGTCTTTATGCCCCAAAATTAAAGGAATTTCAGCCTTTTTACCTCATAATAGGGGAAATCTCTGCCTTTTTGACCCAAATTATTGGGAATTTCTGCATTTTTGCCTCAAAATAAAGAAAATTTCTGCAATTTTGTACCAAATAAAAAAAAATTCTGCATTTTTGCCCCAAAATAAGAGAAATTCCTGCCTTCTTTCCCTGAAATAAGTGAAATTTCTGCAATTTTGCCCAAAATAAAAAATTTGGCAATTTTGCCACAAAATAAGGGAAATTTCTGCAATTTTGCCCCAAAATAAGGGGAATTTCTGACGTTATGCCCTGAAATAAGGAGAATTTCTGTCTTTTTGCCCCAAAATAATTTGAATTTCTGCATTTTCCCTGAAAATTAGATGAATTTGTGCAATTTTGCTTCAAAACACTGGGAATTTCTGCCTTATTACACAAAAATAAAGGGAATTTCTGCATTTTTGCACCATTATAAGGGGAATTTCTGAGATTTTGCTTTAAAATACGGAAAATTTGTGCCTTATTGCCTAAAATTAAGTGGAATTTCTGCCTTTTTGCACTGAAATATTTGAAATTTCTGCAATTTTACCCCAAAATAAGGGGAATTTCTGTTTTTGGCCCCAAAATTAGGGGAATTTCTGCTTTTTGCCCCAAAATAAGGCAAATTTCTGACTTTTTGCCCTAAAATAAGTGAAATTTCTGCAATTTTGCCCCAAAATAAGGGGAATTTCTGCCTTTTGCCCAAAATAAGGGGAATTTCAGCATTTTACCTCCAAATAAGGGGAATTTCTGCCTTTTTGCCACAAAATATGGGGAATTACTGCCTTATTGCCTTCAAATAAAGAAAATTTCTGCTTTTCTGCCCCAATTAACAAGAATTTCTGCCTTTTTGCCACAAAGTAAAGGAAATTTTTGCCTTTTTGCCCCAAAATAAGGGGAATTTCATCCTTTTTCCCTCAAAATATGGGGAATTTCTGCCTTTTACCCCAAAATATGGGGAATTTGTGCCTTTTTGTTCCAAAATAAGAAAAATTTCTTCAACTTTGTACCAAAATAATAAAATTTCTGCTTTTTGCCCCAAAATAAAAGGAATTTCTGACTTTTTGCCCTGAAATAAGTGAAATTTCTGCAATTTTGCCCAAATTAAGAAAAATTTCTGCAATTTTGCCACAATATAAGGGAAATTTTTGCAATTTTGCCCCAAAATAAAGGGAATTTCTGACTTTTTGCCATGAAATAAGGAGAATTTCTGTCTTTTTGCCCCAAAATAATGTGAATTTCTGCATTTTCCCTTAAAATTAGGGGAATTTGTGCAATTTTGCTTCAAAATACGGGGAATTTCTGCCTTATTGCACCAAAATAAAGGGAATTACTGCATTTTTGCACCAATATAAGGCGAATTTCTGAGATTTTGCTCCAAAATACAGAAAATTTCTGCCTTATTGCCCGAAATTAAGTGGAATTTCTGCCTTTTTGCACTGAAATATTTGAAATTTCTGCAATTTTATCCCAAAATAAGGGAAATTTCTATTTTTGGCCCCAAAATTAGGGAAATTTCTGCTTTTTGCCCCAAAATAAGGCAAATTTCTGACTTTTTGCCCTGAAATAAATGAAATTTCTGCAATTTTGTCCCAAAATAAGGGGAATATCTGCCTTTTTGCCCAAAATAAGGGGAATTTCAGCATTTTACCCCCAAATGAGGGGAATTTCTGCCTTTTTGCCACAAAATATGGAGAATTACTGCCTTATTGCCTTCAAATAAGGAAAATTTCTGCGTTTCTGCCCCAATTAACAAGAATTTCTGCTTTTTTGCCACAAAGGAAAGGAAATTTTTGCTTTTTTGCCCTAAAATAAGGGGAATTTCATTCTTTTTACCTCAAAATGAGGGGAATTTCTGCCTTTTACCCCAAAATATAGGGAATTTCTTCCTTTTTATTCCAAAATATGAAAAATTTCTTCAACTTTTTACCAAAATAAAAGAAATTTCTGCTTTTTGTCCCAAAATAAAAGGAATTTCTGACTTTTAGCCCTGAAATAAATGAAATTTCTGCAATTTTGCCCGAAAATAAGGAAAATTTGTGCCTTTTTGCCCCAAAATGAGGGAAATTTCTCCCTTTTTGCCCCAGAATATGAGGAATTTAAGCATTTTACCTCAAAATAAGGGGAATTTCAGCCTTTTTGCTCCAAAATATGGGGAATTTTAGCCTTTTTGCCACAATATAAGAAAAATTTCTGCAATTCTGTACCAAAATAAAAGAAATTTCTAAAATTTTGCCTCAAAATAAGGGAAATTTCTGCAATTTTGCCCCAAAATAAGGGAAAGTTCTTCAATTTTGCCCCAAAATAAGGGGAATTTCTGACTTTTTGCCGCGAAATAAGGAGAATTTCTGTATTTTTTGCCCCAAAATAAAGGGAATTTCTGCTTTTTTGCCACAAAATTAGGGGAGTTTCTGCAATTTTGCTTCAAAATACAAGGAATTTCTGCCTTTTTTCCCGAAAATAAGGGGAACTTTTGCTTTTGCATCAAATACAGGGAATTTCTGCATTTTTGCCCCGATATTAGGGGAATTTCTGCAATTTTGCTCCAAAATACGGGGAATTTCTGCCTTTTTGCCCGAAATTAAAAGGATTTTCTGCCTTTTTGCCCCCAAATAAGGAAAATTTCTACAATTTTATCCCAAAATAAGGGGAATTTTTGCCTTTTTTTCCAAAAATATAAGGAATTTCTGCCTTTTTGCCCCAAAATAAGAAATATTTCTGCAATTTTGCCCCAAAATAAGGGGAATTTCTCACTTTTTGCCCAAAAATAAAGGAAATCTCAGTCTTTTTACCTGAAAATAAGTGAAATTTCTGCAATTTTGCCCCAAAAGGAAATTTCTGCAATTTTGCCCCAAAATAATGTAAATTTCTGCAATTTAGCCCCAAATTAAATGAAATTTCTGGAATTTTGCCCCAAAATAAAGGGAATTTCTGATTTTTGCCCTAAAATAAAGGAATTGTCTGCCTTTTGCCCCAAAATTAGAGGAATTTCTGCAATTTTGCTTCAAAATAAGGGGGATTTCTGCCTATTTGCCCGAAAATAAGGGGAATGCATACCTTTTTGCCATAAAAAAGGGAAATTTCTTCATTTTTGCGCCAAATTAAGATGAAATTCTGCCTTTTGCCTCTAAATAAATGGAATTTCTGTCTTTTTTACCCCCCAAAAAAAATTTCTGTCTTTTTTGCCCCAAAATAAGGGGAATTTCTGACTTATTACCCTGAAATAAGTGAAATTTCTGCAATTTTGCCACAAAATAAGGAAAAATTCTTCTTTTTTGCCCCCAAATAAGAGGAATTTCAGCCTTTTTACCTCAAAATAAGGGGAATTTCTGCATTTTTGCCACAATATGTTAGGAATTTCTGCCTTTTTGCCCTAAAATAAGCGAAATTTCTGGAATTTTGCCCCAAAATAAGTGGAATTTCTGAGTTTTGCCACAAAATAAGGAGAATTTCTGTCTTTTTGCCCCAACATATAGGGAATTTCTGCCGTTTTGCCTCACAATTAGGGGAATTTCTGCAATTTTACTTCAAAATACAGGGAATTTCTGCTTTTTTGCCTGAAAATAAAGGGAATGTATACCTTTTGCCACAAAAAAGGGAAATTTCTTCATTTTAACCCCAAAATAAGAGTAATTTCTGCCTTTTTACCTCAAAATAAGGTAAATTTCTGCCTTTTTACCCAAAAATAAATGGAATTTCTGTCTTTTTGCCCCAAAATAAAAGGAATTTTTGAATTTTGCCTTGAAATAAGTGAAATTTCTGCAATTTTGCCCCAAAATTAGGGACATTTCTGCAATTTTGCCCCAAAATAAGGGGAATTTCTCACGTTATGCTCTGAAATAAGTAGAATTTCTGTCTTTTTTGCCCAAAAATAATTTGAATTTCTGCATTTTCCCTCAAAATTAGATGAATTTGTGCAATTTTGCTTCAAAACATGGGGAATTTCTGCCTTATTACACAAAAATAATGGGAATTTCTGCATTTTTGCACCAATATAAGGGGAATTTCTGAGATTTTGCTCCAAAATACGGAAAATTTGTGGCTTATTGCCTAAAATTAAGTGGAATTTCTGCCTTTTTGCACTGAAATATTTGAAATTTCTGCAATTTTACCCAAAAATAAGGGGAATTTCTGTTTTTGGCCCCAAAATTAGGGGAATTTCTGCTTTTTGCCCAAAAATAAGGCAAATTTCTGACTTTTTGCCCTAAAATAAGTGAAATTTCTGCAATTTTGCCCCAAAATAAAGGGAATTTCTGCCTTTTGCCCAAAATAAGGGGAATTTCAGCATTTTACCTCCAAATAAGGGGAATTTCTGCCTTTTTGCCACAAAATATGGGGAATTTCTGCATTATTGCCCCCAAATAAAGAAATTTTCTGATTTTCTGCTCCAATTAATGGGAATTTCTGCCTTTTTGCCACAAAATAAAAAGAATTTCTGCCTTTTGCCCCAAAATATGGGGAATTTCTGCCTATTTGTTCCAAAATAAGAAAAATTTCTTCAACTTCGTACCAAAATAAGAGAAATTTCTGCCCTTTTGCCCCAAAATAAGAGAAATTCCTGCCTTATTTCCCTGAAATAAGTGAAATTTCTGCAATTTTGCCCAAAATAAGAAAAATTTCTGCCATTTTGCCACAAAATAAGGGAAATTTTTGCAATTTTGCCCCAAAATAAGGGGAATTTCTGACTTTTTGCCTTGAAATAAGGAGAATTTCTGTCTTTTTACCCCAAAATAATGTGATTTTCTGCATTTTCCCTCAAAATTAGGGGAATTTGTGCAATTTTGCTTCAAAATATGGGGAATTTCTGCCTTATTGCACCAAAATAAAGGGAATTTCTGCATTTTTGCACCAATATAAGGGGAATTTCTGAGATTTTGCTCCAAAATACAGAAAATTTCTGCCTTATTGCCCGAAATTAAGTGGAATTTCTGCCTTTTTGCACTGAAATATTTGAAATTTCTGCAATTTTACCCCAAAATAAGGGGAATTTCTATTTTTGGCCCCAAAATTAGGGGAATTTCTGCTTTTTGCCCCAAAATAAGGCAAATTTCTGACTTTTTGCCCTGAAATAAGTGAAATTTCTGCAATTTTGTCCCAAAATAAGGGGAATATCTGCCTTTTTGCCCAAAATAAGGGGAATTTCAGCATTTTACCCCCAAATAAGGGGAATTTCTGCCTTTTTGCCACAAAATATGGGGAATTACTGCCTTATTGCCTTCAAATAAGGAAAATTTCTGCTTTTCTGCCCCAATTAACAAGAATTTCTGCCTTTTTGCCACAAAGTAAAGGAAATTTTGGCCTTTTTGCCTTAAAATAAGAGGAATTTCATCCTTTTTACCTCAAAATAAGGGGAATTTCTGCCTTTTACCCCAAAATATGGGGAATTTCTGCCTTTTTATTTAAATATATGAAAAATTTCTTCAACTTTGTACCAAAATAAAAGAAATTTCTGCTTTTTGTCCCAAAATAAAAGGAATTTCTGACTTTTAGCCCTGAAATAAATGAAATTTCTGCAATTTTGCCCGAAAATAAGGAAAATTTGTGCCTTTTTGCCCCAAAATGAGGCAAATGTCTGCCTTTTTGCCCCAAAATATGGGGAATTTCAGCATTTTACCTCAAAATAAGGGGAATTTCAGCCTTTTTGCACCAAAATATGGGGAATTTTAGCCTTTTTGCTACAATATAAGAAAAATGTCTGCAATTCTGTACCAAAATAAAAGAAATTTCTAAAATTTTGTTCCAAAATAAGGGAAATTCTGAAATTTTGCCCCAAAATATAGGAAAGTTCTTCAATTTTGCCCCAAAATAAGGGGAATTTCTGACTTTTTGCCGCGAAATAAGGAGAATTTCTGTATTTTTGCCCCAAAATAAAGGGAATTTCTGCCTTTTTGCCCCAAAATTAGGGGAGTTTCTGCAATTTTGCTTCAAAATACAAGGAATTTCTGCCTTTTTTCCCGAAAATAAGGGGAACTTCTGCTTTTGCACCAAATAAAGGGAATTTCTGCATTTTTGCCCCGATATTAGGGGAAATTCTGCAATTTTGCTCCAAAATACGGGGAATTTCTGCATTTTTGCCCGAAAGTAAAAGGATTTTCTGACTTTTTGCCCCCAAATAAGGAAAATTTCTACAATTTTATCCCAAAATAAGGGGAATTTCTGCCTTTTTTCCCCAAAATATAAGGAATTTCTGCATTTTGCCCCAAAATAAGAAATATTTCTGCAATTTTGCCCCAAAATAAGGGGAATTTCTCACTTTTTGCCCAAAAATAAAAAAAATTTCAGCCTTTTTACCTGAAAATAAGTGAAATTTCTGCAATTTTGCCCCAAAAGGAAATTTCTGCAATTTTGCCATAAAATAAGGTAAATTTCTGCAATTTTGCCCCAAATTAAAGAAAATTTCTGGAATTTTGCCCCAAAATAAGGGGAATTTCTGATTTTAGCCCCAAAATAAAAGAAATGTCTGCCTTTTGCCCCAAAATTAGGGGAATTTCTGCAATTTGGCTTCAAAATGAGGGGAATTTCTGCCTTTTTGCCCTAAAATAAGGGGAATGCATACCTTTTTGCCATAAAAAAGGGAAATGTCTTCATTTTTGCGCCAAATTAAGATGAACTTCTGTCTTTTGCCTCTAAATAAGTGGAATTTCTGTATTTTTTACCCCAAAAAAAGGAATTTCTGTCTATTTTGCCCCAAAATAAGGGGAATTTCTGACTTATTACCCTCAAATAAGTGAAATTTCTGCAATTTTGCCACAAAATAAGGAAAAATTCTTATTTTTTGCCCCCAAATAAGAGAAATTTCAGCCTTTTTACCTCAAAATAAGGGGAATTTCTGCATTTTTGCCACAATATGTTAGGAATTTCTGCCTTTTTGCCCTAAAATAAGGAAAATTTCTGGAATTTTGCCCCAAAATAAGTAGAATTTCTGAGTTTTGCCACAAAATAAGGAGAATTTCTGTCTTTTTGCCCCAACATATAGGGAATTTCTGCCTTTTTGCCCCACAATTAGGGGAATTTCTGCAATTTTACTTCAAAATACAGGGAATTTCTGCTTTTTTGCCTGAAAATAAGGGGAATGTATACCTTTTGCCACAAAAAAGGTAAATTTCTTCATTTTAACCCCAAAATAAGAGTAATTTCTGCCTTTTTACCTCAAAATAAGTGAAATTTCTGCCTTTTTACCCAAAAATAAATGGAATTTATTTTTGTCTTTTTGCCCCAAAATAAAATAAATTTTTGAATTTTGCCTTGAAATAAGTGAAATTTCTGCAATTTTGCCCCAAAATAAGGGAAATTTCTGCCTTTTTGCCACAAAATAAGGGGAATTTCTGCATTTTTGCCCAAAAATAAAGAAAATTTCTGCAATTTTGTACCAAAATAAAAGAAATTTCTGCCTTTTTGCCCCAAAATAAGAGAAATTCCTGCCTTCTTTCCCTGAAATAAGTGAAATTTCTGCAATTTTGCCCAAAATAAGAAAAATGTCTGCAATTTTGCCACAAAAAAGGGAAATTTCTTCATTTTAGCCCCAAAATAAGAGTAATTTCTGCCTTTTATACCTCAAAATAAGTGAAATTTCTGCCTTTTTACCCAAAAATAAATGGAATTTCTGTCTTTTAACTCAAAATAAAAGGAATTTTTGAATTTTGCCTTGAAATAAGTGAAATTTCTGCAATTTTGCCACAAAATGAGGGAAATTTCTGCCTTTTTGCCACAAAATCAGGGGAATTTCTACATTTTTGCCCCAAAATAAAGAAAATTTCTTCAATTTTGTACCAAAATAAAAGAAATTTCTGCCCTTTTGCCCCAAAATAAGAGAAATTCCTGCCTTCTTTCCCTGAAATAAGTGAAATTTCTGCAATTTTGCACAAAATAAGAAAAATTTCTGCAATTTTGCCACATAATAAGGGATATTTCTGCAATTTTGCCCCAAAATAAGGAGAATTTCTGACGTTATGCTCTGAAATAAGGAGAATTTCTGTCTTTTTGCCCCAAAATAATTTGAATTTCTGCATTTTCCCTCAAAATTAGATGAATTTGTGCAATTTTGCTTCAAAACACGGGGAATTTCTGCCTTATTACACCAAAATAATGGGAATTTCTGCATTTTTGCACCAATATAAGGGGAATTTCTGAGATTTTCCTCCAAAATACGGAAAATTTCTGCCTTATTGCCTAAAATTGAGTGGAATTTCTGCCTTTTTGCACTGAAATATATGAAATTTCTGCAATTTTACCCCAAAATAAGAGGAATTTTCTGGTTTTGGCCCCAAAATTAGGGGAATTTCTGCTTTTTGCCACAAAATAAGGCAAATTTCTGACTTTTTGCCCTAAAATAAATGAAATTTCTGCAATTTTGCCCCAAAATAAGGGGAATTTCTGCCTTTTGCCCAAAATAAGGGGAATTTCAGCATTTTACCTCCAAATAATGGGAATTTCTGCCTTTTTGCCACAAAATATGGGGAATTTCTGCATTATTGCACCAAAATAAGGAAAGTTTCTACTTTTCTGCCCCTATTAACAAGATTTTCTGAATTTTTGCCACAAAATAAAGGGAATTTCTGCCTTTTTGCCCCAAAATATGGGGAATTTCTGCCTTTTTGTTCCAAAATAAGAACAATTTCTTCAACTTTGTACCAAGATAAAAGAAATTTCTGCTTTTTGCCCCAAAATAAAAGGAATTTCTGACTTTTTGCCCTGAAATAAATGAAATTTCTGCAATTTTGCCCGAAAATAAGGGAAATTTGTGCCTTTTTGCCCCAAAATGTAGGGAATTTCTGCCTTTTTGCCCCAAAATATGGGGAATTTCAGCATTTTACCTCAAAATAAGGGGAATTTCAGCCTTTTTGCACCAAAATATGGGGAATTTTAGCCTTTTTGCCACAATATAAGAAAAATTTCTGCAATTCTGTACCAAAATAAAAGAAATTTCTAAAATTTTCCCCAAAATAAGGAAAATTTCTGCAATTTTGCCCCAAAATAAGGGAAAGTTCTTCAATTTTGCCCCAAAATAAGGGGAATTTCTGACTTTTTGCCGCGAAATAAGGAGAATTTCTGTATTTTTGCCCCAAAATAAAGGGAATTTCTGCCTTTTTGCCCCCAAATTAGGGGAGTTTCTGCAATTTTGCTTCAAAATACAAGGAATTTCTGCCTTTTTTCCCGAAAATAAGGGGAACTTCTGCTTTTGCACCAAATAAAGGGAATTTCTGCATTTTTGCCCCGATATTAGGGAAATTTCTGCAATTTTGCTCCAAAATACGGGGAATTTTTGCCTTTTTGCCCGAAATTAAAACGATTTTCTGCCTTTTTGCCCCCAAATAAAGGAAATTTCTGCAATTTTATCCCAAAATAAGGGGAATTTCTGCCTTTTTTTCCCCAAAATATAAGGAATTTCTGCCTTTTTGCCCCAAAATAAGGTAAATTTCTGCAATTTTGCCCCAAATTAAAGGAAATTTCTGGAATTTTGCCCCAAAATAAGGGGAATTTCTGATTTTTGTCCCAAAATAAAGGAAATGTCTGCCTTTTGCCCCAAAATTAGGAGAATTTCTGCAATTTTGCTTCAAAATAAGGGGAATTTCTGCTTTTGCCCGAAAATAAGGGGAATGCATACCTTTTTGCCATAAAAAAGGGAAATTTCTTTATTTTTGCGCCAAATTAAGAGGAACTTCTGCCTTTTGCCTCTAAATAAGTGGAATTTCTGTCTTTTTTACCCCCAAAAAAGGGAATTTCTGTCTTTTTTGCCCGAAAATATGGGGAATTTCTGACTTATTACCTTGAAATAAGTGAAATTTCTGCAATTTTGCCACAAAATAAGGAAAAATTCTTCCTTTTTGTCCCCAAAAAAGAGGAATTTCAGCCTTTTTACCTCAAAATAAGGGGAATTTCTGCATTTTTGCCACAATATATTAGGAATTTCTGCCTTTTTGCCCTAAAATAAGCGAAATTTCTGGAATTTTGCCCCAAAATAAGTGGAATTTCTGAGTTTTGCCACAAAATAAGGAGAATTTCTGTCTTTTTGCCCCAACATATAGGGAATTTCTGCCGTTTTGCCTCACAATTAGGGGAATTTCTGCAATTTTACTTCAAAATACGGGGAATTTCTGCTTTTTTGCCTGAAAATAAAGGGAATGTATACCTTTTGCCACAAAAAAGGGAAATTTCTTCATTTTAACCCCAAAATAAGAGTAATTTCTGCCTTTTTACCTCAAAATAAGTGAAATTTCTGCCTTTTTACCCAAAAATAAATGGAATTTCTGTCTTTTTGCCCCAAAATAAAAGGAATTTTTGAATTTTGCCTTGAAATAAGTGAAATTTCTGCAATTTTGCCCCAAAATAAGGGAAATTTCTGCCTTTTTGCCACAAAATAAGGGGAATTTCTGCATTTTATCCCCAAAATAAAGAAAATTTCTGCAATTTTGTACCAAAATAAAAGAAATTTATGCCTTTTTGCCCCAAAATAAGAGAAATTCCTGCCTTCTTTCCCTGAAATAAGTGAAATTTCTGCAATTTTGCACAAAATAAGAAAAATTTCTGCAATTTTGCTACAAAATTGGAAATTTCTTCATTTTAGCCCCAAAATAAGAGTAATTTCTGCCTTTTTACCTCAAAATAAGTGAAATTTCTGCCTTTTTACCCAAAAATAAACGGAATTTCTGCCTTTTTGCCCCAAAATGAAAGGAATTTTTGAATTTTGCCTTGAAATAAGTGAAATTTCTGCAATTTTGCCCCAAAATAAGGGAAATTTCTGCCTTTTTGCCACAAAATCAGGGGAATTTCTGCATTTTTGCTCCAAAATAAAGAAAATTTCTCCAATTTTGTACCAAAAAAAGAAACTTCTGCCCTTTTGCCCCAAAATAAGAGAAATTCCTGCCTTCTTTCCCTGAAATAAGTGAAATTTCTGCAAGTTTGCAAAAAATAAAAAATTTGGCAATTTTGCCACAAAATAAGGAAAATTTCTGCAATTTTGCCCCAAAATAAGCGGAATTTCTAACGTTATGCCCTGAAATAAGGAGAATTTCTGTCTTTTTGCCCCAAAATAATTTGAATTTCTGCATTTTCCCTCAAAATTAGATGAATTTGTGCAATTTTGCTTCAAAACACGGGGAATTTCTGCCTTATTACACCAAAATAAAGGGAATTTCTGCATTTTTGCACCATTATAAGGGGAATTTCTGAGATTTTGCTCCAAAATACGGAAAATTTGTGCCTTATTGCCTAAAATTAAGTGGAATTTTTGCCTTTTTGCACTGAAATATTTAAAATTTCTGCAATTTTACCCCAAAATAAGGGGAATTTCTGTTCTTGGCCCCAAAATTAGGGGAATTTCTGCTTTTTGCCACAAAATAAGTGAAATTTCTGACTTTTTTACCTAAAATAAGTGAAATTTCTGCAATTTTGCACCAAAATAAAGGGAATTTCTGCCTTTTGCCCAAAATAAGGGGAATTTCAGCATTTTACCTCCAAATAAGGGGAATTTCTGCCTTTTTGCCACAAAATATGGGGAATTACTGCCTTATTGCCTTCAAATAAAGAAAATGTCTGCTTTTCTGCTCCAATTAACAAGAATTTCTGCCTTTTTGCCACAAAGTAAAGGAAATTTTTGCCTTTTTGCCCTAAAATAAGGGGAATTTCATCCTTTTTCCCTCAAAATAAGGGGAATTTCTGCCTTTTACCCCAAAATATGGGGAATTTGTGCCTTTTTGTTCCAAAATAAAAAAAATTTCTTCAGCTTTGTACCAAAATAAAAGAAATTTCTGCTTTTTGCCCCAAAATAATAAAAAATTTCTGACTTTTTGCCCTGAAATAAAAGAAATTTCTGCAATTTTGCCCGAAAATAAGAGAAATTTGTGCCTTTTTGCCCCAAAATGTAGGGAATTTCTGCCTTTTTGCCCCAAAATATAGGGAATTTCAGCATTTTACCTCCAAATAAGGGGAATTTCAGCCTTATTGCACCAAAATAAAAGGAATTTCTGCATTTTTGCACCTATAAAAGGGGAATTTCTGAGATTTTGCTCCAAAATACAGAAAATTTCTGCCTTATTGCCCGAAATTAAGTGGTATTTCTGCCTTTTTCCCTGAAATATTTGAAATTCTGCAATTTTACCCCAAAATAAGGGGAATTTCTATTTTTGGCCCCAAAATTAGGCGAATTTCTGCTTTTTGCCCCAAAATAAGGCAAATTTCTGACTTTTTGCCCTGAAAAAAGTGAAATTTCTGCAATTTTGTCCCAAAATAAGGGGAATTTCTGCCTCTTTGCCCAAAATAAGGAAATTTTCAGCATTTTACCTCCAAATAAGGGGAATTTCTGCATTTTGCCACAAAATATGGGGAATTACTGCCTTATTGCCTTCAAATAAAGAAAATTTCTGCTTTTCTGCCCCAATTAACAAGAATTTCTGCCTTTTTGCCACAAAGTAAAGGAAATTTTTGCCTTTTTGTGCTAAAATAAGGGGAATTTCATCCTTTTTACCTCAAAATAAGGGGAATTTCTTCCCTTTACCTCAAAATATGGGGAATTTCTGCCATTTTATTCCAAAATATGAAAAATTTCTTCAACTTTGTACCAAAATAAAAGAAATTTCTGTTTTTGTCCCAACATAAAAGGAATTTCTGACTTTTTGCTCTGAAATAAATGAAATTTCTGCAATTTTGCCCGAAAATAAGGAAAATTGGTGCCTTTTTGCCCCAAAATGAGGGAAATTTCTTCCTTTTTGCCCCAAAATATGGGGAATTTCAGCATTTTACCTCAAAATAAGGGGAATTTCAGCCTTTCTGCACCAAAATATGGGGAATTTTAGCCTTTTTGCCACAATATAAAAAAAATTTCTGCAATTCTGTACCAAAATAAAAGAAATTTCTAAAATTTTACCCAAAAATAAGGGAAATTTCTGCAATTTTGCCCCAAAATAAGGGAAAGTTCTTCAATTTTGCCCCAAAATAAGGGGAATTTCTGACTTTTTGCCGCGAAATAAGGAGAATTTCTGTATTTTTGCTTCAAAATAAAGGGAATTTCTGCCTTTTTGCCCCAAAATTAGGGGAGTTTCTGCAATTTTGCTTCAAAATACAAGGAATTTCTGCCTTTTTTCTTGAAAATAAGGGGAACTTCTGCTTTTGCACCAAATAAAGGGAATTTCTGCATTTTTGCCCCGATATTAGGGGAATTTCTGCAATTTTGCTTCAAAATACGGGGAATTTCTGCATTTTTGCCCGAAATTAACAGGATTTTCTGCCTTTTTGCCCCCAAATAAGGGAAATTTCTGCAATTTTATCCCAAAAAAGGGGAATTTCTGCCTTTTTGCCCTAAAATATAAGGAATTACTGCCTTTTTGCCCCAAAATAAGAAATATTTCTGCAATTTTGCCCCAAAATAAGGGGAATTTCTCACTTTTTGCCCAAAAATAAAGGAAATTTCAGCCTTTTTACACGAAAATAAGTTAAATTTCTGCAATTTTGCCCCAAATAAGGTAAATTTCTGCAATTTTGCCCCAAAATAAGGTAAATTTCTGCAATTTTGCCCCAAATTAAAGGAAATTTCTAGAATTTTGCCCCAAAATAAGGGGAATTTCTGAATTTTTGCCCTGAAATAAGGAGAATTTCTGTCTTTTTGCCCCAAAATAATGTGAATTTCTGCATTTTCCCTCAAAATTAGGGGAATTTGTGCAATTTTGCTTCAAAATACGGGGAATTTCTGCCTTATTGCACCAAAATAAAGGGAATTTCTGCATTTTTGCACCAATATAAGGAGAATTTCTGAGATTTTGCTCCAAAATACAGAAAATTTCTGCCTTATTGCCCGAAATTAAGTGGAATTTCTGCCTTTTTGCACTGAAATATTTGAAATTTCTGCAATTTTACCCCAAAATAAAAGGAATTTCTATTTTTGGCCCCAAAATTAGGGGAATTTCTGCTTTTTGCCACAAAATAAGGCAAATTTCTGACTTTTTGCTCTGAAATAAGTGAAAATTCTGCAATTTTTCCCAAAATAAGGGGAATATCTGCCTTTTTGCACAAAATAAGGGGAATTTCATCTTTTTACCCCCAAATAAGGGGAATTTCTGCCTTTTTGCCACAAAATATGGGGAATTACTGCCTTATTGCCTTCAAATAAGGAAAATTTCTGCTTTTCTGCCCCAATTAACAAGAATTTCTGCCTTTTTGCCACAAAGTAAAGGAAATTTTTGCCTTTTTGTGCTAAAATAAGTGGAATTTCATCCTTTTTACCTCAAAATAAAGGGAATTTCTGCCCTTTACCCCAAAATATGGGGAATTTCTGCCTTTTTATTCCAAAATATGAAAAATTTCTTCAACTTTGTACCAAAATAAAAGAAATTTCTGATTTTTGTCCCAACATAAAAGGAATTTCTGACTTTTTGCCCTGAAATAAATGAAATTTCTGCAATTTTGCCCGATAATAAGGAAAATTTGTGCCTTTTTGTCCCAAAATGAGGGAAATTTCTGCCTTTTTGCCCCAAAATATGGGGAATTTCAGCATTTTACCTCAAAATAAGGGGAATTTCAGCCTTTCTGCACCAAAATATGGGGAATTTTAGCCTTTTTGCCACAATATAAAAAAAATTTCTGCAATTCTGTACCAAAATAAAAGAAATTTCTAAAATTTTGCCCCAAAATAAGGGAAATTTCTGCAATTTTGCCACAACATAAGAGAAAGTTCTTCAATTTTGCCCCAAAATAAGGGGAATTTCTGACTTTTTGCCGCGAAATAAGGAGAATTTCTGTATTTTTGCCCCAAAATAAAGGGAATTTCTGCATTTTTGCCCCAAAATTAGGGGAGTTTCTGCAATTTTGCTTCAAAATACAAGGAATTTCTGCCTTTTTTCCTGAAAATAAGGGGAACTTCTGCTTTTGCACCAAATAAAGGGAATTTCTGCATTTTTGCCAAGATATTAGGAGAATTTTTGCAATTTTGCTCCAAAATAAGGGGAATTTCTGCCTTTTTGCCCGAAATTAAAAGGATTTTCTGCCATTTTGCCCCCAAATAAGGGAAATTTCTGCAATTTTGCCCCAAAATAAGGTAAATTTCTGCAATTTTGCCCCAAATTAAAGGAAATTTCTGGAATTTTGCCCCAAAATAAGGGGAATTTCTGACTTTTTGCCCTGAAATAAGGAGAATTTCTGTCTTTTTGCCCCAAAATAATGTGAATTTCTGCATTTTCCCTCAAAATTAGGGGAATTTGTGCAATTTTGCTTCAAAATACGGGGAATTTCTGCCTTATTGCACCAAAATAAAGGGAATTTCTGCATTTTTGCACCAATATAAGGGGAATTTCTGAGATTTTGCTCCAAAATACAGAAAATTTCTGCCTTATTGCCCGAAATTAAGTGGAATTTCTGCCTTTTTGCCCTGAAATATTTGAAATTTCTGCAATTTTAACCCAAAATAAAAGGAATTTCTATTTTTTGGCCCCAAAATTAGGGGAATTTCTACTTTTTGCCACAAAATAAGGCAAATTTCTGACTTTTTGCCCTGAAATAAGTGAAAATTCTGCAATTTTTCCCAAAATAAGGGGAATATCTGCCTTTTTGCCCAAAATAAGGGGAATTTCAGCATTTTACTCTCAAATAAGGGGAATTTCTGCCTTTTTGCCACAAAATATGGGGAATTACTGCCTTATTGCCTTCAAATAAGGAAAATTTCTGCTTTTCTGCCCCAATTAACAAGAATTTCTGCCTTTTTGCCACAAAGTAAAAGAAAATTTTGCCTTTTTGCCCTAAAATAAGGGGAATTTCATCCTTTTTACCTCAAAATAAGGGGAATTTCTGCCTTTTACCCCAAAATATGGGGAATTTCTTCCTTTTTATTCCAAAATATGAAAAATTTCTTCAACTTTGTACCAAAATAAAAGAAATTTCTGCTTTTTGTCCCAAAATAAAAGGAATTTCAGACTTTTAGCCCTGAAATAAATGAAATTTCTGCAATTTTGCCCAAAAATAAGGAAAATTTGTGCCTTTTTGCCCCAATGAGGGAAATTTCTCCCTTTTTGCCCCAAAATATGGGGAATTTCAGCATTTTACCTCAAAATAAGGGGAATTTCAGCCTTTTTGCACCAAAATATGGGGAATTTTAGCCTTTATGCCACAATATAAGAAAAATTTCTGCAATTCTGTACCAAAATAAAAGAAATTTCTAAAATTTTGCCTTAAAATAAAAGAAATTTCTGCAATTTTGCCCCAATATAAGGGAAAGTTCTTCAATTTTGCCCCAAAATAAGGGGAATTTCTGACTTTTTGCCGCGAAATAAGGAGAATTTCTGTATTTTTGCCCCAAAATAAAGGGAATTTCTGCCTTTTTGCTTCAAAATTAGGGGAGTTTCTGCAATTTTGCTTCAAAATACAAGGAATTTCTGCCTTTTTTCCTGAAAATAAGGGGAACTTCTGCTTTTGCACCAAATAAAGGGAATTTCTGCATTTTTGCCACGATGTTAGGGGAATTTCTGCAATTTTGCTCCAAAATAAGGGGAATTTCTGCATTTTTGCCCGAAATTAAAAGGATTTTCTGCTTTTTTGCCCCCAAATAAGGGAAATTTCTGCAATTTTATCCCAAAAAAAGGGGAATTTCTGCCTTTTTGCCCTAAAATATAAGGAATTTCTACCTTTTTGCCCCAAAATAAGAAATATTTCTGCAATTTTGCCCCAAAATAAGGGGAATTTCTCACTTTTTGCCCAAAAATAAAGGAAATTTCAGCCTTTTTACACGAAAATAAGTTAAATTTCTGCAATTTTGCCCCAAATAAGGTAAATTTCTGCAATTTTGCCCCAAAATAAGGTAAATTTCTGCAATTTTGCCCCAAATTAAAGGAAATTTCTGGAATTTTGCCCCCAAAAAAGGGGAATTTCTGAATTTTTGCCCTGAAATAAGGAGAATTTCTGTCTTTTTGCCCCAAAATAATGTGAATTTCTACATTTTCCCTCAAAATTAGGGGAAATTGTGCAATTTTGCTTCAAAATACGGGGAATTTCTGCCTTATTGCACCAAAATAAAGGGAATTTCTGCATTTTTGCACCAATATAAGGGGAATTTCTGAGATTTTGCTCCAAAATACAGAAAATTTCTGCCTTATTGCCCGAAATAAAGTGGAATTTCTGCCTTTTTGCCACAAAATATGGGGAATTACTGCCTTATTGCCTTCAAATAAGAAAAATTTCTGTTTTTCTGCCCCAATTAACAAGAATCTCTGCCTTTTTGCCACAAAGTAAAGGAAAATTTTGCCTTTTTGCCCTAAAATAAGGGGAATTTCATCCTTTTTACCTCAAAATAAGGGGAATTTCTGCCTTTTACCCCAAAATATGGGGAATTTCTTCCTTTTTATTCCAAAATATGAAAAATTTCTTCAACTTTGTACCAAAATAAAAGAAATTTCTGCTTTTTGTCCCAAAATAAAAGGAATTTCAGACTTTTAGCCCTGAAATAAATGAAATTTCTGCAATTTTGCCCAAAAATAAGGAAAATTTGTGCCTTTTTGCCCCAATGAGGGAAATTTCTCCCTTTTTGCCCCAAAATATGGGGAATTTCAGCATTTTACCTCAAAATAAGGGGAATTTCAGCCTTTTTGCACCAAAATATGGGGAATTTTAGCCTTTTTGCCACAATATAAGAAAAATTTCGGATATTCTGTACCAAAATAAAACAAATTTCTAAAATTTTGCCTTAAAATAAGGGAAATTTCTGCAATTTTGCCCCAAAATAAAGGAAAGTTCTTCAATTTTGCCCCAAAATAAGGGGAATTTTTGACTTTTTGCCGCGAAATAAGGAGAATTTCTGTATTTTCCACCAAAATAAAGGGAATTTCTGCCTTTTTGCCCCAAAATTAGGGGAGTTTCTGCAATTTTGCTTCAAAATACAAGGAATTTCTGCCTTTTTTCCCGAAAATAAGGGGAACTTCTGCTTTTGCACCAAATAAAGGGAATTTCTGCATTTTTGCCCCGATATTAGGGGAATTTCTGCAATTTTGCTCCAAAATACGGGGAATTTCTGCCTTTTTGCCCGTAATTAAAAGGATTTTCTGCCTTTTTGCCCCCAAATAAGGGAAATTTCTGCAATTTTATCCCAAAAAAGGGGAATTTCTGCCTTTTTTCCCCAAAATATGAGGAATTTCTGCATTTTTGCCCCAAAATAAAAAATATTTCTGCAATTTTGCCCCAAATTAAAGGAAATTTCAGGAATTTTGCGCCAAAATAAGGGGAATTTCTGATTTTTGCCCCAAAATAAAGGAAATGTCTACCTTTTGCCCCAAAATTAGGGGAATTTCTGCAATTTTGCTTCAAAATAAAGGGAATTTCTGCCTTTTTGCCCTAAAATACGGGGAATGCATACCTTTTTGCCATAAAAAATGGAAATTTCTTCATTTTTGCGCCAAATTAAGAGGAACTTCTGCCTTTTGCCTCTAAATAAGTGGAATTTCTGTCTTTTTTACCCCCCAAAAAGGGAATTTCTGTCTTTTTTGCCCCAAAATAAGGGGAATTTCTGACTTATTACCCTGAAATAAGTGAAATTTCTGCAATTTTGCCACAAAATAAAGAAAAATTCTTTTTTTGTCCCCAAATAAGAGGAATTTCAGCCTTTTTACCTCAAAATAAGGGGAATTTCTGCATTTTTGCCACAATATATTAGGAATTTCTGCCTTTTTGCCCTAAAATAAGGAAAATTTCTGGAATTTTGCCCCAAAATAAGTGGAATTTCTGAGTTTTGCCACAAAATAAGGAGAATTTCTGTTTTTTGCCCCAACATATAAGGAATTTCTGCCGTTTTGCCTCACAATTAGGAGAATTTCTGCAACTTTTCTTCAAAATACGGGGAATTTCTGCTTTTTGGCATGAAAATAAGGGGAATGTATACCTTTTGCCACAAAAAAGGTAAATTTCTTAATTTTAACCCCAAAATAAGAGTAATTTCTGCCTTTTTACCTCAAAATAAGTGAAATTTCTGCCTTTTTACCCAAAAATAAATGGAATTTCTGTCTTTTTGCCCCAAAATAAAAGGAATTTTTGAATTTTGCCTTGAAATAAGTGAAATTTCTGCAATTTTGCCCCAAAATAAGGGAAATTTCTGCCTTTTTGCCCCAAAATAAAGGGAATTTCTGCATTTTTGCCCCAAAATAAAGAAAATTTCTGCAATTTTGTACCAAAATAATAGAAATTTCTGCCTTTTTGCCCCAAAATAAGAGAAATTCCAGCCTTCTTTCCCTGAACTAAGTGAAATTTCTGCAATTTTGCCCAAAATAAGAAAAATTTCTGCAATTTTGCCACAAAAAAGGGAAATTTCTTCATTTTAGCCCCAAAATAAGAGTAATTTCTGCCTTTTTACCTAAAAATAAGTGAAATTTCTGCCTTTTTACCCAAAAATAAACGGAATTTCTGTCTTTTTGCCCCAAAATGAAAAAAATTTTTGAATTTTTCCTTGAAATAAGTGAAATTTCTGCAATTTTGCCCCAAAATAATGGAAATTTCTGCCTTTTTGCCACAATATAATGGGAATTTCTGCATTTTTGCCCCAAAATAAAGAAAATTTCTGCAATTTTGTCCCAAATAAAAAAGAAATTTCTTCCCTTTTGCCCCAAAATAAGAGAAATTCCTGCCTTCTTTCCCTGAAATAAGTGAAATTTCTGCAATTTTGCCCAAAACAAAAAATTTGGCAATTTTGCCACAAAATAAGGGAAATTTCTGCAATTTTGCCCCCAAATAAGGGGAATTTCTGACGTTATGCCCTGAAATAAGGAGAATTTCTGTCTTTTTGCCCCAAAATAATTTGAATTTCTGCATTTTCCCTCAAAATTAGATGAATTTGTGCAATTTTGCTTCAAAACACGGGGAATTTCTGCTTTATTACACCAAAATAAAGGGAATTTCTGCATTTTTGCACCATTATAAGGGGAATTTCTGAGATTTTGCTCCAAAATACGGATAATTTGTGCCTTATTGCCTAAAAGTAAGTGGAATTTCTGCCTTTTTGAACTGAAATATTTGAAATTCCTGCAATTTTACCCCAAAATAAGGGGAATTTCTGTTTTTGGCCCCAAAATTAGAAGAATTTCTGCTTTTTCCCCAAAATAAGACAAATTTCTGACTTTTTGCCCTAAAATAAGTGAAATTTCTGCAATTTTGCCCCAAAATAAGGGGAATTTCTGCCTTTTGCCCAAAATAAGGGGAATTTCAGCATTTTACCTCCAAATAAGGGGAATTTCTGCCTTTTTGCCCAAAATAAGTGGAATTTCAGCATTTTACCTCCAAATAAGGGGAATTTCTGCATTTTGCCACAAAATATGGGGAATTACTGCCTTATTGCCTTCAAATAAGAAAAATTTCTGCTTTTCTGCCCCAATTAACAAGAATTTCTGCCTTTTTGCCACAAAGTAAAGGAAATTTTTGCCTTTTTGCGTTAAAATAAGGGGAATTTCATCCTTTTTACCTCAAAATGAGGGGAATTTCTGCCCTTTACCCCAAAATATGGGAAATTTCTGCCATTTTATTCCAAAATATGAAAAATTTCTTCAACTTTGTACCAAAATAAAAGAAATTTCTGCTTTTTGTCCCACAATAAAAAGAATTTCTGATTTTTGCCCTGAAATAAATGAAATTTCTGCAATTTTGCGCGAAAATAATGAAAATTTGTGCCTTTTTGCCCCAAAATGAGGGAAATTTCTGCCTTTTTGCCCCAAAATATGGGGAATTTCAGCATTTTACCTCAAAATAAGGGGAATTTCAGCCTTTTTGCACCAAAATATGGGAAATTTTAGCCTTTTTGCCACAATATAAAAAAAATTCTGCAATTCTGTACCAAAATAAAAGAAATTTCTAAAATTTTGCCCCAAAATAAGGGAAATTTCTGCAATTTTGCCCCAAAATAATTGAAAGTTCTTCAATTTTGCTCCAAAATAAGGGGAATTTCTGACATTTGCCGCGAAATAAGGAGAATTTTTGTATTTTTGCCCCAAAATAAAGGGAATTTCTGCCTTTCTGTCCCAAAATTAGGGGAGTTTCTGCAATTTTGCTTCAAAATACAAGGAATTTCTGCCTTTTTTCCCGAAAATAAGTGGAACTTCTGCTTTTGCCACAAATTAAGGGAATTTCTGCATTTTTGCCCCGATATTAGGGGAATTTCTGCAATTTTGCTCCAAAATACGGGGAATTTCGGCCTTTTTGCCCGAAATTAAAAGGATTTTCTGCCTTTTTGCCCCAAAATAAGGGAAATTTCTGCAATTTTGCCCCAAAATAAGGGGAATTTCTCACTTTTTGCCCAAAAATAAAGGAAATTTCAGCCTTTTTACCCGAAAATAAGTGAAATTTCTGCAATTTTGCCCAAAATAAGGGAAATTTCTGCAATTTTGCCCCAAAATAAGGCAAATTTCTGCAATTTTGCTCCAATTAAAGGAAATTTCTGGAATTTTGCCCCAAAATAAGGGGAATTTCTGATTTTTGCCCCAAAATAAAGGAAATGTCTGCCTTTTGCCCCAAAATAAAAAGAATTTCTGCAATTTGGCTTCAAAATAAGGGGAATTTCTGCCTTTTTGCCCGAAAATAATGGGAATGCATACCTTTTTGCCATAAAAAAGAGAAAATTTCTTCTTTTTTGCGCCATATTAAGAGGAACTTCTGCCTTTTGCCTCTAAATATGTAGAATTTCTGTCTTTTTTACCCCAAAACAAAGGGAATTTCTGTCTTTTTTGCCCCAAAATAAGGGGAATTTCTGACTTATTGCCCAGAAATAAGTGAAATTTCTGCAATTTTTCCACAAAATAAGGAAAAATTGTTCCTTTTTGCCCCCAAATAAGAGGAATTTCAGCCTTTTTACCTCAAAATAAGAGGAATTTCTGCATTTTTGCCACAATATATTAGGAATTTCTGCCTTTATGCCCTAAAATAAGGGAAATTTCTGGAATTTTGCCCCAAAATAAGTGGAATTTCTGAGTTTTGCCAGAAAATAAGGAGAATTTCTGTCTTTTTGCCCCAACATATAGGGAATTTCTGCCGTTTTGCCTCACAATTAGGAGAATTTCTGCAATTTTGCTTCAAAATACGGGGAATTTCTGCTTTTTTGCCTGAAAATAAGGGGAATGTATACCTTTTGCCACAAAAAAGGGAAATTTCTTCATTTTAGCCCCAAAATAAGAGTAATTTCTGCATTTTTACCTCAAAATAAGTGAAATTTCTGCCTTTTTACCCAAAAATAAACGGAATTTCTTTCTTTTTGCCCCAAAATGAAAGGAATTTTTGAATTTTACCTTGAAATAAGTGAAATTTCTGCAATTTTGCCCCAAAATAAGGGAAATTTCTGCCTTTTTGCCACAAAATAAGGGGAATTTCTGCATTTTTGCCCCAAAATAAGAGTAATTTCTGCATTTTTACCTCAAAATAAGTGAAATTTCTGCCTTTTTACCCCAAAATAAACGGAATTTCTTTCTTTTTGCCCCAAAATGAAAAGAATTTTTGAATTTTACCTTGAAATAAGTGAAATTTCTGCAATTTTGCCCCAAAATAAGGGAAATTTCTGCCTTTTTGCCACAAAATAAGGGGAATTTCTGCATTTTTGCCCCAAAATAAAGAAAATTTCTGCAATTTTGTACCAAAAAAAACCAAATTTCTTCCATTTTGCCCCAAAATAAGAGAAATTCCTGCCTTCTTTCCCTAAAATAAGTGAAATTTCTGCAATTTTGCCAAAAAACAAGGGAAATTTCTGCAATTTTGCCCGAAAATAAGGGGACTTTCTGACGTTATGCCCTGAAATAAAGAGAATTTCTGTCTTTTTTCCCCAAAATAATTTGAATTTCTGCATTTCCCCTCAAAATTAGATGAATTTGTGCAATTTTGCTTCAAAACACGGGGAATTTCTGCCTTATTACACAAAAATAAAGGAAATTTCTGAATTTTTGCACCATTATAAGGGGAATTTCTGAGATTTTTCTTTAAAATACGGAAAATTTGTGCCTTATTGCCTAAAATTAAGTGGAATTTCTGCCTTTTTGCACTGAAATATTTGAAATTTCTGCAATTTTACCCCAAAATAAGGGGAATTTTTGTTTTTGGCCCCAAAATTAGGGGAATTTCTGCTGTTTGCCCAAAAATAAGGTAAATTTCTGACTTTTTGCCCTAAAATAAGTGAAATTTCTGCAATTTTGCCCCAAAAAAGAGGAATTTCTGCCTTTTGCCCAAAATAAGGGGAATTTCAGCATTTTACCTCCAAATAAGGGGAATTTCTGCCTTTTTGCCACAAAATATGGGGAATTTCTGCATTATTGCCCCCAAATAAGAAAAGTTTCTGCTTTTCTGCCCCAATTAAAGGGAATTTCTGCCTTTTTGCCACAAAATAAAAAGAATTTGTGCCTTTTTGTCCCAAAATAAGGGGAATTTCAGCCTTTTTACCTCAAAATAAAAGGAATTTCTGCCTTTTGCCCCAAAATATGGGGAATTTCTGCCTATTTGTTCCAAAATAAGAAAAATTTCTTCAACTTTGTACCAAAATAAAAGAAATTTTTGCTTTTTGCCCCAAAATAAGAGAAATTCCTGCCTTATTTCCCTGAAATAAGTGAAATTTCTGCAATTTAGCCCAAAATAAGAAAAATTTCCTCAATTTTGCCACAAAATAAGGAAAATTTTTGCAATTTTGCCCCAAAATTAGGGGAATTTCTGACTTTTTGCCGTGAAATAAGTAGAATTTCTGTCTTTTTGCCCCAATATAATGTGAATTTCTGCATTTTCCCTCATAATTAGAGGAATTTGTGCAATTTTGCTTCAAAATACGGGGAATTTCTGCCTTATTGCACCAAAATAAAGGGAATTTCTGCATTTTTGCACCAATATAAGAGGAATTACTGAGATTTTTTCTCCAAAATACAGAAAATTTCTGCCTTATTGACCGAAATTAAGTGGAATTTCTGCCTTTTTGCACTGACATATTTGAAATTTCTGCAATTTTACCCCAAAATAAGGGGAATTTCTGTTTTTGGCCCCAAAATTAGGGGAATTTCTGCTTTTTGCCCCAAAATAAGGCAAATTTCTGACTTTTTGCCCTGAAATAAGTGAAATTTCTGCAATTTTGTCCCAAAATAAGGGGAATATCTGCCTTTTTGCCCCAAATAAGGGGAATTTCAGCATTTTACCCCCAAATAAGGGGAATTTCTGCCTTTTTGCCACAAAATATGGGAAATTACTGACTTATTGCCTCCAAATAAGGAAAATTTCTGCTTTTCTGCCCCAATTAACAAGATTTTCTGCCTTTTTGTCACAAAGTAAAGGAAATTTTTGCCTTTCTGCCCTAAAATAAGGGGAATTTCATTCTTTTTACCTCAAAATAAGGGGAATTTCTGCCCTTTACCCGAAAATATGAAGAATTTCTGCCTTTTTATTCCAAAATATGGAAAATTTCTTCAAATTTGTACCAAAATAAAAGAAATTTCTGCTTTTTATCCCAAAATAAAAGGAATTACTGACTTTTTGCCCTAAAATAAATGAAATTTCTGCAATTTTGCCCAAAAATAAGGAAAATTTGTGCCTTTTTGCCCCCAAAATATAGGGAATTTCTGCCTTTTTGCCCCAAAATATAGGAAAGTTCTTCAATTTTGCCCCAAAATAAGGGGAATTTCTTACTTTTTGCCGCGAAATAAGGAGAATTTCTGTATTTTTGCCCCAAAATAAAAGGAATTTCTGACTTTTTGCCCCAAAATTAGGAGAGTTTCTGCAATTTTGCTTCAAAATACAAGGAATTTCTGCCTTTTTTCCCGTAAATAAGGGGAACTTCTGCTTTTGCACCAAATAAAGGAAATTTCTGCATTTTTGCCCCGATATTAGGGGAATTTCTGCAAATTTGCTCCAAAATACGGGGAATTTCTGCCTTTTTGACCGAAATTAAAAGGATTTTCTGCCTTTTTGCCCCCAAATAAGGATAATTTCTGCAATTTTATCCCAAAACAAGGGGAATTTCTGCCTTTTTGCCCCAAAATATAAGGAATTTCTGCCTTTTTGACCCAAAATAAAGTAAATTTCCGCAATTTTGCCACAAATTAAAGGAAATTTCTGGAATTTTGCCCCAAAATAAGGGGAATTTCTGTTTTTTGCCCCAAAATAAAGGAAATGTTTGCCTTTTGCCCCAAAATTAGGGGAATTTCTGCAATTTTGCTTCAAAATAAGGGGAATTTCTGCTTTTTTGCCCGAAAATAAGGGGAATGCATACCTTTTTGCCATGAAAAAGGGAAATTTCTTCATTTTTGCGCCAAATTAAGAGGAACTTCTGCCTTTTGCCTCTAAATAAGTGGAATTTTTGTCTTTTTTACACCAAAAAAGGGAATTTCTGTCTTTTTTGCCCCAAAATAAGGGGAATTTCTGATTTATTACCCTGAAATAAGTGAAATTTCTGCAATTTTGCCACAAAATAAGGAAAAATTCTTTCTTTTTGCCCCCAAATAAGAGGAATTTCAGCGTTTTTACCTCAAAATAAGGGGAATTTCTGCATTTTTGTCACAATATATTAGGAATTTCTGACTTTTTGCCATAAAATAAGGGAAATTTCTGGAATTTTGCCCCAAAATAAGAGGAATTTCTGAGTTTTGCCACAAAATAAGGAGAATTTCTGTCTTTTTGCCCAAACATATAGGGAATTTCTGCCGTTTTGCCTCACAATTAGGGGAATTTCTGCAATTTTACTTCAAAATACGGGGAATTTCTGCTTTTTTGCCTGAAAATAAGGAGAATGTATACCTTTTGCCACAAAAAGGGAAATTTCTTAATTTTAACCCCAAAATAAGAGTAATTTCTGCCTTTTTACCTCAAAATAAGTGAAATTTCTGCCTTTTTACCCAAAAATAAATGGAATTTCTGTCTTTTTGCCCCAAAATAAAAAGAATTTTTGAATTTTGCCTTGAAATAATTGAAATTTCTGCAATTTTGCCCCAAAATAAGGGAAATTTCTGCCTTTTTGCCACAAAATAAGGGGAATTTCTGCATTTTTGCCCCAAAATAAAGAAAATTTCTGAAATTTTGTACCAAAATAAAAGAAATTTCTGCCTTTTTGCCCAAAAATAAGAGAAATTCCTGCCTTCTTTCCCTGAAATAAGTGAAATTTCTGCAATTTTGCCCAAAATAAGAAAAATTTCTGCAATTTTGCCACAAAAAAGGGAAATTTCTTCATTTTAGCTCCAAAATAAGAGTAATTTCTGCCTTTTTTACCTCAAAATAAGTGAAATTTCTTCCTTTTTACCCAAAAATAAACGGAATTTCTGTCTTTTTGCCCCAAAATAAAAGGAATTTTTGAATTTTGCCTTGAAATAAGTGAAATTTCTGCAATTTTGCCACAAAATGAGGGAAATTTTTGCCTTTTTGCCACAAAATCATGGGAATTTCTGCATTTTTGCCCCAAAATAAAGAAAATTTCTGCAATTAGTACAAAAATAAAAGAAATTTCTGCGCTTTTACCCCAAAATAAGAGAAATTCCTAACTTCTTTCCCTGAAATAAGTGAAATTTCTGCAATTTTCCCCAAAATAAGAAAAATTTCTGCAATTTTGCCACAAAATAAGGGATATTTCTGCAATTTTGCCCCAAAATAAGGGGAATTTCTGACGTTATGCTCTGAAATAAGGAGAATTTCTGTCTTTTTGCCCCAAAATAATTTGAATTTCTGCATTTTCCCTCAAAATTAGATGAATTTGTGCAATTTTGCTTCAAAACACGGGGAATTTCTGCCTTATTACACCAAAATAATGGGAATTTCTGCATTTTTGCACCAATATAAGGGGATTTTCTGAGATTTTGCTCAAAAATACAGAAAATTTCTGCCTTATTGCCTAAAATTAAGTGGAATTTCTGCCTTTTTGCACTGAAATATTTGAAATTTCTGCAATTTTACCCCAAAATAAGGGAAATTTCTGTTTTTGGCCCCAAAATTAGGGGAATTTCTGCTTTTTGCCACAAAATAAGGCAAATTTCTGACTTTTTGCCCTAAAATAAGGGAAATTTCTGCAATTTTGCCCCAAAATAATGGGAATTTCTGCCTTTTGCCCAAAATAAGGGGAATTTCAGCATTTTACCTCCAAATAAGAGGAATTTCTGCATTTTTGCCACAAAATATGGGGAATTTCTGCATTATTGCACCCAAATAAGGAAAGTTTCTGCTTTTCTGCCCAAATTAAAAAGAATTTCTGCCTTTTTGCCACAAAACAAAGGGAATTTCTGCCTTTTTGCCCCAAAACAAGGGGCATTTCAGCCTTTTTACCTCAAAATAAGGGGAATTTCTGCCTTTTGCCCCAAAATATGGGGAATTTCTGCCTTTTTGTTCCAAAATAAGAAAAATTTCTTCAACTTTGTACCAAAATAAAAGAAATTTCTGCTTTTTGCCCCAAAATAAAAGGAATTTCTGACTTTTTGCCCTGAAATAAATGAAATTTCTGCAATTTTGCCCGAAAATAAGGGAAATTTGTGCCTTTTTGGCCCAAAATGTAGGGAATTTCTGCCTTTTTGCACCATAATATGGGGAATTTTAGCATTTTACCTCAAAATAAGGGGAATTTCAGCATTTTTGCACCAAAATATGAGGAATTTCTGCCTTTTTGCCACAAAATAAGAAAAATTTCTGCAATTCTGTACCAAAATAAAAGAAATTTCTAAAATTTTGCCCATAAATAGAGGAAATTTCTGCAATTTTGCCCCAAAATAAGGGAAATTTCTGCCTTTCAGCCACAAAATAAGGGAAATTTCTATGTTTTTGCCCCAAAATATGGGGAATTTCTGCATTTTTGCCTCAAAATAAAGAAAATATCTTCAATTTTGTACCAAAATATAAGAAATTTCTGCCTTTATGCCCCAAAATAAAAGAAATTCCTGCCTTCTTTCCCTGAAATAAGTGAAATTTCTGCAATTTTGCTCATAATAAGAAAAATTTCTGCAATTTTTCCACAAAATAAGGGAAATTTCTGCAATTTTGCCCCAAAATAAGGGGAATTTCTGACTTTTTCCCGTGAAATAAGGAGAATTTCTTTCTTTTTGCCCCAAAATAATGTGAATTTCTGCATTTTCTCTCAAAATTTGGGGAATTTGTGCAATTTTGCTTCAAAATATAGGGAATTTCTGCCTTATTACACCAAAATAAAGGGAATTTCTGCAATTTTGCCCCAAAATAAGAGAAATTTCTGCCTTTTTGCCACAAAATCAGGGGAATTTCTGCATTTTTGCCCCAAAATAAAGCAAATTTCTGCAATTTTGTACCAAAATAAAAGAAATTTCTGCCCTTTTGCCCCAAAATAAGAGAAATTCCTGCCTTCTTTCCCTGAAATAAGTGAAATTTCTGCAATTTTCCCCAAAATAAGAAAAATTTCTGCAATTTTGCCACAAAATAAGGGATATTTCTGCAATTTTGCCCCAAAATAAAGGGAATTTCTGACGTTATGCTCTGAAATAAGGAGAATTTCTGTCTTTTTGCCCCAAAATAATTTGAATTTCTGCATTTTCCCTCAAAATTAGATGAATTTGTGCAATTTTGCTTCAAAACACGGGGAATTTCTGCCTTATTACACCAAAATAATGGGAATTTCTGCATTTTTGCACCAATATAAGGGGAATTTCTGAGATTTTGCTCCAAAATACGAAAAATTTCTGCCTTATTGCCTAAAATTAAGTGGAATTTCTGCCTTTTTGCACTGAAATATTTGAAATTTCTGCAATTTTACCCCAAAATAAGGGGAATTTCTGTTTTTGGCCCCAAAATTAGGGGAATTTCTGCTTTTTGCCACAAAATAAGGCAAATTTCTGACTTTTTGCCCTAAAATAAGTGAAATTTCTGCAATTTTGCCACAAAATGAGGGAAATTTTTGCCTTTTTGCCACAAAATCATGGGAATTTCTGCATTTTTGCCCCAAAATAAAGAAAATTTCTGCAATTAGTACAAAAATAAAAGAAATTTCTGCGCTTTTACCCCAAAATAAGAGAAATTCCTAACTTCTTTCCCTGAAATAAGTGAAATTTCTGCAATTTTCCCCAAAATAAGAAAAATTTCTGCAATTTTGCCACAAAATAAGGGATATTTCTGCAATTTTGCCCCAAAATAAGGGGAATTTCTGACGTTATGCTCTGAAATAAGGAGAATTTCTGTCTTTTTGCCCCAAAATAATTTGAATTTCTGCATTTTCCCTCAAAATTAGATGAATTTGTGCAATTTTGCTTCAAAACACGGGGAATTTCTGCCTTATTACACCAAAATAATGGGAATTTCTGCATTTTTGCACCAATATAAGGGGATTTTCTGAGATTTTGCTCAAAAATACAGAAAATTTCTGCCTTATTGCCTAAAATTAAGTGGAATTTCTGCCTTTTTGCACTGAAATATTTGAAATTTCTGCAATTTTACCCCAAAATAAGGGAAATTTCTGTTTTTGGCCCCAAAATTAGGGGAATTTCTGCTTTTTGCCACAAAATAAGGCAAATTTCTGACTTTTTGCCCTAAAATAAGGGAAATTTCTGCAATTTTGCCCCAAAATAATGGGAATTTCTGCCTTTTGCCCAAAATAAGGGGAATTTCAGCATTTTACCTCCAAATAAGAGGAATTTCTGCATTTTTGCCACAAAATATGGGGAATTTCTGCATTATTGCACCCAAATAAGGAAAGTTTCTGCTTTTCTGCCCAAATTAAAAAGAATTTCTGCCTTTTTGCCACAAAACAAAGGGAATTTCTGCCTTTTTGCCCCAAAACAAGGGGCATTTCAGCCTTTTTACCTCAAAATAAGGGGAATTTCTGCCTTTTGCCCCAAAATATGGGGAATTTCTGCCTTTTTGTTCCAAAATAAGAAAAATTTCTTCAACTTTGTACCAAAATAAAAGAAATTTCTGCTTTTTGCCCCAAAATAAAAGGAATTTCTGACTTTTTGCCCTGAAATAAATGAAATTTCTGCAATTTTGCCCGAAAATAAGGGAAATTTGTGCCTTTTTGGCCCAAAATGTAGGGAATTTCTGCCTTTTTGCACCATAATATGGGGAATTTTAGCATTTTACCTCAAAATAAGGGGAATTTCAGCATTTTTGCACCAAAATATGAGGAATTTCTGCCTTTTTGCCACAAAATAAGAAAAATTTCTGCAATTCTGTACCAAAATAAAAGAAATTTCTAAAATTTTGCCCATAAATAGAGGAAATTTCTGCAATTTTGCCCCAAAATAAGGGAAATTTCTGCCTTTCAGCCACAAAATAAGGGAAATTTCTATGTTTTTGCCCCAAAATATGGGGAATTTCTGCATTTTTGCCTCAAAATAAAGAAAATATCTTCAATTTTGTACCAAAATATAAGAAATTTCTGCCTTTATGCCCCAAAATAAAAGAAATTCCTGCCTTCTTTCCCTGAAATAAGTGAAATTTCTGCAATTTTGCTCATAATAAGAAAAATTTCTGCAATTTTTCCACAAAATAAGGGAAATTTCTGCAATTTTGCCCCAAAATAAGGGGAATTTCTGACTTTTTCCCGTGAAATAAGGAGAATTTCTTTCTTTTTGCCCCAAAATAATGTGAATTTCTGCATTTTCTCTCAAAATTTGGGGAATTTGTGCAATTTTGCTTCAAAATATAGGGAATTTCTGCCTTATTACACCAAAATAAAGGGAATTTCTGCAATTTTGCCCCAAAATAAGAGAAATTTCTGCCTTTTTGCCACAAAATCAGGGGAATTTCTGCATTTTTGCCCCAAAATAAAGCAAATTTCTGCAATTTTGTACCAAAATAAAAGAAATTTCTGCCCTTTTGCCCCAAAATAAGAGAAATTCCTGCCTTCTTTCCCTGAAATAAGTGAAATTTCTGCAATTTTCCCCAAAATAAGAAAAATTTCTGCAATTTTGCCACAAAATAAGGGATATTTCTGCAATTTTGCCCCAAAATAAAGGGAATTTCTGACGTTATGCTCTGAAATAAGGAGAATTTCTGTCTTTTTGCCCCAAAATAATTTGAATTTCTGCATTTTCCCTCAAAATTAGATGAATTTGTGCAATTTTGCTTCAAAACACGGGGAATTTCTGCCTTATTACACCAAAATAATGGGAATTTCTGCATTTTTGCACCAATATAAGGGGAATTTCTGAGATTTTGCTCCAAAATACGAAAAATTTCTGCCTTATTGCCTAAAATTAAGTGGAATTTCTGCCTTTTTGCACTGAAATATTTGAAATTTCTGCAATTTTACCCCAAAATAAGGGGAATTTCTGTTTTTGGCCCCAAAATTAGGGGAATTTCTGCTTTTTGCCACAAAATAAGGCAAATTTCTGACTTTTTGCCCTAAAATAAGTGAAATTTCTGCAATTTTGCCCCAAAATAAGGGGAATTTCTGCCTTTTGCCCAAAATAAGGGGAATTTCAGCATTTTACCTCCAAATAAGGGGAATTTCTGCCTTTTTGCCACAAAATATGGGGAATTTCTGCATTATTGCACCCAAATAAAGAAAGTTTCTGCTTTCCTTCCCCAATTAACGGGAATTTCTTCCTTTTTGCCACAAAATAAAGGGAATTTCTGCCTTTTTGCCCCAAAATAAGGGGAATTTCAGCCTTTTTACCTCAAAATAAGGGGAATTTCTGCCTTTTGCCCCAAAATATGGGGAATTTCTGCCTTTTTGTTCCAAAATAAGAAAAATTTTTTCAACTTTGTACCAAGATAAAAGAAATTTCTGCTTTTTGTCCCAAAATAAAAGGAATTTCTGACTTTTTGCCCTGAAATAAATGAAATTTCTGCAATTTTGCCCGAAAATAAGGGAAATTTGTGCCTTTTTGCCCCCAAAATATAAGGAATTTCTGCCTTTTTGCCCCAAAATATGGGGAATTTCAGATTTTACCTCAAAATAAGGGGAATTTCAGCCTTTTTGCACCAAAATAGGGGGAATTTTAGACTTTTTGCCACAATATAAGAAAAATTTCTGCAATTCTGTACCAAAATAAAAGAAATTTCTAAAATTTTGCCCCAAAATAAGGGAAATTTCTGCAATTTTGCCCCAAAATATAGGAAAGTTCTTCAATTTTGCCCCAAAATAAGGGGAATTTCTGACTTTTTGCCGCGAAATAGAGAATTTCTGTATTTTTGCCCCAAAATAAAGGGAATTTCTGCCTTTTTGCCCCAAAATTAGGGGAGTTTCTGCAATTTTGCTTCAAAATACAAGGAATATCTGCCCTTTTTCCCGAAAATAAGGGGAACTTCTGCTTTTGCACCAAATAAAGGGAATTTCTGCATTTTTGCCCCGATATTAGGGGAATTTCTGCAATTTTGCTCCAAAATACGGGGAATTTCTGCCTTTTGGCCCGAAATTAAAAGGATTTTCTGCCTTTTTGCCCCCAAATAAGGGAAATTTCTGCAATTTTATCTCAAAATAAGGGGAATTTCTGATTTTTTCCCCAAAATATAAGGAATTTCTGCCTTTTTGCCTCAAAATAAGATAAATTTCCGCAATTTTGCCCCAAATTAAAGGAAATTTCTGGAATTTTGCCCCAAAATAAGGTGAATTTCTGATTTTTGCCCCAAAATAAAGGAAATGTCTGCCTTTTGCCCCAAAATTAGGGGAATTTCTGCAATTTTGCTTCAAAATAAGGGGAGTTTCTGCAATTTTGCCCGAAAATAAGAGGAATGCATACCTTTTTGCCATAAAAAAAAGAAATTTCTTCATTTTTGTGCCAAATTAAGAGGAACTTCTGCCTTTTGCCTCTAAATAAGTGGAATTTCTGTCTTTTTTACCCCTAAAAAAGGGAATTTCTGTCTTTTTTGCCCCAAAATAAGGGGAATTTCTGACTTATTACCCTGAAATAAGTGAAATTTCTGCAATTTTGCCACAAAATAAAGAAAAATTTTTCCTTTTTGCCCCCAAATAAGAGGAATTTCAGCCTTTTTACCTCAAAATAAGGGGAATTTCTGCATTTTTGCCACAATATATTAGGAATTTCTGCCTTTTTGCCCTAAAATAAGGAAAATTTCTGGAATTTTGCCCCAAAATAAGTGGAATTTCTGAGTTTTGCCACAAAATAAGGAGAATTTCTGTCTTTTTGCCCCAACATATAAGGAATTTCTGCCGTTTTGCCTCACAATTAGGGGAATTTCTGCAATTTTACTTCAAAATACGGGGAATTTCTGCTTTTTTGCCTGAAAATAAGGGGAATGTATACCTTTTGCCACAAAAAAGGGAAATTTCTTCATTTTAACCCCATAATAAGAGTAATTTCTGCCTTTTTACCTCAAAATAAGTGAAATTTCTGCCCTTTTACCCAAAAATAAATGGAATTTCTGTCTTTTTGCCCCAAAATAAAAGGAATTTTTGAATTTTGCCTTGAAATAAGTGAAATTTCTGCCTTTTTGCCACAAAATAAGAGAAATTCCTGCCTTCTTTCCCTGAAATAAGTGAAATTTCTGCAATTTTGCCCAAAATAAGAAAAATTTCTGCAATTTTGCCACAAAAAAAAGGGAAATTTCTTCATTTTAGCCCCAAAATAAGAGTAATTTCTGCCTTTTTTACCTCAAAATAAGTGAAATTTCTGCGTTTTTACCCAAAAATAAACGGAATTTCTGTCTTTTTGCCCCAAACTAAAAGGAATTTTTGAATTTTGCCTTGAAATAAGTGAAATTTCTGCAATTTTGCCACAAAATGAGGGAAATTTCTGCCTTTTTGCCACAAAATCAGGGGAATTTCTGCATTTTTGCCCCAAAATAAAGAAAATTTCTGCAATTTTGTACCAAAATAAAAGAAATTTCTGCCCTTTTGCCCCAAAATAAGAAAAATTCCTAACTTCTTTCCCTGAAATAAGTGAAATTTCTGCAATTTTCCCCAAAATAAGAAAAATTTCTGCAATTTTGCCACAAAATAAGGGATATTTCTGCAATTTTGCCCCAAAATAAGGGGAATTTCTGACGTTATGCTCTGAAATAAAAAGAATTTCTGTCTTTTTGCCCCAAAATAATTTGAATTTCTGCATTTTCCCTCAAAATTAGATGAATTTGTGCAATTTTGCTTCAAAACACGGGGAATTTCTGCCTTATTACACCAAAATAATGTGAATTTCTGCATTTTTGCACCAATATAAGGGGAATTTCTGAGATTTTTCTCCAAAATACGGAAAATTTCTGCCTTATTGCCTAAAATTAAGTGGAATTTCTGCCTTTTTGCACTGAAATATTTGAAATTTCTGCAATTTTACCCCAAAATAAGGGGAATTTCTGTTTTTGGCCCCAAAATTAGGGGAATTTCTGCTTTTTGCCACAAAATAAGGCAAATTTCTGACTTTTTGCCCTAAAATAAGTGAAATTTCTGCAATTTTGCCCGAAAATAAGGGAAATTTGTGCCTTTTTGCCCCAAACTGTAGGGAATTTCTGCCTTTTTGCACCATAATATGGGGAATTTTAGCATTTTACCTCAAAATAAGGGGAATTTCAGCTTTTTTGCACCAAAATATGAGGAATTTCTGCCTTTTTGCCACAAAATAAGAAAAATTTCTTCAATTCTGTACCAAAATAAAAGAAATTTCAAAAATTTTGCCCGAAAATAAAGGAAATTTCTGCAATTTTGCCCCAAAATAAGGGAAATTTCTGCCTTTCTGCCACAAAATAAGGGAAATTTCTGTCTTTTTGCTCCAAAATAAAAGGAATTTCAGCCTTTTTACCTCATAATAAGGGGAATCTCTGCCTTTTTGCCCCAAAATATGGGGAATTTCTGCATTTTTGCCTCAAAATAAAGAAAATTCCTTCAATTTTGTACCAAAATAAAAGAAATTTCTGCCTTTTTGCCCCAAAATAAAAGAAATTCCTGCCTTCTTTCCCTGAAATAAGTGAAATTTCTGCAATTTTGCCCATAATAAGAAAAATTTCTGCAATTTTTCCACAAAATAAGGGAAATTTCTGCAATTTTGCCCCAAAATAAGGGGAATTTCTGACTTTTTGCCGTGAAATAAGGAGAATTTCTTTCTTTTTGCCCCAAAATAATGTGAATTTCTGCATTTTCTCTCAAAATTTGGGGAATTTGTGCAATTTTGCTTCAAAATATGGGGAATTTCTGCCTTATTGCACCAAAATAAAGGGAATTTCTGCAATTTTGTCTCAAAATAAGGGAAATTTCTGCATTTTTGCCACAAAATAAGGGGAATTTCTGCATTTTTGCCCCAAAATAAAGAAAATTTCTGCAATTTGGTACCAAAATAAAAGAAATTTCTGCCTTTTTGCCCCAAAATAAGAGAAATTCCTGCCTTCTTTCCCTGAAATAAGTGAAATTTCTGCAATTTTGCCCAAAATAAGAAAAATTTCTGCAATTTTGCCACAAAATAAGGGATATTTCTGCAATTTTGCCCCAAAATAAGGGGAATTTCTGACGTTATGCCCTGAAATAAGGAGAATTTCTGTCTATTTGCCCCGAAATAATTTGAATTTCTGCATTTTCCCTCAAAATTAGGGGAATTTGTGCAATTTTGCTTCCAAACACAGGGAATTTCTTCCTGATTACACCAAAATAATGGGAATTTCTCCATTTTTGCACCAATATAAGGGGAATTTCTGAGATTTTGCTCCAAAATACAGAAAATTTCTGCCTTATTGCCTAAAATTAAGTGGAATTTCTGCCTTTTTGCAATGAAATATTTGAAATTTCTGCAATTTTACCCAAAAATAAGGGGAATTTCTGTTTTTGGCCCCAAAATTAGGGGAATTTCTGCTTTTTGCCCCAAAATAAGGCAAATTTCTGACTTTTTGCCCTAAAATCAGTGAAATTTCTGCAATTTTGCCCCAAAATAAGAGAAATTTCTGACTTTTTACCTCCAAATAAGGGGAATTTCAGCCTTTTTACCACAAAATAAGGAGAATTTCTGCATTTTTGCCTCAAAATATTAGAAATTTATGCCTTTTTGCCCAAAATAAGAAAAATTTCTGCAATTTTGTACCAAAATATGGGAAATTTCTGCCTTTTTGCCCCAAAATAAGAAAATTTCTGCTTTTTTCCCTGAAATAAGTGAAATTTCTCCAATTTTGCCCCAAAATAAGTGAAATTTCTTCAATTTTACCCCAAAATAAAAAAAATTTCTGAAATTTTGCCCCAAAATAAGTGGAATTTCTGAGTTTTGCCCCAAAAATAAGGAGAATTTCTGTCTTTTTGCCCCAACATATAGGAAATTTCTGCCTTTTTGTCCCACAATTAGGTTAATTTCTGCAATTTTGCTCCAAAATACGGGGAATTTCTGCCTTTTTGCCCGAAAATAAGAAGAATGCATACCTTTTTGCCATAAAAAAGTCAAATTTCTGTAATTTTGCTCCAAAATAAGAGGAATTTCTGCTTTTTTGCCTCTAAATATGTGGAATTTCTGTCTTTTTCCCCTAAAACAAAAGGAATTTCTGTCTTTTTTGCACCAAAATAAGGAAATTTTCTGACTTATTACCCTAAAATAAGTGAAATTTCTGCAATTTTGCCCCAACATAAGGGAAATTTCTGCCTTTTTGCCCACAAATAAGGGGAATTTCACACTTTTACCTCAAAATAAGGGGAATTTCTGCATTTTTGCCACAAAATAATAGGAATTTCTGCATTTTTGCCCCAAAATAAGAAAAATTTCTGTTTTTTTTCCTGAAATAAGTGAAATTTCTGCAATTTTGCCCCAAAATAAAGGAAATCTCTGGAATTTTGCCCCAAAATAAGTGGAATTTCTGAGTTTTGCCCCCAAATAAGGAACATTTCTGTCTTTTTGCCCCAACATATAGGGAATTTCTGCCTTTTTGCCCCACAATTAGGGGAATTTCTGACTTTCTGCCCGAAAATAATAAGAATGCATAACTTTTTGCCATGAAAAAGGGAAATTTCTTCATTTTTGCTCCAAAATAAGGGGAATTTCTGCTTTTTTGCCTCCAAATAAGTGGAATTTCTGTTCTTTTCTCCCAAAACAAAGGTAATTTCTGTCTTTTTTGCCACAAAATAAAAGAATTTCTGACTTATTACCCTGAAGTAAGTAAAATTTCTGCAATTTTGCCCCAAAATAAGAAAAAATTCTGCTTTTTTGCCTTTAAATAAGTGGATTTTATGTATTTTACCCCCAAAACAAAGGGAATTTCTGTCTTTTTTGCCGGAAATAAGGAAAATTTCTGACTTATTATTCTGAAATAAGTGAAATTTCTGCAATTTTTCCCCAAAATAAGGGAAATTTCTGCCTCTTTGCCCCCAAATAAGGGGAATTTCAGCCTTTTGACCTCAAAATAAAAGGAATTTCTGCATTTTTGCCACATAATATTAGGAATTTCTGCCTTTTTGCCCCAAAATAAGGTTAATTTCTGCATTTTTTCACTGAAATAAGTGAAATTTCTGCAATTTTGCCCCAAAATAAGTGATATTTCTGCAATTTTTCCCAAAATAAGGGAAATTTCTGGAATTTTGCCCCAAAATAAGTGGAATTTCTGAGTTTTGCCCCAAAATAAGGAGAATTTCTGTTTTTTGCCCTAACATATAGGGAATTTCTGCCTTTTTGCCCCACAATTAGGGGAATTTCTGCAATTTTGCTCCAAAATACAAAGAATTTCTGGTTTTTAGCCTGAAAATAAGGGGAATGTATACCTTTTGCCACAAAAAAGAGAAATTTCTTCATTTTTGCTCCAAAATAAAAGAAATTTCTGCTTTTTTGCCTCTATAAAAGTGGAATTTCTTCCTTTTTCCCCTAAAACAAAGGGAATTTCTGTCTTTTTGCCCCAAAATAAGGAAAATTTCTGACTTATTACCCTGAAATTAGTGATATTTTTGCAATTTTGCCCCAAAATAAGGGAATTTCTGCCTTTTTGCCCGCAAATAAGGGGAATTTCAGCCTTTTTCCTCAAAAAGGGGAATTTCTGCATTTTTGCCCCAAAATATAAAAAATTTCTGCCTTTTTACTCCAAAACAAGAAAAATTTCTGCAATTTTGTACCAAAAAAAAATTTCTGCCTTTTTGCCCCAAAATAAGAAAATTTCATTTTTTTTGAAATAAATGAAATTTCTGCAATTTTGCCCCAAAATAAATGTAATTTCTGCAATTTTGCCCCAAAATAAGTGAAATTTCTGGAATTTTGCTCCAAAATAAGTGGAATTTCTTAGTTTTGCCCTAAAATAAGGGGAATTTCTGTCTTTTTGCCCCAACATTTAGTGAATTTCTGCCTTTTTGTCCCACAATTTGGGAAATTTCTGCAATTTTGCTCCAAAATAAAGAGAATTTCGGCCTTTTTGCCCAAAAATAAGAAGAATGCATACCTTTATGCCCTTAAAAAGTGAAATTTCTTCATTTTTGCTCTAAAATAAGGGGAATTTCTTCTTTTTTGCCTCTAAAAAAGTAAAATTTCTGTCTTTTTCCCCCAAAACAAAGGGAATTTCTGTATTTTTTGCCACAAAATAAGGAAAATTTCTGACTTATTACCCTGAAATAAGTGAAATTTCTGCAATTTTGCCCCAAAATAAGAGAAATTTCTGAATTTTCCCCCAAATAAGGGGAATTTCAGCCTTTTACCTCAAAATAAGAGAAATTTCTGAATTTTTGCCCCAAAATATGGGAAATTTCCTTCTTTTTGCCCCAAAATAAGAAAAAATTCTGTAATTTTGTTACAAAATAAAAGAAATTTCTGACTTTTGGCCCCAAAATAAGAAAATTTCTGCTTTTTTTTCTGAAATAAGTGAAATTTCTGCAATTTTTCCCCAAAATAAGTTAAATTTCTGAGTTTTGCCCTAAAATAAGGAGAATTTCTCTCTTTTTGCCCCAACATATAGGGAATTTCTGCCTTTTTGCCGCACAATTAGGGGAATTTCTGCAATTTTGCTCCAAAATACGGGGAATTTCTGCATTTTTTGTCCGAAAATAATAAGAATGCATACCTTTTTGCCAAAAAAAATGGAAATTTCTTCATTTTTGCTCCAAAATGAGGGGAATTTCTGCTTTTATGCCTCTAAATAAGTGGAATTTCTGTCTTTTTCCCCCAATACAAAGGAAATTTCTGTCTTTTTTGCCCCAAAATAAGGAAAACTTCTGACTTATTACCCTGAAATAAGTGAAATTTCTGCAATTTTGCCCCAAAATAAGGGAAATTTCTGCCTTTTTACCCCCAAATAAAAGGAATTTCAGCCTTTTTACCTCAAAATAAGGGGAATTTCTGAATTTTCCCCCAAAATATGGGAATTTCTGCCTTTTTGCCCAAAATAAGAAAAATTTCTGCAATTTTGTACCAAAATATGGGAAGTTTCTGCCTTTTTGCCCCAAAATAAGGAAAATTTCTGCCTTTTTTCCCTGAAATAAGTGAAATTTCTCCAATTTTGTCCCAAAATAAGTGAAATTTCTGCAATTTTGCCCCAAAATATGGGAAATTTCTGGAATTTTGCCCCAAAACAAGTGGAATTTCTGAGTTTTGCCCCAAAATAAGGAGAATTTCTGTTTTTTGCCCTAACATATAGGGAATTTCTGCCTTTTTGCCCCACAATTAGGGAAATTTCTGCAATTTTGCTCCAAAATACAAAGAATTTCTGCTTTTTAGCCTGAAAATAAGGGGAATGTATACCTTTTGCCACAAAAAAGAGAAATTTCTTCATTTTTGCTCCAAAATAAAAAGAAGTTCTGGTTTTTTGCCTCTCAAAAAGTGGAATTTCTGGCTTTTTCCCCAAAAACAAAGGGAATTTCTGTCTTTTTGCCCCAACTTATTGGGAATTTCTGCCTTTCTGTCCAACAATTTGGGAAATTTCTGCAATTTTGCTCCAAAATAAGGGGAATTTTGGCCTTTTTGCCCAAAAATAAGAAGAATGCATACCTTTTTGCCCTTAAAAAGTGATATTTCTTCATTTTTGCTCCAAAATAAGGGGAATTTCTGCTTTTTGCCTCTAAAAAAGTGGAATTTCTGTCTTTTCCCCCCAAACAAAAGGAATTTCTGTTTTTTGGCCCCAAAATAAGGAAAATTTCTGACTTATTACCCTTAAATAAGTGAAATTGCTGCAATTTTTGCTGCCTTTTTACCCCCAAATAAGGGGAATTTCAGCCTATTTACCTCAAAATAAGGGAAATTTCTGCATTTTTGCCCCAAAATATGGAAAATTTCTGCGTTTTAGCCCCAAAATAAGAAAAATTTCGGCAATTTTGTACCAAAATAAAAAAAAATTCTGCCTTTTTGCCCCAAAATAAGAAAATTTCTGCTTTTTAATAAAATAAGTGAAATTTCTTCAATTTTGCCCAAAATAAGTGAAATTTCTGCAATTTTGTTCCAAAATAAGGGAAATTTCTGCAATTTTGCTCCAAAATAAGTGGTATTTCTGAGTTTTGCCCCAAAATAAGGAGAATTTCTGTCCTTTTGCCCCAACATATAGGGAATTTCTGCCTTTTTGCCCCACCTTTAAGAGAATTTCTGCAATTTTGCTCCAAAATACGGGGAATTTCTGCCTTTTTGTCCGAAAATAAGAAGAATGCATACCTTTTTGCCATAAAAAATGGAAATTTCTTCATTTTTGCTTCAAAATAAGGGGAATTTCTGCTTTTTTGCCTCTACATAAGTGTAATTTCTGTCTTTTTCCCCCAAAACAAAGGGAATTTTTGTCTTTTTTGCCCTAAATAAAAAAAATTTCTGACTTATTACCCTGAAATAAGTGAAATTTCTGCAATTTTGCCCCAAAATAAGGGAAATTTCTGCCCTTTTGCCCCCAAATATGGGGAATTTCAGCCTTTTTACCTAAAAGTAAGGGGAATTTCTGCATTTTTGCCACAAAATATTAGGAATTTCAGCCCTTTTGCCCCAAAATAAAGAAAATTTCTGCCTTTTTTCCCTGAAATAAGTGAAATTTCTCCAATTTTGTCCCAAAATAAGTGAAATTTCTGCAATTTTGCCCCAAAATAAGGGAAATTTCTGGAATTTTGCCCCAAAATAAGTGGAATTTCTGAGTTTTGCCCCAAAATAAGGAGAATTTCTGTCTTTTTGCCCCAACATATAGGGAATTTCTGCCTTTTTGACCCACAATTAGGGGAATTTCTGCAATTTTGCTCCAAAATATGGGGAATTTCTGCCTTTTTGTCCGAAAATAAGAAGAATGCATACCTTTTTGCCATAAAAAAGGGAAATTTCTTAATTTTTGCTCCAAAATAAGGAAAATTTTCGCTTTTTTGCCTCTAAATAAGTGGAATTTCTGTCTTTTTGCCCCAAAACAAAGGGAACTTCTGTCTTTTTTGCCCCAAAATTAAAAAAATTTCTGACTTATTACCCTGAAATATGTGAAATTTCTGCAATTTTGCCCCAAAATAAGGGAAATTTCTGCCTTTTTGCCCCCAAATATGGGAAATTTCAGCCTTTTTACCTAAAAGTAAGGGGAATTTCTGCATTTTTGCCACAAAATATTAGGAATTTCAGCCTTTTTGCTTCAAAATAAAGACAATTACTGCCTTTTTTCCCTGAAATAATTGAAATTTCTGAAATTTTGCCCCCAAATAAGTGAAATTTCTGCAATTTTGTCCCAAAATAAGGGAAATTTATGGAATTTTGCCCCCAAATATGTGGAATTTTTGAGTTTTGCCCCAAAATAATGAGAATTTCTGTATTTTTGCCCCAACATATAGGGAATTTCTGCCTTGTTGCCCCACAATTAGGGGAATTTCTGCAATTTTGCTCCAAAATACGGGGAATTTCTGCCTTTTTGCCCGAAAATAAGTAGAATGCATAGCTTTTTGCCATAAAAAAGAGAAATTTCTTCATTTTTGCTCCAAAATGAGGGGAATTCCCACTTTTTTTGCCTCTAAATGAGTGGAATTTCTGTTTTTCCCCCAAAACAAATGGAATTTCTGTGTTTTTTGCACCAAAATAAGGAAAATTTCTGCAATTTTGTCCCAAAATAAGTGAAATTTCTGCTTTTTTGCCTCTAAATAAGGGAATTTCAGCATTTTTACCCCAAAATAAGGGGAATTTCTGCATTTTTGCCCCAAAATAAGGAAAATTTCTGCCTTTTTGCCCCAAAATAAGAAAAAATTCTGCAATTTTTTACCAAAATAAAAGAAATTTCTGCCTTTTTGCCTTAAAATAAGAAAATTTCTGCTTTTTTTTCTGAAATAACTGAAATTTCTGCAATTTTGCCCCAAAATAAGTGAAATTTCTGAGTTTTGCTACAAAATAAAGAGAATTTCTGTTATTTTGCCCCAACATATAAGGAATTTCTGTCTTTTTGCCCCACAATTAGGGGAATTTATGCAATTTTGCTCCATAATACGAGGAATTTCTGCCTTTTTGTCCGAAAATAAGAATGCATACCTTTTTGCCATAAAAAAGTGAAATTTTTTCATTTTTGCTCCAAAATAAGAGGAATTTCTGCTTTTTTCCTCTAAATAATTGGAATTTCTGTTTTTTCCCCCAAAACAAAAGGAATTTCTGTCTTTTTTGCCCCAAAATAAGGGAAATTTCTGATTTATTACCCTGAAATAAGTAAAATTTCTGCAATTTTGCCCCAAAATTTGGGAAATTTCTGCCTTTTTGCCTTCAAATAAGGGGAATTTCAGTCTTTTTACCTCAAAATAAGTAACATTTCTGCATTTTTGCCACAAAATATTAGGAATTTCTGCCTTTTTGCCCCAAAATAAGGAAATTTCTGACTTATTACCCTAAAATAAGTGAAATATCTGCAATTTTGCCCCAAAATATGGGAAATTTCTGCCTTTTTTCCTACAAAATAAGAAAAATTTCTACAATTTTGTACCAAAATAATAGAAATTACTGCCTTTTTGTCCCAAAATAAGTGAAATTTCTGGAATTTTGCCCCAAAATAAGTGAAATTTCTGAGTTTTGCCCCAAAATAAGGAGAATTTCTGTTTTTTGCCCCAGCATATCGAGAATTTCTGCCTTTTTGCCCCACAATTACGGGAATTTCTGCAATTTTGCTCCAAAATACGGAGAATTTCTGCCTTTTTGCCCGAAAATAAGAAGAATGCATAATTTTTGCCATAAAAAAGGGAAATTTCTTCATTTTTGCTCCAAAATAAGGGGAATTTCTGCTTTTTTGCCTCTAAATAAGTGGAATTTATGTATTTTTCCCCCAAAACAAAGGGAATTTCTGTCTTTTTTGCCCTAAAATAAGGAAAATTTCTTACTTATTATCCTGAAATAAGTGAAATTTTGCAATTTTGCCCCAAAATAAGGGAAATTTCTGCCTTTTTGCCCCCAAATAATGGGAATTTCAGCCTTTTTACCTCAAAATAAGGGGAATTTTTGCATTTTTGTCACAAAATATTAGGAATTTCTGACTTTTTGCCCCAAAATAAGGAAAATTTCTTACTTATTACCCTGAATTAAGTGAAATTTTTGCAATTTTGCCCCAAAATAAGGAAATTTCTGACTTTTTGCTTCCAATTAAGGGGAATTTCAGCCTTTTTCATCAACATAAGGGGAATTTCGGCATTTTTGCCCCAAAATATGGGAAATTTCTGCTTTTTTGCTCCAAAATAAGAAAAATTTCTGCAATTTTTTACCAAAATAAAAGAAATTTCTGCCTTCTTGCCCCAAAATAAGAAAATTTCTGCTTTTTTTTGAAATAAGTGAAATTTCTGCAATTTTGCCCAAAAATAAGGGAAATCTTTAGAATTTTGCCCCAAAATAAGTGGAATTTCTGAGTTCTGCCCCAAAATTAGGAGAATTTCTGTCTTTTTGCCCCAACATATAGGGAATTTCTGCCTTTTTGCCCCACAATTAGGGGAATTTCTGCAATTTTGCTCCAAAATACGGGGAATTTCTGCCTTTTTGCCTGAAAATAAGAAAAATGCATAACTTTTTGCCATAAAAAAGGGAAATTTCTTCATTTTTGCTCCAAAATAAGGGGAATTTCTGCTTTTTTGCCTCTAAATAAGTGGAATTTCTGTCTTTTTCCCCGAAAACAAACGTAATTTCTGTATTTTTTGCCACAAAATAAGGAAAATTTCTGACTTATTACCCTGAAGTAAGTGAAATTTCTGCAATTTTGCCCCAAAATAAGGAGAATTTCTGCTTTTTTGCCTCTAAATAAGTGGAATTTATGTATTTTTCCCCCAAAACAAAGGGAAATTCTGTCTTTTTTGCCCAAAATAAGGAAAATTTCTGACTTATTACCCTAAAATAAGTGAAATTTTTGCATTTTTGCCCCAAAATATGGGAAATTTCTGCGTTTTAGCCCCAAAATAAGAAAAATTTCTGCAATTTTGTACCAAAATATAAAAAATTCTGCCTTTTTGCCCCAAAATAAGAAAATTTCTGCTTTTTTTCTAAAATAAGTTAAATTTCTGCTATTTTGCCCAAAATAAGTGAAATTTCTGCAATTTTGTTCCAAAATAAGGGAAATTTCTGGAATTTTGCTCCAAAATAAGTGGTATTTCTGAGTTTTGCCCCAAAATAAGGAGAATTTCTGTCCTTTTGCCCCAACATATAGGGAATTTCTGCCTTTTTGCCCCACCTTTAAGGGAATTTCTGCAATTTTGCTCCAAAATACGGGGAATTTCTGCCTTTTTGTCCGAAAATAAGAAGAATGCATACCTTTTTGCCATAAAAAATGGAAATTTCTTCATTTTTGCTTCAAAATAAGGGGAATTTCTGCTCTTTTGCCTCTAAATAAGTGTAATTTCTGTCTTTTTCCCCCAAAACAAAGGGAATTTTTGTCTTTTTGCCCTAAATAAAAAAAATTTCTGACTTATTACCGTGAAATAAGTGAAATTTCTGCAATTTTGCCCCAAAATAAGGGAAATTTCTGCCCTTTTGCCCCCAAATATGGGGAATTTCAGCCTTTTTACCTAAAAATAAGGGGAATTTCTGCATTTTTGCCACAAAATATTAGGAATTTCAGCCCTTTTGCCCCAAAATAAAGAAAATTTCTGCCTTTTTTCCCTGAAATAAGTGAAATTTCTCCAATTTTGTCCCAAAATAAGTGAAATTTCTGCAATTTTCCCCCAAAATAAGAGAAATTTCTGGAATTTTGCCCCAAAATAAGTGGAATTTCTGAGTTCTGCCCCAAAATTAAAAGAATTTCTGTCTTTTTGCCCCAACATATAGGGAATTTCTGCCTTTTTGCCCCACAATTAGGGGAATTTCTGCAATTTTGCTCCAAAATACGGGGAATTTCTGCCTTTTTGCCTGAAAATAAGAAGAATGCATAACTTTTTGCCATAAAAAGGGAAATTTCTTCATTTTTGCTCCAAAATAAGGGGAATTTCTGCTTTTTTGCCTCTAAATAAGTGGAATTTCTTTTTTTTTTCCCGAAAACAAAGGTAATTTCTGTATTTTTTGCCACAAATAAGGAAAATTTCTGACTTATTACCCTGAAGTAAGTGAAATTTCTGCAATTTTGCGCCAAAATAAGGAGAATTTCTGCTTTTTTGCCTCTAAATAAGTGGAATCTATGTATTTTTCCCCCAAAACAAAGGGAAATTCTGTCTTTTTTGCCCAAAATAAGGAAAATTTCTGACTTATTACCCTAAAATAAGTGTAATTTCTGCAATTTTGCCCCAAAATAATGGAAATTTCTGCCTTTTTGCCCCCAAATAAGGGGAATTTCAGCCTTCTTATCTCAAAATAAGAGGAATTTCTGCATTTTGCCACAAAATATTAGGAATTTCTGCCTTTTTGCCCCAAAATAAGAAAAATTTCTGACTTATTACCCTGAAGTAAGTGAAATTTTTGCAATTTTGCAACAAAATAAGGAAATTTCTGCCTGTTTGCCCCCAATTAAGGGGAATTTCAGGCTTTTTCCTCAAAATAAGGGGAATTTCTGCATTTTTGCCCCAAAATATGGGAAATTTCTGCCTTTTTGCTACAAAATAAGAAAAATTTCTACAATTTTGTACCAAAATAATAGAAATTTCTGCCTTTTTGCCCCAAAATAAGTGAAATTTCTGGAATTTCGCTCCAAAATAAGAGGAATTTCTGAGTTTTGCCCCAAAATAAAGAGAATTTCTGTCTTTTTGCCTTAACATATAGGGAATTTCTGCCTTTTTGCCCCACAATTAGGGGAATTTCTGCAATTTTGCTCCAAAATATGGGGAATTTCTGCCTTTTTGCCCGAAAATAAGAAGAATGCATAGCTTTTTGCCATAAAAATGTGAAATTTCTTCATTATTGCTCCAAAATAAGGGGAATTTCTGCTTTTTTGCATCTAAATAAGTGGAATTTACTTATTTTTCCCCCAAAACAAAGGGAATTTCTGTCTTTTTTGCACCAAAATAAGGAAAATTCCTGACTTATTACCCTGAAATAAGTGAAATTTCTGCAATTGTGCCCCAAAATAATGGAAATTTCTGCCTTTTTTGCCCCCAAATAAGGGGAATTTCAGGCTTTTTACCTCAAAATAAGGGGAATTTCTGCATTTTTGCCCCAAAATATGGGAAATTTCTGCTTTTTTGCTCCAAAATAAGAAAAATTTCTGCAATTTTTTACCAAAATAAAAGAAATTTCTGCCTTCTTGCCCCAAAATAAGAAAATTTCTGCTTTTTTTTGAAATAAGTGAAATTTCTGCAATTTTGCCCAAAAATAAGGGAAATCTTTAGAATTTTGCCCCAAAATAAGTGGAATTTCTGAGTTCTGCCCCAAAATTAGGAGAATTTCTGTCTTTTTGCCCCAACATATAGGGAATTTCTGCCTTTTTGCCCCACAATTAGGGGAATTTCTGCAATTTTGCTCCAAAATACGGGGAATTTCTGCCTTTTTGCCTGAAAATAAGAAGAATGCATAACTTTTTGCCATAAAAAAGGGAAATTTCTTCATTTTTGCTCCAAAATAAAGGGGAATTTCTGCTTTTTTGCCTCTAAATAAGTGGAATTTCTGTCTTTTTCCCCGAAAACAAACGTAATTTCTGTATTTTTTGCCACAAAATAAGGAAAATTTCTGACTTATTACCCTGAAGTAAGTGAAATTTCTGCAATTTTGCCCCAAAATAAGGAGAATTTCTGCTTTTTTGCCTCTAAATAAGTGGAATTTATGTATTTTTCCCCCAAAACAAAGGGAAATTCTGTCTTTTTTGCCCAAAATAAGGAAAATTTCTGACTTATTACCCTAAAATAAGTGAAATTTTTGCATTTTTGCCCCAAAATATGGGAAATTTCTGCGTTTTAGCCCCAAAATAAGAAAAATTTCTGCAATTTTGTACCAAAATATAAAAAATTCTGCCTTTTTGCCCCAAAATAAGAAAATTTCTGCTTTTTTTCTAAAATAAGTTAAATTTCTGCAATTTTGCCCAAAATAAGTGAAATTTCTGCAATTTTGTTCCAAAATAAGGGAAATTTCTGGAATTTTGCTCCAAAATAAGTGGTATTTCTGAGTTTTGCCCCAAAATAAGGAGAATTTCTGTCCTTTTGCCCCAACATATAGGGAATTTCTGCCTTTTTGCCCCACCTTTAAGGGAATTTCTGCAATTTTGCTCCAAAATACGGGGAATTTCTGCCTTTTTGTCCGAAAATAAGAAGAATGCATACCTTTTTGCCATAAAAAATGGAAATTTCTTCATTTTTGCTTCAAAATAAGGGGAATTTCTGCTTTTTTGCCTCTAAATAAGTGTAATTTCTGTTTTTTCCCCCAAAACAAAGGGAATTTTTGTCTTTTTGCCCTAAATAAAAAAAATTTCTGACTTATTACCCTGAAATAAGTGAAATTTCTGCAATTTTGCCCCAAATTAGGGAAATTTTTGCCCTTTTGCCCCCAAATATGGGGAATTTAAGCCTTTTTACCTAAAAGTAAGGGGAATTTCTGCATTTTTGCCACAAAATATTAGGAATTTCAGCCCTTTTGCCCCAAAATAAAGAAAATTTCTGCCTTTTTTTTCTGAAATAAGTGAAATTTCTCCAATTTTGTCCCAAAATAAGTGAAATTTCGGCAATTTTGCCCCAAAATAAGAGAAATTTCTGGAATTTTGCCCCAAAATAAGTGGAATTTCTGAGTTTTGCCCCAAAATAAGGAGAATTTCTGTCTTTTTGCCCCAACATATAGGGAATTTCTGCCTTTTTGACCCACAATTAGGGGAATTTCTGCAATTTTGCTCCAAAATACGGGGAATTTCTGCCTTTTTGCCCGAAAATAAGAAGAATGAATACCTTTTTGCAATAAAAAAGGGAAATTTCTCCATTTTTGCTCCTAAATAAGGGGAATTTCTGCTTTTTTGCCTCTAAATAAGTGGAATTTATGTATTTTTCCCCCAAAACAAAGGGAATTTCTGTCTTTTTTGCCCAAAATAAGGAAAATTTCTTACTTATTATCCTGAAATAAGTGAAATTTTGCAATTTTGCCCCAAAATAAGGGAAATTTCTGCCTTTTTGCCGCCAAATAATGGGAATTTCAGCCTTTTTACCTCAAAATAAGGGGAATTTTTGCATTTTTGTCACAAAATATTAGGAATTTCTGCCTTTTTGCCCCAAAATAAGGAAAATTTCTTACTTATTACCCTGAATTAAGTGAAATTTTTGCAATTTTGCCCCAAAATAAGGAAATTTCTGACTTTTTGCTTCCAATTAAGGGGAATTTCAGCCTTTTTCATCAACATAAGGGAAATTTCGGCATTTTTGCCCCAAAATATGGGAAATTTCTCCTTTTTGCTCCAAAATAAGAAAAATTTCTGCAATTTTTTACCAAAATAAAAGAAATTTCTGCCTTCTTGCCCCAAAATAAGAAAATTTCTGCTTTTTTTTGAAATAAGTGAAATTTCTGCAATTTTGCCCAAAAATAAGGGAAATCTTTAGAATTTTGCCCCAAAAATAAGTGGAATTTCTGAGTTCTGCCCCAAAATTAGGAGAATTTCTGTCTTTTTGCCCCAACATATAGGGAATTTCTGCCTTTTTGCCCCACAATTAGGGGAATTTCTGCAATTTTGCTCCAAAATACGGGGAATTTCTGCCTTTTTGCCTGAAAATAAGAAGAATGCGTAACTTTTTGCCATAAAAAAGTGAAATTTCTTCATTTTTGCTCCAAAATAAGGGGAATTTCTGCTTTTTTGCCTCTAAATAAGTGGAATTTCTGTCTTTTTCCCCGAAAACAAAGGTAATTTCTGTATTTTTTGCCACAAAATAAGGAAAATTTCTGACTTATTACCCTGAAGTAAGTGAAATTTCTGCAATTTTGCCCCAAAATAAGGAGCATTTCTGCTTTTTTGCCTCTAAATAAGTGGAATTTATGTATTTTTCCCCCAAAACAAATGGAAATTCTGTCTTTTTTGCCCAAAATAAGGAAAATTTCTGACTTATTACCCTAAAATAAGTGAAATTTCTGCATTTTTGCCCCAAAATAATGGAAATTTCTGCCTTTTTGCCCCCAAATAAGGGGAATTTCAGCCTTTTTATCTCAAAATAAGGGGAATTTCTAGATTTTTGCCCCAAAATATGGGAAATTTCTGCCTTTTTGCTACAAAATAAGAAAAATTTCTACAATTTTGTACCAAAATAATAGAAATTTCTGCCTTTTTGGCCCAAAATAAGTGAAATTTCTGGAATTTCGCTCCAAAATAAGAGGAATTTCTGAGTTTTGCCCCAAAATAAAGAGAATTTCTGTCTTTTTGCCTTAACATATAGGGAATTTCTGCCTTTTTGCCCCACAATTAGGGGAATTTCTGCAATTTTGCTCCAAAATATGGGGAATTTCTGCCTTTTTGCCCGAAAATAAGAAGAATGCATAGCTTTTTGCCATAAAAAAGTGAAATTTCTTCATTATTGCTCCAAAATAAGTGGAATTTCTGCTTTTTTGCATCTAAATAAGTGGAATTTATGTATTTTTCCCCCAAAACAAAGGGAATTTCTGTATTCTTTGCACCAAAATAAGGAAAATTCCTGACTTATTACCCTGAAATAAGTGAAATTTCTGCAATTGTGCCCCAAAATAATGGAAATTTCTGCCTTTTTGCCCCCAAATAAGGGGAATTTCAGCCTTTTTACCTCAAAATAAGGGGAATTTCTGCATTTTTGCCCCAAAATATGGGAAATTTCTGCCTTTTTGCTACAAAATAAGAAAAATTTCTACAATTTTGTACCAAAATAATAGAAATTACTGCCTTTTTGCCCCAAAATAAGTGAAATTTCTGGAATTTTGCTCCAAAATAAGAGGAATTTCTGAGTTTTGCCCCAAAATAAAGAGAATTTCTGTCTTTTTGCCTTAACATATAGGGAATTTCTGCCTTTTTGCCCCACAATTAGGGGAATTTCTGCAATTTTGCTCCAAAATACGGGGAATTTCTGCCTTTTTGCCCGAAAATAAGAAGAATGCATACCTTTTTGCCATAAAAAAGGGAAATTTCTTCATTTTTGCTCCTAAATAAGGGGAATTTCTGCTTTTTTGCCTCTAAATAAGTGGAATTTATGTATTTTTCCCCCAAAACAACGGGAATTTCTGTCATATTTGCCCAAAATAAGGAAAATTTCTGACTTATTATCCTGAAATAAGTGAAATTTTGCAATTTTGCCCCAAAATAAGGGAAATTTCTGCCTTTTTGCCCCCAAATAATGGGAATTTCAGCCTTTTTACCTCAAAATAAGGGGAATTTTTGCATTTTTGTCACAAAATATTAGGAATTTCTGCCTTTTTGCCTCAAAATAAGGAAAATTTCTTACTTATTACCCTGAATTAAGTGAAATTTTTGCAATTTTGCCCCAAAATAAGGAAATTTCTGACTTTTTGCTTCCAATTAAGGGGAATTTCAGCCTTTTTCATCAACATAAGGGAAATTTCGGCATTTTTGCCCCAAAATATGGGAAATTTCTCCTTTTTGCTCCAAAATAAGAAAAATTTCTGCAATTTTTTACCAAAATAAAAGAAATTTCTGCCTTCTTGCCCCAAAATAAGAAAATTTCTGCTTTTTTTTGAAATAAGTGAAATTTCTGCAATTTTGCCCAAAAATAAGGGAAATCTTTAGAATTTTGCCCCAAAAATAAGTGGAATTTCTGAGTTCTGCCCCAAAATTAGGAGAATTTCTGTCTTTTTGCCCCAACATATAGGGAATTTCTGCCTTTTTGCCCCACAATTAGGGGAATTTCTGCAATTTTGCTCCAAAATACGGGGAATTTCTGCCTTTTTGCCTGAAAATAAGAAGAATGCGTAACTTTTTGCCATAAAAAAGTGAAATTTCTTCATTTTTGCTCCAAAATAAGGGGAATTTCTGCTTTTTTGCCTCTAAATAAGTGGAATTTCTGTCTTTTTCCCCGAAAACAAAGGTAATTTCTGTATTTTTTGCCACAAAATAAGGAAAATTTCTGACTTATTACCCTGAAGTAAGTGAAATTTCTGCAATTTTGCCCCAAAATAAGGAGCATTTCTGCTTTTTTGCCTCTAAATAAGTGGAATTTATGTATTTTTCCCCCAAAACAAATGGAAATTCTGTCTTTTTTGCCCAAAATAAGGAAAATTTCTGACTTATTACCCTAAAATAAGTGAAATTTCTGCATTTTTGCCCCAAAATAATGGAAATTTCTGCCTTTTTGCCCCCAAATAAGGGGAATTTCAGCCTTTTTATCTCAAAATAAGGGGAATTTCTAGATTTTTGCCCCAAAATATGGGAAATTTCTGCCTTTTTGCTACAAAATAAGAAAAATTTCTACAATTTTGTACCAAAATAATAGAAATTTCTGCCTTTTTGGCCCAAAATAAGTGAAATTTCTGGAATTTCGCTCCAAAATAAGAGGAATTTCTGAGTTTTGCCCCAAAATAAAGAGAATTTCTGTCTTTTTGCCTTAACATATAGGGAATTTCTGCCTTTTTGCCCCACAATTAGGGGAATTTCTGCAATTTTGCTCCAAAATATGGGGAATTTCTGCCTTTTTGCCCGAAAATAAGAAGAATGCATAGCTTTTTGCCATAAAAAAGTGAAATTTCTTCATTATTGCTCCAAAATAAGTGGAATTTCTGCTTTTTTGCATCTAAATAAGTGGAATTTATGTATTTTTCCCCCAAAACAAAGGGAATTTCTGTCTTCTTTGCACCAAAATAAGGAAAATTCCTGACTTATTACCCTGAAATAAGTGAAATTTCTGCAATTGTGCCCCAAAATAATGGAAATTTCTGCCTTTTTGCCCCCAAATAAGGGGAATTTCAGCCTTTTTACCTCAAAATAAGGGGAATTTCTGCATTTTTGCCCCAAAATATGGGAAATTTCTGCCTTTTTGCTACAAAATAAGAAAAATTTCTACAATTTTGTACCAAAATAATAGAAATTACTGCCTTTTTGCCCCAAAATAAGTGAAATTTCTGGAATTTTGCTCCAAAATAAGAGGAATTTCTGAGTTTTGCCCCAAAATAAAGAGAATTTCTGTCTTTTTGCCTTAACATATAGGGAATTTCTGCCTTTTTGCCCCACAATTAGGGGAATTTCTGCAATTTTGCTCCAAAATACGGGGAATTTCTGCCTTTTTGCCCGAAAATAAGAAGAATGCATACCTTTTTGCCATAAAAAAGGGAAATTTCTTCATTTTTGCTCCTAAATAAGGGGAATTTCTGCTTTTTTGCCTCTAAATAAGTGGAATTTATGTATTTTTCCCCCAAAACAACGGGAATTTCTGTCATATTTGCCCAAAATAAGGAAAATTTCTGACTTATTATCCTGAAATAAGTGAAATTTTGCAATTTTGCCCCAAAATAAGGGAAATTTCTGCCTTTTTGCCCCCAAATAATGGGAATTTCAGCCTTTTTACCTCAAAATAAGGGGAATTTTTGCATTTTTGTCACAAAATATTAGGAATTTCTGCCTTTTTGCCTCAAAATAAGGAAAATTTCTTACTTATTACCCTGAATTAAGTGAAATTTTTGCAATTTTGCCCCAAAATAAGGAAATTTCTGACTTTTTGCTTCCAATTAAGGGGAATTTCAGCCTTTTTCATCAAAATAAGGGGAATTTCGGCATTTTTGCCCCAAAATATGGAAAATTTCTGCTTTTTTGCTCCAAAATAAGAAAAATTTCTGCAATTTTTTACCAAAATAAAAGAAATTTCTGCCTTCTTGCCCCAAAATAAGAAAATTTCTGCTTTTTTTTGAAATAAGTGAAATTTCTGCAATTTTGCCCAAAAATAAGGGAAATCTTTAGAATTTTGCCCCCAAATAAGTGGAATTTCTGAGTTCTGCCCCAAAATTAGGAGAATTTCTGTCTTTTTGCCCCAACATATAGGGAATTTCTGCCTTTTTGCCCCACAATTAGGGGAATTTCTGCAATTTTGCTCCAAAATACGGGGAATTTCTGCCTTTTTGCCTGAAAATAAGAAGAATGCATAACTTTTTGCCATAAAAAAGGGAAATTTCTTCATTTTTGCTCCAAAATAAGGGGAATTTCTGCTTTTTTGCCTCTAAATAAGTGGAATTTCTGTCTTTTTCCCCGAAAACAAAGGTAATTTCTGCCTTTTTTGCCCAAAATAAGGAAAATTTCTGACTTATTACCCTGAAGTAAGTGAAATTTCTGCAATTTTGCCCCAAAATAAGGAGAATTTCTGCTTTTTTGCCTCTAAATAAGTGGAATCTATGTATTTTTCCCCCAAAACAAAGGGAAATTCTGTCTTTTTTGCCCAAAATAAGGAAAATTTCTGACTTATTACCCTAAAATAAGTGAAATTTCTGCAATTTTGCCCCAAAATAATGGAAATTTCTGCCTTTTTGCCCCCAAATAAGGGGAATTTCAGCCTTCTTATCTCAAAATAAGGGGAATTTCTGCATTTTGCCACAAAATATTAGGAATTTCTGCCTTTTTGCTTCAAAATAAAGAAAATTACTGCCTTTTTTCCCTGAAATAATTGAAATTTCTGAAATTTTGCACCCAAATAAGTGAAATTTCTGCAATTTTGTCCCAAAATAAGGGAAATCTTTAGAATTTTGCCCCCAAATATGTGGAATTTTTGAGTTTTGCCCCAAAATAATGAGAATTTCTGTATTTTTGCCCCAACATATAGGGAATTTCTGCCTTTTTGCCCCACAATTAGGGGAATTTCTGCAATTTTGCTCCAAAATACGGGGAATTTCTGCCTTTTTGCCCGAAAATAAGTAGAATGCATACCTTTTTGCCATAAAAAAGAGAAATTTCTTCATTTTTGCTCCAAAATGAGGGGAATTTCCGCTTTTTTTGCCTCTAAATGAGTGGAATTTCTGTCTTTTTCCCCCAAAACAAAAAGAATTTATGTCTTTTTTGCACCAAAATAAGGAAAATTTCTGCAATTTTGCCCCAAAATAAGTGAAATTTCTGCTTTTTTGCCCCCAAATAAGGGAATTTCAGCCTTTTTACCCCAAAATAAGGGGAATTTCTGCATTTTTGCCCCAAAATATGGGAAATTTCTGCCTTTTTGCCCCAAAATAAGAAAAAATTCTGCAATTTTGTACCAAAATAAAAGAAATTTCTGCCTTTTTGCCCCAAAATAAGAAAATTTCTGCTTTTTTTTCTGAAATAACTGAAATTTCTGCAATTTTGCCCCAAAATAAGTGAAATTTCTGAGTTTTGCTACAAAATATAGAGAATTTCTGTCTTTTTGCCCTAACATATAAGGAATTTCTGCCTTTTTGCCCCACAATTAGGGGAATTTATGCAGTTTTGCTCCATAATACGAGCAATTTCTGCCTTTTTGTCCGAAAATGAGAATGCATACCTTTTTGCCATAAAAAAGTGAAATTTTTTCATTTTTGCTCCAAAATAAGAGGAATTTCTGCTTTTTTCCTCTAAATAATTGGAATTTCTGTTTTTTCCCCCAAAACAAAAGGAATTTCTGTCTTTTTTGCCCCAAAATAAGGGAAATTTCTGATTTATTACCCTGAAATAAGTAAAATTTCTGCAATTTTGCCCCAAAATTTGGGAAATTTCTGCCTTTTTGCCTTCAAATAAGGGGAATTTCAGACTTTTTACCTCAAAATAAGTAACATTTCTGCATTTTTGCCACAAAATATTAGGAATTTCTGCCTTTTTGCCCCAAAATAAGGAAAATTTCTGACTTATTACCCTGAAATAAGTGAAATATCTGCAATTTTGCCCCAAAATATGGGAAATTTCTGCATTTTTGCTACAAAATAAGAAAAATTTCTACAATTTTGTACCAAAATAATAGAAATTACTGCCTTTTTGCCACAAAATAAGTGAAATTTCTGGAATTTTGCTCCAAAATAAGAGGAATTTCTGAGTTTTGCCCCAAAATAAAGAGAATTTCTGTCTTTTTGCCTTAACATGGAGGGAATTTCTGCCTTTTTGCCCCACAATTAGGGGAATTTCTGCAACTTTGCTCCAAAATACGGGGAATTTCTGCCTTTTTGCCCGAAAATAAGAAGAATGCATACCTTTTTGCCATAAAAAAGGGAAATTTCTTCATTTTTGCTCCTAAATAAGGGGAATTTCTGCTTTTTTGCCTCTAAATAAGTGGAATTTATGTATTTTTCCCCCAAAACAAAGGGAATTTCTGTCTTTTTTGCCCAAAATAAGGAAAATTTCTGACTTATTATCCTGAAATAAGTGAAATTTCTGCAATTTTGACCCAAAATAAGGGAAATTTCTGCCTTTTTGCCCCCAAATAATGGGAATTTCAGCCTTTTTACCTCAAAATAAGGGGAATTTTTGCATTTTTGCCACAAAATATTAGGAATTTCTGCCTTTTTGCCCCAAATTAAGGAAAATTTCTTACTTATTACCCTGAATTAAGTGAAATTTTTGCAATTTTGCCCCAAAATAAGGAAATTTCTGACTTTTTGCTTCCAATTAAGGGAAATTTCAGCCTTTTTCATCAAAATAAGGGGAATTTCGGCATTTTTGCCCCAAAATATGGGAAATTTCTGCTCTTTTGCTCCAAAATAAGAAAAATTTCTGCAATTTTTTACCAAAATAAAAGAAATTTCTGCCTTCTTGCCCCAAAATAAAAAAATTTCTGCTTTTTTTTGAAATAAGTGAAATTTCTGCAATTTTGCCCAAAAATAAGGGAAATCTTTAGAATTTTGCCCCAAAATAAGTGGAATTTCTGAGTTCTGCCCCAAAATTAGGAGAATTTCTGTCTTTTTGCCCCAACATATAGGGAATTTCTGCCTTTTTGCCCCACAATTAGGGGAATTTCTGCAATTTTGCTCCAAAATACGGGGAATTTCTGCTTTTTTGCCCGAAAATAAGAAGAATGCATACCTTTTTGCCATAAAAAAGGGAAATTTCTTCATTTTTGCTCATAAATAAGGGGAATTTCTGCTTTTTTGCCTCTAAATAAGTGGAATTTATGTATTTTTTTCACAAAACAAAGGGAATTTCTGTCTTTTTTGCCCAAAATAAGGAAAATTTCTGACTTATTATCCTGAAATAAGTGAAATTTCAGCAATTTTGTCCCAAAATAAGGGAAATTTCTGCCTTTTTGCCCCCAAATAATGGGAATTTCAGCCTTTTTACCTCAAAATAAGGGGAATGTTTGCATTTTTGTCACAAAATATTAGGAATTTCTGCCTTTTTGCCCCAAAATAAGGAAAATTTCTTACTTATTACCCTGAATTAAGTGAAATTTTTGCAATTTTGCCCCTAAATAAGGAAATTTATGACTTTTTGCTTCCAATTAAGGGGAATTTCAGCCTTTTTCATCAACATAAGGGGAATTTCGGCATTTTTGCCCCAAAATATGGGAAATTTCTGCTCTTTTGCTCCAAAATAAGAAAAATTTCTGCAATTTTTTACCAAAATAAAAGAAATTTCTGCCTTCTTGCCCCAAAATAAAAAAATTTCTGCTTTTTTTTGAAATAAGTGAAATTTCTGCAATTTTGCCCAAAAATAAGGGAAATCTTTAGAATTTTGCCCCAAAATAAGTGGAATTTCTGAGTTCTGCCCCAAAATTAGGAGAATTTCTGTCTTTTTGCCCCAACATATAGGGAATTTCTGCCTTTTTGCCCCACAATTAGGGGAATTTCTGCAATTTTGCTCCAAAATACGGGGAATTTCTGCTTTTTTGCCCGAAAATAAGAAGAAAGCATACCTTTTTGCCATAAAAAAGGGAAATTTCTTCATTTTTGCTCATAAATAAGGGGAATTTCTGCTTTTTTGCCTCTAAATAAATGGAATTTATGTATTTTTCCCACAAAACAAAGGGAATTTCTGTCTTTTTTGCCCAAAATAAGGAAAATTTCTGACTTATTATCCTGAAATAAGTGAAATTTCTGCAATTTTGTCCCAAAATAAGGGAAATTTCTGCCTTTTTGCCCCCAAATAATGGGAATTTCAGCCTTTTTACCTCAAAATAAGGAGAATGTTTGCATTTTTGTCACAAAATATTAGGAATTTCTGCCTTTTTGCCCCAAAATAAGGAAAATTTCTTACTTATTACCCTGAATTAAGTGAAATTTTTGCAATTTTGCCCCTAAATAAGGAAATTTATGACTTTTTGCTTCCAATTAAGGGGAATTTCAGCCTTTTTCATCAACATAAGGGGAATTTCGGCATTTTTGCCCCAAAATATGGGAAATTTCTGCTTTTTTGCTCCAAAATAAGAAAAATTTCTGCAATTTTTTACCAAAATAAAAGAAATTTCTGCCTTCTTGCCCCAAAATAAGAAAATTTCTGCTTTTTTTTGAAATAAGTGAAATTTCTGCAATTTTGCCCAAAAATAAGGGAAATCTTTAGAATTTTGCCCCCAAATAAGTGGAATTTCTGAGTTCTGCCCCAAAATTAGGAGAATTTCTGTCTTTTTGCCCCAACATATAGGGAATTTCTGCCTTTTTGCCCCACAATTAGGGGAATTTCTGCAATTTTGCTCCAAAATACGGGGAATTTCTGCCTTTTTGCCTGAAAATAAGAAGAATGCATAACTTTTTGCCATAAAAAAGGGAAATTTCTTCATTTTTGCTCCAAAATAAGGGGAATTTCTGCTTTTTTGCCTCTAAATAAGTGGAATTTCTGTCTTTTTCCCCGAAAACAAAGGTAATTTCTGCCTTTTTTGCCCAAAATAAGGAAAATTTCTGACTTATTACCCTGAAGTAAGTGAAATTTCTGCAATTTTGCCCCAAAATAAGGAGAATTTCTGCTTTTTTGCCTCTAAATAAGTGGAATCTATGTATTTTTCCCCCAAAACAAAGGGAAATTCTGTCTTTTTTGCCCAAAATAAGGAAAATTTCTGACTTATTACCCTAAAATAAGTGAAATTTCTGCAATTTTGCCCCAAAATAATGGAAATTTCTGCCTTTTTGCCCCCAAATAAGGGGAATTTCAGCCTTCTTATCTCAAAATAAGGGGAATTTCTGCATTTTGCCACAAAATATTAGGAATTTCTGCCTTTTTGCTTCAAAATAAAGAAAATTACTGCCTTTTTTCCCTGAAATAATTGAAATTTCTGAAATTTTGCACCCAAATAAGTGAAATTTCTGCAATTTTGTCCCAAAATAAGGGAAATCTTTAGAATTTTGCCCCCAAATATGTGGAATTTTTGAGTTTTGCCCCAAAATAATGAGAATTTCTGTATTTTTGCCCCAACATATAGGGAATTTCTGCCTTTTTGCCCCACAATTAGGGGAATTTCTGCAATTTTGCTCCAAAATACGGGGAATTTCTGCCTTTTTGCCCGAAAATAAGTAGAATGCATACCTTTTTGCCATAAAAAAGAGAAATTTCTTCATTTTTGCTCCAAAATGAGGGGAATTTCCGCTTTTTTTGCCTCTAAATGAGTGGAATTTCTGTCTTTTTCCCCCAAAACAAAAAGAATTTATGTCTTTTTTGCACCAAAATAAGGAAAATTTCTGCAATTTTGCCCCAAAATAAGTGAAATTTCTGCTTTTTTGCCCCCAAATAAGGGAATTTCAGCCTTTTTACCCCAAAATAAGGGGAATTTCTGCATTTTTGCCCCAAAATATGGGAAATTTCTGCCTTTTTGCCCCAAAATAAGAAAAAATTCTGCAATATTGTACCAAAATAAAAGAAATTTCTGCCTTTTTTCCCCAAAATAAGAAAATTTCTGCTTTTTTTTCTGAAATAACTGAAATTTCTGCAATTTTGCCCCAAAATAAGTGAAATTTCTGAGTTTTGCTACAAAATATAGAAAATTTCTGTCTTTTTGCCCTAACATATAAGGAATTTCTGCCTTTTTGCCCCACAATTAGGGGAATTTATGCAGTTTTGCTCCATAATACGAGCAATTTCTGCCTTTTTGTCCGAAAATGAGAATGCATACCTTTTTGCCATAAAAAAGTGAAATTTTTTCATTTTTGCTCCAAAATAAGAGGAATTTCTGCTTTTTTCCTCTAAATAATTGGAATTTCTGTTTTTTCCCCCAAAACAAAAGGAATTTCTGTCTTTTTTGCCCCAAAATAAGGGAAATTTCTGATTTATTACCCTGAAATAAGTAAAATTTCTGCAATTTTGCCCCAAAATTTGGGAAATTTCTGCCTTTTTGCCTTCAAATAAGGGGAATTTCAGACTTTTTACCTCAAAATAAGTAACATTTCTGCATTTTTGCCACAAAATATTAGGAATTTCTGCCTTTTTGCCCCAAAATAAGGAAAATTTCTGACTTATTACCCTGAAATAAGTGAAATATCTGCAATTTTGCCCCAAAATATGGGAAATTTCTGCATTTTTGCTACAAAATAAGAATAATTTCTACAATTTTGTACCAAAATAATAGAAATTACTGCCTTTTTGCCACAAAATAAGTGAAATTTCTGGAATTTTGCTCCAAAATAAGAGGAATTTCTGAGTTTTGCCCCAAAATAAAGAGAATTTCTGTCTTTTTGCCTTAACATAGAGGGAATTTCTGCCTTTTTGCCCCACAATTAGGGGAATTTCTGCAACTTTGCTCCAAAATACGGGGAATTTCTGCCTTTTTGCCCGAAAATAAGAAGAATGCATACCTTTTTGCCATAAAAAAGGGAAATTTCTTCATTTTTGCTCCTAAATAAGGGGAATTTCTGCTTTTTTGCCTCTAAATAAGTGGAATTTATGTATTTTTCTCCCAAAACAAAGGGAATTTCTGTCTTTTTTGCCCAAAATAAGGAAAAATTCTGACTTATTATCCTGAAATAAGTGAAATTTCTGCAATTTTGACCCAAAATAAGGGAAATTTCTGCCTTTTTGCCCCCAAATAATGGGAATTTCAGCCTTTTTACCTCAAAATAAGGGGAATTTTTGCATTTTTGCCACAAAATATTAGGAATTTCTGCCTTTTTGCCCCAAATTAAGGAAAATTTCTTACTTATTACCCTGAATTAAGTGAAATTTTTGCAATTTTGCCCCAAAATAAGGAAATTTCTGACTTTTTGCTTCCAATTAAGGGAAATTTCAGCCTTTTTCATCAAAATAAGGGGAATTTCGGCATTTTTGCCCCAAAATATGGGAAATTTCTGCTCTTTTTCTCCAAAATAAGAAAAATTTCTGCAATTTTTTACCAAAATAAAAGAAATTTCTGCCTTCTTGCCCCAAAATAAAAAAATTTCTGCTTTTTTTTGAAATAAGTGAAATTTCTGCAATTTTGCCCAAAAATAAGGGAAATCTTTAGAATTTTGCCCCAAAATAAGTGGAATTTCTGAGTTCTGCCCCAAAATTAGGAGAATTTCTGTCTTTTTGCCCCAACATAGAGGGAATTTCTGCCTTTTTGCCCCACAATTAGGGGAATTTCTGCAATTTTGCTCCAAAATACGGGGAATTTCTGCTTTTTTGCCCGAAAATAAGAAGAATGCATACCTTTTTGCCATAAAAAAGGGAAATTTCTTCATTTTTGCTCATAAATAAGGGGAATTTCTGCTTTTTTGCCTCTAAATAAGTGGAATTTATGTATTTTTCCCACAAAACAAAGGGAATTTCTGTCTTTTTTGCCCAAAATAAGGAAAATTTCTGACTTATTATCCTGAAATAAGTGAAATTTCTGCAATTTTGTCCCAAAATAAGGGAAATTTCTGCCTTTTTGCCCCCAAATAATGGGAATTTCAGCCTTTTTACCTCAAAATAAGGGGAATGTTTGCATTTTTGTCACAAAATATTAGGAATTTCTGCCTTTTTGCTCCAAAATAAGGAAAATTTCTTACTTATTACCCTGAATTAAGTGAAATTTTTGCAATTTTGCCCCTAAATAAGGAAATTTATGACTTTTTGCTTCCAATTAAGGGGAATTTCAGCCTTTTTCATCAACATAAGGGGAATTTCGGCATTTTTGCCCCAAAATATGGGAAATTTCTGCTCTTTTGCTCCAAAATAAGAAAAATTTCTGCAATTTTTTACCAAAATAAAAGAAATTTCTGCCTTCTTGCCCCAAAATAAAAAAATTTCTGCTTTTTTTTGAAATAAGTGAAATTTCTGCAATTTTGCCCAAAAATAAGGGAAATCTTTAGAATTTTGCCCCAAAATAAGTGGAATTTCTGAGTTCTGCCCCAAAATTAGGAGAATTTCTGTCTTTTTGCCCCAACATATAGGGAATTTCTGCCTTTTTGCCCCACAATTAGGGGAATTTCTGCAATTTTGCTCCAAAATACGGGGAATTTCTGCTTTTTTGCCCGAAAATAAGAAGAATGCATACCTTTTTGCCATAAAAAAGGGAAATTTCTTCATTTTTGCTCATAAATAAGGGGAATTTCTGCTTTTTTGCCTCTAAATAAGTGGAATTTATTTATTTTTCCCACAAAACAAAGGGAATTTCTGTCTTTTTTGCCCAAAATAAGGAAAATTTCTGACTTATTATCCTGAAATAAGTGAAATTTCTGCAATTTTGTCCCAAAATAAGGGAAATTTCTGCCTTTTTGCCCCCAAATAATGGGAATTTCAGCCTTTTTACCTCAAAATAAGGGGAATGTTTGCATTTTTGTCACAAAATATTAGGAATTTCTGCCTTTTTGCCCCAAAATAAGGAAAATTTCTTACTTATTACCCTGAATTAAGTGAAATTTTTGCAATTTTGCCCCTAAATAAGGAAATTTATGACTTTTTGCTTCCAATTAAGGGGAATTTCAGCCTTTTTCATCAACATAAGGGGAATTTCGGCATTTTTGCCCCAAAATATGGGAAATTTCTGCTTTTTTGCTCCAAAATAAGAAAAATTTCTGCAATTTTTTACCAAAATAAAAGAAATTTCTGCCTTCTTGCCCCAAAATAAAAAAATTTCTGCTTTTTTTTGAAATAAGTGAAATTTCTGCAATTTTGCCCAAAAATAAGGGAAATCTTTAGAATTTTGCCCCCAAATAAGTGGAATTTCTGAGTTCTGCCCCAAAATTAGGAGAATTTCTGTCTTTTTGCCCCAACATATAGGGAATTTCTGCCTTTTTGCTCCACAATTAGGGGAATTTCTGCAATTTTGCTCCAAAATACGGGGAATTTCTGCCTTTTTGCCTGAAAATAAGAAGAATGCATAACTTTTTGCCATAAAAAAGGGAGATTTCTTCATTTTTGCTCCAAAATAAGGGGAATTTCTGCTTTTTTGCCTCTAAATAAGTGGAATTTCTGTCTTTTTCCCCGAAAACAAAGGTAATTTCTGTATTTTTTGCCACAAAATAAGGAAAATTTCTGACTTATTACCCTGAAGTAAGTGAAATTTCTGCAATTTTGCCCCAAAATAAGGAGAATTTCTGCTTTTTTGACTCTAAATAAGTGGAATTTATGTATTTTTCCCCCAAAACAAAGGGAAATTCTGTCTTTTTTGCCCAAAATAAAGAAAATTTCTGACTTATTACCCTAAAATAAGTGAAATTTTTGCATTTTTGCCCTAAAATATGGGAAATTTCTGCGTTTTAGCCCCAAAATAAGAAAAATTTCTGCAATTTTGTACCAAAATAAAGAAAATTCTGCCTTTTTGCCCCAAAATAAGAAAATTTCTGCTTTTTTTCTAAAATAAGTTAAATTTCTGCAATTTTGCCCAAAATAAGTGAAAGTTCTGCAATTTTGTTCCACAATAAGGGAAATTTCTGGAATTTTGCTCCAAAATAAGTGGTATTTCTGAGTTTTGCCCCAAAATAAGGAGAATTTCTGTCCTTTTGCCCCAACATATAGGGAATTTCTGCCTTTTTGCCCCACCTTTAAGGGAATTTCTGCAATTTTGCTCCAAAATACGGGGAATTTCTGCCTTTTTGTCCGAAAATAAGAAGAATGCATACCTTTTTGCCATAAAAAATGGAAATTTCTTCATTTTTGCTTCAAAATAAGGGGAATTTCTGTTTTTTGCCTCTAAATAAGTGTAATTTCTCTCTTTTTCCCCCAAAACAAAGGGAATTTTTGTCTTTTTTGCCCTAAATAAAAAAAAATTTCTGACTTATTACTCTGAAATAAGTGAAATTTCTGCAATTTTGCCCCAAAATAAGGGAAATTTCTGCCCTTTTGCCCCCAAATATGGGGAATTTCAGCCTTTTTACCTAAAAGTAAGGGAAATTTCTGCATTTTTGCCACAAAATATTAGGAATTTCAGCCCTTTTGCCCCAAAATAAAGAAAATTACTGCCTTTTTTCCCTGAAATAAGTGAAATTTCTCCAATTTTGTCCCAAAATAAGTGAAATTTCTGCAATTTTGCCCCAAAATAAGGGAAATTTCTGGAATTTTGCCCCAAAATAAGTGGAATTTCTGAGTTTTGCCCCAAAATAAGGAGAATTTCTGTATTTGCCCCAACATATAGGGAATTTCTGCCTTTTTGACCCACAATTAGGGGAATTTCTGCAATTTTGCTCCAAATTATGGGGAATTTCTGCCTTTTTGTCTGAAAATAAAAAGAATGCATACCTTTTTGCCATAAAAAAGGGAAATTTCTTCATTTTTGCTCCAAAATAAGGGGAATTTCTGCTTTTTTGCCTCTAAATAAGTGGAATTTCTGTCTTTTTGCCCCAAAACAAAGGAAACTTCTGTCTTTTTTGCCCCAAAATTAAAAAAATTTCTGACTTATTACCCTGAAATAAGTGAAATTTCTGCAATTTTGCCCCAAAATAAGGGAAATTTTTGCCTTTTTACCCCCAAATATGGGAAATTTCAGCCTTTTTACCTAAAAGTAAGGAGAATTTCTGCATTTTTGCCACAAAATATTAGGAATTTCAGCCTTTTTGCTTCAAAATAAAGAAAATTACTGCCTTTTTTCCCTGAAATAATTGAAATTTCTGAAATTTTGCACCCAAATAAGTGAAATTTCTGCAATTTTGTCCCAAAATAAGGGAAATCTTTAGAATTTTGCCCCCAAATATGTGGAATTTTTGAGTTTTGCCCCAAAATAATGAGAATTTCTGTATTTTTGCCCCAACATATAGGGAATTTCTGCCTTTTTGCCCCACAATTAGGGGAATTTCTGCAATTTTGCTCCAAAATACGGGGAATTTCTGCCTTTTTGCCCGAAAATAAGTAGAATGCATACCTTTTTCCATAAAAAAGAGAAATTTCTTCATTTTTGCTCCAAAATGAGGGGAATTTCCGCTTTTTTTGCCTCTAAATGAGTGGAATTTCTGTCTTTTTCCCCCAAAACAAAAAGAATTTATGTCTTTTTTGCACCAAAATAAGGAAAATTTCTGCAATTTTGCCCCAAAATAAGTGAAATTTCTGCTTTTTTGCCCCCAAATAAGGGAATTTCAGCCTTTTTACCCCAAAATAAGGGGAATTTCTGCATTTTTGCCCCAAAATATGGGAAATTTCTGCCTTTTTGCCCCAAAATAAGAAAAAATTCTGCAATTTTGTACCAAAATAAAAGAAATTTCTGCCTTTTTGCCCTAAAATAAGAAAATTTCTGCTTTTTTTTCTGAAATAACTGAAATTTCTGCAATTTTGCCCCAAAATAAGTGAAATTTCTGAGTTTTGCTACAAAATATAGAGAATTTCTGTCTTTTTGCCCCAACATATAAGGAATTTCTGCCTTTTTGCCCCACAATTAGGGGAATTTATGCAGTTTTGCTCCATAATACGAGCAATTTCTGCCTTTTTGTCCGAAAATGAGAATGCATACCTTTTTGCCATAAAAAAGTGAAATTTTTTCATTTTTGCTCCAAAATAAGAGGAATTTCTGCTTTTTTCCTCTAAATAATTGGAATTTCTGTTTTTTCCCCAAAACAAAAGGAATTTCTGTCTTTTTTGCCCCAAAATAAGGGAAATTTCTGATTTATTACCCTGAAATAAGTAAAATTTCTGCAATTTTGCCCCAAAATTTGGGAAATTTCTGCCTTTTTGCCTTCAAATAAGGGGAATTTCAGCCTTTTTACCTCAAAATAAGTAACATTTCTGCATTTTTGCCACAAAATATTAGGAATTTCTGCCTTTTTGCCCCAAAATAAGGAAAATTTCTGACTTATTACCCTGAAATAAGTGAAATATCTGCAATTTTGCCCCAAAATATGGGAAATTTCTGCCTTTTTGCTACAAAATAAGAAAAATTTCTACAATTTTGTACCAAAATAATAGAAATTACTGCCTTTTTGCCCCAAAATAAGTGAAATTTCTGGAATTTTTCTCCAAAATAAGAGGAATTTCTGAGTTTTGCCCCAAAATAAAGAGAATTTCTGTCTTTTTGCCTTAACATAGAGGGAATTTCTGCCTTTTTGCCCCACAATTAGGGGAATTTCTGCAACTTTGCTCCAAAATACGGGGAATTTCTGCCTTTTTACCCGAAAATAAGAAGAATGCATACCTTTTTGCCATAAAAAAGGGAAATTTCTTCATTTTTGCTCCTAAATAAGGGGAATTTCTGCTTTTTTGCCTCTAAATAAGTGGAATTTATGTATTTTTCCCCCAAAACAAAGGGAATTTCTGTCTTTTTTGCCCAAAATAAGGAAAATTTCTGATTTATTATCCTGAAATAAGTGAAATTTCTGCAATTTTGACCCAAAATAAGGGAAATTTCTGCCTTTTTGCCCCCAAATAATGGGAATTTCAGCCTTTTTACCTCAAAATAAGGGGAATTTTTGCATTTTTGCCACAAAATATTAGGAATTTCTGCCTTTTTGCCCCAAATTAAGGAAAATTTCTTACTTATTACCCTGAATTAAGTGAAATTTTTGCAATTTTGCCCCAAAATAAGGAAATTTCTGACTTTTTGCTTCCAATTAAGGGAAATTTCAGCCTTTTTCATCAAAATAAGGGGAATTTCGGCATTTTTGCCCCAAAATATGGGAAATTTCTGCTCTTTTGCTCCAAAATAAGAAAAATTTCTGCAATTTTTTACCAAAATAAAAGAAATTTCTGCCTTCTTGCCCCAAAATAAAAAAATTTCTGCTTTTTTTTGAAATAAGTGAAATTTCTGCAATTTTGCCCAAAAATAAGGGAAATCTTTAGAATTTTGCCCCAAAATAAGTGGAATTTCTGAGTTCTGCCCCAAAATTAGGAGAATTTCTGTCTTTTTGCCCCAACATATAGGGAATTTCTGCCTTTTTGCCCCACAATTAGGGGAATTTCTGCAATTTTGCTCCAAAATACGGGGAATTTCTGCCTTTTTTCCTGAAAATAAGAAGAATGCATAACTTTTTGCCATAAAAAAGGGAAATTTCTTCATTTTTGCTCCAAAATAAGGGGAATTTCTGCTTTTTGGCCTCTAAATAAGTGGAATTTCTGTCTTTTTCCCCGAAAACAAAGGTAATTTCTGTATTTTTTGCCACAAAATAAGGAAAATTTCTGACTTATTACCCTGAAGTAAGTGAAATTTCTGCAATTTTGCCACAAAATAAGGAAATTTCTGCCTGTTTGCCCCCAATTAAGGGGAATTTCAGCCTTTTTCCTCAAAATAAGGGAAATTTCTGCATTTTTGCCCCAAAATATGGGAAATTTCTACCTTTTTGCTACAAAATAAGAAAAATTTCTAAATTTTGTACCAAAATAATAGAAATTTCTGCCTTTTTGCCCCAAAATAAGTGAAATTTCTGGAATTTCGCTCCAAAATAAGAGGAATTTCTGAGTTTTGCCCCAAAATAAAGAGAATTTCTGTCTTTTTGCCTTAACATATAGTGAATTTCTGCATTTTTGCCCCACAATTAGGGGAATTTCTGCAATTTTGCTCCAAAATATGGGGAATTTCTGCCTTTTTGCCCGAAAATAAGAAGAATGCATAGCTTTTTGCCATAAAAAAGTGAAATTTCTTCATTATTGCTCCAAAATAAGGGGAATTTCTGCTTTTTTGCCTCTAAATAAGTGGAATTTATGTATTTTTCCCCCAAAACAAAGGGAATTTCTGTCTTTTTTGCACCAATATAAGGAAAATTCCTGACTTATTACCCTGAAATAAGTGAAATTTCTGCAATTGTGGCCCAAAATAATGGAAATTTCTGCCTTTTTGCCCCCAAATAAGGGGAATTTCAGCATTTTTACCTCAAAATAAGGGGAATTTCTGCATTTTTGCCACAAAATATTAGGAATTTCTGCCTTTTTGCCCCAAAATAAGGAAAATTTCTGACTTATTACACTGAAATAAGTGAAATTTCTGCAATTTTGCCCCAAAATAAAAAAAATTTATGCTTTTTTTCTGAAATAAGTGAATTTTCTGCAATTTTGCCCAAAATAAGTGAATTTCTGCAATTTTGCCCCAAAATAAGGGAAATTATTGGAATTATGCCCCAAAATAAGTGGAATTTCTGCGTTTTGCCCCAAAATAAGGAGAATTTCTGTATTTTTGCCCCAACATATTGGGAATTTCTGTATTTTTGCCCCACAATTTGGGAAATTTCTGCAATTTTGCTCCAAAATAAGGGGAATTTCTGCTATTTTGCCCAAAAATAAGAAGAATGCATACCTTTTTGCCCTTAATAAGTGAAATTTCTTCATTTTTGCTCCAAATTAAGGGGAATTTCTGCTTTTAGCCTCTAAAAAAGTGGAATTACTGTCTTTTTCCCCAAAAAAAGGTTATTTCTGATTTTTGGCCCCAAAATAAGGAAAATTTCTGACTTATTACCCTAAAATAAGTGAAATTTCTGCAATTTTGCCCCAAAATAAGAGAAATTTCTGCCTTTTTGCCCCCAAATAAGGGGAATTTCAGCCTTTTATCTCAAAATAAGAAAAATTTCTGCATTTTTGCCCCAAAATATGGGAAATTTCTGCCTTTTTGCCCCAAAATAAAAAAAATTCTGCAATTTTGTAACAAAATAAAAGAAATTTCTGCCTTTTGGCCCCCAAATAAAGTTAATTTCAGCCTTTTTACCTCAAAATAAGGGGAATTTCTGCAATTTTGCCACAACATATTAGGAATTTCTGCCTTTTTGCCCCAAAATAAGGAAAATTTCTGACTTATTACCCTGAAGTAAGTGAAATTTTTGCATTTTTGCCACAAAATAAGGAAATTTCTGCCTGTTTGCCCCCAATTAAGGGGAATTTCAGGCTTTTTCCTCAAAATAAGGGGAATTTCTGCATTTTTGCCCCAAAATATGAGAATGCCTTTTTGCTACAAAATAAGAAAAATTTCTACAATTTTGTACCAAAATAATAGAAATTTCTGCCTTTTTGCCCCAAAATAAGTGAAATTTCTAGAATTTCGCTCCAAAATAAGAGGAATTTCTGAGTTTTGCCCCAAAATAAAGAGAATTTCTCTCTTTTTGCCCCACAATTAGGGGAATTTCTGCAATTTTGCTCCAAAATATGGGGAATTTCTGCCTTTTTGCCCGAAAATAAGAAGAATGCATAGCTTTTTGCCATAAAAAAGTGAAATTTCTTCATTATTGCTCCAAAATAAAAGGAATTTCTGCTTTTTTGCCTCTAAATAAGTGGAATTTATGTATTTTTCTCCCAAAACAAAGGGAATTTCTGTCTTTTTTGCACCAAAATAAGGAAAATTCCTGACTTATTACCCTGAAATAAGTGAAAGTTCTGCAATTGTGCCCCAAAATAATGGAAATTTCTGCCTTTTTGCCCCCAAATAAGGGGAATTTCAGCCTTTTTACCTCAAAATAAGGGGAATTTCTGCATTTTTGCCCCAAAATATGGGAAATTTCTGCCTTTTTGCTACAAAATAAGAAAAATTTCTACAATTTTGTACCAAAATAATAGAAATTACTGCCTTTTTCCCCCAAAATAAGTGAAATTTCTGGAATTTTGCTCCAAAATAAGAGGAATTTCTGAGTTTTGCCCCAAAATAAAGAGAATTTTTGTCTTTTTGCCTTAACATATAGGGAATTTCTGCCTTTTTGCCCCACAATTAGGGGAATTTCTGCAATTTTGCTCCAAAATACGGGGAATTTCTGCTTTTTTGCCCGAAAATAAGAAGAATGCATACCTTTTTGCCATAAAAAAGGGAAATTTCTTCATTTTTGCTCCTAAATAAGGGGAATTTCTGCTTTTTTGCCTCTAAATAAGTGGAATTTATGTATTTTTCTCCCAAAACAAAGGGAATTTCTGTCTTTTTTGCACCAAAATAAGGAAAATTCCTGACTTATTACCCTGAAATAAGTGAAAGTTCTGCAATTGTGCCCCAAAATAATGGAAATTTCTGCCTTTTTGCCCCCAAATAAGGGGAATTTCAGCCTTTTTACCTCAAAATAAGGGGAATTTCTGCATTTTTGGCCAAAATATGGGAAATTTCTGCCTTTTTGCTACAAAATAAGAAAAATTTCTACAATTTTGTACCAAAATAATAGAAATTACTGCCTTTTTCCCCCAAAATAAGTGAAATTTCTGGAATTTTGCTCCAAAATAAGAGGAATTTCTGAGTTTTGCCCCAAAATAAAGAGAATTTTTGTCTTTTTGCCTTAACATATAGGGAATTTCTGCCTTTTTGCCCCACAATTAGGGGAATTTCTGCAATTTTGCTCCAAAATACGGGGAATTTCTGCTTTTTTGCCCGAAAATAAGAAGAATGCATACCTTTTTGCCATAAAAAAGGGAAATTTCTTCATTTTTGCTCCTAAATAAGGGGAATTTCTGCTTTTTTGCCTCTAAATAAGTGGAATTTATGTATTTTCCCCCAAAACAAAGGGAATTTCTGTCTTTTTTTGCCCAAAATAAGGAAAATTTCTGACTTATTATCCTGAAATAAGTGAAATTTCTGCAATTTTGCCCCAAAATAAGGGAAATTTCTGCCTTTTAGCCCCCAAATAATGGGAATTTCAGCCTTTTTACCTCAAAATAAGGGGAATTTTTGCATTTTTGTCACAAAATATTAGGAATTTCTGCCTTTTTGCCCCAAAATAAGGAAAATTTCTTACTTATTACCCTGAATTAAGTGAAATTTTTGCAATTTTGCCCCAAAATAAGGAAATTTCTGACTTTTTGCTTCCAATTAAGGGGAATTTCAGCCTTTTTCATCAAAATAAGGGGAATTTCGACATTTTTGCCCCAAAATATGGGAAATTTCTGCTTTTTTGCTCCAAAATAAGAAAAATTTCTGCAATTTTTTACCAAAATAAAAGAAATTTCTGCCTTCTTGCCCCAAAATAAGAAAATTTCTGCTTTTTTTTGAAATAAGTGAAATTTCTGCAATTTTGCCCAAAAATAAGGGAAATCTTTAGAATTTTGCCCCCAAATAAGTGGAATTTCTGAGTTCTGCCCCAAAATTAGGAGAATTTCTGTCTTTTTGCCCCAACATATAGGGAATTTCTGCCTTTTTGCTCCACAATTAGGGGAATTTCTGCAATTTTGCTCCAAAATACGGGGAATTTCTGCCTTTTTGCCTGAAAATAAGAAGAATGCATAACTTTTTGCCATAAAAAAGGGAGATTTCTTCATTTTTGCTCCAAAATAAGGGGAATTTCTGCTTTTTTGCCTCTAAATAAGTGGAATTTCTGTCTTTTTCCACGAAAACAAAGGTAATTTCTGTATTTTTTGCCACAAAATAAGGAAAATTTCTGACTTATTACCCTGAAGTAAGTGAAATTTCTGCAATTTTGCCCCAAAATAAGGAGAATTTCTGCTTTTTTGACTCTAAATAAGTGGAATTTATGTATTTTTCCCCCAAAACAAAGGGAAATTCTGTCTTTTTTGCCCAAAATAAAGAAAATTTCTGACTTATTACCCTAAAATAAGTGAAATTTTTGCATTTTTGCCCCAAAATATGGGAAATTTCTGCGTTTTAGCCCTAAAATAAGAAAAATTTCTGCAATTTTGTACCAAAATAAAGAAAATTCTGCCTTTTTGCCCCAAAATAAGAAAATTTCTGCTTTTTTTCTAAAATAAGTTAAATTTCTGCAATTTTGCCCAAAATAAGGGAAAGTTCTGCAATATTGTTCCACAATAAGGGAAATTTCTGGAATTTTGCTCCAAAATAAGTGGTATTTCTGAGTTTTGCCCCAAAATAAGGAGAATTTCTGTCCTTTTGCCCCAACATATAGGGAATTTCTGCCTTTTTGCCCCACCTTTAAGGGAATTTCTGCAATTTTGCTCCAAAATACGGGGAATTTCTGCCTTTTTGTCCGAAAATAAGAAGAATGCATACCTTTTTGCCATAAAAAATGGAAATTTCTTCATTTTTACTTCAAAATAAGGGGAATTTCTGCTTTTTTGCCTCTAAATAAGTGTAATTTCTCTCTTTTTCCCCCAAAACAAAGGGAATTTTTGTCTTTTTTGCCCTAAATAAAAAAAAATTTCTGACTTATTACCCTGAAATAAGTGAAATTTCTGCAATTTTGCCCCAAAATAAGGGAAATTTCTGCCCTTTTGCCCCCAAATATGGGGAATTTCAGCCTTTTTACCTAAAAGTAAGGGAAATTTCTGCATTTTTGCCACAAAATATTAGGAATTTCAGCCCTTTTGCCCCAAAATAAAGAAAATTTCTGCCTTTTTTCCCTGAAATAAGTGAAATTTCCCCAATTTTGTCCCAAAATAAGTGAAATTTCTGCAATTTTGCCCCAAAATAAGGGAAATTTCTGGAATTTTGCCCCAAAATAAGTGGAATTTCTGAGTTTTGCCCCAAAATAAGGAGAATTTCTGTCTTTTTGCCCCAACATATAGGGAATTTCTGCCTTTTTGACCCACAATTAGGGGAATTTCTGCAATTTTGCTCCAAAATATGGGGAATTTCTGCCTTTTTGTCTGAAAATAAAAAGAATGCATACCTTTTTGCCATAAAAAAGGGAAATTTCTTCATTTTTGCTCCAAAATAAGGAAAATTTCTGCTTTTTTGCCTCTAAATAAGTGGAATTTCTGTCTTTTTGCCCCAAAACAAAGGAAACTTCTGTCTTTTTTGCCCCAAAATTAAAAAAATTTCTGACTTATTACCCTGAAATAAGTGAAATTTCTGCAATTTTGCCCCAAAATAAGGGAAATTTTTGCCTTTTTACCCCCAATTATGGGAAATTTCAGCCGTTTTACCTAAAAGTAAGAAGAATTTCTGCATTTTTGCCACAAAATATTAGGAATTTCAGCCTTTTTGCTTCAAAATGAAGAAAATTACTGCCTTTTTTCCCTGAAATAATTGAAATTTCTGAAATTTTGCACCCAAATAAGTGAAATTTCTGCAATTTTGTCCCAAAATAAGGGAAATCTTTAGAATTTTGCCCCCAAATATGTGGAATTTTTGAGTTTTGCCCCAAAATAATGAGAATTTCTGTATTTTTGCCCCAACATATAGGGAATTTCTGCCTTGTTGCCCCACAATTAGGGGAATTTCTGCAATTTTGCTCCAAAATACGGGGAATTTCTGCCTTTTTGCCCGAAAATAAAAAGAATGCATACCTTTTTGCCATAAAAAAGAGAAATTTCTTCATTTTTGCTCCAAAATGAGGGGAATTTCCGCTTTTTTTGCCTCTAAATGAGTGGAATTTCTGTCTTTTTCCCCCAAAACAAAGGGAATTTATGTCTTTTTTGCACCAAAATAAGGAAAATTTCTGCAATTTTGCCCCAAAATAAGTGAAATTTCTGCTTTTTTGCCCCCAAATAAGGGAATTTCAGCGTTTTTACCCCAAAATAAGGGGAATTTCTGCATTTTTGCCCCAAAATATGGGAAATTTCTGCCTTTTTGCCCCAAAATAAGAAAAAATTCTGCAATTTTGTACCAAAATAAAAGAAATTTCTGCCTTTTTGCCCCAAAATAAGAAAATTTCTGCTTTTTTTTCTGAAATAACTGAAATTTCTGCAATTTTGCCCCAAAATAAGTGAAATTTCTGAGTTTTGCTACAAAATATAGAGAATTTCTGTCTTTTTGCCCCAACATATAAGGAATTTCTGCCTTTTTGCCCCACAATTAGGGGAATTTATGCAGTTTTGCTCCATAATACGAGCAATTTCTGCCTTTTTGTCCGAAAATGAGAATGCATACCTTTTTGCCATAAAAAAGTGAAATTTTTTCATTTTTGCTCCAAAATAAGAGGAATTTCTGCTTTTTTCCTCTAAATAATTGGAATTTCTGTTTTTTCCCCCAAAACAAAAGGAATTTCTGTCTTTTTTGCCCCAAAATAAGGGAAATTTCTGATTTATTACCCTGAAATAAGTAAAATTTCTGCAATTTTGCCCCAAAATTTGGGAAATTTCTGCCTTTTTGCCTTCAAATAAGGGGAATTTCAGACTTTTTACCTCAAAATAAGTAACATTTCTGCATTTTTGCCACAAAATATTAGGAATTTCTGCCTTTTTGCTCCAAAATAAGGAAAATTTCTGACTTATTACCCTGAAATAAGTGAAATATCTGCAATTTTGCCCCAAAATATGGGAAATTTCTGCATTTTTGCTACAAAATAAGAAAAATTTCTACAATTTTGTACCAAAATAATAGAAATTACTGCCTTTTTGCCCCAAAATAAGTGAAATTTCTGGAATTTTGCTCCAAAATAAGAGGAATTTCTGAGTTTTGCCCCAAAATAAAGAGAATTTCTGTCTTTTTGCCTTAACATAGAGGGAATTTCTGCCTTTTTGCCCCACAATTAGGGGAATTTCTGCAACTTTGCTCCAAAATACGGGGAATTTCTGCCTTTTTGCCCGAAAATAAGAAGAATGCATACCTTTTTGCCATAAAAAAGGGAAATTTCTTCATTTTTGCTCCTAAATAAGGGGAATTTCTGCTTTTTTGCCTCTAAATAAGTGGAATTTATGTATTTTTCCCCCAAAACAAAGGGAATTTCTGTCTTTTTTGCCCAAAATAAGGAAAATTTCTGACTTATTATCCTGAAATAAGTGAAATTTCTGCAATTTTGACCCAAAATAAGGGAAATTTCTGCCTTTTTGCCCCCAAATAATGGGAATTTCAGCCTTTTTACCTCAAAATAAGGGGAATTTTTGCATTTTTGCCACAAAATATTAGGAATTTCTGCCTTTTTGCCCCAAATTAAGGAAAATTTCTTACTTATTACCCTGAATTAAGTGAAATTTTTGCAATTTTGCCCCAAAATAAGGAAATTTCTGACTTTTTGCTTCCAATTAAGGGAAATTTCAGCCTTTTTCATCAAAATAAGGGGAATTTCGGCATTTTTGCCCCAAAATATGGGAAATTTCTGCTCTTTTGCTCCAAAATAAGAAAAATTTCTGCAATTTTTTACCAAAATAAAAGAAATTTCTGCCTTCTTGCCCCAAAATAAGAAAATTTCTGATTTTTTTTGAAATAAGTGAAATTTCTGCAATTTTGCCCAAAAATGAGGGAAATCTTTAGAATTTTGCCCCAAAATAAGTGGAATTTCTGAGTTCTGCCCCAAAATTAGGAGAATTTCTGTCTTTTTGCCCCAACATATAGGGAATTTCTGCATTTTTGCCCCACAATTAGGGGAATTTCTGCAATTTTGCTCCAAAATACGGGGAATTTCTGCCTTTTTGCCTGAAAATAAGAAGAATGCATAACTTTTTGCCATAAAAAAGGGAAATTTCTTCATTTTTGCTCCAAAATAAGGGGAATTTCTGCTTTTTGGCCTCTAAATAAGTGGAATTTCTGTCTTTTTCCCCGAAAACAAAGGTAATTTCTGTATTTTTTGCCACAAAATAAGGAAAATTTCTGACTTATTACCCTGAAGTAAGAGAAATTTCTGCAATTTTGCCACAAAATAAGGAAATTTCTGCCTGTTTGCCCCCAATTAAGGGGAATTATAGCCTTTTTCCTCAAAATAAGGGAAATTTCTGCATTTTTGCCCCAAAATATGGGAAATTTCTGCCTTTTTGCTACAAAATAAGAAAAATTTCTAAATTTTGTACCAAAATAATAGAAATTTCTGCCTTTTTGCCCCAAAATAAGTGAAATTTCTGGAATTTCGCTCCAAAATAAGAGGAATTTCTGAGTTTTGCCCCAAAATAAAGAGAATTTCTGTCTTTTTGCCTTAACATATAGTGAATTTCTGCATTTTTGCCCCACAATTAGGGGAATTTCTGCAATTTTGCTCCAAAATATGGGGAATTTCTGCCTTTTTGCCCGAAAATAAAAAGAATGCATAGCTTTTTGCCATAAAAAAGTGAAATTTCTTCATTATTGCTCCAAAATAAGGGGAATTTCTGCTATTTTGCCTCTAAATAAGTGGAATTTATGTATTTTTCCCCCAAAACAAAGGGAATTTCTGTCTTTTTTGCACCAATATAAGGAAAATTCCTGACTTATTACCCTGAAATAAGTGAAATTTCTGCAATTGTTGCCCAAAATAATGGAAATTTCTGCCTTTTTGCCCCCAAATAAGGGGAATTTCAGCATTTTTACCTCAAAATAAAGGGAATTTCTGATTTTTGCCACAAAATATTAGGAATTTCTGCCTTTTTGCCCCAAAATAAGGAAAATTTCTGACTTATTACACTGAAATAAGTGAAATTTCTGCAATTTTGCCCCAAAATAAAAAAAAATTATGCTTTTTTTCTGAAATAAGTGAATTTTCTGCAATTTTGCCCAAAATAAGTGAATTTCTGCAATTTTGCCCCAAAATAAGGGAAATTATTGGAATTATGCCCCAAAATAAGTGGAATTTCTGAGTTTTGCCCCAAAATAAGGAGAATTTCTGTATTTTTGCCCCAACATATTGGGAATTTCTGCATTTTTGCCCCACAATTTGGGAAATTTCTGCAATTTTGCTCCAAAATAAGGGGAATTTCTGCTATTTTGCCCAAAAATAAGAAGAATGCATACCTTTTTGCCCTTAATAAGTGAAATTTCTTCATTTTTGCTCCAAATTAAGGGGAATTTCTGCTTTTTTGCCTCTAAAAAAGTGGAATTACTGTCTTTTTCCCCAAAAAAAGGTTATTTCTGATTTTTGGCCCCAAAATAAGGAAAATTTCTGACTTATTACCCTAAAATAAGTGAAATTTCTGCAATTTTGCCCCAAAATAAGAGAAATTTCTGCCTTTTTGCCCCCAAATAAGGGGAATTTCAGCCTTTTACCTCAAAATAAGAGAAATTTCTGCATTTTTGCCCCAAAATATGGGAAATTTCTGCCTTTTTGCCCCAAAATAAAAAAAATTCTGCAATTTTGTAACAAAATAAAAGAAATTTCTGCCTTTTGGCCCCCAAATAAAGTTAATTTCAGCCTTTTTACCTCAAAATAAGGGGAATTTCTGCATTTTTGCCACAACATATTAGGAATTTCTGCCTTTTTGCCCCAAAATAAGGAAAATTTCTTACTTATTACCCTGTAATAATTGAAATTTTTGCAATTTTGCCCTAAAATAAGGAAATTTCTGACTTTTTGCCCCCAATTTAGGGGAATTTCAGCCTTTTTCCTCAAAATAAAAGGAATTTCTGCATTTTTGCCCCAAAATATGGGAAATTTCTGCTTTTTTGCTCCAAAATAAGAAAAATTTCTGAAATTTTGTACCAAAATAAAAGAAATTTCTGCACTTTTGCCCCAAAATAAGGGAAATCTCTGGAATTCTGCCCCAAAATAAGTGGAATTTCTGAGTTCTACCCCAAAATAAGGAGAATTTCTGTCTTTTTGCCCCAACATATAGGGAATTTCTGCCTTTTTGCCCCACAATTAGGGGAATTTCTGCAATTTTGCTCCAAAATACGGGGAATTTCTGCCTTTTTGCCCGAAAAAAGAAGAATACATAACTTTTTGCCATAAAAAAGGGAAATTTCTTCATTTTTCCTCCAAAATAAGGGGAATTTCTGCTTTTTTGCCTCTAAATAAGTGGAATTTCTGTCTTTTTTCCCCTAAAACAAAGGTAATTTTTGTATTTTTTGCCCCAAAATAAGGAAAATTTCTGACTTATTACCCTGAAGTAAGTGAAATTTCTGCAATTTTGCCCCAAAATAAGGGGAATTTCTGCTTTTTTGCCTCTAAATTAGTGGAATTTATGTATTTTTTTCCCAAAGCAAAGAGAATTTCTGTCTATTTTGCCCAAAATAAGGAAAATTTCTGACTTATTACCCTAAAATAAGAGAAATTTCTGCAATTTTGCCCCAAAATAATGGAAATTTCTGCCTTTTTGCCCCCAAATAAGGGGAATTTCAGCCTTTTTATCTCAAAATAAGGGGAATTTCTGCATTTTTGCCACAAAATATTAAGAATTTCTGCCTTTTGTCCCAAAGTAAGGAAAATTTCTGACTTATTACCCTTTATAAGTGAAATTTTTGCAATTTTGTCACAAAATAAGGAAATTTCTGCCTGTTTGCCCCCAATTAAGGGGAATTTCAGCCTTTTTCCTCAAAATAAGGGGAATTTCTGCATTTTTGCCCCATAATATGGTAAATTTCTGCCTTTTTGCTACAAAATAAGAAAAATTTCTAAAATTTTGTAACAAAATGAAAGAAATTTCAGCCTTTTTGCCCAAAAATAAGTGAAATTTCTGGAATTTTGCTCCAAAATAAGTGGAATTTCTGTGTTTTCCCCCAAAATAAGGAGAATTTCTGCATTTTTGCCCCACAATTTGGGAAATTTCTGCAATTTTGCTCCAAAATAAGGGGAATTTCTGCCTTTTTGCCCAAAAATAAAAAGAATGCATACCTTTTTGCCTTTAAAAAGTGAAATTTCTTTATTTTTGCTCCAAAATAAAGGGAATTTCTGCTTTTTTGCCTCTAAAAAAGTGGAATTTCTGTCTTTTTCCCCCAAAACAAAGGTTATTTCTGTTTTTGGCCCCAAAATAAGAAAAATTTCTGACTTATTACCCTGAAATAAGTGAAATTTCTGCAATTTTGCCCCAAAATAAGAGAAATTTCTTCCTTTTTGCCCCCAAATAAGGGGAATTTCAGCCTTTTACCTCAAAATAAAAAAAATTTCTGCATTTTTGCCCCAAAATATGGGAAATTTCTGCATTTTTGCCCCAAAATAAAAAAAAATCTGCAATTTTGTTACAAAATAAAAGAAATTTCAGCCTTTTGGCCCCAAAATAAGAAAATTTCTGCTTTTTTTTTTTGAAATAAGTGAAATTTCTGAAATTTTGCCCCAACATAAGTTAAATTTCTGAGTTTTGCCCTAAAATAAGGAGAATTTCTGTCTTTTTGCCCCAACATATAGGGAATTACTGCATTTTTGCCCCACAATTTGGGGAATTTCTGCAATTTTGCTCCAAAATACGGGGAATTTCTGCCTTTTTTGTCCGAAAATAATAAGAATGCATACCTTTTTGCAATAAAAAAGGGAAATTTCTTCATTTTTGTCCAAAATGAGGGGAATTTCTGCTTTTATGCCTCTAAATAAGTGGAATTTCTGTCTTTTTCCCCTAAAACAAAGGGAATTTCTGTCTTTTTTGCCCCAAAATAAGGAAAATTTCTGATTTATTACCCTGAAATAAGTGAAATTTCTACAAATTTGCCCAAAAATAAGGGAAATTTCTGCTTTTTTACCCTCAAATAAGGGGAATTTCAGCCTTTTTACCTCAAAATAAAGGAAATTTCTGCATTTTTGCCCCAAAATATGGGAAATTTCTGACTTTTTGCCCAAAATAAGAAAAATTTCTGCAATTTTGTACCAAAATATGGGAAATTTCGGCCTTTTTGCCCCAAAATAAGGAAAATTTCTGCCTTTTTTCCCTGAAATAAGTGAAATTTCTCCAATTTTGTCCCAAAATAAGTGAAATTTCTGCAATTTTGCCCGAAAATAAGGGAAATTTCTGGAATTTTGCTCCAAAATAAGTGGTATTTCTGAGTTTTGCCCCAAAATAAGGAGAATTTCTGTCCTTTTGCCCCAACATATAGGGAATTTCTGCCTTTTTGCCCGAAAATAAGAAGAATGCATACCTTTTTGCCATAAAAAAGGGAAATTTCTGTAATTTTGCTCCAAAATAAGGGGAATTTCTGCTTTTTGCCTATACATATGTCGAATTTCTCTCTTTTTCCCCCAAAACAAAAGGAATTTCGGTCTTTTTTGCAACAAAATAAGGAAATTTTCTGACTTATTACCCTGAAATAAGGGAAATTTTTGCAATTTTGCCACAAAATAAGGGAAATTTCAGTCTTTTTGCCCCCAAATAAGGGGAATTTCACCCTTTTACCTCAAAATAAGGGGAATTTCTGCATTTTTGCAACAAAATATTAGGAATTTCTGCCTTTTTGCCCCAAAATAAGGAAAATTTCTGCCTTTTTTCCCTGAAATAAATGAAATTTCTGCAATTTTGCCCCAAAATAAGTGAAATTTCTGCAATTTTGTCCCAAAATAAGGGAAATCTCTGGAATTTTGCCCCAAAATAAGTGGAATTTCTGAGTTTTGCACCAAAATAAGGAGAATTTCTGTCTCTTTGCCCTAACATATAGGGAATTTCTGCCTTTTTCCCCACAATTAGGGGAATTTCTATAATTTTGCTCTAAAATACAGGGAATTTCTGCTTTTTAGCCCGAAAATAAGGGGAATGTATACCTTTTGCCACAAAAAAGGGAAATTTCTTCATTTTTGCTCTAAAATAAGGGAATTTCTGCTTTTTTGCCTCTAAATAAGTGGAATTTCTGTCTTTTTCCCCCAAAACAAAAAGAATTTCTGTATTTTTTGCCCCAAGATAAGGAAAATTTCTGACTTATTACCCTTAAATAAGTGAAATTGCTGAAATTTTGCCTAAAATAAGAAAAATTTCTCCCTTTTTGCCCCCAAATAAGGGGAATTTCAGTCTTTTTACGTCAAAATAAGGAAAATTTCTGCATTTTTGCCCCAAAATATGGGAAATTTCTGCGTTTTTGCCCCAAAATAAGAGAAATTTCTTCAATTTTGTACCAAAATAAAAGAAATTTCTGCCTTTTTGCCCCAAAATAAAAAAATTTCTGTTTTATTCTGAAATAAGTGAAATTTCTTCATTTTTGCTCCAAAATAAGTGAAATTTCTGCAATTTTGTCCCAAAATAAGGGAAATTTCTGGAATTTTGCCCCAAAATAAGTGGTATTTCTGAGTTTTGCCCCAAAATAAGGAGAATTTCTGTCTTTTTGACCCAACATAGAGGGAATTTCTGCCTTTTTGCCCCAAAATTAGGGGAATTTCTGCAATTTTGCTCCAAAATACGGGGAATTTCTGCCTTTTTGCCCGTAAATAAGAAAAATGCATACCTTTTTGCCATAAAAAAGGGAAATTTCTTCATTTTTGCTCCAAAATGAGGGGAATTTCTGCTTTTTTGCCTCTAAATAAGTGGAATTTCTGTCTTTTTTCCCAAAAACAAAAGGAATTTCTGTCTTTTTGCCCCAAAATAAGGAAAATTTCTGACTTTTTTTCCTGAAATAAGTGAAATTTTTGCAATTTTGCCCCAAAATAAGTGAAATTTCTGCTTTATTGCCCCCAAATAAGGGAATTTCAGAGTTTTTCCCCAAAATAAGAGGAATTTCTGCATTTTTGCCCCAAAATATGTGAAATTTCTTTCTTTTTGCCCCAAAATAAGGAAAATTTCTGCAATTTTGTACCAAAATAAAAGAAATTTCTGCCTTTTTGCCCCAAAATAAGAAAATTTCTGCTTTTTTTTTCTGAAATAACTGAAATTTTTGCAATTTTGCCCCAAAATAAGTGAAATATCTGAGTTTTGCCACAAAATAAAGAGAATTTCTGTTTTTTTGCCCCAACATAAGGAATTTCTGCTTTTTTGCCCCACAATTAGTAAAATTTCTGCAATTTTGCTCCAAAATACGGGGAATTTCTGCCTTTTTGTCTGAAAATAAGAAGAATGCATACCTTTTTGCCATAAAAAAGAGAAATTTTTTCATTTTTGCTCCAAAATAAGAAGAATTTCTGCTTTTTTTTTCTAAATAATTCTGATTTCTGTTTTTTCCCCCAAAACAAAGAGAATTTCTGTCTTTTTTGCCCCAAAATAAAAAAAAATTTCTGATTTATTACCCTGAAATAAGTGAAATTACTGCAATTTTGCCTCAAAATAAGAGAAATTTCTGCCTTTTTGCCCCCAAATAAGGGGAATTTCAGCTTTTTTTACCTCAAAATAAGGGGAATTTCTGCATTTTTGCTTCAAACTTTGGGAAATTTCTGCCTTTTTGCCCCAAAATAAGAAAATTTTTGCTTTTTTTCCTTGAAATAAGTGAAATTTCTGCAATTTGGTTCCAAAATATGGGAAATTTCTGGAATTTTGCCCCAAAATAAGTGGAATTTCTCAGTTTTGACCCAAAAAAAAAGAAGAATGTCTGTCTTTTTGCCCCAACATAGGGAATTTCTGCCTTTTTGCCCCACAATTAGGGGAATTTCTGCAATTTTGCTCCAAAATACGGGGAATTTCTGCCTTTTTTGTCCGAAAATAATAATAATGCATACCTTTTTGCCATAAAAAAGGGAATTTTCTTCATTTTTCTCCAAAATGAGGGGAATTTTTGCTTTTATGCCTCTAAATAAGTGGAATTTCTGTCTTTTTCCCCCAAAACAAAGGGAATTTCTGTCTTTTTTGCCCCAAAATAAGGAAAATTTCTGACTTATTACTCTGAAATAAGTGAAATTTCTGCAATTTTGCCCCAAAATAAGAGAAATTTCTGTTTTTTAACCCCAAATAAGGGGAATTTCAGCATTTTACCACAAAATAAGAAAAAATTTCTGCAATTTTGTACCAAAATATGGGAAATTTCTGACTTTTTGCCCCAAAATAAGGAAAATTTCTGCCTTTTTTCTCTGAAATAAGTGAAATTTCTCCAATTTTGTCCCAAAATAAGTGCAATTTCTGCAATTTTGCCCCAAAATAAGGGAAATTTCTGGAATTTTGTCCCAAAATATGTGGAATTTCTGAGTTTTGCCCCAAAATAAGCAGAATTTCTGTCTTTTTGCCCCAACATATAGGGAATATCTGCCTTTTTGCCCCACAATTAGGTTAATTTCTGCAATTTTGTTCCAAAATACAGAGAATTTCTGCCTTTTTGCCCGAAAATAAGAAGAATGCATACCTTTTTGCCATAAAAAAGGGAAATTTCTGTAATTTTGCTCCAAAATAAGGGGAATTTCTGCTTTTTGCCTCTAAATATGTGTAGTTTCTTTCTTTTTCCCCCAAAACAAAGAAAATTTCTGTCTTTTTTGCAACAAAATAAAGAAATTTTCTGACTTATTACCCTGAAATAAGTGAAATTTCTGCAATTTTGCCCCAAAATAAGGGAAATTTCTGCCCTTATGCCCCCAAATAAGAGGAATTTCACCCTTTTACCTCAAAATAAGGAGAATTTCTGCATTTTTGCAACAAAATATTAGGAATTTCTGCCTTTTTGCCCCAAAATAAGGAAAATTTCTGCCTTTTTTCCCTGAAATAAGTGAAATTTCTGCAATTTTGCCCCAAAATAAGGGACATCTCTGGAATTTTGCCCCAAAATAAGTGGAATTTCTGAGTTTTGCCCAAAAATAAGGAGAATTTATGTCTTTTTGCCCTAACATATAGGGAATTTCTGCCTTTTTCCCCACAATTAGGGGAATTTCTAGAATTTTGCTCCAAAATACGGGGAATTTTTGCTTTTTAGGCCGAAAATAAAGGGAATGTATACTTTTTGCCACAAAAAAGGGAAATCTTCATTTTTGCTTCAAAATAAGGGGAATTTCTGCTTTTTTTGCCTCTAAATAAGTGGAATTTCTGTCTTTTTCCCCCAAAACAAAGGGAATTTCTGTATTTTTTGCCCCAAGATAATAAAATTTTCTGACTTATCACCCTGAAATAAGTGAAATTGCTGTATTTTGCCTCAATATAAGAAAAATTTCTCCCTTTTTGCCCCCAAATAAGGGGAATTTCAGCCTTATTACGTCAAAAAAAAAAAAAAGAAATTTCTGCATTTTTGCCCAAAATATGGGAACTTTCTGCGTTTTTGTTCCAAAATAAGAAAAATTTCTTCAATTTTGTACCAAAATAAAAGAAATTTCTGCCTTTTTGCCCCAAAATAAAAAAATTTCTGCTTTTTTTCTGAAATAAGTGAAATTTCTGCAATTTTACCCAAAATAAGTGAAATTTCTGCAATTTTGCCCCAAAATAAGGGAAATTTCTGGAATTTTGCCTCAAAATAAATGGTATTTCTGAGTTTTGCCACAAAATAAGGAGAATTTCTGTCCTTTTGCCCCAACATATAGGGAATTTCTGCCTTTTTGCCCCACAATTAGGGGAATTTCTGCAATTTTGCTCCAAAATACGAAGAATTTCTGCCTTTTTGTCCGAAAATAAGAAGAATGCATACCTTTTTGCCATAAAAAAGGGAAATTTCTTCATTTTTGCTTCAAAATAAGGGGAATTTCTGCATTTGCCTCTAAATAAGTGGAATTTCTGTCTTTTTCCCCCAAAACAAAGGAAATTTCTGTCTTTTTTGCCCCAAAATAAGGAAAATTTCTGACTTATTACCCTGAAATAAGTGAAATTTCTGCAATTTTGCCCCAAAATAAAGGAAATTTCTGCCTTTTTGCCCCCAAATAAGGGGAATTTCAGCCTTTTTACCTCAAAATAAGGGGAATTTCTGCTTTTTTGCCTCTAAATAAGTGGAATTTCTGTCTTTTTTCTCTAAAACAAAAGGAATTTCTGTCTTTTTGCCCCAAAATAAGGAAAATTTCTGACTTTTTTTCCTTAAATAAGTGAAATTTCTGCTTTTTTGCCCCCAAATAAGGGAATTTCAGACTTTTTACCCAAAATAAGGGGAATTTTTGCATTTTTGCCCCAAAATATGGGAAATTTCTGCCTTTTTGCCCCAAAATAAGAAAAATTAATGCAATTTTGTACCAAAATAAAAGAAATTTCTGCCTTTTTGCCCCAAAATAAGAAAATTTATGCTTTTTTTTTCTGAAATAACTGAAATTTCTGCAATTTTGCCCCAAAATAAGTGAAATTTCTGAGTTTTGCCACAAAATAAGGAGAATTTCTGTCTCTTTGCCGCAACATATAAGGAATTTCTGCCTTTTTGCCCCACAATTAGAGGAATTTCTGCAATTTTGCTCCAAAATACAAGGAATTTCTGCCTTTTTGTCTGAAAATAAGAAGAATGCATACCTTTTTGCCATAAAAAAGGGAAATTTTTTCATTTTTGCTCCAAAATAAGAAGAATTTCTGCTTTTTTCCTCTAAATAATTCGAATTTCTGTTTTTTCCCCCAAAACAAATAGAATTTCTGTCTTTTTTGCCCCAAAATAAAGAAAATTTCTGATTTATTACCCTGAAATTAGTGAAATTTCTGCAATTTTGCCTCTAAATAAGAGAAATTTCTGCCTTTTTGCACCCAAATAAGGGGAATTTCATCCTTTTTACCTCAAAATAAGGGGAATTTCTGCATTTTTGCTTCAAAATATGGGAAATTTCTGCCTTTTGCCCCAAAATAAAAAAATTTCTGCTTTTTTTCCCTGAAATAAGTGAAATTTCTGAAATTTTGCCCCAAAATAAGTGAAATTTCTGCAATTTGGCCCCAAAATATAGGAAAATTCTGGAATTTTGCCCCAAAATAAGTGGAATTTCTCAGATTTGCCCCAAAATAAGAAGAATGTCTGTCTTTTTGCCCCAACATGTAGGGAATTTCTGCCTTTTTGCCCCACAATTAGGGGAATTTCTGCAATGTTGCTCAAAATACAGGGAATTTCTGCCTTTTTGCCTGAAAATAAGAAGAATGCATACCTTTTTGCCATAAAAAAAAATTTCTTCATTTTTGCTTCAAAATAAGGGGAATTTCTGCATTTTTGACTCTAAATAAGTGGAAGTTCTGTCTTTTTCCCCCAAAACAAAGGGAATTTCTGTCTTTTTTCTTCCAAAATAGAAAAAAAATTTCTTACTTATTACCCTGAAATAACTGAAATTTCTTCAATTTTGCCCCAAAATAAGGGAAATTACTGCCTTTTTGCCCCCAAATAAGGGTAATTTCAGCCTTTTTACCTCAAAATAAGGGGAATTTCTGCATTTTTGCCACAAAATATTAGGAATTTCTGATTTTTGCCCCAACATAAGGAAAATTTCTGCCTTTTTTCCCTGAAATAAGTGAAATTTCTGCAATTTTGCCCCAAAATAAGTGAAATTTCTGCAATTTTGTTCTAAAATAAGGTAAATTTCTGGAATTTTGCCCCAAATAAGTGGAATTTCTGAGTTTCGCCCCAAAATAAGGAGAATTTCTGTCTTTTTGCTCCAACATATAGGGAATTTCTACCTTTTTGCCCGACAATTAGGGGAATTTCTGCAATTTTGCTCCAAAATACGGGGAATTTCTGCCTTTTTGCCTGAAAATAAGAAGAATGCATACCTTTTTGCCATATAAAAAAGAAATTTCTTCATTTTTGCTCCAAAATAAGGAAAATTTCTGCTTTTTTGCCTCTAAATAAGTGTAATTTCTGTTTTTTCCCCCAAAACAGAGGGAATTTCTGTCTTTTTTGCCCCAAAATAAGGAAAATTTCTGACTTATTACCCTGAAATAAGTGAAATTTCTGCAATTTTGCCCCAAAATAAGGAAAATTTCGGCCTTTTTACCCCCAAATAAGGGGAATTTCACCGATTCTACCTCAAAATAAAGGGAATTTCTGCATTTTTGCCACAAAATATTAGGAATTTCTGAATTTTTGCCCCAAAATAAGGAAAATTTCTGCCTTTTTTCCCTGAAATAAGTGAAATTTCTGCAATTTTGGCCCAAAATAAGTGAAATTTCTGCCTTTTTGCCCCCAAATAAGGGGAAATTTAGCCTTTTTACCTCAAAATAAGGGGAATTTCTGCATTTTTGCCCCAAAATATGGGAAATTTCTGCCTTTTTGCCCCAAACTAAGAAAAATTTCTGCAATTTTGTACCAAAATAAAAGAAATTTCTGCCCTTTTGCTTCCAAATAAAAAAATTTCTACTTTTTTTCTGAAAAAAGTGAAATTTCTGAAATTTTGCCCCAAAATAAGTGAAATTTCTACAATTTTGCCCCAAAAAAGTGAAATTTCTGGAATTTTGCCCCAAAATAAGTGTAATTTCTGAGTTTTGCCCAAAAATAAGGAGAAATTCTGTATTTTTGCCTCAACATATTGGGAATTTCTGCATTTTTGCCCCACAATTTGGGAAATTTCTGCAATTTTGCTCTAAAATAAGGGGAATTTCTGCATTTTTGCCCAAAAATACGAAGAATGCATACCTTTATGCCCTTAAAAAGTGAAATTTCTTAATTTTTGCTCCAAAATAAGGGGAATTTCTGCTTTTTTGCCTCTAAAAAAGTGGAATTTCTGTCTTTTTCCCCCCAAAACAAAGGTTATTTCTGTTTTCTGGCTCCAAAATAAGTTAAATTTCTGACTTATTACCCTGAAATAAGTGAAATTTCTGCAATTTTGCCCCAAAATAAGAGAAATTTCTGCCTTTTTGCCCCCAAATAAAGGGAATTTCAGCCTTTTACCTCAAAATAAGAGAAATTTCTGCATTTTTACCCCAAAATATGGGAAATTTCTGCCTTTTTGCCCCAAAATAAAAAAAATTCTGCATTTTGTAACAAAATAAAAGAAATTTCTGCCTTTTGGCCCCAAAATAAGAAAATTTCTGCTTTTTTTTCTGAAATAAGTGAAATTTCTGCAATTTTGCCCCAAAATAATTTAAATTTCTGAGTTTTGCCCTAAAATAAGGAGAATTTCTGTCTTTTTTCCCCAACATATAGGGAATTACTGCATTTTTGCACCACAATTAGGGGAATTTTCGAAATTTTGCTCTAAAATACGGGGAATTTCTGCCTTTTTTGTCCGAAAATAATAATGATGCATACCTTTTTGCCATAAAAAAGGGAATTTTCTTCATTTTTCTCCAAAATGTGGGGAATTTTTGCTTTTATGCCTCTAAATAAGTGGAATTTCTGTATTTTCCCCCAAAACAAAGGGAATTTCTGTCTTTTTTGCCCCAAAATAAGGAAAATTTCTGACTTATTACTCTGAAATAAGTGAAATTTCTGCAATTTTGCCCCAAAATTAGAGAAATTTCTGTTTTTTAACCCCAAATAACGGGAATTTCACCGATTCTACCCCAAAATAAAGGGAATTTCTGCATTTTTGCCACAAAATATTAGGAATTTCTGAATTTTTGCCCCAAAGTAAGGAAAATTTCTGCCTTCTTTCCCTGAAATAAGTGAAATTTCTGCAATTTTGGCCCAAAATAATTGAAATTTCTGCCTTTTTGCCCCCAAATAAGGGGAATTTTAGCCTTTTTACCTCAAAATAAGGGGAATTTCTGCATTTTTGCCCCAAAATATGGGAAATTTCTGCCTTTTTGCCCCAAACTCAGAAAAATTTCTGCAATTTTGTACCAAAATAAAAGAAATTTCTGCCCTTTTGCTTCCAAATAAAAAAATTTCTACTTTTTTCTGAAAAAAGTGAAATTTCTGAAATTTTGCCCCAAAATAAGTGAAATTTCTACAATTTTGCCCCAAAAAAGTGAAATTTCTGGAATTTTGCCCTAAAATATGTGGAATTTCTGAGTTTTGCACAAAAATAAGGAGAATTTCTGTATTTTTGCCTCAACATATTGGGAATTTCTGCATTTTTGCCCCACAATTTGGGAAATTTCTGCAATTTTGCTCTAAAATAAGGGGAATTTCTGCCTTTTTGCCCAAAAATAAGAAGAATGCATACCTTTATGCCCTTAAAAAGTGAAATTTCTTAATTTTTGCTCCAAAATAAGGGGAATTTCTGCTTTTTTGCCTCTAAAAAAAGTGGAATTTCTGTCTTTTTCCCCCCAAAACAAAGGTTATTTCTGTTTTCTGGCTCCAAAATAAGTTAAATTTCTGACTTATTACCCTGAAATAAGTGAAATTTCTGCAATTTTGCCCCAAAATAAGAGAAATTTCTGCCTTTTTGCCCCCAAATAAAGGGAATTTCAGCCTTTTACCTCAAAATAAGAGAAATTTCTGCATTTTTACCCCAAAATATGGGAAATTTCTGCCTTTTTGCCCCAAAATAAAAAAAATTCTGCATTTTGTAACAAAATAAAAGAAATTTCTGCCTTTTGGCCCCAAAATAAGAAAATTTCTGCTTTTTTTTTCTGAAATAAGTGAAATTTCTGCAATTTTGCCCCAAAATAATTTAAATTTCTGAGTTTTGCCCTAAAATAAGGCGAATTTCTGTCTTTTTGCCCCAACATATAGGGAATTACTGCATTTTTGCGCCACAATTAGGGGAATTTTCGCAATTTTGCTCTAAAATACGGGGAATTTCTGCCTTTTTTGTCCGAAAATAATAATAATGCATACCTTTTTGCCATAAAAAAGGGAATTTTCTTCATTTTTCTCCAAAATGTGGGGAATTTTTGCTTTTATGCCTCTAAATAAGTGGAATTTCTGTCTTTTTCCCCAAAAAACAAAGGGAATTTCTGTCTTTTTTGCCCCAAAATAAGGAAAATTTCGGACTTCTTACTCTGAAATAAGTGAAATTTCTGCAATTTTGCCCCAAAATAAGAGAAATTTCTGTTTTTTAACCCCAAATAAGGGGAATTTCAGCATTTTACCTCAAAATAAGGGGAATTTCTGCATTTTTTCCCCAAAATATGGGAAATTTTTGCCTTTTTGCCAAAAATAAGAAAAAATTTCTGCAATTTTGTACCAAAATATGGGAAATTTCTGACTTTTTGCCCCAAAATAAGGAAAATTTCTGCCTTTTTTCTCTGAAATAAGTGAAATTTCTCCAATTTTGTCCCAAAATAAGTGCAGTTTCTGCAATTTTGCCCCAAAATAAGGGAAATTTCTGGAATTTTGCCCCAAAATATGTGGAATTTCTGAGTTTTGCCCCAAAATAAGCAGAATTTCTGTCTTTTTGCCCCAACATATAGAGAATTTCTGCCTTTTTGCCCCACAATTAGGTTAATTTCTGCAATTTTGTTCCAAAATACAGAGAATTTCTGCCTTTTTGCCCGAAAATAAGAAGAATGCATACCTTTTTGCCATAAAAAAGGGAAATTTCTGTAATTTTGCTCCAAAATAAGGGGAATTTCTGCTTTTTGCCTCTAAATATGTGTAGTTTCTCTCTTTTTCCCCCAAAACAAAGAAAATTTCTGTCTTTTTTGCAACAAAATAAAGAAATTTTCTGACTTATTACCCTGAAATAAGTGAAATTTCTGCAATTTTGCTCCAAAATAAGGGAAATTTCTGCCCTTTTGCCCCCAAATAAGAGGAATTTCACCCTTTTTCCTCAAAATAAGGAGAATTTCTGCATTTTTGCAACAAAATATTAGGAATTTCTGCCTTTTTGCCCCAAAATAAGGAAAATTTCTGCCTTTTTTCTGAAATAAGTGAAATTTCTGCAATTTTGCCCTAAAATAAGGGACATCTCTGGAATTTTGCCCCAAAATAAGTGGAATTTCTGAGTTTTGCCCAAAAATAAGGAGAATTTATGTATTTTTGCCCTAACATATAGGGAATTTCTGCCTTTTTGCCCCACAATTAGGAGAATTTCTAGAATTTTGCTCCAAAATACGGGGAATTTTTGCTTTTTAGGCCGAAAATAAAGGGAATGTATACCTTTTGCCACAAAAAAGGGAAATCTTCATTTTTGCTTCAAAATAAGGGGAATTTCTGCTTTTTTGCCTCTAAATAAGTGGAATTTCTGAATTTTCCCCCAAAACAAAGGGAATTTCTGTATTTTTTGCCCCAAGATAAGGAAAGTTTCTGACTTATCACCCTGAAATAAGTGAAATTGCTGTATTTTGCCTCAAAATAAGAAAAATTTCTCCCTTTTTGCCCCCAAATAAGGGGAATTTCAGCCTTTTTACGTCAAAAAAAGGGAAATTTCTGCATTTTTGCCCCAAAATATGGGAACTTTCTGCGTTTTTGTTCCAAAATAAGAAAAATTTCTTCAATTTTGTACCAAAATAAAAGAAATTTCTGCCTTTTTGCCCCAAAATAAAAAAATTTCTGCTTTTTTTCTGAAATAAGTGAAATTTCTGCAATTTTGCCCAAAATAAGTGAAATTTCTGCAATTTTGCCCCAAAATAAGAAAAATTTCTGGAATTTTACCTCAAAATAAGTGGTATTTCTGAGTTTTGCCACAAAATAAGGAGAATTTATGTCCTTTTGCCCCAACATATAGGGAACTTCTGCCTTTTTGCCCCACAATTAGGGGAATTTCTGCAATTTTGCTCCAAAATACGGAGAATTTCTGCCTTTTGGCCGAAAATAAGAAGAATGCATACCTTTTTGCCATAAAAAAGGGAAATTTCTTCATTTTTGCTCCAAAATAAGGGGAATTTCTGCATTTGCCTCTAAATAAGTGGAATTTCTGTCTTTTTCCCCCAAAACAAAGGAAATTTCTGTCTTTTTTGCCCCAAAATAAGGAAAATTTCTGACTTATTACCCTGAAATATGTGAAAGTTCTGCAATTTTGCCCCAAAATAAAGGAAATTTCTGCCTTTTTGCCCCCAAATAAGGGGAATTTCAGCCTTTTTACCTCAAAATAAGGGGAATATCTGCTTTTTTGCCTCTAAATAAGTGGAATTTCTGTCTTTTTTCTCTAAAACAAAAGGAATTTCTGTCTTTTTGCCCCAAAATAAGGAAAATTTCTGACTTTTTTTCCTTAAATAAGTGAAATTTCGGCTTTTTTGCCCACAAATAAGGGAATTTCAGACTTTTTACCCCAAAATAAGGGGAATTTTTGCATTTTTCCCCAAAATATGGGAAATTTCTGCCTTTTTGCCCCAAAATAAGAAAAATTTCTGCAATTTTGTACCAAAATAAAAGAAATTTCTGCCTTTTTGCCCCAAAATAAGAAAATTTATGCTTTTTTTCTGAAATAACTGAAATTTCTGCAATTTTGCCCCAAAATAAGTGAAATTTCTGAGTTTTGCCACAAAATAAGGAGAATTTCTGTCTTTTTGCCCCAACATATAAGGAATTTCTGCCTTTTTGCCCCACAATTAGAGGAATTTCTGCAATTTTGCTCCAAAATACGAGGAATTTCTGCCTTTTTGCCTGAAAATAAGAAAAATGCATACCTTTTTGCAATAAAAAAAGGAAATTTCTTCATTTTTGCTGCAAAATAAGGGGAATTTCTGCATTTTTGATTCTAAATAAGTGGAATTTCTGTCTTTTTCCCCCAAAACAAAGGGAATTTCTGTCTTTTTTCTTCCAAAATAAAAAAAAATTTCTTACTTATTACCCTGAAATAACTGAAATCTCTTCAATTTTGCCGCAAAATAAGGGAAATTACTGACTTTTTGCCCCCAAATAAGGGTAATTTCAGCCTTTTTACCACAAAATAAGGGGAATTTCTGCATTTTTGCCACAAAATATTAGGAATTTCTGATTTTTGCCCCAAAATAAAGAAAATTTCTGCTTTTTTCCCTGAAATAAGTGAAATTTCTGCAATTTTGCCCCAAAATAAATGAAATTTCTGCAATTTTGTTCTAAAATAAGGTAAATTTCTGGAATTTTGCCCCAAATAAGTGGAATTTCTGAGTTTTGCCCCAAAATAAGTAGAATTTCTGTCTTCTTGCCCCAACATATAGGGAATTTCTACTTTGTTGCCCGACAATTAGGGGAATTTCTGCAATTTTGCTCCAAAATACGGGGAATTTCTGCCTTTTTGCCCGAAAATAAGAAGAATGCATACCTTTTTGCCATAAAAAAGGGAAATTTCTTCATTTTTGCTCCAAAATAAGGAAAATTTCTGCTTTTTTGCCTCTAAATAAGTGGTATTTCTGTCTTTTTCCCCCAAAACAAAGGAAATTTCTGTCTTTTTTGCCCCAAAATAAGGAAAATTTCTTACTTATTACCCTGAAATAAGTGAAATTTCTGCAATTTTGCCCCAAAATAAGGGAAATTTCGGCCTTTTTACCCCCAAATAAGGGGAATTTCACCCTTTTGACCTCAAAATAAATTGAATTTCTGCATTTTTGCCACAAAATATTAGGAACTTCTGCCTTTTTGCCCCAAAATAAGGAAAATTTCTGCCTTTTTTCCCTGAAATAAGTGAAATTTCCGCAATTTTGGCCCAAAATAAGTGAAATTTCTGCCTTTTTGCCCCCAAATAAGGGGAATTTTAGCCTTTTTACCTCAAAATAAGGGGAATTTCTGATTTTTGCCCCAAAATATGGGAAATTTCTGCCTTTTTGCCCCAAAATAAGAAAAATTTCTGCAATTTTGTACCAAAATAAAAGAAATTTCTGACTTTTTGCTTCCAAATAGAAAAATTTCTACTTTTTTTTCTGAAAAAAGTTAAATTTCTGAAATTTTGCCCCAAAATAAGTGAAATTTCTACAATTTTGCCCCAAAATAAGTGACATTTCTGGAATTTTGCCCCAAAATAAGTGGAATTTCTGTCTTTTTCCCCCAAAACAAAGGGAATTTCTGTATTTTTTGCCCCAAGATAAAGAAAATTTCTGACTTATTACCCTGAAATAAGTGAAATTGCTGCAATTTTGCCTCAAAATTAAAAAAATTTCTCCCTTTTTGCCCCCAAATAAGGGGAATTTCAGCCTTTTTACGTCAAAAAAAGGGAAATTTCTGCAGTTTTGCCCCAAAATATGGGAAATTTCTGCGTTTTTGCCCCAAAATAAGAAAAATTTCTTCAATTTTGTACCAAAATAAAAGAAATTTCTGCCTTCTTGCCCCAAAATAAAAAAAATTCTGCTTTTTTTCTGAAATAAGTGAAATTTCTGCAATTTTGCCCAAAATAAGTGAAATTTCTGCAATTTTTCCACAAAATAAGGAAAATTTCTGGAATTTTGCCTCAAAATAAGTGTTATTTCTGAGTTTTGCCACAAAATAAGGAGAATTTCTGTACTTTTGCCCCAACATATAGGGAATTTCTGCCTTTTTGCCCCACAATTAGGGGAATTTCTGCAATTTTGCTCCAAAATACGGGGAATTTCTGCCTTTTTGTCCGAAAATAAGAAGAATGCATACCTTTTTGCCATAAAAAAGGGAAATTTCTTCATTTTTGCTCCAAAATAAGGGGAATTTCTGCATTTGCCTCTAAATAAGTGGAATTTCTGTCTTTTTTGCCCCAAAATAAGGAAAATTTCTGACTTATTACCCTGAAATAAGTGAAATTTCTGCAATTTTGCCCCAAAATATAGGAAATTTCTGCCTTTTTGCCCCCAAATAAGGGGAATTTCAGCCTTTTTACCTCAAAATAAGGGGAATTTCTGCTTTTTTGCCTCTAAATAAGTTGAATTTCTGTCTTTTTTCTCTAAAACAAAAGGAATTTCTGTCTTTTTGCCCCAAAATAAGGAAAATTTCTGACTTTTTTTCCTTAAATAAGTGAAATTTCTGCTTTTTTCCCCCAAATAAGGGAATTTCAGAATTTTTACCCCAAAATAAGGGGAATTTCTGCATTTTTGCCCCAAAATATGGGAAATTTCTGGCTTTTTGCCCCAAAATAAGAAAATTTCTGCTGTTTTTCCCTGAAATAAGTGAAATTTCTGAAATTTTGCCCCAAAATAAGTGAAATTTCTGCAATTTGGCCCCAAAATATGGGAAATTTCTGGAATTTTGCCCCAAAATAAATGGAATTTCTGAGTTTTGCCCCAAAATAAGAAGAATGTCTGACTTTTTGCCCCAACATATAGGGAATTTCTGCCTTTTTGCCTCACAATTAGGGGAATTTCTGCAATGTTGCTCAAAATACAGGGAATTTCTGCCTTTTTGCCTGAAAATAAAAAGAATGCAAACCTTTTTGCCATAAAAAAAGGGAAATTTCTTCATTTTTGCTCCAAAATAAGGGGTATTTCTGCATTTTTGACTCTAAATAAGTGGAATTTCTGTCTTTTTCCCCCAAAACAAAGGGAATTTCTGTCTTTTTTGTTCCAAAATAAGGAAAATTTCTTACTTATTACCCTGAAATAAGTGAAATTTCTGCAATTTTGCCCCAAAATAAGTGAAATTTCTGCAATTTTGCCCTAAAATAAGGTAAATTTCTGGAATTTTGCACCAAATAAGTGGAATTTCTGAGTTTCGCCCCAAAATAAGGAGAATTTCTGTCTTTTTGCCCCAACATATATGGAATTTCTACATTTTTGCCCGACAATTAGGGGAATTTCTGCAATTTTGCTCCAAAATACAAGGAATTTTTGCCTTTTTGCCCGAAAATAAGTAGAATGCATACCTTTTTGCCATAAAAAGGGAAATTTCTTCATTTTTGCTCCAAAATAAGGAAAATTTCTGCTTTTATGCCTCTAAATAAGTGGTATTTCAGTCTTTTTCTTCCAAAACAAAGGGAATTTCTGTCTTTTTTGCCCCAAAATAAAAAAAATTTCTGACTTATTACACTGAATTAAGTGAAATTTCTGCAATTTTGCACCAAAATAGGGAAATTTCGGCCTTTTTACCCCCAAATAAGGGGAATTTCACCCTTTTTACCTCAAAATAAAGGGAAATTCTGTATTTTTGCCACAAAATATTAGGAATTTCTGCCTTTTTGCCCCAAAATAAGGAAAATTTCTGCCTTTTTTCCCTAAAATAAGTGAAATTTCCGCAATTTTGGCCCAAAATAAGTGAAATTTCTGCCTTTTTGCCCCCAAATAACGGGAATTTCAGCCTTTTCACCTCAAAATAAGGGGAATTTCTGAATTTTTGCCCCAAAATATGGGAAATTTCTGCCTTTTTGCCCCAAAATAAGAAAAATTTCTGCAATTTTGTACCAAAATAAAAGAAATTTCTGCATTTTTGCTTCCAAATAGAAAAATTTCTATTTTTTTTCTGAAAATAAGTCAAATTTCTGAAATTTTGGCCCAAAATAAGTGAAATTTCTAGAATTTTGCCCCAAAATAAGTGAAATTTCTGGAATTTTGCCCCAAAATAAGTGGAATTTCTGAGTTTTACCCCAAAATAAGGAGAATTTATGTCTTTTTGCCCCCACATATAGGGATTTTCTGCCTTTTTGCACCACAATTAGGGGAATTTCTGCAATTTTGCTCCAAAATACGGGGAATTTCTGCCTTTTTGCCCGAAAATAAGAATGCATACCTTTTTGCCATAAAAAAAGAAAATTTCTTCATTTTTGCTCCAAAATAAAAGGAATTTCTGCCTTTTTGACTCTAAATAAGTGGAATTTCTGTCTTTTTCCCCCAAAACAAAGGGAATTTCTGTTTTTTTTGTTCCAAAATAATGAAAATTTCTGACTTATTACCCTGAAGTAAGTGAAATTTCTACAATTTTGCCCCAAAAAGGAAAATTTCTGCCTTTTTGCCCCCAAATAAGGGGAATTTCAGCATTTTTACCTCAAAATAAGGGGAATTTCTGCATTTTTGCCACAAAATATTAGGAATTTTTGCCTTTTTGCCCCAAAATAAAAAAAATTTCTGCCTTTTTTTCCTGAAATAAGTGAAATTTCTGAAATTTTGCCCCAAAATAAGTGAAATTTCTGCAATTTTGCCCCAAAATAAGAGAAATTTCTGCAATTTTGTACCAAAATAAAAGAAATTTCTGCCTTTTTGCTTCCAAATAAGAAAATTTCTGCTTTTTTTCTGAAATAAGTGAAATTTCTGAAATTTTTCCCCAAAATAAGTGAAATTTCTACAATTTTGCCCCAAAATAAGTGAAATTTCTGGAATTTTGCCTCAAAATAATTGGAATTTCATAGTTTTGACCCAAAATAAGGAGAATTTCTGTCTTTTTGCCTCAACATATAGGGAATTTCTGCCTTTTTGACCCACAATTAGGGGAATTTCTGCAATTTTGCTCCAAAATATGGGGTATTTCTGCCTTTTTGCCCGAAAATAAGAATGCATACCTTTTTGCCATAAAAAAGGAAAATTTCTTCATTTTTGCTCCAAAATAAAGGGAATTTTTGCTTTTTTGCCTCTAAATTAGTGGAATTTCTGTCTTTTTCCCCCAAAACAAAGGTAATTTCTGTCTTTTTTGCCCAAAAATAAGGAAATTTTCTGACTTATTACCCTGAAGTAAGTGAAATTTATGCAATTTTGCCCCAAAATAAGGGGAATTTCTGCTTTTTGTCTCTAATTAAGTGGAATTTATGTATTTTTCCCCAAAACAAAGGGAATTTCTGTCTTTTTTGCGCAAAATAAGGAAAATTTCTGACTTATTACCATGAAATAAGGGAAATTTCTGGAATTTTGCCCCAAATAAAGGAAATTTCTGCCTTTTTGCCCGAAAATAAGAGGAATGCATAACTATTTGCCATAAAAAAGGAAAATTTCTTCATTTTTGCTCCAAAATAAAGAGAATTTTTGCTTTTATGCCTCTAAATATGTGGAATTTCTGTCTTTGTCCCCCCAAAAAAAGGGAATTTCTGTATTTTTGCCCCAAAATAAGGAAAATTTCTGACTTATTACCCTGAAATAAGTGAAATTTCTGCAATTTTTCTCCAAAATAAGGGAAATTTCTCCCTTTTTGCCCCCAAATAACGGGAATTTCAGCCTTTTTACCTCAAAATAAGGGGAATTTCTGCATTTTTGCCCCAAAATATGGGAAATTTCTGCCTTTTTGCCCAAAATAAAAAAATTTTCTGCAATTTTGTACCAAAATAAAAGAAATTTTTGCCTTTTTGCCCCAGAAGAAGAAAATTTCTGCTTTTATTCCCTTAAATAAGTGAAATTTCTGCAATTTTGCCCCAAAATAAGTGAAATTTCTGCAATTTTGCCCCAAAATAAGGGAAATTTCTGGAATTTTGCCTTAAAATAAGTGGAATTTCTGAGTTTTGCCCCAAAATAAGAAGAATTTCTGTCTTTATGCCATAAAATATAGGGAATTTCTGCCTTTTTGCCCCACAATTAGAGGAATTTCTGCAATTTTGCTCCAAAATACGAGAAATTTCTGGTATTTGCCCGAAAATAAGAAGAATGTATACCTTTTTGCCATAAAAAAGGGAAATTTCTTCATTTTTGCTCCAAAATAAGGGGAATTTCTGCTTTTTTGCCTCTAAATAAGTGGAATTTCTGTCTTTTTCCCCCAAAACAAAGGGAATTTCTGTCTTTTTTGCCCCAAAATAAAAAAAATTTCTGACTTATTACCCTGACATAAGTGAAATTTCTCCAATTTTGCCCCAAAATAAGTGAAATTTCTGCAATTTTGCCCCAAAATAAGGAAAATTTCTGCCTTTTTTCCCTGAAATATGTGAAATTTCTGCAATTTTGCCCCAAAATAAAGGAAATGTCTGCCTTTTTGCCCCCAAATAAGGGGAATTTTAGCCTTTTTACCTCAAAATAAGGGGAATTTCTGCATTTTTGCCCTAAAATATGGGAAATTTCTGCCTTTTTGCCCCAAAATAAGAAAAATTTCTGAAATTTTTTACCAAAATATAAGAAATTTCTGCCATTTTGCTTCCAAATAAAAAAATTTCTACTTTTTTTTCTGAAAAAAGTGAAATTTCTGAAATTTTGCCCCAAAATAAGTGAAATTTCTACAATTTTGCCCCCAAAATAAGTTAAATTTCTGGAATTTTGCCACAAAATAAGTGGAATTTCTGAGTTTTGCCCGAAAACAATGAAGGATTTCTGTCTTTTTGCACTAACATATAGGGAATTTCTGCATTTTTGCCTCACAATTAGGGGAATTTTGGCAATTTTGCTCTAAAATACGGGGAATTTCTGACTTTTTTGTCCGAAAATAATAATAATGCATGCCTTTTTGCCATAAAAAAGAGAATTTTCTTCATTTTTGTCTAAAATGAGGGGAATTTTTGCTTTTATGCCTCTAAATAAGTGGAATTTATGTCTTTTTCCACCAAAACAAAGGGACTTTCTGTCTTTTTTGCCCCAAAATAAGGAAAATTTCTGACTTATTACCCTGAAATAAGTGAAATTTCTGAAATTTTGCCCCAAAATAAAAGAAATTTCTGTTTTTTAACCTTAAATAAGGGGAATTTCAGCATTTTACCTCAAAATAAGGGGAATTTCTGCATTTTTTCTCCAAAATATGGGAAATTTTTGCCTTTTTGCCAAAATAAGAAAAAATTTCTGCAATTTTGTACCAAAATATGGGAAATTTCTGCCTTTTTGCCCCAAAATAAGGAAAATTTCTGCCTTTTTTCTCTGAAATAAGTGAAATTTCTCCAATTTTGTCCCAAAATAAGTGCAATTTCTGCAATTTTGCCCCAAAATAAGGGAAATTTCTGGAATTTTGCCCCAAAATATGTGGAATTTCTGAGTTTTGCCCCAAAATAAGCAGAATTTCTGTCTTTTTGCCCCAACATATAGGGAATTTCAGCCTTTTTGCCCCACAATTAGGTTAATTTCTGCAATTTTGTTCCAAAATACAGAGAATTTCTGCCTTTTTACCCGAAAATAAGAAGAATGCATACCTTTTTGCCATAAAAAAGGGAAATTTCTGTAATTTTGCTCCAAAATAAGGGGAATTTCTGCTTTTTGCCTCTAAATATGTGGAGTTTCTCTCTTTTCCCACCAAAACAAAGAAAATTTCTATCTTTTTTGCAACAAAATAAAGAAATTTTCTTACTTATTACTCTGAAATAAGTGAAATTTCTGCAATTTTGCCCCAAAATAAGGGAAATTTCTGCCCTTTTGCCCCCAAATAAGAGGAATTTCACCCTTTTACCTCAAAATAAGGAGAATTTCTGCATTTTTGCAACAAAATATTAGGAATTTCTGCCTTTTTGCCCCAAAATAAGGAAAATTTCTGCCTTTTTTTCCCTGAAATAAGTGAAATTTCTGCAATTTTGCCCCAAAATAAGGGACATCTCTGGAATTTTGCCCCAAAATAAGTGGAATTTCTGAGTTTTGCCCAAAAATAAGGAGAATTTCTGTCTTTTTGCCCTAACATATAGGGAATTTCTGCCTTTTTGCCCCACAATTAGGGGAATTTCTAGAATTTTGCTCCAAAATACGGGGAATTTCTGCTTTTTAGCCCGAAAATAAGGGGAATGTATACCTTTTGCCACAAAAAAGAGAAATCTTCATTTTTGCTTCAAAATAAGGGGAATTTCTGCTTTTTTGCCTCTAAATAACTGAAATTTCTGTCTTTTCCCCCCAAAACAAAGGGAATTTCTGTATTTTTTGCCCCAAGATGAGGAAAATTTCTGACTTATCACCCTGAAATAAGTGAAATTGCTGTATTTTGCCTCAAAAAAGAAAAATTTCTCTCTCTCTGCCCCCAAATAATGGGAATTTCATCCTTTTTACGTCAAAATAAGGGAAATTTCTGCATTTTTGCCCCAAAATATGGGAACTTTCTGCGTTTTTGCCCCAAAATAAGAAAAATTTCTTCAATTTTGTACCAAAATAAAAGAAATTTCTACCTTTTTGCCCCAAAATAAAAAAAATTCTGCTTTTTTTCTGAAATAAGTGAAATTTCTGCAATTTTGCCCAAAATAAGTGAAATTTCTGCAATTTTGCCCCAAAATAAGGGAAATTTCTGGAATTTTGCCTCAAAATAAGTGGTATTTCTGAGTTTTGCCACAAAATAAGGAGAATTTCTGTCCTTTTGCCCCAACATATAGGGAATTTCTGCCTTTTTGACCCACAATTAGGGGAATTTCTGCAATTTTGCTCCAAAATACGGAGAATTTCTGCCTTTTTGTCCGAAAATAAGAAGAATGCATACCTTTTTGCCATAAAAAAGGGAAATTTTTTCATTTTTGCTCCAAAATAAGGGGAATTTCTGCATTTGCCTCTAAATAAGTGGAATTTCTGTCTTTTTCCCCCAAAACAAAGGGAATTTCTGTCTTTTTTGCCCCAAAATAAGGAAAATTTCTGACTTATTACCATGAAATAAGTGAAATTTTTGCAATTTTGCCCCAAAATAAAGGAAATTTCTGCCTTTTTGCCCCCAAATAAGGGGAATTTCAGCCTTTTTACCTCAAAATAAGGGGAATTTCTGCTTTTTTGCCTCTAAATAAGTGGAATTTCTGTCTTTTTTCTCTAAAACAAAAGGAATTTCTGTGTTTTTGCCCCAAAATAAGGAAAATTTCTGACTTTTTTTTCTTAAATAAGTGAAATTTCTGCTTTTTTGCCCCCAAATAAGGGAATTTCAGATTTTTACCCCAAATAAGCGGAATTTCTGCATTTTTGCCCCAAAATATGGGAAATTTCTGCCTTTTTGCCCCAAAATAAGAAAAATTTCTGCAATTTTGTAACAAAATAAAAGAAATTTCTGCCTTTTTGCCCCAAAATAAGAAAATTTATACTTTTTTTTCTGAAATAACTGAAATTTCTGCAATTTTGCCGCAAAATAAATGAAATTTCTGAGTTTTGCCCCAAAATAAGGAGAATTTCTGTCTTTTTGCCCCAACATATAAGGAATTTCTGCCTTTTTGCCCCACAATTAGAGGAATTTCTGCAATTTTGCTCCAAAATACGGGGAATTTCTGCCTTTTTGTCTGAAAATAAGAAGAATGCATACCTTTTTGCCATAAAAAGGGAAATTTTTTCATTTTTGCTCCAAAATAAGAAGAATTTCTGCTTTTTTCCTCTAAATAATTCGAATTTCTGTTTTTTCCTCCAAAACAAATAGAATTTCTGTCTTTTTTGCCCCAAAATAAAGAAAATTTCTGATTTATTACCCTGAAATAAGTGAAATTTCTGCAATTTTGCCTCTAAATAAGAGAAATTTCTGCCTTTTTGCACCCAAATAAGGGGAATTTCAGCCTTTTTACCTCAAAATAAGGGGAATTTCTGCATTTTTGCTTCAAAATATGGGAAATTTCTGCCTTTTGCCCCAAAATAAAAAAATTTCTGTTTTTTTTCCCTGAAATAAGTGAAATTTCTGAAATTTTGCCCCAAAATAAGTGAAATTTCTGCAATTTGGCCCCAAAATATAGGAAAATTCTGGAATTTTGCCCCAAAATAAGTGGAATTTCTCAGTTTTGCCCCAAAATAAGAAGAATGTCTGTCGTTTTGCCCCAACATATAGGGAATTTCTGCCTTTTTGCCCCACAATTAGGGGAATTTCTGCAATGTTGCTCAAAATACAGGGAATTTCTGCCTTTTTGCCTGAAAATAAAAAGAATGCATACCTTTTTGCCATAAAAAAAAATTTCTTCATTTTTGCTTCAAAATAAGAGTAATTTCTGCATTTTTGACTCTAAATAAGTGGAAGTTCTGTCTTTTTCCCCCAAAACAAAGGGAATTTCTGTCTTTTTTCTTCCAAAATAAAAAAAAATTTCTTACTTATTACCCTGAAATAACTGAAATTTCTTCAATTTTGCCCCAAAATAAGGGAAATTACTGCCTTTTTGCCCCCAAATAAGGGTAATTTCAGCCTTTTTACCTCAAAATAAGGGGAATTTCTGCATTTTTGCCACAAAATATTAGGAATTTCTGATTTTTGCCCCGAATAAGGAAAATTTCTGCCTTTTTTCTCTGAAATAAGTGAAATTTCTGCAATTTTGCCCCAAAATAAGTGAAATTTCTGCAATTTTGTTCTAAAATAAGGTAAATTTCTGGAATTTTGCCCCAAATAAGTGGAATTTCTGAGTTTCGCCCCAAAATAAGGAGAATTTCTGTCTTTTTGCTCCAACATATAGGGAATTTCTACTTTTTTGCCCGACAATTAGGGGAATTTCTGCAATTTTGCTTTAAAATACGGGGAATTTCTGCCTTTTTGCCCGAAAATAAGAAGAATGCATAACTTTTTGCCATATAAAAAAGAAATTTCTTCATTTTTGCTCCAAAATAAGGAAAATTTCTGCTTTTTTGCCTCTAAATAAGTGTAATTTCTGTTTTTTCCCCCAAAACAGAGGGAATTTCTGTATATTTTGCCCCAAAATAAGGAAAATTTCTGACTTATTACCCTGAAATAATTGAAATTTCTGCAATTTTGCCCCAAAATAAGGAAAATTTCGGCCTTTTTACCCCCAAATAAGGGGAATTTCACCGATTCTACCTCAAAATAAAGGGAATTTCTGCATTTTTGCCACAAAATATTAGGAATTTCTGAATTTTTGCCCCAAAATAAGGAAAATTTCTGCCTTTTTTCCCTGAAATAAGTGAAATTTCTGCAATTTTGGCCCAAAATAAGTGAAATTTCTGCCTTTTTGCCCCCAAATAAGGGGAAATTTAGCCTTTTTACCTCAAAATAAGGGGAATTTCTGCATTTTTGCCCCAAAATATTGGAAATTTCTGCCTTTTTGCCCCAAACTAAGAAAAATTTCTGCAATTTTGTACCAAAATAAAAGAAATTTCTGCCCTTTTGCTTCCAAATAAAAAAATTTCTACTTTTTTTCTGAAAAAAGTGAAATTTCTGAAATTTTGCCCCAAAATAAGTGAAATTTCTACAATTTTGCCCCAAAATAAGTGAAATTTCTGGAATTTTGCCCCAAAATAAGTGGAATTTCTGAGTTTTGCACAAAAATAAGGAGAAATTCTGTATTTTTGCCTCAACATATTGAGAATTTCTGCATTTTTGCCCCACAATTTGGGAAATTTCTGCAATTTTGCTCTAAAATAAGGGGAATTTCTGCCTTTTTGCCCAAAAATAAGAAGAATGCATACCTTTATGCCCTTAAAAAGTGAAATTTCTTAATTTTTGCTCCAAAATAAGGGGAATTTCTGCTTTTTTGCCTCTAAAAAAGTGGAATTTCTGTCTTTTTCCCCCCAAAACAAAGGTTATTTCTGTTTTCTGGCTCCAAAATAAGTTAAATTTCTGACTTATTACCCTGAAATAAGTGAAATTTCTGCAATTTTGCCCCAAAATAAGAGAAATTTCTGCCTTTTTGCCCCCAAATAAAGGGAATTTCAGCCTTTTACCTCAAAATAAGAGAAATTTCTGCATTTTTACCCCAAAATATGGGAAATTTCTGCCTTTTTGCCCCAAAATAAAAAAAAATTCTGCATTTTGTAACAAAATGAAAGAAATTTCTGCCTTTTGGCCCCAAAATAAGAAAATTTCTGCTTTTTTTTCTGAAATAAGTGAAATTTCTGCAATTTTGCCCCAAAATAATTTAAATTTCTGAGTTTTGCCCTAAAATAAGGAGAATTTCTGTCTTTTTGCCCCAACATATAGGGAATTACTGCATTTTTGCGCCACAATTAGGGGAATTTTCGCAATTTTGCTCTAAAATACGGGGAATTTCTGCCTTTTTTGTCCGAAAATAATAATAATGCATACCTTTTTGCCATAAAAAAGGGAATTTTCTTCATTTTTCTCCAAAATGTGGGGAATTTTTGCTTTTATGCCTCTAAATAAGTGGAATTTCTGTCTTTTTCCCCCAAAACAAAGGGAATTTCTGTCTTTTTTGCCCCAAAATAAAGAAAATTTCTGACTTATTACTCTGAAATAAGTGAAATTTCTGCAATTTTGCCCCAAAATAAGAGAAATTTCTGTTTTTTAACCCCAAATAAGGGGAATTTCAGCATTTTACCTCAAAATAAGGGGAATTTCTGCATTTTTTCCCCAAAATATGGGAAATTTTTGCCTTTTTGCCAAAAATAAGAAAAAATTTCTGCAATTTTGTACCAAAATATAGGAAATTTCTGACTTTTTGCCCCAAAATAAGGAAAATTTCTGCCTTTTTTCTCTGAAAAAAGTGAAATTTCTCCAATTTTGTCCCAAAATAAGTGCAATTTCAGCAATTTTGTCCCAAAATAAGGGAAATTTCTGGAATTTTGACCCAAAATATGTGGAATTTCTGAGTTTTGCCCCAAAATAAGCAGAATTTCTGTCTTTTTGCCCCAACATATAGAGAATTTCTGCCTTTTTGCCCCACAATTAGGTTAATTTCTGCAATTTTGTTCCAAAATACAAAGAATTTCTGCCTTTTTGCCCGAAAATAAGAAGAATGCATACCTTTTTGCCATAAAAAAGGGAAATTTCTGTAATTTTGCTCCAAAATAAGGGGAATTTCTGCTTTTTGCCTCTAAATATGTGGAGTTTCTCTCTTTTTCCCCCAAAACAAAGAAAATTTCTGTCTTTTTTGCAACAAAATAAAGAAATTTTCTGACTTATTACCCTGAAATAAGTGAAATTTCTGCAATTTTGCCCCAAAATAAGGGAAATTTCTGCCCTTTTGCCCCCAAATAAGAGGAATTTCACCCTTTTACATCAAAATAAGGAGAATTTCTGCATTTTTGCAACAAAATATTAGGAATTTCTGCCTTTTTGCCCCAAAATAAGGAAATTTTCTGCCTTTTTTCCCTGAAATAAGTGAAATTTCTGCAATTTTGCCCCAAAATAAGGGACATCTCTGGAATTTTGCCCCAAAATAAGTGGAATTTCTGAGTTTTGCCCAAAAATAAGGAGAATTTATGTCTTTTTGCCCTAACATATAGGGAATTTCTGCCTTTTTGCCCCACAATTAGGGGAATTTCTAGAATTTTGCTCCAAAATACGGGGAATTTTTGCTTTTTAGGCCGAAAATAAAGGGAATGTTTACCTTTTGCCACAAAAAAGGGAAATCTTCATTTTTGCTTCAAAATAAGGGGAATTTCTGCTTTTTTGCCTCTAAATAAGTGGAATTTCTGTCTTTTTCCCCCAAAACAAAGGGAATTTCTATATTTTTTGCCCCAAGATAAGGAAAATTTCTGACTTATCACCCTGAAATAAGTGAAATTGCTGTATTTTGCCTCAAAATAAGAAAAATTTCTCTCTTTTTGCCCCCAAATAAGGGGAATTTCAGCCTTTTTACGTCAAAAAAAGGGAAATTTCTGCATTTTTGCCACAAAATATTGGAACTTTCTGCGTTTTTGTTCCAAAATAAGAAAAATTTCTTCAATTTTGTACCAAAATAAAAGAAATTTCTGCCTTTTTCCCCCAAAATAAAAAAAAATTCTGCTTTTTTTCTGAAATAATTGAAATTTCTGCAATTTTGCCCAAAATAAGTGAAATTTCTGCAATTTTGCCCCAAAATGAAGGAAATTTCTGGAATTTTGCCTCAAAATAAGTGGTATTTCTGAGTTTTGCCACAAAATAAAGAGAATTTCTGTTCTTTTGCCCCAACATATAGGGAATTTCTGCCTTTTTGCCCCACAGTTAGGGGAATTTCTGCAATTTTGCTCCAAAATACGGGGAATTTCTGCCTTTTTGTCCGAAAATAAGAAGAATGCATACCTTTTTGCCATAAAAAAGGGAAATTTCTTCATTTTTGCTCCAAAATAAGGGGAATTTCTGCATTTGCCTCTAAATAAGTGGAATTTCTGTCTTTTTCCCCCAAAACAAAGGGAATTTCTGTCTTTTTTGCCCCAAAATAAGGAAAATTTCTGACTTATTACCCTGAAATAAGTGAAATTTCTGCAATTTTGCCCCAAAATAAAGGAAATTTCTGCCTTTTTGCCCCCAAATAAGGGGAATTTCAGCCTTTTTACCTCAAAATAAGGGGAATTTCTGCTTTTTTCCCTCTAAATAAGTGGAATTTCTGTCTTTTTTCTCTAAAACAAAAAGAATTTCTGTCTTTTTGCCCCAAAATAAGGAAAATTTCTGACTTTTTTTCCTTAAATAAGTGAAATTTCTGCTTTTTTGCCCCCAAATAAGGGAATTTCAGACTTTTTATCCCAAAATAAGGGGAATTTCTGCATTTTTGCCACAAAATATGGGAAATTTCTGCCTTTTTGCCCCAATGTAAGAAAAATTTTTGCAATTTTGTACCAAAATAAAAGAAATTTCTGCCTTTTTGCCCCAAAATAAGAAAATTTATGCTTTTTTTCTGAAATAACGGAAATTTCTGCAATTTTGCCCCAAAATAAGTGAAATTTCTGAGTTTTGCCACAAAATAAGGAGAATTTCTGTCTTTTTGCCCCAACATATAAGGAATTTCTGCCTTTTTGCCCCACAATTAGAGGAATTTCTGCAATTTTGCTCCAAAATACGGGGAATTTCTGCCTTTTTGTCTGAAAATAAAAAGAATGCATACCTTTTTGCTATAAAAAAGGGAAATTTTTTCATTTTTGCTCCAAAATAAGAAGAATTTCTGCTTTTTTCCTCTAAATAATTCGAATTTCTTTTTTTTCCCCCAAAACAAATAGAATTTCTGTCTTTTTTCCCCAAAATAAAGAAAATTTCTGATTTATTACCCTGAAATAAGTGAAATTTCTGCAATTTTGCCTCTAAATAAGAAAAATTTCTGCCTTTTTGCACCCAAATAAGGGGAATTTCAGCCTTTTTACCTCAAAATAAGGGGAATTTCTGCATTTTTGCTTCAAAATATGGGAAATTTCTGCCTTTTTGCCCCAAAATAAAAAAATTTCTGCTTTTTTCCCCTGAAATAAGTGAAATTTCTGAAATTTTGCCCCAAAATAAGTGAAATTTCTGCAATTTGGCCCCAAAATATGGGAAATTTCTGGAATTTTGCCCCAAAATAAGTGGAATTTCTCAGTTTTGCCCCAAAATAAGAAGAATGTCTGTCTTTTTGCCCCAACATATAGGGAATTTCTGCCTTTTTGCCCCACAATTAGGGGAATTTCTGCAATGTTGCTCAAAATACAGGGAATTTCTGCCTTTTTGCCTGAAAATAAGAAGAATGCATACCTTTTTGCCATAAAAAAGGGAAATTTCTTCATTTTTGCTTCAAAATAAGGGGAATTTCTGCCTTTTTGACTCTAAATAAGTGGAATTTCTGTCTTTTTCCCCCAAAACAAAGGGAATTTCTGTCTTTTTTCTTCCAAAATAAAAAAAATTTCTTACTTATTACCCTGAAATAACTGAAATTTCTTCAATTTTGCCCCAAAATAAGGGAAATTACTGACTTTTTGCCCCCAAATAAGGGGAATTTCAGCCTTTTTACCTCAAAATAAGGGGAATTTCTGCATTTTTGCCACAAAATATTATAAATTTCTGCTTTTTGCCCCAAAATAAGGAAAATTTCTGCCTTTTTTCCCTGAAATAAGTGAAATTTCTGCAATTTTGCCCAAAAATAAGTGAAATTTCTGCAATTTTGTTCTAAAATAAGGTAAATTTCTGGAATTTTGCCCCAAATAAGTGGAATTTCTGAGTTTCGCCCCAAAATAAGGAGAATTTCTGTCTTTTTGCCCCAACATATAGGGAATTTCTACCTTTTTGCCCAACAATTAGGGGAATTTCTGCAATTTGCTCCAAAATACGGGGAATTTCTGCCTTTTTGCCCGAAAATGAGAAGAATGCATACCTTTTTGCCATAAAAAAGGGAAATTTCTTCATTTTTGCTCCAAAATAAGGAAAATTTCTGCTTTTTTGCCTCTAAATAAGTGGTATTTCTGTCTTTTTCCCCCAAAACAAAGGGAATTTCTGTCTTTTTTGCCCCAAAATATGGAAAATTTCTTAATTATTACCCTGAAATAAGTGAAATTTCTGCAATTTTGCCCCAAAATAAGTGAAATTTCGGCATTTTTACCCCCAAATAAGGGGAATTTCACCCTTTTTACCTAAAAATAAAGGGAATTTCTGCATTTTTGCCACAAAATATTAGGAATTTCTGCCTTTTTGCCCCAAAATAAGGAAAATTTCTGCCTTTTTTCCCTGAAATAAGTGAAATTTCCGAAAGTTTGGCCCAAAATAAGTGAAATTTCTGCCTTTTTGCCCCCAAATTAGGGGAATTTTAGCCTTTTTACCTCAAAATAAGGAGAATTTCTGCATTTTTGCCCTAAAATATGGGAAATTTCTGCCTTTTTGCCCCAAAATTAGAAAAATTTCTGCAATTTTGTACCAAAATAAAAGAAATTTCTGCCTTTTTGCTTCCAAATAGAAAAATTTCTACTTTTTTTTCTGAAAAAAGTGAAATTTCTGAAATTTTGCCCCAAAATAAGTGAAATTTCTACAATTTTGCTCCAAAATAAGTGAAATTTCTGGAATTTTGCCCCAAAATAAGTGGAATTTCTGTCTTTTTCCCCCAAAACTAAGGGAATTTCTGTATTTTTTGCCCCAAGATAAGGAAAATTTCTGACTTATTACCCTGAAATAAGTGAAATTGCTGCAATTTTGCCTCAAAATAAGAAAAATTTCTCTCTTTTTGCCCCCAAATAAGGGGAATTTCAGCCTTTTTACGTCAAAAAAAGGGAAATTTCTGCAGTTTTGCCCCAAAATATGGGAAATTTCTGCGTTTTTGCCCCAAAATAGGAAAAATTTCTTCAATTTTGTACCAAAATAAAAGAAATTTCTGCCTTTTTGCCCCAAAATAAAAAAAATTCTGCTTTTTTTCTGAAATAAGTGAAATTTCTGCAATTTTGCCCAAAATAAGTGAAATTTCTGCAATTTTTCCACAAAATAAGGGAAATTTCTGGAATTTTGCCTCAAAATAAGTGGAATTTCTGAGTTTTGCCACAAAATAAGGAGAATTACTGTCCTTTTGCCCCAACATATAGAGAATTTCTGCCTTTTTGCCCCACAATTAGCGGAATTTCTGCAATTTTGCTCCAAAATACAGGGAATTTCTGCCTTTTTATCCGAAAATAAGAAGAATGCATACCTTTTTGCCATAAAAAAGGGAAATTTCTTCATTTTTGCTGCAAAATAAGGGGAATTTCTGCATTTGCCTCTAAATAAGTGGAATTTCTGTCTTTTTCCCCCAAAACAAAGGGAATTTCTGTCTTTTTTGCCTCAAAATAAGGAAAATTTCTGACTTATTACCCTGAAATAAGTGAAATTTCTGCAATTTTGCCTCAAAATAAAGGAAATTTCTGCCTTTTTGCCCCCAAATAAGGGGAATTTCAGCCTTTTTTACCTCAAAATAAGGGGAATTTCTGCATTTTTGCTTCAAAATATGGGAAATTTCTGCCTTTTTGCCCCAAAATAAAAAATTTCTGCTTTTTTCCCTGAAATAAGTGAAATTTCTGAAATTTTGCCCCAAAATAAGTGAAATTTCTGCAATTTGGCCCCAAAATATGGGAAATTTCTGGAATTTTGCCCCAAAATAAGTGGAATTTCTCAGTTTTGCCCCAAAATAAGAAGAATGTCTGTCTTTTTGCCCCAACATATAGGGAATTTCTGCCTTTTTGCCCCAAAATTAGGGGAATTTCTGCAATGTTGCTCAAATTACAGGGAATTTCTGCCTTTTTGCCTGAAAATAAGAAGAATGCATACCTTTTTGCCATAAAAAAGGGAAATTTCTTCATTTTTGCTTCAAAATAAGGGGAATTTCTGCCTTTTTGACTCTAAATAAGTGGAATTTCTGTCTTTTTCCCCCAAAACAAAGGGAATTACTGTCTTTTTTCTTCCAAAATAAAAAAAATTTCTTACTTATTACCCTGAAATAACTGAAATTTCTTCAATTTTGCCCCAAAATAAAGGAAATTTTTGCCTTTTTGCCCCCAAATAAGGGTAATTTCAGCCTTTTTACCTCAAAATAAGGGGAATTTCTGCATTTTTGCCACAAAATATTAGGAATTTCTGCTTTTTGCCCTAAAATAAGGAAAATTTCTGCCTTTCTTTTCTGAAATAAGTGAAATTTCTGCAATTTTGCCCCAAAATAAGTGAAATTTCTGCAATTTTGTTCTAAAATAAGGTAAATTTCTGGAATTTTGCCCCAAATAAGTGGAATTTCTGAGTTTCGCCCCAAAATAAGGAGAATTTCTGTCTTTTTGCCCCAACATATAGGGAATTTCTACCTTTTTGCCCGACAATTAGGGGAATTTCTGCAATTTTGCTCCAAAATACGGGGAATTTCTGCCTTTTTGCCCGAAAATAAGAAGAATGCATAACTTTTTGCCATAAAAAAGGGAAATTTCTTCATTTTTGCTCCAAAATAAGGAAAATTTCTGCTTTTTTGCCTCTAAATAAGTGGTATTTCTGTGTTTTTCCCCCAAAACAAAGGGAATTTCTGTCTTTTTTGCCCCAAAATATGGAAAATTTCTTACTTATTACCCTGAAATAAGTGAAATTTCTGCAATTTTGCCCCAAAATAAGCGAAATTTCGGCATTTTTACCCCCAAATAAGGGGAATTTCACCCTTTTTACCTCAAAATAAAGGGAATTTCTGCATTTTTGCCACAATATATTAGGAATTTCTGCCTTTTTGCCCCAAAATAAGGAAAATTTCTGCCTTTTTTTCCCTGAAATAAGTAAAATTTCCGCAAGTTTGGCCCAAAATAAGTGAAATTTCTGCCTTTTTGCCCCCAAATAAGGGGAATTTTAGCCTTTTTACCTCAAAGAAGGGGAATTTCTGCATTTTTGCCCTAAAATATGGGAAATTTCTGCCTTTTTGCCCCAAAATAAGAAAAATTTCTGCAATTTTGTAACAAAATAAAAGAAATTTCTGCCTTTTTGCTTCCAAATAGAAAAATTTCTACTTTTTTTTCTGAAAAAAGTGAAATTTCTGAAATTTTGCCCCAAAATAAGTGAAATTTCTACAATTTTGCCCCAAAATAAGTGAAATTTCTGGAATTTTGCCCCAAAATAAGTGGAATTTCTGTCTTTTTCCCCCAAAACAAAGGGAATTTCTGTATTTTTTGCCCCAAGATAAGGAAAATTTCTGACTTATTACCCTGAAATGAGTGAAATTGCTGCAATTTTGCCTCAAAATAAGAAAAATTTCTCCCTTTTTGCCCCCAAATAAGGGGAATTTCAGCCTTTTTACGTCAAAAAAAGGGAAATTTCTGCAGTTTTGCCCCAAAATATGGGAAATTTCTGCGTTTTTGCCCCAAAATAAGAAAAATTTCTTCAATTTTGTACCAAAATAAAAGAAATTTCTGCCTTTTTGCCCAAAAATAAAAAAAATTCTGCTTTTTTTCTGAAATAAGTGAAATTTCTGCAATTTTGCCCAAAATAAGTGAAATTTCTGCAATTTTTCAACAAAATAAGGGAAATTTCTGGAATTTTGCCTCAAAATAAGTGGTATTTCTGAGTTTCGCCACAAAATAAGGAGAATTTCTGTCTTTTTGCCCCAACATATAGGGAATTTCTGCCTTTTTGCCCCACAATTAGAGGAATTTCTGCAATTTTGCTCCAAAATACGGGGAATTTCTGCCTTTTTGTCCGAAAATAAGAAGAATGCATACCTTTTTGCCATAAAAAAGGAAAATTTCTTCATTTTTGCTCCAAAATAAGGGGAATTTCTGCATTTGCCTCTAAATAAGTGGAATTTCTGTCTTTTTCCCCCAAAACAAAGGGAATTTCTGTCTTTTTTGCCCCAAAATAAGGAAAATTTCTGACTTATTATCCTGAAATAAGTGAAATTTCTGCAATTTTGCCTCAAAATAAAGGAAATTTCTGCCTTTTTGCCCCCAAATAAGGGGAATTTCAGCCTTTTTACCTCAAAATAAGGGGAATTTCTGCTTTTTTGCCTCTAAATAAGTGGAATTTCTGTCTTTTTCCCCCAAAACAAAGGGAATTTCTGTATTTTTTGCCCAAAGATAAGGAAAATTTCTGACTTATCACCCTGACATAAGTGAAATTGCTGTATTTTGCCTCAAAATAAGAAAAATTTCTCCCTTTTCGCCCACAAATAAGGGGAATTTCAGCCTTTTTACGTCAAAAAAAGGGAAATTTCTGCATTTTTGCCCCAAAATATGGGAACTTTCTGCGTTTTTGCCCCAAAATAAGAACATTTTCTTCAATTTTGTACCAAAATAAAAGAAATTTTTGCCTTTTTCCCCCAAAATAAAAAAAATTCTGCTTTTTTCTGAAATAAGTGAAATTTCTGCAATTTTGCCCAAAATAAGTGAAATTTCTGCAATTTTGCCCCAAAATGAAGGAAATTTCTGGAATTTTGCCTCAAAATAAGTGGTATTTCTGAGTTTTGCCACAAAATAAGGAGAATTTCTGTCCTTTTGCCCCAACATATAGGGAATTTCTGCCTTTTTGCCCCACAATTAGGGGAATTTCTGCAATTTTGCTCCAAAATACGGGGATTTTCTGCCTTTTTGTCCGAAAATAAGAAGAATGCATACCTTTTTGCCATAAAAAAGGGAAATTTCTTCATTTTTGCTCCAAAATAAGGGGAATTTCTGCATTTGCCTCTAAATAAGTGGAATTTCTGTCTTTTTACCCCAAAACAAAGGGAATTTCTGTCTTTTTTGCCCCAAAATAAGGAAAATTTCTGACTTATTACCCTGGAATAAGTGAAATTTCTGCAATTTTGCCCCAAAATAAAGGAAATTTCTGCCTTTTTGCCCCCAAATAAGGGGAATTTCAGCCTTTTTACCTCAAAATAAGGGGAATTTCTGCTTTTTTCCCTCTAAATAAGTGGAATTTCTGTCTTTTTTTCTCTAAAACAAAAGGAATTTCTGTCTTTTTGCCCCAAAATAAGGAAAATTTCTGAATTTTTTTCTTTAAATAAGTGAAATTTCTGCTTTTTTGCCCCCAAATAAGGGAATTTCAGACTTTATACCCCAAAATAAGGGGAATTTCTGCATTTTTGCCCCAAAATATGGGAAATTTCTGCTCTTTTGCCCCAACATAAGAAAAATTTTTGCAATTTTGTACCAAAATAAAAGAAATTTCTGCCTTTTTGCCCCAAAATAAGAAAATTTATGCTTTTTTTTCTGAAATAACTGAAATTTCTGCAATTATGCCCCAAAATAAGTGAAATTTCTGAGTTTTGCCACAAAATAAGGAGAATTTCTGTCTTTTTGCCCCAACATATAAGGAATTTCTGCCTTTTTGCCCCACAATTAGAGGAATTTCTACAATTTTGCTCCAAAATACGGGGAATTTCTGCCTTTTTGTCTGAAAATAAGAAGAATGCATAACTTTTTGCCATAAAAAAAGGAAATTTTTTCATTTTTGCTCTAAAATAAGAAGAATTTCTGCTTTTTTCCTCTAAATAATTCGAATTTCTGTTTTTTCCCCCAAAACAAATAGAATTTCTGTCTTTTTTGCCCCAAAATAAAGAAAATTTCTGATTTATTACCCTGAAATAAGTGAAATTTCTTCAATTTTGCCTCTAAATAAGAGAAATTTCTGCCTTTTTGCACCCAAAGAAGGGGAATTTCAGCCTTTTTACCTCAAAATAAGGGGAATTTCTGCATTTTTACTACAAAATATGGGAAATTTCTGCCATTTTGCCCCAAAATAAAAAAATTTCTGCTTTTTTCCCCTGAAATAAGTGAAATTTCTGAAATTTTGCCCCAAAATAAGTGAAATTTCTGCAATTTGGCCCCAAAATATGGGAAATTTCTGGAATTTTGCCCCAAAATAAGTGGAATTTCTCAGTTTTGCCCCAAAATAAGAAGAATGTCTGTCTTTTTGCCCCAACATATAGGGAATTTCTGCCTTTTTGCCCCACAATTAGGGGAATTTCTGCAATGTTGCTCAAATTACAGGGAATTTCTGCCTTTTTGCCTGAAAATAAGAAGAATGCATACCTTTTTGCCATAAAAAAGGGAAATTTCTTCATTTTTGCTTCAAAATAAGGGGAATTTCTGCCTTTTTGACTCTAAATAAGTGGAATTTCTGTCTTTTTCCCCCAAAACAAAGGGAATTTCTGTCTTTTTTCTTCCAAAATAAAAAAAATTTCTTACTTATTACCCTGAAATAACTGAAATTTCTTCAATTTTGCCCCAAAATAAGGGAAATTACTGCCTTTTTGCCCCCAAATAAGGGTAATTTCAGCCTTTTTACCTCAAAATAAGGGGAATTTCTGCATTTTTGCCACAAAATATTAGGAATTTCTGCTTTTTGCCCCAAAATAAGGAAAATTTCTGCCTTTTTTCCCTGAAATAAGTGAAATTTCTGCAATTTTGCCCCAAAATAAGTGAAATTTCTGCAATTTTGTTCTAAAATAAGGTAAATTTCTGGAATTTTGCCCCAAATAAGTGGAATTTCAGCCTTTTTACCTCAAAATAAGGGGAATTTCTGCTTTTTTGCCTCTAAATAAGTGGAATTTCTGTCTTTTTTCTCTAAAACAAAAGGAATTTCTGTCTTTTTGCCCCAAAATAAGGAAAATTTCTGACTTTTTTTCCTTAAATAAGTGAAATTTCTGCTTTTTTGCCCCCATATAAGGGAATTTCAGATTTTTACCCCAAAATAAGGGGAATTTCTGCATTTTTGCCCCAAAATATGGGAATTTTCTGCCTTTTTGCCCCAAAATAAGAAAATTTCTGCTTTTTTTTTCTGAAATAACTGAAATTTCTGCAATTTTGTCCCAAAATAAGTGAAATTTCTGAGTTTTGCCACAAAATAAGGAGAATTTCTGTCTTTTTGCCCCAACATATAAGGAATTTCTGCCTATTTTGCCCCACAATTAGAGTAATTTCTGCAATTTTGCTCCAAAATACGGGGAATTTCTGCCTTTTTGTCTGAAAATAAGAAGAATGCATACCTTTTTGCCATAAAAAAGTAAAATTTTTTCATTTTTGCTCCAAAATAAGAATTTCTGCTTTTTTCCTCTAAATAATTCGAATTTCTGTTTTTTCCCCGAAAACAAATAGAATTTCTGTCTTTCTTGCCCCAAAATAAAGAAAATTTCTGATTTATTATCCTGAAATAAGTGAAATTTCTGCAATTTTGCCTCAAAATAAGAGAAATTTCTGCGTTTTTGCACCCAAATAAGGGGAATTTCAGCATTTTTTCCTCAAAATAAGGGGAATTTCTGCATTTTTCTTCGAAATATGGGAAATTTCTGCCTTTTTGCCCCAAAATAAAAAAATTTCTGCTTTTTTTCCCTGAAATAAGTGAAATTTCTGAAATTTTGCCCCAAAATAAGTGAAATTTCTGCAATTTGGCCCCCAAATATGGGAAATTTCTGGAATTTTGCCCCAAAATAAGTGGAATTTCTGAGTTTTGCCCCAAAATAAGAAGAATGTCTGTCTTTTTGCCCCAACATATAGGGAATTTCTGCCTTTTTGCCCCACAATTAGGGGAATTTCTGCAATGTTGCTCAAAATACAGGGAATTTCTGCCTTTTTGCCTGAAAATAAGAAGAATGCATACCTTTTTGCCATAAAAAAAGGGAAATATCTTCATTTTTGCTCCAAAATAAGGGGTATTTATGCCTTTTTGACTCTAAATAAGTGGAATATCTGTCTTTTTCCCCTAAAACAAAGGGAATTTCTGTCTTTTTTGTTCCAAAATAAGGAAAATTTCTTACTTATCACCCGGAAATAAGTGAAATTTCTGCAATTTTGCCCCAAAATAAGGGAAATTACTGCCTTTTTGCCCCCAAATAAGGGGAATTTCAGCCTTTTTACCTCAAAATAAGGGGAATTTCTGCATTTTTACTACAAAATATTAGGAATTTCTGTTTTTTGCCCCAAAATAAGGAAAATTTCTGCTTTTTTTCCCTGAAATAAGTGAAATTTCTGCAATTTTGCCCCAAAATAAGTGAAATTTCTGCAATTTTGCCCTAAAATATGTAAATTTCTGGAATTTTGCCCCAAATAAGTGGAATTTCTGAGTTTCGCCCCAAAATAAAGAGAATTTCTGTCTTTTTGCCCCAACATATATGGAATTTCTACCTTTTTGCCTGACAATTAGGGGAATTTCTGCAATTTTGCTCCAAAATACAAGGAATTTTTGCCTTTTTGCCATAAAAAAGGGAAATTTCTTAATTTTTGCTCCAAAATAAGGAAAATTTCTGCTTTTTTGCCTCTAAATAAGTGGTATTTTGGTCTTTTTCCTCCAAAACAAAGGGAATTTCTGTCTTTTTTGCCCCAAAATAAAAAAAATTTCTGACTCATTAACCTGAAATAAGTTAAATTTCTGCAATTTTGCCCCAAAATAATGGAAATTTCGGCCTTTTTACCCCCAAATAAGGGGAATTTCACCCTTTTTACCTCAAAATAAAGGGAATTTCTTTATTTTTGCCACAAAATATTAGGAATTTCTGCCTTTTTGCCCCAAAATAAGGAAAATTTCTGCCTTTTTTCCCTGAAATAAGTGAAATTTCTGCAATTTTGGCCCAAAATAAGTGGAATTTCTGCCTTTTTGCCCCCAAATAAGGGGAATTTTAGCCTTTTTACCTCAAAATAAGGGGAATTTCTAAATTTTTGCCCCAAAATATGGGAAATTTCTGCCTTTTTGCCCCAAAATAAGAAAAATTTCTGCAATTTTGTACCAAGATAAAAGAAATTTCTGCATTTTTGCTTCGAAATAGAAAAATTTCTATTTTTTTTTCTGAAAATAAGTGAAATTTATGAAATTTTGGCCCAAAATAAGTGAAATTTCTAGAATTTTGCCCCAAAATAAGTGAAATTTCTGGAATTTTGCCCCAAAATAAGTGGAATTTCTGAGTTTTACCCCAAAATAAGGAGAATTTCTGTATTTTTGCCCCAATATATAGGGAATTTCTCCCTTTTTGCCCCATAATTAGGGGAATTTCTGCAATTTTGCTCCAAAAGACGGGGAATTTCTGCCTTTTTGCCCGAAAATAAGAATGCATACCTTTTTGCCATAAAAAAGGAAAATTTCTTCATTTTTGCTCCAAAATAAAAGGAATTTCTGCCTTTTTGACTCTAAATAAGTGGAATTTCTGTCTTTTTCCCCCAAAACAAAGGGAATTTCTGTCTTTTTTGTTCCAAAATAAGGAAAATTTCTGACTTATTACCCTGAAGTAAGTGAAATTTCTACAATTTTGCCCCCAAAAAAGGGAAATTTCTTCCTTTTTTGCCCCCAAATATAGGGAATTTCAGCCTTTTTACCTCAAAATAAGGGGAATTTCTGCATTTTTGCCACAAAATATTAGGAATTTCTGCCTTTTTGCCCCAAAATAAGGAAAATTTCTGCCTTTTTTTACTGAAATAAGTGAAATTTCTGAAATTTTGCCCCAAAATAAGTGAAATTTCTACAATTTTGCCCCAAAATAAGGGAAATTTCTGCAATTTTGTACCAAAATAATAGAAATTTCTGCCTTTTTGCTTCCAAATAAGAAAATTTCTGCTTTTTTTCTGAAATAAGTGAAATTTCTGAAATTTTTCCCCAAAATAAGTGAAATTTCTACAATTTTGCCCCAAAATAAGTGAAATTTCTGGAATTTTGCCTCAAAATAATTGGAATTTCATAGTTTTGACCCAAAATAAGGAGAATTTCTGTCTTTTTGCCTCAACATATAGGGAATTTCTGCCTTTTTGCCCCACAATTATGGCAATTTCTGCAATTTTGCTCCAAAATACAGGGAATTTCTGCCTTTTTGCCCGAAAATAAGAAGAATGCATACCTTTTTGCCATAAAAAAGGAAAATTTCTTCATTTTTGCTCCAAAATAAGGGGAATTTCTGCTTTTATGCCTCTAAATATGTGGAATTTCTGTCTTTGTCCCCCAATACAAATAGAATTTCGGTCTTTTTGCTCCAAAATAAGGAAAATTTGTGACTTATTACCCAAATAAGTTAAATTTCTGCAATTTTGCCCCAAAATAAGTGAAATTTCTGCAATTTTGCCCCAAAATAAGTGAAATTTCTACAATTTTGCCCCAAAATAAGTGAAATTTCTGGAATTTTGCCCCAAAATAAGTGGAATTTCTGAGTTTTGCCCCAAAATAAGGAGAATCTCTTTCTTTTTGCCTCAACATATAGGGAATTTCTGCCTTTTTGCCCCACAATTAGGGGAATTTCTGCCATTTTGCTCCAAAATACGGGAATTTCTGCCTTTTTGCCCGAAAATAAGAATGCATAACTTTTTGCCATAAAAAAGGAAAATTTCTTCATTTTTGCTCCAAAATAAAGGGAATTTTTGCTTTTTTGCCTCCAAATAAGTGGAATTTCTGTCTTTTTCCCCCAAAACAAAGGTAATTTCTGTCTTTTTTGCCCAAAAATAAGGAAAATTTCTGACTTATTACCCTGAAGTAAGTGAAATTTATGCAATTTTGCCCCAAAATAAGGGGAATTTCTGCTTTTTTGTCTCTAAATAAGTGGAATTTATGTATTTTTCCCCCAAAACAAAGGGAATTTCTGTCTTTTTTGCGCAAAATAAGGAAAATTTCTGACTTATTACCATGAAATAAGGGAAATTTCTGGAATTTTGCCCCAAATAAGGGAAATTTCTGCCTTTTTGCCCGAAAATAAGAAGAATGCATAACTATTTGCCATAAAAAAGGAAAATTTCTTCATTTTTGCTCCAAAATAAAGAGAATTTTTGCTTTTATGCCTCTAAATATGTGGAATTTCTGTCTTTGTCCCCCAAAACAAAGGGAATTTCTGTATTTTTGCCTCAAAATAAAGAAAATTTTTTACTTATTACCCTGAAATAAGTGAAATTTCTGCAATTTTTCCCCAAAATAAGGGAAATTTCTCCCTTTTTGCCCTCAAATAAGGGGAATTTCAGCCTTTTTACCTCAAAATAAGAAGAATTTCTGCATTTTGCCCCAAAATATGGGAAATTTCTGCCTTTTTGCCCAAAATAAAAAAATTTTCTGCCATTTTGTACCAAAATAAAAAAAATTTTGCCTTTTTGCCCCAGAAGAAGAAAATTTCTGCTTTTTTTCCCTTAAAAAACTGAAATTTCTGCAATTTTGCCCCAAAATAAGTGAAATTTCTGCAATTTTGCCCCAAAATAAGAGAAATTTCTGGAATTTTGCCTTAAAATATGTGGAATTTCTGAGTTTTGCCCCAAAATAAGAAGAATTTCTGTCTTTATGCCATAAAATATAGGGAATTTCTGCCTTTTTGCCCCACAATTAGAGGAATTTCTGCAATTTTGCTCCAAAATACGGGAAATTTCTGGTTTTTGCCCGAAAATAAGAAGAATGCATACCTTTTTGCCATAAAAAAGAAAAATTTCTTCATTTTTGCTCCAAAATAAGGGGAATTTCTGCTTTTTTGCGTCTAAATAAGTGGAATTTCTGTCTTTTTCCCCCAAAACAAAGGAATTCCTGTCTTTTTTGCCCCAAATTAAAAAAAATTTCTGACTTATTACCCTGACATAAGTGAAATTTCTCCAATTTTGCCCCAAAATAAGTGAAATTTCTGCAATTTTGCCCCAAAATAAGGAAAATTTCTGACTTATTACCCTGAAATAAGTGAAATTTCTGCAATTTTGCCCCAAAATAAGGGAAATTTCTGCCTTTTTGCCCCCAAATAAGGGGAATTTCAGCCTTTTTCCTCAAAATAAAAATTTCTGCATTTTTGCCCCAAAATATGGGAAATTTCTGCATTTTTGCTCCAAAATAAGAAAAATTTCTGCAATTTTGTACCAAAATAAATGAAATGTCTGCCTTTTTGCCCCCAAAATAAGAAAATTTCTGCTTTTTTTTTCTGAAATAAGTGAAATTTTTGCAATTTTGCCCCAAAATAGGTGAAATTTCAGCAATTTTGCCCCAAAATAAGTGGAATTTCTGAGTTTTGCCCGAAAATAAGGAGGATTTCTGTCTTTTTGCACTAACATATAAGGAATTTCTGCCTTTTTGCCCCACAATTAGGGGAATTTCTACAATTTTGCTCCAAAATATGGGGAATTTCTGCTTTTTAGCCTAAAATAAGGGGAATGTATACCCTTTGCTACAAAAAAGGAAAATTTCTTCATTTTTGCTGAAAAATAAAAGGAATTTCTGCTTTTTTGCCTCTAAAAAAGTGGAATTTCTGTGTTTTCCCCACAAAACAAAGGGAATTTCTGTGTTTTTTGCCCAAAATAAGGAAAATTTATGACTTATTACCCTGAAATAAGTGAAATTTCTGCAATTTTGCCCCAAAATAAGGGAAATTTCTGCCTTTTTGCCCCCAAATAAGGGGAATTTCAGCCTTTTTCCTCAAAATAAGAATTTCTGCATTTTTGCCCCAAAATATGGGAAATTTCTGCATTTTTGCTCCAAAATAAGAAAAATTTCTGCAATTTTGTACCAAAATAAATGAAATTTCTGCCTTTTTGCCCCAAAATAAGAAAATTTCTGCTTTTTTTTTCTGAAATAAGTGAAATTTCTGCAATTTTGCCCTAAAATAGGTGAAATTTCAGCAATTTTCCCCCAAAATAAGGGAAATTTCTGGAATTTTGCCCTAAAATAAGTAAACTTCTGAGTTTTGCCCGAAAATAAGGAGAATTTCTGTCTTTTTGCACCAACATATAGGGAATTTCTGCCTTTTTGTTCCACAATTAGGGGAATTTCTGCAATTTTCCTCCAAAATACGGGGAATTTCTGCCTTTTTGCCCAAAAATAAAAAGAATGCATACCTTTTTGCCATAAAAAAGGGAAATTTCTTCATTTTTTTTTCCAAATAAGAGGAATTTCTGCATTTTTGACTCTAAATAAGTTGAATTTCTGTCTTTTTCCCCCAAAACAAAGGAAATTTCTGTCCTTTTAGCTTCAAAATAAAAAAAATTTCTGACTTATTACCCTGAAATAAGTGAAATTTCTGCAATTTTGCCCCCAAATAAAGGAAATTACTGCCTTTTTGCCCTCAAATAAGGGGAATTTCAGCCTTTTTACCTCAAAATAAGGGGAATTTCTGCATTTTTACTACAAAATATTAGGAATTTCTGTTTTTTGCCCCAAAATAAGGAAAATTTCTGCTTTTTTTCCCTGAAATAAGTGAAATTTCTGCAATTTTGCCCCAAAATAAGTTAAATTTCTGCAATTTTGCCCTAAAATAAGGTAAATTTCTGGAATTTTGCCCCAAATAAGTGGAATTTCTGAGTTTCGCCCCAAAATAAAGAGAATTTCTGTCTTTTTGCCCCAACATATATGGAATTTCTACCTTTTTGCCTGACAATTAGGGGAATTTCTGCAATTTTGCTCCAAAATACAAGGAATTTTTGCCTTTTTGCCATAAAAAAGGGAAATTTCTTAATTTTTGCTCCAAAATAAGGAAAATTTCTGCTTTTTTGCCTCTAAATAAGTGGTATTTTGGTCTTTTTCCTCCAAAACAAAGGGAATTTCTGTCTTTTTTGCCCCAAAATAAAAAAAATTTCTGACTCATTAACCTGAAATAAGTTAAATTTCTGCAATTTTGCCCCAAAATAATGGAAATTTCGGCCTTTTTACCCCCAAATAAGGGGAATTTCACCCTTTTTACCTCAAAATAAAGGGAATTTCTTTATTTTTGCCACAAAATATTAGGAATTTCTGCCTTTTTGCCCCAAAATAAGGAAAATTTCTGCCTTTTTTCCCTGAAATAAGTGAAATTTCTGCAATTTTGGCCCAAAATAAGTGGAATTTCTGCCTTTTTGCCCCCAAATAAGGGGAATTTTAGCCTTTTTACCTCAAAATAAGGGGAATTTCTAAATTTTTGCCCCAAAATATGGGAAATTTCTGCCTTTTTGCCCCAAAATAAGAAAAATTTCTGCAATTTTGTACCAAGATAAAAGAAATTTCTGCATTTTTGCTTCGAAATAGAAAAATTTCTATTTTTTTTCTGAAAATAAGTGAAATTTATGAAATTTTGGCCCAAAATAAGTGAAATTTCTAGAATTTTGCCCCAAAATAAGTGAAATTTCTGGAATTTTGCCCCAAAATAAGTGGAATTTCTGAGTTTTACCCCAAAATAAGGAGAATTTCTGTATTTTTGCCCCAATATATAGGGAATTTCTCCCTTTTTGCCCCATAATTAGGGGAATTTCTGCAATTTTGCTCCAAAAGACGGGGAATTTCTGCCTTTTTGCCCGAAAATAAGAATGCATACCTTTTTGCCATAAAAAAGGAAAATTTCTTCATTTTTGCTCCAAAATAAAAGGAATTTCTGCCTTTTTGACTCTAAATAAGTGGAATTTCTGTCTTTTTCCCCCAAAACAAAGGGAATTTCTGTTTTTTTTGTTCCAAAATAAGGAAAATTTCTGACTTATTACCCTGAAGTAAGTGAAATTTCTACAATTTTGCCCCCAAAAAAGGGAAATTTCTTCCTTTTTTGCCCCCAAATATAGGGAATTTCAGCCTTTTTACCTCAAAATAAGGGGAATTTCTGCATTTTTGCCACAAAATATTAGGAATTTCTGCCTTTTTGCCCCAAAATAAGGAAAATTTCTGCCTTTTTTTACTGAAATAAGTGAAATTTCTGAAATTTTGCCCCAAAATAAGTGAAATTTCTACAATTTTGCCCCAAAATAAGGGAAATTTCTGCAATTTTGTACCAAAATAATAGAAATTTCTGCCTTTTTGCTTCCAAATAAGAAAATTTCTGCTTTTTTTCTGAAATAAGTGAAATTTCTGAAATTTTTCCCCAAAATAAGTGAAATTTCTACAATTTTGCCCCAAAATAAGTGAAATTTCTGGAATTTTGCCTCAAAATAATTGGAATTTCATAGTTTTGACCCAAAATAAGGAGAATTTCTGTCTTTTTGCCTCAACATATAGGGAATTTCTGCCTTTTTGCCCCACAATTATGGCAATTTCTGCAATTTTGCTCCAAAATACAGGGAATTTCTGCCTTTTTGCCCGAAAATAAGAAGAATGCATACCTTTTTGCCATAAAAAAGAAAAATTTCTTCATTTTTGCTCCAAAATAAGGGGAATTTCTGCTTTTATGCCTCTAAATATGTGGAATTTCTGTCTTTGTCCCCCAATACAAATAGAATTTCGGTCTTTTTGCTCCAAAATAAGGAAAATTTGTGACTTATTACCCAAATAAGTTAAATTTCTGCAATTTTGCCCCAAAATAAGTGAAATTTCTGCAATTTTGCCCCAAAATAAGTGAAATTTCTACAATTTTGCCCCAAAATAAGTGAAATTTCTGGAATTTTGCCCCAAAATAAGTGGAATTTCTGAGTTTTGCCCCAAAATAAGGAGAATCTCTTTCTTTTTGCCTCAACATATAGGGAATTTCTGCCTTTTTGCCCCACAATTAGGGGAATTTCTGCCATTTTGCTCCAAAATACGGGAATTTCTGCCTTTTTGCCCGAAAATAAGAATGCATAACTTTTTGCCATAAAAAAGGAAAATTTCTTCATTTTTGCTCCAAAATAAAGGGAATTTTTGCTTTTTTGCCTCCAAATAAGTGGAATTTCTGTCTTTTTCCCCCAAAACAAAGGTAATTTCTGTCTTTTTTGCCCAAAAATAAGGAAAATTTCTGACTTATTACCCTGAAGTAAGTGAAATTTATGCAATTTTGCCCCAAAATAAGGGGAATTTCTGCTTTTTTGTCTCTAAATAAGTGGAATATATGTATTTTTCCCCCAAAACAAAGGGAATTTCTGTCTTTTTTGCGCAAAATAAGGAAAATTTCTGACTTATTACCATGAAATAAGGGAAATTTCTGGAATTTTGCCCCAAATAAGGGAAATTTCTGCCTTTTTGCCCGAAAATAAGAAGAATGCATAACTATTTGCCATAAAAAAGGAAAATTTCTTCATTTTTGCTCCAAAATAAAGAGAATTTTTGCTTTTATGCCTCTAAATATGTGGAATTTCTGTCTTGGTCCCCCAAAACAAAGGGAATTTCTGTATTTTTGCCTCAAAATAAAGAAAATTTTTTACTTATTACCCTGAAATAAGTGAAATTTCTGCAATTTTTCCCCAAAATAAGGGAAATTTCTCCCTTTTTGCCCTCAAATAAGGGGAATTTCAGCCTTTTTACCTCAAAATAAGAAGAATTTCTGCATTTTGCCCCAAAATATGGGAAATTTCTGCCTTTTTGCCCAAAATAAAAAAATTTTCTGCCATTTTGTACCAAAATAAAAAAAAATTTTGCCTTTTTGCCCCAGAAGAAGAAAATTTCTGCTTTTTTTCCCTTAAAAAACTGAAATTTCTGCAATTTTGCCCCAAAATAAGTGAAATTTCTGCAATTTTGCCCCAAAATAAGAGAAATTTCTGGAATTTTGCCTTAAAATATGTGGAATTTCTGAGTTTTGCCCCAAAATAAGAAGAATTTCTGTCTTTATGCCATAAAATATAGGGAATTTCTGCCTTTTTGCCCCACAATTAGAGGAATTTCTGCAATTTTGCTCCAAAATACGGGAAATTTCTGGTTTTTGCCCGAAAATAAGAAGAATGCATACCCTTTTGCCATAAAAAAGAAAAATTTCTTCATTTTTGCTCCAAAATAAGGGGAATTTCTGCTTTTTTGCGTCTAAATAAGTGGAATTTCTGTCTTTTTCCCCCAAAACAAAGGGAATTCCTGTCTTTTTTGCCACAAATTAAAAAAAATTTCTGACTTATTACCCTGACATAAGTGAAATTTCTCCAATTTTGCCCCAAAATAAGTGAAATTTCTGCAATTTTGCCCCAAAATAAGGAAAATTTCTGACTTATTACCCTGAAATAAGTGAAATTTCTGCAATTTTGCCCCAAAATAAGGGAAATTTCTGCCTTTTTGCCCCCAAATAAGGGGAATTTCAGCCTTTTTCCTCAAAATAAGAATTTCTGCATTTTTGCCCCAAAATATGGGAAATTTCTGCATTTTTGCTCCAAAATAAGAAAAATTTCTGCAATTTTGTACCAAAATAAATGAAATGTCTGCCTTTTTGCCCCCAAAATAAGAAAATTTCTGCTTTTTTTTTCTGAAATAAGTGAAATTTTTGCAATTTTGCCCCAAAATAGGTGAAATTTCAGCAATTTTGCCCCAAAATAAGTGGAATTTCTGAGTTTTGCCCGAAAATAAGGAGGATTTCTGTCTTTTTGCACTAACATATAAGGAATTTCTGCCTTTTTGCCCCACAATTAGGGGAATTTCTACAATTTTGCTCCAAAATACGGGGAATTTCTGCTTTTTAGCCTAAAATAAGGGGAATGTATACCCTTTGCTACAAAAAAGGGAAATTTCTTCATTTTTGCTGAAAAATAAAAGGAATTTCTGCTTTTTTGCCTCTAAAAAAGTGGAATTTCTGTGTTTTCCCCACAAAACAAAGGGAATTTCTGTGTTTTTTGCCCAAAATAAGGAAAATTTATGACTTATTACCCTGAAATAAGTGAAATTTCTGCAATTTTGCCCCAAAATAAGGGAAATTTCTGCCTTTTTGCCCCCAAATAAGGGGAATTTCAGCCTTTTTCCTCAAAATAAGAATTTCTGCATTTTTGCCCCAAAATATGGGAAATTTCTGCATTTTTGCCCCAAAATATGGGAAATTTCTGCATTTTTGCTCCAAAATAAGAAAAATTTCTGCAATTTTGTACCAAAATAAATGAAATTTCTGCCTTTTTGCCCCAAAATAAGAAAATTTCTGCTTTTTTTTTCTGAAATAAGTGAAATTTCTGCAATTTTGCCCTAAAATAGGTGAAATTTCAGCAATTTTCCCCCAAAATAAGGGAAATTTCTGGAATTTTGCCCTAAAATAAGTAAACTTCTGAGTTTTGCCCGAAAATAAGGAGAATTTCTGTCTTTTTGCACCAACATATAGGGAATTTCTGCCTTTTTGTTCCACAATTAGGGGAATTTCTGCAATTTTCCTCCAAAATACGGGGAATTTCTGCCTTTTTGCCCAAAAATAAAAAGAATGCATACCTTTTTGCCATAAAAAAGGGAAATTTCTTCATTTTTTTTTCCAAATAAGAGGAATTTCTGCATTTTTGACTCTAAATAAGTTGAATTTCTGTCTTTTTCCCCCAAAACAAAGGAAATTTCTGTCCTTTTAGCTTCAAAATAAAAAAAATTTCTGACTTATTACCCTGAAATAAGTGAAATTTCTGCAATTTTGCCCCAAAATAAAGGAAATTACTGCCTTTTTGCCCTCAAATAAGGGGAATTTCAGCCTTTTTACCTCAAAATAAGGGGAATTTCTAGATTTTTGCCACAAAATATTAGGAATTTCTGCCTTTTTGCCCCAAAATAAGGAAAATTTCTGCCTTTTTTTCCTGAAATAATTGAAATTTCTGCAATTTTGCCCCAAAATAAGTGAAATTTCTTTAATTTTGCCCCTAAAATAATGGAAATTTCTTGAATTTTGCCCCAAAATAAGTGGAATTTCTGAGTTTTGCCCCAAAATAAGGAAAATTTCTGTCTTTTTGCCCTAACATATAGGAAATTTCTGCCTTTTTGCCCCACAATTAGGAGAATTTCTGCAATTTTGCTCCAAAATACGGGGAATTTCTGCCTTTTTGCTCGATAATAAGAAGAATGCATACCTTTTTTGCCATAAAAAAGGGAAATTTTTGAAATTTTGCTCCAAAATAAGGGAAATTTCTGCTTTTTTGCCTCTAAATATGTGGAATTTCTGTCTTTTTCCCCGAAAACAAAGGGAATTTCTGTCTTTTTTGCCCCAAAATAAGGAAAATTTTGCCTTTTTGCCCCCAAAGAAGGGGAATATCAGCCTTTTTACCTCAAAATAAGGGGAATTACTGCATTTTTGCCACAAAATATTAGGAATTTCTGTTTTTTTGCCCCAAAATAAGGAAAATTTCTGCCTTTTTTTCCTGAAATAAGTGAAATTTCTGCAATTTTGCCCCAAAATAAGTGAAATTTCTTCAATTTTGCCCCCAAAATAATGGAAATTTCTTGAATTTTGCCCCAAAATAAGTGGAATTTCTGAGTTTTGCCCCAAAATAAGGAGAATTTCTGTCTTTTTGCCCTAACATATAGGAAATTTCTGCTTTTTTGCCCCACAATTAGGGGAATTTCTGCAATTTTGCTCCAAACTACGGGGAATTTCTGCCTTTTTGCTCGATAATAAGAAGAATGCATACCTTTTTGCCATAAAAAAGGGAAATTTTTGCAATTTTGCTCCAAAATAAGGGAAATTTCTGCTTTTTTGCCTCTAAATATGTGGAATTTCTGTCTTTTTCCCCAAAAAAAAAGGAATTTCTGTCTTTTTTGCCCCAAAATAAGGAAAATTTCTGCCTTTTTGCTCCCAAAGAAGGGGAATTTCAGCCTTTTTACCTCAAAATAAGGGGAATTTTTGCATTTTTGCCACAAAATATTAGGAATTTCTGCTTTTTGCCCCAAAATAAGGAAAATTTTCTGCCTTTTTTCCCTGAAATAAGTGAAATTTCTGCAATTTTGCCCCAAAATAAGTGAAATTTCTGCAATTTTGTTCTAAAATAAGGTAAATTTCTGGAATTTTGCCCCAAATATGTGGAATTTCTGAGTTTTGCCCCAAAATAAGGAGAATTTCTGTCTTTTTGCCCCAACATATAGGGAATTTATACCTTTTTGCCCGACAATTAGGGGAATTTCTGCAATTTTGCTCCAAAATACGGGGAATTTCTGCCTTTTTGCCCGAAAATAAGAAGAATGCAAACCTTTTTGCCATAAAAAAGGGAAATTTCTTCATTTTTGCTCCAAAATAAGGAAAATTTCTGCTTTTTTGCCTCTAAATAAGTGGTATTTCTGTCTTTTTCCCCCAAAACAAAAGGAATTTCTGTCTTTTTTGCCCCAAAATATGGAAAATTTCTTACTTATTACCCTGAAATAAGTGAAATTTCTGCAATTTTGCCCCAAAATAAGCGAAATTTCGGCAGTTTTACCCCCAAATAAGGGGAATTTCACCCTTTTTACCTCAAAATAAAGGGAATTTCTGCATTTTTGCCACAATATATTAGGAATTTCTGCCTTTTTGCCCCAAAATAAGGAAAATTTCTGCCTTTTTTCCCTGAAATAAGTGAAATTTCCGCAAGTTTGGCCCAAAATAAGTGAAATTTCTGCCTTTTTGCCCCCAAATAAGGGGAATTTTAGCCTTTTTACCTCAAAATAAGGGGAATTTCTGCATTTTTGCCCCAAAATATGGGAAATTTCTGCCTTTTTGCCCCAAAATAAGAAAAATTTCTGCAATTTTGTAACAAAATAAAAGAAATTTCTGCCTTTTTGCTTCCAAATAGAAAAATTTCTACTTTTTTTTCTGAAAAAAGTGAAATTTCTGAAATTTTGCCCCAAAATAAGTGAAATTTCTACAATTTTGCCCCAAAATAAGTGAAATTTCTGGAATTTTGCCCCAAAATAAGTGGAATTTCTGTCTTTTTCCCCCAAAACAAAGGGAATTTCTGTATTTTTTGCCCCAAGATAAGGAAAATTTCTGACTTATTACCCTGAAATAAGTGAAATTGCTGCAATTTTGCCTCAAAATAAGAAAAATTTCTCGCTTTTTCCCCCAAATAAGGGGAATTTCAGCCTTTTTACGTCAAAAAAAGGGAAATTTCTGCAGTTTTGCCCCAAAATATGGGAAATTTCTGCGTTTTTGCCCCAAAATAAGAAAAATTTCTTCAATTTTGTAACAAAATAAAAGAAATTTCTGCCTTTTTGCCCCAAAATAAAAAATATTCTGCTTTTTTTCTGAAATAAGTGAAATTTCTGCAATTTTGCCCAAAATAAGTGAAATTTCTGCAATTTTTCCACAAAATAAGGGAAATTTCTGGAATTTTGCCTCAAAATAAGTGGTATTTCTGAGTTTTGCCACAAAATAAGGAGAATTTCTGTCCTTTTGCCCCAACATATAGGGAATTTCTGCCTTTTTGCCCCACAATTAGGGGAATTTCTGCAATTTTGCTCCAAAATACAGGGAATTTCTGCCTTTTTGTCCGAAAATAAGAAGAATGCATACCTTTTTGCCATAAAAGAGGGAAATTTCTTCATTTTTGCTCCAAAATAAGGGGAATTTCTGCATTTGCCTCTAAATAAGTGGAATTTCTGTCTTTTTCCCCCAAAACAAAGGGAATTTCTGTCTTTTTTGCCCCAAAATAAGGAAAATTTCTGACTTATTACCCTGAAATAAGTGAAATTTCTGCAATTTTGCCTCAAAATAAAAAAAATTTCTGCCTTTTTGCCCCAAAATAAGGGGAATTTCAGCCTTTTTACCTCAAAATAAGGGGAATTTCTGCTTTTTTTGCCTCTAAATAAGTGGAATTTCTGTCTTTTTTCTCTAAAACAAAAGGAATTTCTGTCTTTTTGCCCCAAAATAAGGAAAATTTCTGACTTTTTTTGCTTAAATAAGTGAAATTTCTGATTTTTTGCCCCCAAATAAGGGAATTTCAGATTTTTACCCCAAAATAAGGGGAATTTCTGCATTTTTGCCCCAAAATATGGGAATTTTCTGCCTTTTTGCCCCAAAATAAGAAAATTTCTGCTTTTTTTTTCTGAAATAACTGAAATTTCTGCAATTTTGTCCCCAAATAAGTGAAATTTCTGAGTTTTGCCACAAAATAAGGAGAATTTCTGTCTTTTTGCCCCAACATATAAGGAATTTCTGCCTTTTTGCAGCACAATTAGAGTAATTTCTGCCATTTTGCTCCAAAATACGGGGAATTTCTGCCTTTTTGTCTGAAAATAAGAAGAATGCATACCTTTTTGCCATAAAAAAATAAAATTTTTTCATTTATCTCCAAAATAAGAAGAATTTCTGCTTTTTTCCTCTAAATAATTCGAATTTCTGTTTTTTCCCCGAAAACAAATAGAATTTCTGTCTTTCTTGCCCCAAAATAAAGAAAATTTCTGATTTATTATCCTGAAATAAGTGAAATTTCTGCAATTTTGCCTCAAAATAAGAGAAATTTCTGCGTTTTTGCACCCAAATAAGGGGAATTTCAGCATTTTTACCTCAAAATAAGGGGAATTTCTGCATTTTTCTTCAAAATATGGGAAATTTCTGCCTTTTTGCCCCAAAATAAAAAAATTTCTGCTTTTTTTCCCTGAAATAAGTGAAATTTCTGAAATTTTGCCCCAAAATAAGTGAAATTTCTGCAATTTGGCCCCAAAATATGGGAAATTTCTGGAATTTTGCCCCAAAATAAGTGGAATTTCTGAGTTTTGCCCCAAAATAAGAAGAATGTCTGTCTTTTTGCCCCAACATATAGGGAATTTCTGCCTTTTTGCCCCACAATTAGGGGAATTTCTGCAATGTTGCTCAAAATACAGGGAATTTCTGCCTTTTTGCCTGAAAATAAGAAGAATGCCTACCTTTTTGCCATAAAAAAAAGGAAATATCTTCATTTTTGCTCCAAAATAAGGGGTATTTCTGCCTTTTTGACTCTAAATAAGTGGAATATCTGTCTTTTTCCCCTAAAACAAAGGGAATTTCTGTCTTTTTTGTTCCAAAATAAGGAAAATTTCTTACTTATTACCCTGAAATAAGTGAAATTTCTGCAATTTTGCCCCAAAATAAGGGAAATTACTGCCTTTTTGCCCTCAAATAAGGGGAATTTCAGCCTTTTTACCTCAAAATAAGGGGAATTTCTGCATTTTTACTACAAAATATTAGGAATTTCTGTTTTTTGCCACAAAATCATGAAAATTTCTGCTTTTTTTCCCTGAAATAAGTGAAATTTCTGCAATTTTGCCCCAAAATAAGTGAAATGTCTGCAATTTTGCCCTAAAATAAGGTAAATTTCTGGAATTTTGCCCCAAATAAGTGGAATTTCTGAGTTTCGCCCCAAAATAAAGAGAATTTCTGTCTTTTTGCCCCAACATATATGGAATTTCTACCTTTTTGCCTGACAATTAGGGGAATTTCTGCAATTTTGCTCCAAAATACAAGGAATTTTTGCCTTTTTGCCATAAAAAAGGGAAATTTCTTCATTTTTGCTCCAAAATAAGGAAAATTTCTGCTTTTTTGCCTCTAAATAAGTGGTATTTTGGTCTTTTTCCTTCAAAACAAAGGGAATTTCTGTCTTTTTTGCCCCAAAATAAAAAAAATTTCTGACTTATTAACCTGAAATAAGTTAAATTTCTGCAATTTTGCCCCAAAATAATGGAAATTTCGGCCTTTTTACCCCCAAATAAGGGGAATTTCACCCTTTTTACCTCAAAATAAAGGGAATTTCTTTATTTTTGCCCCAAAATAAGGAAAATTTCTGCCTTTTTTCCCTGAAATAAGTGAAATTTCTGCAATTTTGGCCCAAAATAAGTGGAATTTCTGCCTTTTTGCCCCCAAATAAGGGGAATGTTAGCCTTTTTACCTCAAAATAAGGGGAATTTCTAAATTTTTGCCCCAAAATATGGGAAATTTCTGCCTTTTTGCCCCAAAATAAGAAAAATTTCTGCAATTTTGTACCAAGATAAAAGAAATTTCTGCATTTTTGTTTCGAAATAGAAAAATTTCTATTTTTTTTTCTGAAAATAAGTGAAATTTCTGAAATTTTGGCCCAAAATAAGTGAAATTTCTAGAATTTTGCCCCAAAATAAGTGAAATTTCTGGAATTTTGCCCCAAAATAAGTGGAATTTCTGAGTTTTACCCCAAAATAAGGAGAATTTCTGTCTTTTTGCCCCAATATATAGGGAATTTCTCCCTTTTTGCCCCATAATTCGGGGAATTTCTGCAATTTTGCTCCAAAAGACGGGGAATTTCTGCCTTTTTGCCCGAAAATAAGAATGCATACCTTTTTGCCATAAAAAAGGAAAATTTCTTCATTTTTGCTCCAAAATAAAAGGAATTTCTGCCTTTTTGACTCTAAATAAGTGGAATTTCTGTCTTTTTCCCCCAAAACAAAGGGAATTTCTGTCTTTTTTGTTCCAAAATAAGGAAAATTTCTGACTTATTACCCTGAAGTAAGTGAAATTTCTACAATTTTGCCCCCCAAAAAGGGAAATTTCTGCCTTTTTTGCCCCCAAATATAGGGAATTTCAGCCTTTTTACCTCAAAATAAGGGGAATTTCTGCATTTTTGCCAAAAATATTAGGAATTTCTGCCTTTTTGCCCCAAAATAAGGAAAATTTCTGCCTTTTTTTCCTGAAATAAGTGAAATTTCTGAAATTTTGCCCCAAAATAAGTGAAATTTCTGCAATTTTGCCCCAAAATAAGGGAAATTTCTGCAATTTTGTACCAAAATAAAAGAAATTTCTGCCTTTTTGCTTCCAAATAAGAAAATTTCTGCTTTTTTTCTGAAATAAGTGAAATTTCTGAAATTTTTCCCCAAAATAAGTGAAATTTCTACAATTTTGCCCCAAAATAAGTGAAATTTCTGGAATTTTGCCTCAAAATAATTGGAATTTCATAGTTTTGACCCAAAATAAGGAGAATTTCTGTCTTTTTGCCTCAACATATAGGGAATTTCTGCCTTTTTGCCCCACAATTATGGCAATTTCTGCAATTTTGCTCCAAAATACAGGGAATTTCTGCCTTTTTGCCCGAAAATAAGAAGAATGCATACCTTTTTGCCATAAAAAAGGAAAATTTCTTCATTTTTGCTCCAAAATAAGGGGAATTTCTGCTTTTATGCCTCTAAATATGTGGAATTTCTGTCTTTGTCCCCCAATACAAATAGAATTTCGGTCTTTTTGCTCCAAAATAAGGAAAATTTGTGACTTATTACCCAAATAAGTTAAATTTCTGCAATTTTGCCCCAAAATAAGTGAAATTTCTGCAATTTTGCCCCAAAATAAGTGAAATTTCTACAATTTTGCCCCAAAATAAGTGAAATTTCTGGAATTTTGCCCCAAAATAAGTGGAATTTCTGAGTTTTGCCCCAAAATAAGGAGAATCTCTGTCTTTTTGCCTCAACATATAGGGAATTTCTGCCTTTTTGCCCCACAATTAGGGGAATTTCTGCCATTTTGCTCCAAAATACGGGGAATTTCTGCCTTTTTGCCCGAAAATAAGAATGCATAACTTTTTGCCATAAAAAAGGAAAATTTCTTCATTTTCGCTCCAAAATAAAGGGAATTTTTGCTTTTTTGCCTCTAAATAAGTGGAATTTCTGTCTTTTTCCCCCAAAACAAAGGTAATTTCTGTCTTTTTTGCCCAAAAATAAGGAAAATTTCTGACTTATTACCCTGAAGTAAGTGAAATTTATGCAATTTTGCCCCAAAATAAGGGGAATTTCTGCTTTTTTGTCTCTAAATAAGTGGAATTTATGTATTTTTCCCCCAAAACAAAGGGAATTTCTGTCTTTTTTGCGCAAAATAAGGAAAATTTCTGACTTATTACTATGAAATAATGGAAATTTTTGAAATTTTGCCCCAAATAAGGGAAATTTCTGCCTTTTTGCCCCCAAATAAGGGGGATTTTAGCCTTTTTACCTCAAAATAAGGGGAATTTCTGCAATTTTGCTACAAAATATTAGGAATTTCTTCATTTTTGCCCCAAAATAAAAAAAAAATTTCTGCCTTTTTTCACTGAAATAAGTAAAATTTCTGCAATTTTGCCCCAAAATAAGTGAAATTTCTGCAATTTTGTCCCAAATAAGGGAAATCTCTGGAATTTTGCCCCAAAATAAGTGGAAGTTCTGAGTTTTGCCCCAAAATAAGGAGAATTTCTGTTTTTTGCCCTAACATATAGGGAATTTCTGCCTTTTTGCCCCACAATAAGAGGAATTTCTGCAATTTTGCTCCAAAATACAGAGAATTTCTGCCTTTTTGCCTGAAAATAAGAAGAATGCATACCTTTTTGCCATAAAAAAGGGAAATTTCTTCATTTTTGCTCCAAAATAAGGGGAATTTCTGCTTTTTGCCTCTAAATATGTGGAATATCTGTCTTTTTCCCCTAAAACAAATGGAATTTCAGTTTTTTTGCCCCAAAATAAAGAAATATTCTGACTTATTACCCTGAAGTAAGTAAAATTTCTGCAATTTTGCCCCAAAATAAGAAAAATTTCTGCCTTTTTGCACCCTATTAAGGGGAATTTCAGCCTTTTTACCTCAAAATAAGGGGAATTTCTGCTTTTTTGCCTCTAAATAAGTAGAATTTCTGTCTTTTTCCCCCAAAACAAAGGAAATTTCTGTCTTTTTTGCCCGAAAATAAGGAAAAATTCTGACTTATTACCCTGAAGTAAGTGAAATTTATGGAATTTTGCCCTAAAATAAGGGAATTTTCTGCGTTTTTGTTTACAAAATAAGGGGAATTTCAGCCATTTTACCTCAAATTAGGGGAATTTCTGCATATTTACCCTCTATTAAGGGAATTTCAGTATTTTTACCTCAAAATAAGGGGAATTTATGCATTTTTGCCACAAAATATTAGGAATTTCTGCCTTTTTGGCCCAAAATAAGAAAATTTCTGCTTTTTTTTCTCTGAAATAAGTGAAATTTCTGCAATTTTGCCCCAAAATAAGTGAAATTTCTACAATTTTGCCCAAAATTAAGGGAAATTTCTGGAATTTTGCCCCAAAAAATGGAATTTCTGAGTTTTGCCCCAAAATAAGGAGAATTTCTGTATTTTTGCCCCAACATATAGAGAATTTCTGCCTTTTTGCCCTACAATTAGGCAAATTTCTGCAATTTTGCTCCAAAATACGGGGAATTTCTGCCTTTTTGCCCGAAAATAAGAAGAATGCAAACCTTTTTGCCAAAAAAAAATGGAAATTTCTTCATTTTTGCTCTAAAATAAAAGGAATTTCTGCTTTTTAGCCTCTAAATAAGTAGAATTTCTGTCTTTTTCCCCCAAAACAAAGAAAATTCCTGTCTTTTTTGCCCCAAAATAAGGAAAATTTCTGACTTATTACCCTGAAGTAAGTGAAATTTCTGCAATTTTGCCCTAAAATAAGAAAAATTTCTGCCTTTTTGCCCCCTATTAAGGGGAATTTCAGCCTTTTTACCTCAAAATAAGGGGAATTTCTGAATTTTGACACAAAATATTAGGAATTTCTGCCTTTTTGCCCCAAAATAAGAAAATTTCTGCTTTTTTTCTCTGAAATAAGTGAAATTTCTGCAATTATTCCCCAAAATAAGTGAAATTTCTGCAATTTTGCCCCAAAATAAGAGAAATTTCTGGAATTTTGCCTTAAAATATGTGGAATTTCTGAGTTTTGCCCCCAAATAAGAAGAATTTCTGTCTTTATGCCATAAAATATAGGGAATTTCTGCCTTTTTACCCCACAATTAGAGGATTTTCTGCAATTTTGCTCCAAAATACGGGAAATTTCTGGTTTTTGCCCGAAAATAAGAAGAATGCATACCTTTTTGCCATAAAAAAAAAAATTTCTTCATTTTTGCTCCAAAATAAGGGGAATTTCTGCTTTTTTGCGTCTAAATAAGTGGAATTTCTGTCTTTTTCCCCCAAAACAAAGAAAATTCCTGTCTTTTTTGCCCCAAATTAAAAAAAATTTCTGACTTATTACCCTGACATAAGTGAAATTTCTCCAATTTTGCCCCAAAATAAGTGAAATTTCTGCAATTTTGCCCCAAAATAAGGAAAATTTCTGACTTATTACCCTGAAATAAGTGAAATTTCTGCAATTTTGCCCCAAAATAAGGGAAATTTCTGCCTTTTTGCCCCCAAATAAGGGGAATTTCAGCCTTTTTCCTCAAAATAAGAATTTCTGCATTTTTGCCCCAAAATATGGGAAATTTCTGCATTTTTGCTCCAAAATAAGAAAAATTTCTGCAATTTTGTACCAAAATAAATGAAATGTCTGCCTTTTTGCCCCAAAATAAGAAAATTTCTGCTTTTTTTTTCTGAAATAAGTGAAATTTTTGCAATTTTGCCCCTAAATAGGTGAAATTTCAGCAATTTTGCCCCAAAATAAGTGGAATTTCTGAGTTTTGCCCGAAAATAAGGAGGATTTCTGTCTTTTTGCACTAACATATAAGGAATTTCTGCCTTTTTGCCCCACAATTAGGGGAATTTCTACAATTTTGCTCCAAAATACGGGGAATTTCTGCTTTTTAGCCTAAAATAAGGGGTATGTATACCTTTTGCTACAAAAAAGGGAAATTTCTTCATTTTTGCTAAAAAATAAAAGGAATTTCTGCTTTTTTGCCTCTAAAAAAGTGGAATTTCTGTGTTTTCCCCACAAAACAAAGGGAATTTCTGTGTTTTTTGCCCAAAATAAGGAAAATTTATGACTTATTACCCTGAAATAAGTGAAATTTCTGCAATTTTGCCCCAAAATAAGGGAAATTTCTGCCTTTTTGCCCCCAAATAAGGGGAATTTCAGCCTTTTTCCTCAAAATAAGAATTTCTGCATTTTTGCCCCAAAATATGGGAAATTTCTGCATTTTTGCTCCAAAATAAGAAAAATTTCTGCAATTTTGTACCAAAATAAATGAAATTTCTGCCTTTTTGCCCCAAAATAAGAAAATTTCTGCTTTTTTTTTTCTGAAATAAGTGAAATTTCTGCAATTTTGCCCCAAAATAGGTGAAATTTCAGCAATTTTCCCCCAAAATAAGGGAAATTTCTGGAATTTTGCCCTAAAATAAGTAAACTTCTGAGTTTTGCCCGAAAATAAGGAGAATTTCTGTCTTTTTGCACCAACATATAGGGAATTTCTGCCTTTTTGTTCCACAATTAGGGGAATTTCTGCAATTTTCCTCCAAAATACGGGGAATTTCTGCCTTTTTGCCCAAAAATAAAAAGAATGCATACCTTTTTGCCATAAAAAAGGGAAATTTCTTCATTTTTTCCCCAAATAAGAGGAATTTCTGCATTTTTGACTCTAAATAAGTTGAATTTCTGTCTTTTTCCCCCAAAACAAAGGAAATTTCTGTCCTTTTAGCTTCAAAATAAAAAAAAATTCTGACTTATTACCCTGAAATAAGTGAAATTTCTGCAATTTTGCCCCAAAATAAAGGAAATTACTGCCTTTTTGCCCTCAAATAAGGGGAATTTCAGCCTTTTTACCTCAAAATAAGGGGAATTTCTAGATTTTTGCCACAAAATATTAGGAATTTCTGCCTTTTTGCCCCAAAATAAGGAAAATTTCTGCCTTTTTTTCCTGAAATAAGTGAAATTTCTGCAATTTTGCCCCAAAATAAGTGAAATTTCTTTAATTTTGCCCCTAAAATAATGGAAATTTCTTGAATTTTGCCCCAAAATAAGTGGAATTTCTGAGTTTTGCCCCAAAATAAGGAGAATTTCTGTCTTTTTGCCCTAACATATAGGAAATTTCTGCCTTTTTGCCCCACAATTAGGAGAATTTCTGTAATTTTGCTCCAAAATACGGGGAATTTCTGCCTTTTTGCTCGATAATAAGAAGAATGCATACATTTTTGCCATAAAAAAGGGAAATTTTTGCAATTTTGCTCCAAAATAAGGGAAATTTCTGCTTTTTTGCCTCTAAATATGTGGAATTTCTGTCTTTTTCCCCGAAAACAAAGGGAATTTCTGTCTTTTTTGCCCCAAAATAAGGAAAATTTCTGCCTTTTTGCCCCCAAAGAAGGGGAATATCAGCCTTTTTACCTCAAAATAAGGGGAATTACTGCATTTTTGCCACAAAATATTAGGAATTTCTGTTTTTTTGCCCCAAAATAAGGAAAATTTCTGCCTTTTTTTCCTGAAATAAGTGAAATTTCTGCAATTTTGCCCCAAAATAAGTGAAATTTCTTCAATTTTGCCCCCAAAATAATGGAAATTTCTTGAATTTTGCCCCAAAATAAGTGGAATTTCTGAGTTTTGCCCCAAAATAAGGAGAATTTCTGTCTTTTTGCCCTAACATATAGGAAATTTCTGCCTTTTTGCCCCACAATTAGGGGAATTTCTGCAATTTTGCTCCAAAATACGGGGAATTTCTGCCTTTTTGCTCGATAATAAGAAGAATGCATACCTTTTTGCCATAAAAAAGGGAAATTTTTGCAATTTTGCTCCAAAATAAGGGAAATTTCTGCTTTTTTGCCTCTAAATATGTGGAATTTCTGTCTTTTTCCCCAAAAAAAAGGGAATTTCTGTCTTTTTTGCCCCAAAATAAGGAAAATTTCTGCCTTTTTGCCCCTAAATAAGGGGAATTTCAGCCTTTTTACCTCAAAATAAGGGGAATTTCTGCATTTTTTGCCACAAAATATTAGGAATTTCTGTTTTTTTGCCCAAAAATAAGGAAAATTTCTGCCTTTTTTCCCTGAAATAAGTGAATTTTCTGCAATTTTGCCCCAAAATAAGTGAAATTTCTGCAATTTTGCCCCAAAATAAGGGAAATTTCTGGAATTTTGCCCCAAAATAAAAGAAATTTCTGCTTTTTGACCTCAAATGAGGGGAATTTCAGCCTTTTTACCTCAAAATAAGGGGAATTTCTGCATTTTTGCCCCAAAATATGGGAAATTTCTGCCTTTTTGCCCCAAATTAAGAAAAATTTCTGCAATTTTGTACCAAAATAAAAGAAATTTCTGCCTTTTTGCCCCAAAATAAGAAAATTTTGCTTTTTTTCTGAAATAAATGAAATTTCTGCAATTTTGCCTCAAAATATTTTAAATTTCTGAATTTTGCCCTAAAATAAGGAGAATTTCTGTCTATTTGCCCCAACATATAGGGAATTTCTGCCTTTTTGCACCACAATTAGGGGAATGTCTGCAATTTTGCTCCAAAATAAGGGGAATTTCTGCCTTTTTGACTCTAAATAAGTGGAATTTCTGTCTTTTCCCCCAAAACAAAGGGAATTTCTGTCTTTTTTGTTCCAAAATAAGGAAAATTTCTGACTTATTACCCTGAAGTAAGTGAAATTTCTACAATTTTGCCCCAAAAAAAGGGAAATTTCTGCCTTTTTGCCCCTAAATAAGGGGAATTTCAGCCTTTTTACCTCAAAATAAGGGGAATTTCTGCATTTTTGCCACAAAATATTAGGAATTTCTGCCTTTTTGCCCCAAAATAAGGAAAATTTCTGCCTTCTTTTTCAGAAATAAGTGAAATTTCTGAAATTTTGCCCCAAAATAAGTGAAATTTCTGCAATTTTGCCCCAAAATAAGGGAAATTTCTGGAATTTTGTACCAAAATAAAAGAAATTTCTGCCTTTTTGCTTCAAAATTAGAAAATTTCTGCTTTTTTTCTGAAATAAGTGAAATTTCTGAAATTTTTCCCCAAAATAAGTGAAATTTCTACAATTTTGCCCCCAAATAAGTGAAATTTCTGGAATTTTGCCTCAAAATAATTGGAATTTCTGAGTTTTGACCCAAAATAAAGAGAATTTCTGTCTTTTTGCCTCAACATGTAGGGAATTTCTGCCTTTTTGCCCCACAATTAGGGCAATTTCTGCAATTTTGCTCCAAAATACGGGGAATTTCTGCCTTTTTGCCCGAAAATAAGAAGAATGCATACCTTTTTGCCATAAAAAAGGAAAATTTCTTCATTTTTGCTCTAAAATAAGGGGATTTTCTGCTTTTATGCCTCTAAATATGTAGAATTTCTGTCTTTGTCCCCTAATACAAATAGAATTTCTGTCTTTTTGCCCCAAAATAAGGAAAATTTCTGACTTATTACCCTGAAATAAGTTAAATTTCTGCAATTTTGCCCCAAAATAAGTGAAATTTCTGCAATTTTGCCCCAAAATAAGTGAAATATCTGAAATTTTGCCCCAAAATAAGTGGAATTTCTGAGTTTTGACCAAAAATATGGAGAATTTCTGTCTTTTTGCCCCAACATATAGGGAATTTCTGCCTTTTTGCCCCACAATTAGGGGAATTTCTGCAATTTTGCTCCAAAATACGGGTAATTTCTTCCTTTTTGCGCGAAAATAAGTAGAATGCATAACTTTTTGCCATAAAAAAGGGAAATTTTTGCAATTTTGCTCCAAAATAAGGGGAATATTTGCTTTTCTGCCTCTAAATAACTGGAATTTCTGTCTTTTTCCCCCAAAACAAAGGTAATTTCTGCCTTTTTTGCCCAAAAATAAGGAAAATTTCTGACTTATTACCCTGAAGTAAGTGAAATTTATGCAATTTTGCCCCAAAATAAGGGGAATTTCTGCTTTTTTGTCTCTAAATAAGTGAAATTTATGTATTTTTTCCCCCAAAACAAAGGGAATTTCTGTCTTTTTTGCGCAAAATAAGGAAAATTTCTGACTTACTACTATGAAATAATGGAAATTTCTGAAATTTTGCCCCAAATAAGGGAAATTTCTGCCTTTTTGCCCCCAAATAAGGGGGATTTTAGCCTTTTTACCTCAAAATAAGGGGAATTTCTGCAATTTTGCTACAAAATATTAGGAATTTCTGCATTTTTGCCCCAAAATAAAAAAAAAATTTCTGCCTTTTTTCACTGAAATAAGTAAAATTTCTGCAATTTTGCCCCAAAATAAGTGAAATTTCTGCAATTTTGTCCCAAAATAAGGGAAATCTCTGGAATTTTGCCCCAAAATAAGTGGAAGTTCTGAGTTTTGCCCCAAAATAAGGAGAATTTCTGTTTTTTGCCCTAACATATAGGGAATTTCTGCCTTTTTGCCCCACAATAAGAGGAATTTCTGCAATTTTGCTCCAAAATACAGAGAATTTCTGCCTTTTTGCCTGAAAATAAGAAGAATGCATACCTTTTTGCCATAAAAAAGGGAAATTTCTTCATTTTTGCTCCAAAATAAGGGGAATTTCTGCTTTTTTGCCTCTAAATATGTGGAATATCTGTATTTTCCCCTAAAACAAATGGAATTTCAGTTTTTTTGCCCCAAAATAAAGAAAAATTCTGACTTATTACCCTGAAGTAAGTAAAATTTCTGCAATTTTGCCCCAAAATAAGAAAAATTTCTGCCTTTTTGCACCCTATTAAGGGGAATTTCAGCCTTTTTACCTCAAAATAAGGGGAATTTCTGCTTTTTTGCCTCTAAATAAGTAGAATTTCTGTCTTTTTCCCCCAAAACAAAGGAAATTTCTGTCTTTTTTGCCCCAAAATAAGGAAAAATTCTGACTTATTACCCTGAAGTAAGTGAAATTTATGGAATTTTGCCCTAAAATAAGGGAATTTTCTGTGTTTTTGTTTACAAAATAAGGGGAATTTCAGCCATTTTACCTCAAATTAGGGGAATTTCTGCATATTTACCCTCTATTAAGGGAATTTCAGTATTTTTACCTCAAAATTAGGGGAATTTATGCATTTTTGCCACAAAATATTAGGAATTTATGCCTTTTTGGCCCAAAATAAGAAAATTTCTGCTTTTTTTTCTCTGAAATAAGTGAAATTTCTGCAATTTTGCCCCAAAATAAGTGAAATTTCTGCAATTTTGCCCCAAATTAAGGGAAATTGTTGGAATTTTGCCCCCAAAAATGGAATTTCTGAGTTTTGCCCCAAAATAAGGAGAATTTCTGTCTTTTTGCCCCAACATATAGAGAATTTCTGCCTTTTTGCCCTACAATTAGGCAAATTTCTGCAATTTTGCTCCAAAATACGCGGAATTTCTGCCTTTTTGCCTGAAAATAAGAAGAATGCAAACCTTTTTGCCAAAAAAAAATGGAAATTTCTTCATTTTTGCTCTAAAATAAAAGGAATTTCTGCTTTTTGGCCTCTAAATAAGTAGAATTTCTGTCTTTTTCCCCCAAAACAAAAAAAATTCCTGTCTTTTTTGCCCCAAAATAAGGAAAATTTCTGACTTATTACCCTGAAGTAAGTGAAATTTCTGCAATTTTGCCCTAAAATAAGAAAAATTTCTGCCTTTTTGCCCCCTATTAAGGGGAATTTCAGCCTTTTTACCACAAAATAAGGGGAATTTCTGAATTTTGACACAAAATATTAGGAATTTCTGCCTTTTTGCCCCAAAATAAGAAAATTTCTGCTTTTTTTCCCTGAAATAAGTGAAATTTCTGCAATTATGCCCCAAAATAAGTGAAATTTCTGCAATTTTGCCCCAAAATAAGGGAAATTTCTGGAATTTTGCCCCAAAATAATGGAATTTCTGAGTTTTGCCCCAAAATAAGGAGAATTTCTGTCTTTTTGCCCCAACATATAGAGAATTTCTGCCTTTTTGCCCCACAATTAGGCAAATTACTGCAATTTTGCTCCAAAATACCGTGAATTTTTGTCTTTTTGCCCGAAAATAAGAAGAATGCATACCTTTTTGCCATGAAAAAGGGAAATTTCTTCATTTTTGCTTCAAAATAAGGGGAATTTCTGCTTTTTTGCCTCTAAATAAGTGGAATTTCTGTCTTTTCCCCCAAAACAAAAAAAATTCCTGTCTTTTTTGCCCCAAAATAAGAATAATTTCTGACTTATTACCCTGAAATAAGTGAAATTTCTGCAATTTTGCCCCAAAATAAGGGAAATTTCTGCAATTTCTCCCCAAAATAATTGAAATTTCTGAGTTTTGCCCCAAAATGAGGAGAATTTCTGTATTTTGCCCCAACATATAGGGATTTTCTGCCTTTTTGCCCCACAATTAGGCAAATTTCTGAAATTTTGCACCAAAATACGGGGAATTTCTGCCTTTTTGCCCGAAAATAAGAAGAATGAATACCTTTTTGCCATAAAAAAGGGAAATTTCTTCATTTTTGATCAAAATAAGGGGAATTTCTGGTTTTTTTGCCTCTAAATCAGTGGAATTTCTGTCTTTTTCCCCCAAAACAAAGAAAATTCTTGTCTTTTTTGCCCCAAAATAAGAAAAATTTCTGACTTATTACCCTGAAATAAGTGAAATTTCTGCAATTTTGCCCCAAAATAAGTGAAATTTCTGCAATTTTGGCCCAAAATAAGGGAAATTTCTGGAATTTTGCCCCAAAAAAGTGGAATTTCTAGGTTTTGCCCCAAAATAAGGAGAATTTCTGTCCTTTTGCCCCAACATATAGGCAATTTCTGCATTTTTGCCCCACAATTATGGGAATTTCTGCAATTTTGCTCCAAAATACAGAGAATTTCTGCCTTTTTGCCCGAAAATAAAAAGAATGCATACCTTTTTGCCATAAAAAAGGGAAATTTCTTCATTTTTGCTCCAAAATAAGGGGAATTTCTGCTTTTTTGCCTCTAAATATGTGGAATATCTGTCTTTTTCCCCTAAAACAAATGGAATTTCAGTTTTTTTGCCCCAAAATAAAGAAAAATTCTGACTTATTACCCTGAAGTAAGTAAAATTTCTGCAATTTTGCCCCAAAATAAGAAAAATTTCTGCCTTTTTGCACCCTATTAAGGGGAATTTCAGCCTTTTTACCTCAAAATAAAGGGAATTTCTGCTTTTTTGCCTCTAAATAAGTAGAATTTCTGTCTTTTTCCCCCAAAACAAAGGAAATTTCTGTCTTTTTTGCCCGAAAATAAGGAAAAATTCTGACTTATTACCCTGAAGTAAGTGAAATTTATGGAATTTTGCCCTAAAATAAGGGAATTTTCTGCGTTTTTGTTTACAAAATAAGGGGAATTTCAGCCATTTTACCTCAAATTAGGGGAATTTCTGCATATTTACCCTCTATTAAGGGAATTTCAGTATTTTTACCTCAAAATGAGGGGAATTTATGCATTTTTGCCACAAAATATTAGGAATTTCTGCCTTTTTGGCCCAAAATAAGAAAATTTCTGCTTTTTTTTCTCTGAAATAAGTGAAATTTCTGCAATTTTGCCCCAAAATAAGTGAAATTTCTACAATTTTGCCCCAAATTAAGGGAAATTTCTGGAATTTTGCCCCAAAAAATGGAATTTCTGAGTTTTGCCCCAAAATAAGGAGAATTTCTGTCTTTTTGCCCCAACATATAGAGAATTTCTGCCTTTTTGCCCCACAATTAGGCAAATTACTGCAATTTTGCTCCAAAATACCGTGAATTTTTGCCTTTTTGCCCGAAAATAAGAAGAATGCATACCTTTTTGCCATGAAAAAGGGAAATTTCTTCATTTTTGCTTCAAAATAAGGGGAATTTCTGCTTTTTTGCCTCTAAATAAGTGGAATTTCTGTCTTTTCCCCCAAAACAAAAAAAATTCCTTTTTTGCCCCAAAATAAGAAAAATTTCTGACTTATTACCCTGAAATAAGTGAAATTTCTGCAATTTTGCCCCAAAATAAGGGAAATTTCTGCAATTTTGCCCCAAAATAATTGAAATTTCTGAGTTTTGCCCCAAAATGAGGAGAATTTCTGTATTTTGCCCCAACATATAGGGATTTTCTGCCTTTTTGCCCCACAATTAGGCAAATTTCTGAAATTTTGCACCAAAATACGGGGAATTTCTGTCTTTTTGCCCGAAAATAAGAAGAATGAATACCTTTTTGCCATAAAAAAGGGAAATTTCTTCATTTTTGATCAAAATAAGGGGAATTTCTGGTTTTTTTTGCCTCTAAATCAGTGGAATTTCTGTCTTTTTCCCCCAAAACAAAGAAAATTCTTGTCTTTTTTGCCCCAAAATAAGAAAAATTTCTGACTTATTACCCTGAAATAAGTGAAATTTCTGCAATTTTGCCCCAAAATAAGTGAAATTTCTGCAATTTTGGCCCAAAATAAGGGAAATTTCTGGAATTTTGCCCCAAAAAAGTGGAATTTCTAGGTTTTGCCCCAAAATAAGGAGAATTTCTGTCTTTTTGCCCCAACATATAGGCAATTTCTGCATTTTTGCCCCACAATTATGGGAATTTCTGCAATTTTGCTCCAAAATACAGAGAATTTCTGCCTTTTTGCCCGAAAATAAAAAGAATGCATACCTTTTTGCCATAAAAAAGGGAAATTTCTTCATTTTTGCTCCAAAATAAGGGGAATTTCTGCTTTTTTGCCTCTAAATATGTGGAATATCTGTCTTTTTCCCCTAAAACAAATGGAATATCAGTTTTTTTGCCCCAAAATAAATAAAAATTCTGACTTATTACCCTGAAGTAAGTAAAATTTCTGCAATTTTGCCTGAAAATAAGAAAAATTTCTGCCTTTTTGCCCCGTATTAAGGGGAATTTCAGCCTTTTTACCTCAAAATAAGGGGAATTTCTAAATTTTTGCCACAAAATATTAGGAATTTCTGCTTTTTGCCCCAAAATAAGGAAAATTTCTGCCTTTTTTCCCTGAAATAAGTTAAATTTCTGCAATTTTGCCCCAAAATAAGTGTAATTTCTGCAAATTTGCCTTAAATAAGTGAAGTTTCTGCAATTTTGCCCCAAAATAAGGGAAATTTCTGGAATTTTGCCCCAAAATAAGTGCAATTTCTGAGTTTTGCCACAAAATAAGGAGAATTTCTGTTTTTTTGCCCCAACATATAGAGATTTTCTGCATTTTTGCCCCACAATTAGGGGAATTTCTGCAATTTTTACTCCAAAATACAGGGAATTTCTGCCTTTTTGCCCGAAAATAAGAAGAATGCATACCTTTTTGCCATAAAAAAGGGAAATTTCTTCATTTTTGCTCCAAAATAAGGGGAATTTCTGCTTTTTTGCCTCTAAATAAGTAGAATTTCCGTCTTTTTCCCCCAAAACAAAGGGAATTTCTGTCTTTTTTGCCCCAAAATAAGGAAAAATTCTGACTTATTACCCTGAAGTAAGTGAGATTTATGCAATTTTGCCCTAAAATAAGGGAATTTTCTGCGTTTTTGTTTACAAAATAAGGGGAATTTCAGCCATTTTACCTCAAATTATGGGAATTTCTGCATATTTACCCTCTATTAAGGGAATTTCAGTATTTTTACCTCAAAATAAGGGGAATTTATGCATTTTTGCAACAAAATATTAGGAATTTCTGCCTTTTTGGCCCAAAATAAGAAAATTTCTGCTTTTTTTTCTCTGAAATAAGTGAAATTTCTGCAATTTTGCCCCAAAATAAGTGAAATTTCTACAATTTTGCCCCAAATTAACGGAAATTTCTGGAATTTTGCCCCAAAAAATGGAATTTCTGAGTTTTGCCCCAAAATAAGGAGAATTTATGTCTTTTTGCCCCAACATATAGGCAATTTCTGCCTTTTTGCCCCACAATTATGAGAATTTCTGCAATTTTGCTCCAAAATACGGAAAATTTCTGCATTTTTGCCCCAAAATAAGAAGAATGCATACCTTTTTGCCATAAAAAAAGGAAATTTCTTCATTTTTGCTCCAAAATAAGGGGAATTTCTGATTTTTTGCCTCTAAATAAGTGGAATATCTGTCTTTTTCTCCTAAAACAAATGGAATTTCTGTCTTTTTTGCCCCAAAAATAATGAAAAATTCTGACTTATTACCCTTAAGTAAGTGAAATTTCTGCAATTTTGCCCTAAAATAAGAAAAATTTCTTCTTTTGGCCCCCTATTAAGGGGAATTTCAGCCTTTTTACCTCAAAATAAGGGGAATTTCTGCATTTTTGACACATAATATTAGGAATTTCTGACTTTTTGCCCCAAAATAAGAAAATTTCTGCTTTTTTTTCCTGAAATAAGTGAAATTTCTGCAATTTTGCCCCAAAATAAAGGAAATTTCTGCAATTTTGCCCCAAAATAAGGGAAATTTCTGGAATTTTGCCCCCAAAAATAGAATTCCTGAGTTTTGCCCCAAAAAAGGAGAGTTTCTGTCTTTTTGCCCCAACATATAGAGAATTTCTGCCTTTTTGCCCTACAATTAGGCAAATTTCTGCAATTTTGCTCCAAATACGGGGAATTTCTGCCTTTTTGCCCGAAAATAAGAAGAATGCATACCGTTTTGCCATAAAAAAGGAAAATTTCTTCATTTTTGCTCCAAAATAAAAAGAATTTCTGCTATTTTGCTTCTAAATAAGTGGAATTTCTGTCTTTTTGCCCCAAAACAAAGAAAATTCCTCTCTTTTTTGCCCCAAAATAAGGAAAATTTCTGACTTATTACCCTGAAGTAAGTGAAATTTCTGCAATTTTGCCCTAAAATAAGAAAAATTTCTGCCTTTTTGCCCCCTATTAAGGGGAATTTCAGCCTTTTTACCTCAAAATAAGGGGAAATTCTGAATTTTGACACAAAATACTAGGAATTTCTGCCTTTTTGCCCCAAAATAAGAAAATTTCTGCTTTTTTTTCCCTGAAATAAGTGAAATTTCTGCAATTATGCCCCAAAATAAGTGAAATTTCTGCAATTTTGCACCAAAATAAGGGAAATTTCTGGAATTTTGCCCCAAAATAATGGAATTTCTGAGTTTTGCCCCAAAATAAGGAGAATTTCTGTCTTTTTGCCCCAACATATAGAGAATTTCTGCTTTTTTGCCCCACAATTAGGCAAATTTCTGCAATTTTGCTCTAAAATACCGTGAATTTTTGCCTTTTTGCCCGAAAATAAGAAGAATGCATACATTTTTGCCATAAAAAAGGGAAATTTCTTCATTTTTGCTTCAAAATAAGGGGAATTTCTTCTTTTTTGCCTATAAATAAGTGGAATTTCTGTCTTTTCCCCCAAAACAAAGAATATTCCTGTCTTTTTTGCCCCAAAATAAGAAAAATTTCTGACTTATTACCCTGAAATAAGTGAAATTTCTGCAATTGTGCCCCAAAATAAGTGAAATTTCTGAACTTTTGTCCCAGAATAAGGGAAATTTCTGGAATTTTGCACCAAAATAAGTGGAATTTCAGAGTTTTGCCCCAAAATAAGGAGAATTTCTGTCTTTTTGCCCCAACATATAGGGAATTTCTGCCTTTTTGCACCACAATTAGGGGAATTTCTTCAATTTTGCTCCAAAATATGGGGAATTTCTGCCTTTTTGCCTGAAAATAAGAAGAATGCATACCATTTTGCCATCAAAAAAAAATTTTTCATTTTTGCTCCAAAATAAGGGGAATTTCTGCTTTTTTGCCTCTAAATAAGTGGAATTCTGTCGTTTTCCCCCAAAACAAAGGGAATTTCTGTCTTTTTTGCCCCAAAATAATGAAAAGTTCTGACTTAAAACCCTGAAGTAAGTGAAATTTCTGCAATTTTGCCCCAAAATATGGAAGATTTCTTCATTTTTGCCCCCAAATAAGGGGAATTTCAGCCTTTTAACCTCAAAATAAGGGGTATTTCTGCTTTTTTGCCACAAAATATTAGGAATTTCTGCTTTTTGCCCCAAAATAAGGAAAATTTCTGCTCTTATTCCCTGAAATAAGTGAAATTTCTGGAATTTTGCTTCAAAATAAGTGAAATTTCTGCAATTTTGCCCCCAAATAAGTGAAATTTCTGCAATTTTGCCCTAAAATAAGTGAAATTTCTGCAATTTTGCCCCAAAATAAGGGAAATTTTTGATATTTTGCCCCAAAATAAGTGGAATTTCTGAGTTTTGCCCCACAATAATTAGAATTTCTTTCTTTTTGCCCCAACATATAGAGATTTTCTGAATTTTTGCCTCACAATTAGGGGAATTTCTGCAATTTTGCTCCAAATACGGGGAATTTCTGCCTTTTTGCCCGAAAATAAGTAGAATGCATACCTTTTTGCCATAAGAAAGGGAAATTTCTTTATTTTTGCTCCAAAATAAGGGGAATTTCTGCTTTTTTGCCTCTAAATAAGTGGAATTTCTGTCTTTTTCCCCAAAAACAAAAGGAATTTCTGTCTTTTTTGCCCCAAAATAATGAAAAATTCTGACTTATTACCCTGAAGTAAGTGAAATTTCGGCAATTTTTCCCCAAAATAAGGGAAATTTCTGCGTTTTTGTTTCCAAAATAAGGGGAATTTCAGCCATTTTACCTCAAATTAGGAGAATTTCTGCATATTTACCCCCTATTAAGGAGAATTTCAGCATTTTTACCTCAAAATAAGGGGAATTTCTGCATTTTTGCCACAAAATATTAGGAATTTCTGCCTTTTTGGCCCAAAATAAGAAAATTTCTGCTTTTTTCCCTGAAATAAGTGAAATTTCTGCAATTATGCCCCAAAATAAAAAAAATTTCTGCAATTTTGCCCCAAAATAAGGGAAATTTCTGGAATTTTGCCCCCAAAAATAGAATTCCTGAGTTTTGCCCCAAAATAAGGAGAATTTCTGTCTTTTTGCCCCAACATATAGAGAATTTCTGCCTTTTTGCCCTACAATTAGGCAAATTTCTGCAATTTTGCTCCAAATACGGGGAATTTCTGCCTTTTTGCCCGAAAATAAGAAGAATGCATACCGTTTTGCCATAAAAAAGGGAAATTTCTTCATTTTTGCTCCAAAATAAAAAGAATTTCTGCTATTTTGCCTCTAAATAAGTGGAATTTCTGTCTTTTTCCCCCAAAACAAAGAAAATTCCTGTCTTTTTTGCCCCAAAATAAGGAAAATTTCTGACTTATTACCCTGAAATACGTGAAATTTCTGCAATTTTGTGCCAAAATAAGTGAAATTTCTGCAATTTTTCCCCAAAATAAGAGAAATTTCTGGAATTTTGCCCCAAAATAAGTGGAATTTCTGAGTTTTGCCCCAAAATAAGGAGAATTTCTGTCTTTTTGCCCCAACATATAGGCAGTTTGTGCCTTTTGGCCCCACAATTATGGGAATTTCTGCAATTTTGCTCCAAAATACAGAGAATTTCTGCCTTTTTGCCTGAAAATAAGAAAAATGCATACCTTTTTGCCATAGAAAGGAGAAATTTCTTCATTTTTGCTCCAAAATAAGGGGAATTTCTGCTTTTTTGCCTCTAAATAAGGGGAATATCTGTCTTTTTCCCCTAAAACAAATAGAATTTCTGTCATTTTGCCCCAAAATAATGAAAAATTCTGATTTATTACCCTGAACTAAGTGAAATTTCTGCAATTTTTCCCTAAAATAAGAAAAATTTCTGCTTTTTGCCCCCTATTAAGGAGAATTTCAGCTTTTTTACCTCAAAATAAGGGGAATTTCTGCATTTTTGATACAAAATATTAGGAATTTCTGCCTCTTTGCCCCAAAATAAGAAAATTTCTGCTTTTTTTCCCTGAAATAAGTGAAATTTCTCCAATTATGCCCCAAAATAAGTTAAATTTCTGCAATTTTGCCCCAAAATAAGGGAAATTTCTGCAATTTTGCCCAAAAATAAGGGAAATTTCTGGAATTTTGCCCCAAAATAAGTGGAATTTCTGAGTTTTCCCTAAAATAAGGAGAATTTCTGTCTTTTTGCCCCAGCATATAGAGATTTTCTTCATTTTTGCCCCACAATTAGGGGAATTTCTGCAATTTTGCTCCAAAATACGGGGAATTTCTGCTTTATTTCCCGAAAATAAGAAGAATGCATACATTTTGCAATAAAAAAGGGAAATTTCTTCATTTTTGCCCCAAAATAAGGGGATTTTCTGCTTTTTTGCCTCTAAATAAGTGGAATTTCTGTCTTTTTCCCCCAAAACAAGGGGAATTTCTTTCTTTTTTGCCCCAAAATAAGGAAAAATTCTGAATTATTACCCTGAAGTATGTGAAATTTCTGGAATTTTGCCCCAAAATAAGGTACATTTCTGCGTTTTTGTTTCCAAAATAAATGGAATTTCAGCCATTTTACCTCAAATTAGGGGAATTTCTTCATATTTACCCCCTATTAAGGGGAATTTCAGCCTTTTTACCTAAAAATAAGGGGAATTTCTGCATTTCTGCCACAAAATATTAGGAATTTCTGCCCTTTGGCCCAAAATAAGAAAATTTCTGCTTTTTTTCCCTGAAATAAGTGAAATTTCTGTAATTTTGCCCCAAAATAAGTGAAATTTCAGCAATTTTGCCACAAAATAAGGGAAATTTCTGGAATTTTGCCCCAAAATAATGGAATTTCTGAGTTTTGCCCCAAAATAAAAAGAATTTCTGTCTTTTTGCCCCAACATATAGAGAATTTCTGCCTTTTTGTCCTACAATTAGGCAAATTTCTGCAATTTTGCTCCAAAATACGGGGAATTTCTGCCTTTTTGCCCTAAAATAAGAAGAATGCATACCTTTTTGCCATGAAAAAAAGAAATTTCTTCATTTTTGCTCCAAAATAAGGGGAATTTCTTCTTTTTTGCCTCTAAATAAGTAGAATTTCTGTCTTTTCCCCCAAAACAAAGAAAATTCCTGTCTTTTTTGCCCCAAAATAATGAAAATTTCTGACTTATTACCCTGAAATAAGTGAAATTTCTGCAATTTTGCCCTAAAATAAGTGAAATATCTGCACTTTTGTCCCAAAATAATGGAAATTTCTGGAATTTTGCCCCAAAATAAGTGGAATTTCTGAGTTTTGCCCCAAAATAAGGAGAATTTCTGTCTTTTTGCCCCAACATATAGGGAATTTCTGCCTTTTTGCACCACAATTAGGGGAATTTCTGCAATTTTGCTACAAAATACGGGGAATTTCTGCCTTTTTGCCTGAAAATAAGAAGAATGCATACCTTTTTGCCATCAAAAAAGAAAATTTTTTCATTTTTGCTCCAAAATAAGGGGAATTTCTGCTTTTTTGCCTGTAAATAAGTGGAATATCTGTCTTTTTCCCCCAAAACAAAGGGAATTTCGGTCTTTTTTGCCCCAAAATAAGGAAAAATTCTGACTTATTACCCTAAAGTAAGTGAAATTTCTGCAATTTTGCCCCAAAATATTGGAAATTTTTTACTTTTTGCCCCCAAATAAGGGGAATTTCAGCCTTTTTACCTCAAAATAAGGGGAATTTCTGCTTTTTTGCCACAAAATATTAGGAATTTCTGCTTTTTGCCCCAAAATAAAGAAAATTTCTCCATTTTTTCCCTGAAATAAGTGAAATTTTTGAAATTTTGCCCCAAAATAAGTGAAATTTCTGCAATTTTGCAACAAAATAATTGAAATTTCTGCAATTTTGCCCCAAAATAAGGAAAATTTCTGGAATTTTGCCCCAAAATAAGTGGAATTTCTGAGTTTTGCCCCAAAATAAGGAGAATTTCTGTTTTTTTGCCCCAACATATAGAGATTTTCTGCATTTTTGCCCCACAATTAGGAGAATTTCTGCAATTTTGCTCCAAAATACGGCGATATTCTGCCTTTTTGCCTGAAAATAAGAAGAATGCATACCTTTTTGCCATAAGAAATGGAAATTTCTTCATTTTTGCTTCAAAATAAGGGGAATTTCTGCTTTTTTGCCTCTAAATAAGTGGAATTTCTGTCTTTTTCCCCCAAAACAAAGGGAATTTCTGTCTTTTTGCCCCAAAATAAAGAAAAATTCTGACTTATTACCCTGAAGTAAGTGAAATTTCTGCAATTTTGCCCCAAAATAAAGGAAATTTTTGCGTTTTTGTTTCCAAAATAAGGGGATTTCAGCCATTTTACCTCAAATTAGGGGAATTTCTGCATATTTACTCCCTATTAAAGGGAATTTAAGCATTTTTACCTCAAAATAAGGGGAATTTATGCATTTTTGCCACAAAATATTAGGAATTTCTGCCTTTTTGGCCCAAAATAAGAAAATTTCTGCTTTTTATCCCTGAAATAACTGAAATTTCTGCAATTTTGCCCCAAAATAAGTGAAATTTCTGCAATTTTGCCTCAAAATAAGGGAAATTTCTGGAATTTTGCCCCCAAAAATAGAATTCCTGAGTTTTGCCCCAAAATAAGGAGAATTTCTGTCTTTTTGCCCCAACATATAGAGAATTTCTGCCTTTTTGCCCTACAATTAGGCAAATTTCTGCAATTTTGCTCCAAAGTACGGGGAATTTCTGCCTTTTTGCCCGAAAATAAGAAGAATGCAAACCGTTTTGCCATAAAAATGGGAAATTTCTTCATTTTTGCTCCAAAATAAAAAGAATTTCTGCTATTTTGCCTCTAAATAAGTGGAATTTCTGTCTTTTTCCCCCAAAACAAAGAAAATTCCTGACTTTTTTGCCCCAAAATAAGGAAAATTTCTGACTTATTACCCTGAAATAAGTGAAATTTCTGCAATTTTGTGCCAAAATAAGTGAAATTTCTGCAATTTTGCCCCAAAATAAGAGAAATTTCTGGAATTTTGCCCCAAAATAAGTGGAATTTCTGAGTTTTGCCCCAAAATAAGGAGAATTTCTGTCTTTTTGCCCCAACATATAGGCAATTTGTGCCTTTTGGCCCCACAATTATGGGAATTTCTGCAATTTTGCTCCAAAATACGGAGAATTTCTGCCTTTTTGCCTGAAAATAAGAAAAATGCATACCTTTTTGCCATAAAAAGGAGAAATTTCTTCATTTTTGCTCCAAAATAAGGGGAATTTCTGCTTTTTTGCCTCTAAATAAGGGGAATATCTGTCTTTTTCCCCTAAAACAAATAGAATTTCTGTCTTTTTGCCCCAAAATAATGAAAAATTCTGACTTATTACCCTGAACTAAGTGAAATTTCTGCAATTTTCCCATAAATAAGAAAAATTTCTGCCTTTTTGCCCCCTATTAAGGAGAATTTAAGCCTTTTTACCTCAAAATAAGGGGAATTTCTGCATTTTTGACACAAAATATTAGGAATTTCTGCCTCTTTGCCCCAAAATAAGAAAATTTCTGCTTTTTTTCCCTGAAATAAGTGAAATTTCTCCAATTATGCCCCAAAATAAGTTAAATTTCTGCAATTTTGCCCCAAAATAAGGGAAATATCTGGAATTTTGCCCCAAAATAATGGAATTTCTGAGTTTTGCCCCAAAAAAAGGAGAATTTCTGTATTTTTGCCCCAAAATATAGAGAATATCTGCCTTTTTGCCCCACAATTAGGCAAATTTCTGCAATTTTGCTCCAAAATACCGTGAATTTTTGCCTTTTTGCCCGAAAATAAGAAGAATGCATATTTTTTTGCTATAAAAAAGGGAAATTTCTTCATTTTTGCTCCAAAATAAAAAAAATTTCTGCTTTTTTGCCACTAAATAAGTGCAATTTCTGTCTTTTTCCCCCAAAACAAAGAAAATTCTTGTCTTTTTTGCCTCAAAATAAAGAAAATTTCTGACTTATTACCCTGAAATAAGAGAAATTTCTGCAATTTTGCCCCAAAATAAGTGAAATTTCTGCCATTTTGCCCCAAAATAAGAAAAATTTCTGGAATTTTGCCCCAAAATAAGTGGAATTTCTGAGTTTTGCCCCAAAATAAGGAGAATTTCTGTCTTTTTGCCCCAACATATAGGCAATTTCTGCCTTTTTGCCCCACAATTATGGGAATTTCTGCAATTTTGCTCCAAAATACGGAGAATTTCTGACTTTTTTCCCGAACATAAGAAGAATGCATACCTTTTTGCCATAAAAAAGGGAAATTTCTTCATTTTTGCTCCAAAATAAGGGGAATTTCTGCTTTTTTGCCTCTAAATAAGTAGAATATCTGTCTTTTTTCCCTAAAACAAATGGAATTTCTGTCTTTTTTGCCCCAAAATAATGAAAAATTCTGACTTATTACCCTGTGTAAGTGAAATTTCTGCAATTTTGCCCTAAAATAAGAAAAATTTCTGCCTTTTTGCCCCCTATTAAAGGGAATTTCAGCCTTTTTACTTCAAAATAAGGGGAATTTCTGCATTTCTGACACAAAATATTAGGAATTTCTGCCTTTTTGCACCAAAATAAGAAAATTTCTGCTTTTTTTTCCCTGAAATAAGTGAAATTTCTGCAATTATGCCCCAAAATAAGTGAAATTTCTGCAATTTTGCCCCAAAATATGGAAAATTTCTGCCTTTTTGCCCCCAAATAAGGGGAATTTCAGCCTTTTTACCTTAAAATAAGGGGAATTTCTGCATTTTTGCCACAAAATATTAGCAATTTCTGCCTTTTTGCCCCAAAATAAGGAAAATTAGTGCCTTTTTTCTCTGAAATAAGTGAAATTTCTGCAATTATGCCCCAAAATATGTGAAATTTCTGCAATTTTGCCCTAAAATAAGTGAAATTTCTCCAATTTTGCCCCAAAATAAAGGAAATTTTTAGAATTTTGCCCCAAAATAAGTGGAATTTCTGAGTTTTGCCCCAAAATAAGGAGAATTTCTGTCTTTTTGCCCCAACATATAGAAAATTTCTGCCTTTTTGCCCTACAATTAGGGGAATTTCTGCAATTTTGCTCCAAAATACGGGGAATTTCTGCCTTTTTGCCTGAAAATAAGAAGAATGCATAACTTTTTGCCATCAAAAAAGGAAATTTCTTCATTTTTGCTCAAAAATGAGGGGAATTTCTGCTTTTTGCCTCTAAATAAGTGAAATTTCTGTCTTTTTCTCCCAAAACAAAGGGAATTTCTGTTTTTTTTGCCCTAAAATAAGGAAAAATTCAGACTTATTACACTGAAGTAAGTGAAATTTCTGCAATTTTGCCCCAAAATAAAGGAAATTTCTGCCTTTTTGCCCCCAAATAAGGGGAATTTCAGCCTTTTTACCTAAAAATAAGGGGAATATCTGCATTTTTACCACAAAATATTAAAAATTTCTGCATTTTTGCCCCAAAATAAGGGAAATTTCTGAAATTTTGCCCCAAAATAAGTGGAATTTTTGAGTTTTGCCCCAAAATAAGGAGAATTTCTGTCTTTTTGCCCCAACATATAGGCAATTTCTGCCTTTTTGCCTCACAATTAGGGAAATTTTTGCAATTTTGCTCCAAAATACGGAGAATTTCTGCCTTTTTGCCCAAAAATAAGAAGAATGCATAACTTTTTGCCATAAAAAAGGGAAATTTCTTCATTTTTGCTCCAAAATAAGGGGAATTTCTGCTTTTTTGCCTCTAAATAAGTGGAATTTCTGTCTTTTTCCCCCAAAACAAAGGGAATTTCTGTGTTTTTTGCCCCAAAATAAAGAAAAATTCTGACTTATTACCCTGAAGTAAGTAAAATTTCTGCATTTTTTCCCCAAAATAAAGGAAATTTCTGACTTTTTGCCCCCAAATAAGGGGAATTTCAGCCTTTTTACCTAAAATAAGAGGAATTTCTGAATTTTTGCCACAAAATATTAGGAATTTCTGCATTTTTGCCCCAAAATAAAGAAAATTTCTGCCTTTTTTTCTCTGAAATAAGTGAAATTTCCGAAATTTTGCCCCAAAATAAGTTAAAGTTCTGCAATTTTAGCCCAAAATAAGTGAAATTTCTGCAATTTTGCCCCAAAATAATGAAAATTTCTGCCTTTTTGCCCCCAAATAAGGGGAATTTCAGCCTTTTTACCTCAAAATAAGGGGAATTTCTGCATTTTTGCCACAAAATATTAGCAATTTCTGCCTTTTTGACCCAAAATAAGGAAAATTACTGCCTTTTTTCTCTGAAATAAGTGAAATTTCTGCAATTATGCCCCAAAATATGTGAAATTTCTGCAATTTTGCCCCAAAATAAGTGAAATTTCTGCAATTTTGCCCCAAAATAAGTGAAATTTCTGCAATTTTGCACCAAATTAAGGGATATTTCTGGAATTTTGCCCCAAAATAAGTGGAATTTCTGAGTTTTGCCCCAAAATAAAGAGAATTTCTGTCATTTTGCCCCAACATATAAATATTTTCTGCATTTTTTCCCCACAATTAGGGGAATTTCTGCAATTTTGCTGCAAAATAAGGGGAATTTCTGAATTTTTGCCTCTAAATAAGTGGAATTTCTGTCTTTTTCCCCCAAAACAAAGGGAATTTCTGTCTTTTTTGCCCCAAAATAAGAAAAAATTCTGACTTATTACCCTGAAGTAAGTGAAATTTCTGCAATTTTGCCCCAAAATAAGGGAAATTTCTGCGTTTTTGTTTCCAAAATAAGGGGATTTTCAGCCATTTTACCTCAAATTAGGGGAATTTCTGCATATTTACCCCCTATTAAGAGGAATTTTAGCATTTTTACCTCAAAATAAGGGGAATTTATGCATTTTTGCCACAAAATATTAGGAATTTCTGCCTTTTAGGCCCAAAATAAGAAAATTTCTGCTTTTTTTCTATAAATAAGTGAAATTTCTGCAATTTTGCCCCAAAATAAGTGAAATTTCTGCAATTTTGCCCCAAAATTAGGGAAATTTCTGGAATTTTGACCCCAAAAATGGAATTTCTGAGTTTTGCCCCAAAATAATGAGAATTTCTGTCTTTTTGCCCCAACATATAGAGAATTTCTGCCTTTTTGCCCTACAATTAGGCAAATTTCTGCAATTTTGCTCCAAAATACAAGGAATTTCTGCCTTTTTGCCCGAAAATAAAAAGAATGCATACCTTTTTGCCATAAAAAAAGGGAAATTTCTTCATTTTTGCTCCAAAATAAAAAAAATTTCTGCTTTTTTGCCACTAAATAAGTGCAATTTCTGTCTTTTTCCCCCAAAACAAAGAAAATTCTTGTCTTTTTTGCCTCAAAATAAAGAAAATTTCTGACTTATTACCCTGAAATAATAGAAATTTCTGCAATTTTGCCCCAAAATAAGTGAAATTTCTGCCATTTTGCCCCAAAATAAGAAAAATTTTTGGAATTTTGCCCCAAAATAAGTGGAATTTCTGAGTTTTGCCCCAAAATAAGGAGAATTTCTGTCTTTTGGCCCCAACATATAGGCAATTTCTGCCTTTTTGCCCCACAATTATGGGAATTTCTGCAATTTTGCTCCAAAATACGGAGAATTTCTGACTTTTTTCCCGAACATAAGAAGAATGCATACCTTTTTGCCATAAAAAAGGGAAATTTCTTCATTTTTGCTCCAAAATAAGGGGAATTTCTGCTTTTTTGCCTCTAAATAAGTAGAATATCTGTCTTTTTCCCCTAAAACAAATGGAATTTCTGTCTTTTTTGCCCCAAAATAATAAAAAATTCTGACTTATTACCCTGTGTAAGTGAAATTTCTGCAATTTTGCCTTAAAATAAGAAAAATTTCTGCCTTTTTGCCCCCTATTAAGGGGAATTTCAGCCTTTTTACCTCAAAATAAGGGGAATTTCTGCATTTTTGACACAAAATATTAGGAATTTCTGCTTTTTTGCACCAAAATAAGAAAATTTCTGCTTTTTTTTCCCTGAAATAAGTGAAATTTCTGCAATTATGCCCCAAATTAAGTGAAATTTCTGCAATTTTGCCCCAAAATATGGAAAATTTCTGCCTTTTTGCCCCCAAATAAGGGGAATTTCAGCCTTTTTACCTCAAAATAAGGGGAATTTCTGCATTTTTGCCACAAAATATTAGCAATTTCTGCCTTTTTGCCCCAAAATAAGGAAAATTAGTGCCTTTTTTCTCTGAAATAAGTGAAATTTCTGCAATTATGCCCCAAAATATGTGAAATTTCTGCAATTTTGCCCTAAAATAAGTGAAATTTCTCCAATTTTGCCCCAAAATAAAGGAAATTTTTAGAATTTTGCCCCAAAATAAGTGGAATTTCTGAGTTTTGCCCCAAAATAAGGAGAATCTGTCTTTTTGCCCCAACATATAGAAAATTTCTGCCTTTTTGCCCCACAATTAGGGGAATTTCTGCAATTTTGCTCCAAAATACGGGGAATTTCTGCCTTTTTGCCTGAAAATAAGAAGAATGCATAACTTTTTGCCATCAAAAAAGGAAATTTCTTCATTTTTGCTCAAAAATGAGGGGAATTTCTGCTTTTTGCCTCTAAATAAGTGAAATTTCTGTCTTTTTCTCCCAAAACAAAGGGAATTTCTGTTTTTTTTGCCCTAAAATAAGGAAAAATTCAGACTTATTACACTGAAGTAAGTGAAATTTCTGCAATTTTGCCCCAAAATAAAGGAAATTTCTGCCTTTTTGCCCCCAAATAAGGGGAATTTCAGCCTTTTTACCTAAAAATAAGGGGAATATCTGCATTTTTACCACAAAATATTAAAAATTTCTGCATTTTTGCCCCAAAATAAGGGAAATTTCTGGAATTTTGCCCCAAAATATGTGTAATTTCTGAGTTTTGCCCTAAAATAAGGAGAATTTCGGTCTTTTTGCTCTAACTAAAAGGAATTTCTGCCTTTTTGCTTCACAATTAGGGGAATTTCTGCAATTTTGCTCCAAAATACGGGGAATTTCTGCCTTTTTGCCCGAATATAAGAAGAATGCATACCTTTTTGCCATAAAAAAGTTAAATTTCTTCATTTTTGCTTCAAAATAAGGGGAATTTCTGCTTTTTTGCCTCTAAATAAGTGGAATTTCTGTCTTTTCCTCAAAACAAAGAAAAGTCCTGTCTTTTTTGCACCAAAATAAGGAAAATTTCTGATTTATTACCCTGAAATACGTGATATTTCTGTAATTTTGCCCCAAAATAAGTGAAATTTCTGCAATTTTTCCCCAAAATAAGGGAAATTTCTGAAATTTTGCCCCAAAATAAGTGGAATTTTTGAGTTTTGCCCCAAAATAAGGAGAATTTCTGTCTTTTTTCCCCAACATATTGGCAATTTCTGCCTTTTTGCCTCACAATTAGGGAAATTTTTGCAATTTTGCTCCAAAATACGGAGAATTTCTGCCTTTTTGCCCAAAAATAAGAAGAATGCATAACTTTTTGCCATAAAAAAGGGAAATTTCTTCATTTTTGCTCCAAAATAAGGGGAATTTCTGCTTTTTTGCCTCTAAATAAGTGGAATTTCTGTCTTTTTTCCCCAAAAAAAGGGAATTACTGTTTTTTTTTGCCGCAAAATAAGGAAAAATTCTGACTTATTTCCCTGAAGTAAGTAAAATTTCTGCAATTTTGCCTCAAAATAAGGGAAATTTCTGGAATTTTGCCCCAAAATAAGTAAAATTTCTGCAATTTTGCCCCAAAATAAGGAAAATTTCTGCCTTTTTGCCCCCAAATAAGGGGAATTTCAGCCTTTTTACCTCAAAATAAGGGGAATTTCTGCATTTTTGCCACAAAATATTAGCAATTTCTGCCTTTTTACCCCAAAATAAGGAAAATTACTGCCTTTTTCTCTGAAATAAGGGAAATTTCTGCAATTATGCCCCAAAATATGTGAAATTTCTGCAATTTTGCCCCAAAATAAGTGAAATTTCTCCAATTTTGCCCCAAAATAAAGGAAATTACTAGAATTTTGCCCAAAAATAAGTGGAATTTCTGAGTTTTGCCCCAAAATAAGGAGAATTTCTGTCTTTTTGCCCTAACATATAGGCAATTTCTGCCTTTTTGCCTCACAATTAGGGGAATTTTTGCAATTTTGCTCCAAAATACGGAGAATTTCTGCCTTTTTGCCCAAAAATAAGAAGAATGCATAACTTTTTGCCATCAAAAAAGGAAATTTCTTCATTTTTGCTCAAAAATGAGGGGAATTTCTGCTTTTTGCCTCTAAATAAGTGAAATTTCTGTCTTTTTCTCCCAAAACAAAGGGAATTTCTGTTTTTTTTGCCCTAAAATAAGGAAAAATTCAGACTTATTACACTGAAGTAAGTGAAATTTCTGCAATTTTGCCCCAAAATAAAGGAAATTTCTGCCTTTTTGCCCCCAAATAAGGGGAATTTCAGCCTTTTTACCTAAAAATAAGGGGAATATCTGCATTTTTACCACAAAATATTAAAAATTTCTGCATTTTTGCCCCAAAATAAGGGAAATTTCTGAAATTTTGCCCCAAAATAAGTGGAATTTTTGAGTTTTGCCCCAAAATAAGGAGAATTTCTGTCTTTTTGCCCCAACATATAGGCAATTTCTGCCTTTTTGCCTCACAATTAGGGAAATTTTTGCAATTTTGCTCCAAAATACGGAGAATTTCTGCCTTTTTGCCCAAAAATAAGAAGAATGCATAACTTTTTGCCATAAAAAAGGGAAATTTCTTCATTTTTGCTCCAAAATAAGGGGAATTTCTGCTTTTTTGCCTCTAAATATGTGGAATTTCTGTCTTTTTCCCCCAAAACAAAGGGAATTTCTGTGTTTTTTGCCCCAAAATAAAGAAAAATTCTGACTTATTACCCTGAAGTAAGTAAAATTTCTGCATTTTTTCCCCAAAATAAAGGAAATTTCTGACTTTTTGCCCCCAAATAAGGGGAATTTCAGCCTTTTTACCTAAAATAAGAGGAATTTCTGAATTTTTGCCACAAAATATTAGGAATTTCTGCATTTTTGCCCCAAAATAAAGAAAATTTCTGCCTTTTTTTCTCTGAAATAAGTGAAATTTCCGAAATTTTGCCCCAAAATAAGTTAAAGTTCTGCAATTTTAGCCCAAAATAAGTGAAATTTCTGCAATTTTGCCCCAAAATAATGAAAATTTCTGCCTTTTTGCCCCCAAATAAGGGGAATTTCAGCCTTTTTACCTCAAAATAAGGGGAATTTCTGCATTTTTGCCACAAAATATTAGCAATTTCTGCCTTTTTGACCCAAAATAAGGAAAATTACTGCCTTTTTTCTCTGAAATAAGTGAAATTTCTGCAATTATGCCCCAAAATATGTGAAATTTCTGCAATTTTGCCCCAAAATAAGTGAAATTTCTGCAATTTTGCCCCAAAATAAGTGAAATTTCTGCAATTTTGCACCAAATTAAGGGATATTTCTGGAATTTTGCCCCAAAATAAGTGGAATTTCTGAGTTTTGCCCCAAAATAAAGAGAATTTCTGTCATTTTGCCCCAACATATAAATATTTTCTGCATTTTTTCCCCACAATTAGGGGAATTTCTGCAATTTTGCTGCAAAATAAGGGGAATTTCTGAATTTTTGCCTCTAAATAAGTGGAATTTCTGTCTTTTTCCCCCAAAACAAAGGGAATTTCTGTCTTTTTTGCCCCAAAATAAGAAAAAATTCTGACTTATTACCCTGAAGTAAGTGAAATTTCTGCAATTTTGCCCCAAAATAAGGGAAATTTCTGCGTTTTTGTTTCCAAAATAAGGGGATTTTCAGCCATTTTACCTCAAATTAGGGGAATTTCTGCATATTTACCCCCTATTAAGAGGAATTTTAGCATTTTTACCTCAAAATAAGGGGAATTTATGCATTTTTGCCACAAAATATTAGGAATTTCTGCCTTTTAGGCCCAAAATAAGAAAATTTCTGCTTTTTTTCTATAAATAAGTGAAATTTCTGCAATTTTGCCCCAAAATAAGTGAAATTTCTGCAATTTTGCCCCAAAATTAGGGAAATTTCTGGAATTTTGACCCCAAAAATGGAATTTCTGAGTTTTGCCCCAAAATAATGAGAATTTCTGTCTTTTTGCCCCAACATATAGAGAATTTCTGCCTTTTTGCCCTACAATTAGGCAAATTTCTGCAATTTTGCTCCAAAATACAAGGAATTTCTGCCTTTTTGCCCGAAAATAAAAAGAATGCATACCTTTTTGCCATAAAAAAAGGGAAATTTCTTCATTTTTGCTCCAAAATAAAAAAAATTTCTGCTTTTTTGCCACTAAATAAGTGCAATTTCTGTCTTTTTCCCCCAAAACAAAGAAAATTCTTGTCTTTTTTGCCTCAAAATAAAGAAAATTTCTGACTTATTACCCTGAAATAATAGAAATTTCTGCAATTTTGCCCCAAAATAAGTGAAATTTCTGCCATTTTGCCCCAAAATAAGAAAAATTTTTGGAATTTTGCCCCAAAATAAGTGGAATTTCTGAGTTTTGCCCCAAAATAAGGAGAATTTCTGTCTTTTGGCCCCAACATATAGGCAATTTCTGCCTTTTTGCCCCACAATTATGGGAATTTCTGCAATTTTGCTCCAAAATACGGAGAATTTCTGACTTTTTTCCCGAACATAAGAAGAATGCATACCTTTTTGCCATAAAAAAGGGAAATTTCTTCATTTTTGCTCCAAAATAAGGGGAATTTCTGCTTTTTTGCCTCTAAATAAGTAGAATATCTGTCTTTTTCCCCTAAAACAAATGGAATTTCTGTCTTTTTTGCCCCAAAATAATAAAAAATTCTGACTTATTACCCTGTGTAAGTGAAATTTCTGCAATTTTGCCTTAAAATAAGAAAAATTTCTGCCTTTTTGCCCCCTATTAAGGGGAATTTCAGCCTTTTTACCTCAAAATAAGGGGAATTTCTGCATTTTTGACACAAAATATTAGGAATTTCTGCTTTTTTGCACCAAAATAAGAAAATTTCTGCTTTTTTTTCCCTGAAATAAGTGAAATTTCTGCAATTATGCCCCAAATTAAGTGAAATTTCTGCAATTTTGCCCCAAAATATGGAAAATTTCTGCCTTTTTGCCCCCAAATAAGGGGAATTTCAGCCTTTTTACCTCAAAATAAGGGGAATTTCTGCATTTTTGCCACAAAATATTAGCAATTTCTGCCTTTTTGCCCCAAAATAAGGAAAATTAGTGCCTTTTTTCTCTGAAATAAGTGAAATTTCTGCAATTATGCCCCAAAATATGTGAAATTTCTGCAATTTTGCCCTAAAATAAGTGAAATTTCTCCAATTTTGCCCCAAAATAAAGGAAATTTTTAGAATTTTGCCCCAAAATAAGTGGAATTTCTGAGTTTTGCCCCAAAATAAGGAGAATCTGTCTTTTTGCCCCAACATATAGAAAATTTCTGCCTTTTTGCCCCACAATTAGGGGAATTTCTGCAATTTTGCTCCAAAATACGGGGAATTTCTGCCTTTTTGCCTGAAAATAAGAAGAATGCATAACTTTTTGCCATCAAAAAAGGAAATTTCTTCATTTTTGCTCAAAAATGAGGGGAATTTCTGCTTTTTGCCTCTAAATAAGTGAAATTTCTGTCTTTTTCTCCCAAAACAAAGGGAATTTCTGTTTTTTTTGCCCTAAAATAAGGAAAAATTCTGACTTATTACCCTAAAGTAAGTGAAATTTCTGCAATTTTGCCCCAAAATAAAGGAAATTTCTGCCTTTTTGCCCCCAAATAAGGGGAATTTCAGCCTTTTTACCTAAAAATAAGGGGAATATCTGCATTTTTACCACAAAATATTAAAAATTTCTGCATTTTTGCCCCAAAATAAGGGAAATTTCTGGAATTTTGCCCCAAAATATGTGTAATTTCTGAGTTTTGCCCTAAAATAAGGAGAATTTCGGTCTTTTTGCTCTAACTAAAAGGAATTTCTGCCTTTTTGCTTCACAATTAGGGGAATTTCTGCAATTTTGCTCCAAAATACGGGGAATTTCTGCCTTTTTGCCTGAATATAAGAAGAATGCATACCTTTTTGCCATAAAAAAGTTAAATTTCTTCATTTTTGCTTCAAAATAAGGGGAATTTCTGCTTTTTTGCCTCTAAATAAGTGGAATTTCTGTCTTTTCCTCAAAACAAAGAAAAGTCCTGTCTTTTTTGCACCAAAATAAGGAAAATTTCTGATTTATTACCCTGAAATACGTGATATTTCTGTAATTTTGCCCCAAAATAAGTGAAATTTCTGCAATTTTTCCCCAAAATAAGGGAAATTTCTGAAATTTTGCCCCAAAATAAGTGGAATTTTTGAGTTTTGCCCCAAAATAAGGAGAATTTCTGTCTTTTTTCCCCAACATATTGGCAATTTCTGCCTTTTTGCCTCACAATTAGGGAAATTTTTGCAATTTTGCTCCAAAATACGGAGAATTTCTGCCTTTTTGCCCAAAAATAAGAAGAATGCATAACTTTTTGCCATAAAAAAGGGAAATTTCTTCATTTTTGCTCCAAAATAAGGGGAATTTCTGCTTTTTTGCCTCTAAATAAGTGGAATTTCTGTCTTTTTTCCCCAAAAAAAGGGAATTACTGTTTTTTTTTGCCGCAAAATAAGGAAAAATTCTGACTTATTTCCCTGAAGTAAGTAAAATTTCTGCAATTTTGCCTCAAAATAAGGGAAATTTCTGGAATTTTGCCCCAAAATAAGTAAAATTTCTGCAATTTTGCCCCAAAATAAGGAAAATTTCTGCCTTTTTGCCCCCAAATAAGGGGAATTTCAGCCTTTTTACCTCAAAATAAGGGGAATTTCTGCATTTTTGCCACAAAATATTAGCAATTTCTGCCTTTTTACCCCAAAATAAGGAAAATTACTGCCTTTTTCTCTGAAATAAGGGAAATTTCTGCAATTATGCCCCAAAATATGTGAAATTTCTGCAATTTTGCCCCAAAATAAGTGAAATTTCTCCAATTTTGCCCCAAAATAAAGGAAATTACTAGAATTTTGCCCAAAAATAAGTGGAATTTCTGAGTTTTGCCCCAAAATAAGGAGAATTTCTGTCTTTTTGCCCTAACATATAGGCAATTTCTGCCTTTTTGCCTCACAATTAGGGGAATTTTTGCAATTTTGCTCCAAAATACGGAGAATTTCTGCCTTTTTGCCCAAAAATAAGAAGAATGCATACCTTTTTGCCATAAAAAGGGAAATTTCTTCATTTTTGCTCCAAAATAAGGGGAATTTCTGCTTTTTTGCCTCTAAATACGTGGAATTTCTGTCTTTTTTCCCCAAAAAAAGGGAATTACTGTTTTTTTTTGCCGCAAAATAAGGAAAAATTCTGACTTATTCCCCTGAAGTAAGTAAAATTTCTGCAAGTTTTCCCCAAAATAAAGGAAATTTCTGACTTTTTGCCCCCAAATAAGGGGAATTTCAGCCTTTTTACCTAAAATAAGAGGAATATCTGAATTTTTGCCACAAAATATTAGGAATTTCTGCATTTTTGCCCCAAAATAAAGAAAATTTCTGCCTTTTTTTCTCTGAAATAAGTGAAATTTCCGAAATTTTGCCCCAAAATAAGTTAAAGTTCTGCAATTTTAGCCAAAATAAGTGAAATTTCTGCAATTTTGCCCCAAAATAATGAAAATTTCTGCCTTTTTGCCCCCAAATAAGGGGAATTTCAGCCTTTTTACCTCAAAATAAGGGGAATTTCTGCATTTTTGCCACAAAATATTAGCAATTTCTGCCTTTTTGACCCAAAATAAGGAAAATTACTGCCTTTTTTCTCTGAAATAAGTGAAATTTCTGCAATTATGCCCCAAAATATGTGAAATTTCTGCAATTTTGCCCCAAAATAAGTGAAATTTCTGCAATTTTGCCCCAAAATAAGTGAAATTTCTGCCATTTTGCCCCAAAATAAGAAAAATTTCTGGAATTTTGTCCCAAAATAAGTGGAATTTCTGAGTTTTGCCCCAAAATAAGGAGAATTTCTGTCTTTTTGCCCCAACATATAGGCAATTTCTGCCTTTTTGCCCCACAATTATGGGGATTTCTGCAATTTTGCTCCAAAATACGGAGAATTTCTGACTTTTTTCCCGAACATAAGAAGAATGCATACCTTTTTGCCATAAAAAAGAGAAATTTCTTCATTTTTGCTCCAAAATAAGGGGAATTTCTGCTTTTTTGCCTCTAAATAAGTGGAATTTCTGTCTTTTTTCCCCAAAAAAAGGGAATTACTGTTTTTTTTTTGCCGCAAAATAAGGAAAAATTCTGACTTATTTCCCTGAAGTAAGTAAAATTTCTGCAATTTTGCCTCAAAATAAGGGAAATTTCTGGAATTTTGCCCAAAAATAAGTAAAATTTCTGCAATTTTGCCCCAAAATAAGGAAAATTTCTGCCTTTTTGCCCCCAAATAAGGGGAATTTCAGCCTTTTTACCTCAAAATAAGGGGAATTTCTGCATTTTTGCCACAAAATATTAGCAATTTCTGCCTTTTTACCCCAAAATAAGAAAAATTACTGCCTTTTTCTCTGAAATAAGGGAAATTTCTGCAATTATGCCCCAAAATATGTGAAATTTCTGCAATTTTGCCCCAAAATAAGTGAAATTTCTCCAATTTTGCCCCAAAATAAAGGAAATTTCTAGAATTTTGCCCAAAAATAAGTGGAATTTCTGAGTTTTGCCCCAAAATAAGGAGAATTTCTGTCTTTTTGCCCTAACATATAGGCAATTTCTGCCTTTTTGCCTCACAATTAGGGGAATTTTTGCAATTTTGCTCCAAAATACGGAGAATTTCTGCCTTTTTGCCCAAAAATAAGAAGAATGCATACCTTTTTGCCATAAAAAAGGGAAATTTCTTCATTTTTGCTCCAAAATAAGGGGAATTTCTGCTTTTTTGCCTCTAAATAAGTGGAATTTCTGTCTTTTTTCCCCAAAAAAAGGGAATTACTGTTTTTTTTTGCCGCAAAATAAGGAAAAATTCTGACTTATTCCCCTGAAGTAAGTAAAATTTCTGCAATTTTTCCCCAAAATAAAGGAAATTTCTGACTTTTTGCCCCCAAATAAGGGGAATTTCAGCCTTTTTACCTAAAATAAGAGGAATTTCTGAATTTTTGCCACAAAATATTAGGAATTTCTGCATTTTTGCCCCAAAATAAAGAAAATTTCTGCCTTTTTTTCTCTGAAATAAGTGAAATTTCCGAAATTTTGCCCCAAAATAAGTTAAAGTTCTGCAATTTTAGCCCAAAATAAGTGAAATTTCTGCAATTTTGCCCCAAAATAATGAAAATTTCTGCCTTTTTGCCCCCAAATAAGGGGAATTTCAGCCTTTTTACCTCAAAATAAGGGGAATTTCTGCATTTTTGCCACAAAATATTAGCAATTTCTGCCTTTTTGACCCAAAATAAGGAAAATTACTGCCTTTTTTCTCTGAAATAAGTGAAATTTCTGCAATTATGCCCCAAAATATGTGAAATTTCTGCAATTTTGCCCCAAAATAAGTGAAATTTCTGCAATTTTGCCCCAAAATAAGTGAAATTTCTGCAATTTTGCGCCAAATTAAGGGATATTTCTGGAATTTTGCCCCAAAATAAGTGGAATTTCTGAGTTTTGCCCCAAAATAAAGAGAATTTCTGTCATTTTGCCCCAACATATAAATATTTTCTGCATTTTTTCCCCACAATTAGGGGAATTTCTGCAATTTTGCTGCAAAATAAGGGGAATTTCTGAATTTTTGCCTCTAAATAAGTGGAATTTCTGTCTTTTTCCCCCAAAACAAAGGGAATTTCTGTCTTTTTTGCCCCAAAATAAGAAAAAATTCTGACTTATTACCCTGAAGTAAGTGAAATTTCTGCAATTTTGCCCCAAAATAAGGGAAATTTCTGCGTTTTTGTTTCCAAAATAAGGGGATTTTCAGCCATTTTACCTCAAATTAGGGGAATTTCTGCATATTTACCCCCTATTAAGAGGAATTTTAGCATTTTTACCTCAAAATAAGGGGAATTTATGCATTTTTGCCACAAAATATTAGGAATTTCTGCCTTTTATGCCCAAAATAAGAGAATTTCTGCTTTTTTTCTCTGAAATAAGTGAAATTTCTGCAATTTTGCCCCAAAATAAGTGAAATTTCTGCAATTTTGCCCCAAAATTAGGGAAATTTCTGGAATTTTGACCCCAAAAATGGAATTTCTGAGTTTTGCCCCAAAATAATGAGAATTTCTGTCTTTTTGCCCCAACATATAGAGAATTTCTGCCTTTTTGCCCTACAATTAGGCAAATTTCTGCAATTTTGCTCCAAAATACAAAGAATTTCTGCCTTTTTGCCGGAAAATAAAAAGAATGCATACCTTTTTGCCATAAAAAGGGAAATTTCTTCATTTTTGCTCCAAAATAAAAAAAATTTCTGCTTTTTTGCCACTAAATAAGTGCAATTTCTGTCTTTTTCCCCCAAAACAAAGAAAATTCTTGTCTTTTTTGCCTCAAAATAAAGAAAATTTCTGACTTATTACCCTGAAATAAGAGAAATTTCTGCAATTTTGCCCCAAAATAAGTGAAATTTCTGCCATTTTGCCCCAAAATAAGAAAAATTTCTGGAATTTTGCCCCAAAATAAGTGGAATTTCTGAGTTTTGCCCCAAAATAAGGAGAATTTCTGTCTTTTTGCCCCAACATATAGGCAATTTCTGCCTTTTTGCCCCACAATTATGGGAATTTCTGCAATTTTGCTCCAAAATACGGAGAATTTCTGACTTTTTTCCCGAACATAAGAAGAATACATACCTTTTTGCCATAAAAAAGGGAAATTTCTTCATTTTTGCTCCAAAATAAGGGGAATTTCTGCTTTTTTGCCTCTAAATAAGTAGAATATCTGTCTTTTTCCCCTAAAACAAATGGAATTTCTGTCTTTTTTGCCCCAAAATAATGAAAAATTCTGACTTATTACCCTTTGTAAGTGAAATTTCTGCAATTTTGCCCTAAAATAAGAAAAATTTCTGCCTTTTTGCCCCCTATTAAGGGGAATTTCAGCCTTTTTACCTCAAAATAAGGGGAATTTCTGCATTTTTGACACAAAATATTAGGAATTTCTGACTTTTTGCACCAAAATAAGAAAATTTCTGCTTTTTTTTCCCTGAAATAAGTGAAATTTCTGCAATTATGCCCCAAAATAAGTGAAATTTCTGCAATTTTGCCCCAAAATATGGAAAATTTCTGCCTTTTTGCCCCCAAATAAGGGGAATTTCAGCCTTTTTACCTCAAAATAAGGGGAATTTCTGCATTTTTGCCACAAAATATTAGCAATTTCTGCCTTTTTGCCCCAAAATAAGGAAAATTAGTGCCTTTTTTCTCTGAAATAAGTGAAATTTCTGCAATTATGCCCCAAAATATGTGAAATTTCTTCAATTTTGCCATAAAATAAGTGAAATTTCTCCAATTTTGCCCCAAAATAAAGGAAATTTTTAGAATTTTGCCCCAAAATAAGTGGAATTTCTGAGTTTTGCCCCAAAATAAGGAGAATTTCTGTCTTTTTGCCCCAACATATAGAAAATTTCTGCCTTTTTGCCCCACAATTAGGGGAATTTCTGCAATTTTGCTCCAAAATACGGGGAATTTCTGCCTTTTTGCCTGAAAATAAGAAGAATGCATAACTTTTTGCCATCAAAAAAGGAAATTTCTTCATTTTTGCTCAAAAATGAGGGGAATTTCTGCTTTTTGCCTCTAAATAAGTGAAATTTCTGTCTTTTTCTCCCAAAACAAAGGGAATTTCTGGTTTTTTTGCCCTAAAATAAGGAAAAATTCTGACTTATTACTCTGAAGTAAGTGAAATTTCTGCAATTTTGCCCCAAAATAAAGGAAATTTCTGCCTTTTTGCCCCCAAATAAGGGGAATTTCAGCCTTTTTACCTAAAAATAAGGGGAATATCTGCATTTTTACCACAAAATATTAAAAATTTCTGCATTTTTGCCCCAAAATAAGGGAAATTTCTGGAATTTTGCCCCAAAATATGTGTAATTTCTGAGTTTTGCCCTAAAATAAGGAGAATTTCGGTCTTTTTGCTCTAACTAAAAGGAATTTCTGCCTTTTTGCTTCACAATTAGGGGAAATTCTGCAATTTTGCTCCAAAATACGGGGAATTTCTGCCTTTTTGCCCGAATATAAGAAGAATGCATACCTTTTTGCCATAAAAAAGTTAAATTTCTTCATTTTTGCTTCAAAATAAGGGGAATTTCTGCTTTTTTGCCTCTAAATAAGTGGAATTTCTGTCTTTTCCCCAAAACAAAGAAAAGTCCTGTCTTTTTTGCACCAAAATAAGGAAAATTTCTGATTTATTACCCTGAAATACGTGATATTTCTGTAATTTTGCCCCAAAATAAGTGAAATTTCTGCAATTTTTCCCCAAAATAAGGGAAATTTCTGAAATTTTGCCCCAAAATAAGTGGAATTTTTGAGTTTTGCCCCAAAATAAGGAGAATTTCTGTCTTTTTTCCCCAACATATTGGCAATTTCTGCCTTTTTGCCTCACAATTAGGGAAATTTTTGCAATTTTGCTCCAAAATACGGAGAATTTCTGCCTTTTTGCCCAAAAATAAGAAGAATGCATAACTTTTTGCCATAAAAAAGGGAAATTTCTTCATTTTTGCTCCAAAATAAGGGGAATTTCTGCTTTTTTGCCTCTAAATACGTGGAATTTCTGTCTTTTTTCCCCAAAAAAAGGGAATTACTGTTTTTTTTGCCGCAAAATAAGGAAAAATTCTGACTTATTTCCCTGAAGTAAGTAAAATTTCTGCAATTTTGCCTCAAAATAAGGGAAATTTCTGGAATTTTGCCCCAAAATAAGTAAAATTTCTGCAATTTTGCCCCAAAATAAGGAAAATTTCTGCCTTTTTGCCCCCAAATAAGGGGAATTTCAGCCTTTTTACCTCAAAATAAGGGGAATTTCTGCATTTTTGCCACAAAATATTAGCAATTTCTGCCTTTTTACCCCCAAATAAGGAAAATTACTGCCTTTTTCTCTGAAATAAGGGAAATTTCTGCAATTATGCCCCAAAATATGTGAAATTTCTGCAATTTTGCCCCAAAATAAGTGAAATTTCTCCAATTTTGCCCCAAAATAAAGGAAATTTCTAGAATTTTGCCCAAAAATAAGTGGAATTTCTGAGTTTTGCCCCAAAATAAGGAGAATTTCTGTCTTTTTGGCCTAACATATAGGCAATTTCTGCCTTTTTGCCTCACAATTAGGGGAATTTTTGCAATTTTGCTCCAAAATACGGACAATTTCTGCCTTTTTGCCCAAAAATAAGAAGAATGCATACCTTTTTGCCATAAAAAAGGAAAATTTCTTCATTTTTGCTCTAAAATAAGGGGAATTTCTGCTTTTTTGCCTCTAAATAAGTGGAATTTCTGTCTTTTTCCCCCAAATCAAAGGGAATTACTGTTTTTTTTTGCCGCAAAATAAGGAAAAATCCTGACTTATTTCCCTGAAGTAAGTAAAATTTCTGCAATTTTTCCCCAAAATAAAGGAAATTTCTGAATTTTTGCCCTCAAATAAGGGGAATTTCAGCCTTTTTACCTAAAATAAGAGGAATTTCTGAATTTTTGCCACAAAATATTAGGAATTTCTGCATTTTTGCCCCAAAATAAGAAAATTTCTGCTTTTTTTCTCTGAAATAAGTGAAATTTCTGAAATTTTGCCCCAAAATAAGTTGAAGTTCTGCAATTTTAGCCCAAAATAAGTAAAATTTCTGCAATTTTGCCTCAAAATAAGGGAAATTTCTGGAATTTTGCCCCAAAATAAGTGGAATTTCTGAGTTTTGCCCCAAAATAAGGAGAATTTCTGTCTTTTTGGCCCAACATATAGAGAATTTCTGCCTTTTTGCCCCACAATTAGGGGAATTTCTGCAATTTTGCTCCAAAATACGGGGAATTTCTGCCTTTTTGCCCGAAAATAAGAAGAATGCATAACTTTTTGCCATAAAAAAGGGAAATTTCTTTATTTTTGCTCCAAAATAAGGGGAATGTTTGCTTTTTTGCCTTTAAATAAGTGGAATTTCTGTCTTTTTCCCCCAAAACATAGGGAATTCCTGTCTTTTTTGCCCCAAAATAAGCAAAATTTCTGACTTATTACCCTGAAATAAGTGAAATTTCTGCACTTTTGCCCCAAAATAAAGGAAATTTTTCCTTTTTGCCCCCAAATAAGGGGAATTTCAGCCTTTTTACCTCAAAATAAGGGGAATTTCTGCATTTTTGCCACAAAATATTAGGAATTTCTGCCTTTTTGCCCCAAAATAAGAAAATTTCTGCTTTTTTCCCTGAAATAAGTGAAATTTCTGCAATTTTGCCCCAAAATAAGTGAAATTTCAGCAATATTGCCCCAAAATAAGGGAAATTTCTGTAATTTTGCCCCAAAATAAGTGGAAATTCTGCAATTTTGCCCCAAAGTAAGGGAAATTTCTGGAATTTTGCCCCAAAATAAGTGGAATTTCTGAGTTTTGCCCCAAAATAAAGAGAATTTCTGTTTTTTTGCCCCAACATATAGGCAATTTGTGCCGTTTTGCCCCACAATTAAGGGAATTTCTGCAATTTTGCTCCAAAATACAGGGTATTTCTGCCTTTTTGCCCGAAAATAAGAAGAATGCATACCTTTTTGCCATAAAAATGGGAAATTTCTTCATTTTTGCTCCATAATAAAAGGAATTTCTGCTTTTTTGCCTCTAAATAAGTGGAATTTCTGTCTTTTTCCCCCAAAACAAAGGAAATTTCTGTCTTTTTTGCCCCAAAATAAGGAAAAATTCTGACTTATTACTCTGAAGTAAGTGAAGTTTCTGCAATTTTGCCCCAAAATAAGGGATATTTTTGGAATTTTGCCCCAAAATAAGTGGAAATTCTGAGTTTTGCCCCAAAATAAAGAGAATTTCTGCCTTTTTGCCCCAACATATGTAGAATTTCTGTTTTTTTGCCCCACAATTAGGGGAATTTCTGCAATTTTGCTCCAAAATACGGGTAATTTCTGCATTTTTGCCTAAAAATAAGAAGAATGCATACCTTTTTGCCATAAAAATGGGAAATTTCTTCATTTTTGCTCCAAAATAAAAGGAATTTCTGCTTTTTTGCCTCTAAATAAGTGGAATTTCTGTCCTTTTCCCCCAAAACAAAGAGAATTTTTGTCTTTTTTGCCCCAAAATAAAGAAAAATTCTGACTTATTACCTTGTAGTAAGTGAAATTTCTGCAATTTTGCCCCAAAATAAGGGAACTTTCTGCCTTTTTACCCCCGAATAAGGGAATTTCAGCCTTTTTACCTCAAAATAAAGGGAATTTCTGCATTTTTGCCCCCAAATAAGGGGAATTTCAGCCTTTTTACCTCAAAATAAGGGGAATTTCCGCATTTTTGCCACAAAATATTAGGAATTTCTGCATTTTTGCCCCAAAATAACAAAATTTCTGCTTTTTTTCCCTGAAATAAGTGAAATTTCTGCAATTTTGCCCCAAAATAAGTGGAATTTCTGAGTTTTGCCCTAAAATAAGGAGAATTTCTGTCTTTTTGCCCCAGCATATAGAGATTTTCTGCATTTTTGCCCCACAATTAGGGGAATTTCTGCAATTTTGCTTCAAAATACGGGGAATTTCTGCTTTATTTCCCGAAAATAAAAGAATGCATACCTTTTTTGCCATAAAAAAGGGAAATTTCTTCATTTTTGCTCCAAAATAAGGGGAATTTCTGCTTTTTTGCCTCTAAATAAGTGGAATTTCTGTCTTTTTCCCCCAAAACAAGGGGAATTTCTGTCTTTTTTGCCCCAAAATAAGGAAAAATTCTGAATTATTACCCTGAAGTATGTGAAATTTCTGGAATTTTGCCCCAAAATAAGGGGAATTTCTGCGTTTTTGTTTCCAAAATAAATGGAATTTCAGCCATTTTACCTCAAATTAGGGGAATTTCTGCATATTTACCCCCTATTAAGGGGAATTTCAGCCTTTTTACCTAAAAATAAGGGGAATTTCTGCATTTTTGCCACAAAATATTAGGAATTTCGGCCCTTTGGCCCAAAATAAGAAAATTTCTGCATTTTTCCCTGAAATAAGTGAAATTTCTGTAATTTTGCCCCAAAATAAGTGAAATTTCAGCAATTTTGCCAAAAAATAAGGAAATTTCTGGAATTTTGCCCCAAAATAATGGAATTTCTGAGTTTTGCCCCAAAATAAAAAGAATTTCTGTCTTTTTGCCCCAACATATAGAGAATTTCTGCCTTTTTGCCCTACAATTAGGCAAATTTCTGCAATTTTGCTCCAAAATACGGGGAATTTCTGCCTTTTTGCCCGAAAATAAGAAGAATGCATACCTTTTTGCCATGAAAAACAGAAATTTCTTCATTTTTGCTCCAAAATAAGGGGAATTTCTGCTTTTTTGCCTCTTAATAAGTAGAATTTCTGTCTTTTCCCCCAAAACAAAGAAAATTTCTGTCTTTTTTGCCCCAAAATAATGAAAATTTCTGACTTATTACCCTGAAATAAGTGAAATTTCTGCAATTTTGCCCTAAAATAAGTGAAATTTCTGCACTTTTGTCCCAAAATAATGGAAATTCCTGGAATTTTGCCCCAAAATAAGTGGAATTTCTGAGTTTTGCCCCAAAATAAGGAGAATTTCTGTTTTTTTTGCCCCAACATATAGAGAATTTCTGCCTTTTTGCCCCACAATTAAGGGAATTTCTGCAATTTTGCTACAAAATACGGGGAATTTCTGCCTTTTTGCCTGAAAATAAGAAGAATGCATACCTTTTTGCCATCAAAAAAGAAAATTTTTTCATTTTTGCTCCAAAATAAGGGGAATTTCTGCTTTTTTGCCTCTAAATAAGTGGAATATTTGTCTTTTTCCCCCAAAACAAAGGGAATTTCGGTCTTTTTTGCCCCAAAATAAGGAAAAATTCTGACTTATTACCCTAAAGTAAGTGAAATTTCTGCAATTTTGCCCCAAAATATTGGAAATTTTTTACTTTTTGCCCCCAAATAAGGGGAATTTCAGCCTTTTTACCTCAAAATAAGGGGAATTTCTGCTTTTTTGCCACAAAATATTAGGAATTTCTGCTTTTTGCCCCAAAATAAGGAAAATTTCTCCATTTTTTCCCTGAAATAAGTGAAATTTTTGCAATTTTGCCCCAAAAAAAAAGTGAAATTTCTGCAATTTTGCAACAAAATAAGTGAAATTTCTGCAATTTTGCCCCAAAATAAGGGAAATTTCTGGAATTTTGCCCCAACATATAGAGATTTTCTGCATTTTTGCCCCATAATTAGGAGAATTTCTGCAATTTTGCTCCAAAATACGGCGATATTCTGCCTTTTTGCCTGAAAATAAGAAGAATGCATACCTTTTTGCCATAAGAAAGGGAAATTTCTTCATTTTTGCTCCAAAATAAGGGGAATTTCTGCTTTTTTGCCTCTAAATAAGTGGAATTTCTGTCTTTTTCCCCCAAAACAAAGGGAATTTCTGTCTTTTTTGCCCCAAAATAAAGAAAAATTCTGACTTATTACCCTGAAGTAAGTGAAATTTCTGCAATTTTGCCCCAAAATAAAAGAAGTTTTTGCGTTTTTGTTTCCAAAATAAGGGGATTTCAGCCATTTTACCTCAAATTAGGGGAATTTCTGCATATTTACTCCCTATTAAAGGGAATTTAAGCATTTTTACCTCAAAATAAGGGGAATTTATACATTTTTGCCACAAAATATTAGGAATTTCTGCCTTTTTGACCCAAAGTAAGAAAATTTCTGCTTTTTATCCCTGAAATAAGTGAAATTTCTGCAATTTTGCCCCAAAATAAGTGAAATTTCTGTAATTTTGCCCCAAAATAAGGGAAATTTCTGGAATTTTGCCCCCAAAAATAGAATTCCTGAGTTTTGCCCCAAAATAAGGAGAATTTCTGTCTTTTTGCCCCAACATATAAAGAATTTCTGCCTTTTTTCCCTACAATTATCCAAATTTCTGCAATTTTGCTCCAAAATACGGGGAATTTCTGCCTTTTTGCCCGAAAATAAGAAGAATGCATACCGTTTTGCCATAAAAAAGGGAAATTTCTTCATTTTTGCTCCAAAATAAAAAGAATTTCTGCTATTTTGCCTCTAAATAAGTGGAATTTCTGTCTTTTTCCCCCAAAACAAAGAAAATTCCTGTCTTTTTTGCCCCAAAATAAGGAAAATTTCTGACTTATTACCCTGAAATAAGTGAAATTTCTGCAATTTTGTGCCAAAATATGTGAAATTTCTGCAATTTTGCCCCAAAATAAGAGAAATTTCTGGATTTTTGCCCCAAAATAAGTGAAATTTCTGAGTTTTGCCCCAAAATAAGGAGAATTTCTGTCTTTTTGCCCCAACATATAGGCAATTTGTGCCTTTTGGCCCCACAATTATGGGAATTTCTGCAATTTTGCTCCAAAATACGGAGAATTTCTGCCTTTTTGCCTGAAAATAAGAAAAATGCATAACTTTTTGCCATAAAAAGGAGAAATTTCTTCATTTTTGCTCCAAAATAAGGGGAATTTCTGCTTTTTTGCCTCTAAATAAGGGGAATATCTGTCTTTTTCCCCTAAAACAAATAGAATTTCTGTCTTTATGCCCCAAAATAATGAAAAATTCTGACTTATTACTCTGAACTATGTGAAATTTCTGCAATTTTCCCCTAAAATAAAAAAAATTTCTGCCTTTTTGCCCCCTATTAAGGAGAATTTAAGCCTTTTTACCTCAAAATAAGGGGAATTTCTGCATTTTTGACACAAAATATTAGGAATTTCTGCCTCTTTGCCCCAAAATAAGAAAATTTCTGCTTTTTTTCCCTGAAATAAGTGAAATTTCTCCAATTATGCCCCAAAATAAGTTAAATTTCTGCAATTTTGCCCCAAAATAAGGGAAATATCTGGAATTTTGCCCCAAAATAATGGAATTTCTGAGTTTTGCCCCAAAATAAGGAGAATTTCTGTCTTTTTGCCCCAACATATAGAGAATTTCTGCCTTTTTGCCCCACAATTAGGCAAATTTCTGCAATTTTGCTCCAAAATACCGTTAATTTTTGCCTTTTTGCCCGAAAATAAGAAGAATGCATATTTTTTTGCTATAAAAAAGGGAAATTTCTTCATTTTTGCTCCAAAATAAGGAAAATTTCTGCTTTTTTGCCTCTAAATAAGTGGAATTTCTGTCTTTTTCCCACAAAGCAAAGAAAATTCCTGTCTTTTTTGCCCCAAAATAAGGAAAATGTCTGACTTATTACCCTGAAATAAGTGAAATTTCTGCAATTTTGCCTCAAAATAAGTGAAATTTCTGCACTTTAGTCCCAAAATAAGGGAAATTTCTGGAATTTTGCCCCAAAATAAGTGGAATTTCTGAGTTTTGCCCCAAAATAAGGAGAATTTCTGTCTTTTTGCCCCAACATATAGGGAATTTCTGCCTTTTGCCCCACAATTAGGGGAATTTCTTCAATTTTGCTCCAAAATACGGGGAATTTCTGCCTTTTTGCCCGAAAATAAGAAGAATGCATACCTTTTTGCCATCAAAAAAGGAAAATCTTCATTTTTGATCCAAAATAAGGGGAATTTCTGCTTTTTTGCCTCTAACTAAGTGGAATTTCTGTCTTTTTCCCCCAAAACAAAGGGAATTTCGGTCTTTTTTGCCCCAAAATAAGGAAAAATTCTGACTTATTACCCTGAAGTTAGTGAAATTTCTGCAATTTTGCCCCAAAATATGGGAAATTTCTGACTTTTTGCCCTCAAATAAGGGAAATTTCAGCCTTTTTACCTCAAAATAAGGGGAATTTCTGCATTTTTGCCACAAGATATTAGGAATTTCTGCTTTTTGCCCCAAAATAAGGAAAATTTCTGCCTTTTTTTTCTGAAATAAGTGAAATTTCTGCAATTTTGCCCCAAAATAAGTGAAATTTCTGCAATTTTGCCCCAAATTAAGGGATATTTCTGGAATTTTGCCCCAAAATAAGTGGAATTTCTGAGTTTTGCCCCAAAATAAAGAGAATTTCTGTCATTTTGCCCCAGCATATAAAGATTTTCTGCATTTTTGCCCCACAATTAGGGGAATTTCTGCAATTTTGCTGCAAAATAAGGGGAATTTCTGAATTTTTGCCTCTAAATAAGTGGAATTTCTGTCTTTTTCCCCCAAAACAAAGGGAATTTCTGTCTTTTTTGCCCCAAAATAAGAAAAAATTCTGACTTATTACCCTGAAGTAAGTGAAATTTCTGCAATTTTGCCCCAAAATAAGGGAAATTTCTGCGTTTTTGTTTCCAAAATAAGGGGAATTTCAGCCATTTTACCTCAAATTAGGGGAATTTCTGCATATTTACCCCCTATTAAGAGGAATTTTAGCATTTTTACCTCAAAATAAGGGGAATTTATGCATTTTTGCCACAAAATATTAGGAATTTCTGCCTTTTAGGCCCAAAATAAGAAAATTTCTGCTTTTTTTCCCTGAAATACGTGAAATTTCTGCAATTTTGCCCCAAAATAAGTGAAATTTCTGCAATTTTGCCCCAAAATAAGGGAAATTTCTGGAATTTTGACCCCAAAAATGGAATTTCTGAGTTTTGCCCCAAAATAATGAGAATTTCTGTCTTTTTTCCCCAACATATAGAGAATTTCTGCCTTTTTGCCCTACAATTAGGCAAATTTCTGCAATTTTGCTCCAAAATACAAGGAATTTCTGCATTTTTGCCCAAAAATAAAAAGAATGCATACCTTTTTGCCATAAAAAAGGGAAATTTCTTCATTTTTGCTCCAAAATAAAAAAAATTTCTGCTTTTTTGCCACTAAATAAGTGCAATTTCTGTCTTTTTCCCCCAAAACAAAGAAAATTCTTGTCTTTTTTGCCTCAAAATAAAGAAAATTTCTGACTTATTACCCTGAAATAAGAGAAATTTCTGCAATTTTGCCCCAAAATAAGTGAAATTTCTGCCATTTTGCCCCAAAATAAGAAAAATTTCTGGAATTTTGCCCCAAAATAAGTGGAATTTCTGAGTTTTGCCCAAAAATAAGGAGACTTTCTGTCTTTTTACCCCAACATATAGGCAATTTCTGCATTTTTGCCCCACAATTATGGGAATTTCTGCCATTTTTGCTCCAAAATACGGAGAATTTCTGACTTTTTTCCCGAACATAAGAAGAATGCATACCTTTTTGCCATAAAAAAGGGAAATTTCTTCATTTTTGCTCCAAAATAAGGGGAATTTCTGCTTTTTTGCCTCTAAATAAGTGGAATATCTGTCTTTTTCCCCTAAAACAAATGGAATTTCTGTTTTTTTGCCCCAAAATAATGAAAAATTCTGACTTATTACCCTGTGTAAGTGAAATTTCTGCAATTTTGCCCTAAAATAAGAAAAATTTCTGCCTTTTTGCCCCCTATTAAGGGGAATTTCAGCCTTTTTACCTCAAAATAAGGGGAATTTCTGCATTTTTGACACAAAATATTAGGAATTTCTGCCTTTTTGCACCAAAATAAGAAAATTTCTGCTTTTTTTTCCCTGAAATAAGTGAAATTTCTGCAATTATGCCCCAAAATAAGTGAAATTTCTGCAATTTTGCCCCAAAATATGGAAAATTTCTGCCTTTTTGCCCCCAAATAAGGGGAATTTCAGCCTTTTTACCTAAAATAAGAGGAATTTCTGAAATTTTGCCACAAAATATTAGGAATTTCTGCATTTTTGCCCCAAAATAAAGAATATTTCTGCCTTTTTTCTCTGAAATAAGTGAAATTTCCGAAATTTTGCCTCAAAATAAGTTAAAGTTCTGCAATTTTAGCCCAAAATAAGTGAAATTTCTGCAATTTTGCCCGAAAATAAGAAAAATTTCTGCCTTTTTGCCCCCAAATAAGGGGAATTTCAGCCTTTTTACCTCAAAATAAGGGGAATTTCTGCATTTTTGCCACAAAATATTAGCAATTTCTGCCTTTTTGCCCCAAAATAAGGAAAATTACTGCCTTTTTTCTCTGAAATAAGTGAAATTTCTGCAATTATGCCCCAAAATATGTGAAATTTCTGCAATTTTGCCCCAAAATAAGTGAAATTTCTCCAATTTTTCCCCAAAATAAAGGAAATTTCTAGAATTTTGCCCCAAACTTTGTGGAATTTTTGAGTTTTGAACCAAAATAAGGAGAATTTCTGTCTTTTTGCCCCAACATATAGAAAATTTCGGCCTTTTTGCCCCACAATTAGGGGAATTTCTGCAATTTTGCTCCAAAATACGGGGAATTTCTGCAATTTTGCCTTTAAATAAGAAGAATGCATAACTTTTTGCCATCAAAAAAGGAAATTTCTTCATTTTTGGTCAAAAATGAGGGGAATTTCTGCTTTTTGCCTCTAAATAAGTGAAATTTCTGTCTCTTTCTCCCAAAACAAAGGGAATTTCTGTCTTTTTTGCCCTAAAATAAGGAAAAATTCTGACTTATTACCCTGAAGTAAGTGAAATTTCTGCAATTTTGCCCCAAAAGAAAGGAAATTTCTGCCTTTTTGCCCCCAAATAAGGGGAATTTCAGCCTTTTTACCTAAAAATAAGTGGAATATCTGCATTTTTACCACAAAATATTAGGAATTTCTGCATTTTTGCTCCAAAATAAGGAAAATTTCTGCATTTTTCCCTGATATAAGTGAAATTTCTGCCTTTTTGCCCCAAAATAAGGGAAATTTCTGGAATTTTGCCCCAAAATATGTGTAATTTCTGAGTTTTGCCCCAAAATAAGGAGAATTTCTGTCTTTTTGCTCTAACTAAAGGGAATTTCTGCCTTTTTGCCTCACAATTAGGGGAATTTTTGCAATTTTGCTCCAAAATACGTGGAATTTCTGCCTTTTTGCCCGAAAATAAGAAGAATGCATACCTTTTTGCCATAAAAAAGTTAAATTTCTTCATTTTTGCTTCAAAATAAGGGGAATTTCTACTTTTTTGCCTCTAAATAAGTGGAATTTCTGTCTTTTCCCCAAAACAAAGAAAAGTCCTGTCTTTTTTGCCCCAAAATAAGGAAAATTTCTGACTTATTACCCTGAAATACGTGATATTTCTTTAATTTTGCCCCAAAATAAGTGAAATTTCTGCAATTTTGCCTCAAAATAAGGGAAATTTCTGAAATTTTGCCCCAAAATAAGTGGAATTTTTGAGTTTTGCCCCAAAATAAGGAGAATTTCTGTCTTTTTGCCCCAACATATAGGCAATTTCTGCATTTTTGCCTCACAATTAGGGGAATTTTTGCAATTTTGCTCCAAAATATGGAGAATTTCTGCCTTTTTGCCCAAAAATAAGAAGAATGCATACCTTTTTGCCATAAAAAAGGGAAATTTCTTCATTTTTGCTCCAAAATAAGGGGAATTTCTGCTTTTTTGCCTATAAATAAGTGGAATTTCTGTCTTTTTTCCCCAAAACAAAAGGAATTACTGTTTTTTTTGCCGCAAAATAAGGAAAAATTCTGACTTATTTCCCTGAAGTAAGTAAAATTTCTGCAATTTTTCCCCAAAATAAAGGAAATTTCTGACTTTTTGCCCCCAAATAAGGGGAATTTCAGCCTTTTTACCTAAAATAAGAGGAATTTCTGAATTTTTGCCACAAAATATTAGGAATTTCTGCATTTTTGCCCCAAAATAAATAAAATTTCTGCCTTTTTTCTCTGAAATAAGTGAAATTTCTGAAATTTTGCCCCAAAATAAGTTAAAGTTCTGAGATTTTAGCCCAAAATAAGTGAAATTTCTGCAATTTTGCCCCAAAATAAGGAAAATTTCTGCATTTTTGCCCCCAAATAAGGGGAATTTCAGCCTTTTTACCTCAAAATAAGGGGAATTTCTGCATTTTTGCCACAAAATATTAGCAATTTCTGCCTTTTTGCCCCAAAATAAGGAAAATTACTGCCTTTTTCTCTGAAATAAGGGAAATTTCTGCAATTATGCCCCAAAATATGTGAAATTTCTGCAATTTTGCCCCAAAATAAGTGAAATTTCTCCAATTTTGTCCCAAAATAAAGGAAATTTCTAGAATTTTGCCCAAAAATAAGTGGAATTTCTGAGTTTTGCCCCAAAATAAGGAGAATTTCTGTCTTTTTGCCCTAACATATAGGCAATTTCTGCCTTTTTGCCTCACAATTAGGGGAATTTTTGCAATTTTGCTCCAAAATACGGAGAATTTCTGCCTTTTTGCCCAAAAATAAGAAGAATGCATACCTTTTTGCCATAAAAAAGGGAAATTTCTTCATTTTTGCTCCAAAATAAGAGGAATTTCTGCTTTTTTGCCTCTAAATAAGTGGTATTTCTGTCTTTTTTCCCCAAAACAAAGGGAATTACTGTTTTTTTTGCCGCAAAATAAGGAAAAATCCTGACTTATTTCCCTGAAGTAAGTAAAATTTCTGCAATTTTTCCCCAAAATAAAGGAAATTTCTGACTTTTTGCCCTCAAATAAGGGGAATTTCAGCCTTTTTACCTAAAATAAGAGGAATTTCTGAATTTTTGCCACAAAATATTAGGAATTTCTGCATTTTTGCACCAAAATAAGAAAATTTCTGCTTTTTTCTCTGAAATAAGTGAAATTTCTGAAATTTTGCCCCAAAATAAGTTGAAGTTCTGCAATTTTAGCCCAAAATAAGTGAAATTTCTGCAATTTTGCCTCAAAATAAGGGAAATTTCTGGAATTTTGCCCCAAAATAAGTGGAATTTCTGAGTTTTGCCCCAAAATAAGGAGAATTTCTGTTTTTTTGCCCCAACATATAGAGAATTTCTGCCTTTTTGCCCCACAATTAAGGGAATTTCTGCAATTTTGCTCCAAAATACGGGGAATTTCTGCCTTTTTGCCCGAAAATAAGAAGAATGCATACCTTTTTGCCATAAAAAAAGTTAAATTTGTTCATTTTTGCTTCAAAATAAGGGGAATTTCTGCTTTTTTGCCTCTAAATAAGTGGAATTTCTGTCTTTTCCCCCAAAACAAAGAAAAGTCCTGTCTTTTTTGCCCCAAAATAAGGAAAATTTCTAACTTATTACCCTGAAATACGTGAAATTTCTGTAATTTTGCCCCAAAATAAGTGAAATTTCTGCAATTTTGCCCCAAAATAAGGGAAATTTCTGAAATTTTGCCCCAAAATAAGTGGAATTTCTGTCTTTTTGCCCCAACATATAGGGAATTTCTGCCTTTTTGCCCCACAATTAGGGGAATTTCTGCAATTTTGCTCCAAAATACGGGGAATTTCTGCCTTTTTGCCCGAAAATAAGAAGAATGCCTACCTTTTTGCCACCAAAAAAGGAAATTTCTTCATTTTTGCTCCAAAATAAGGGGAATTTCTGTTTTTTTTGCCTCTAAATAAGTGGAATTTCTGTCTTTTTCCCCCCAAAACAAAGGGAATTTCTGTCTTTTTTGAAAAATAAGGAAAAATTCTGACTTATTACCCTGAAGTAAGTGAAATTTCTGCAATTTTGCCCCAAAATAAGGGAATTTTCTGCATTTTTGTTTCCAAAATAAGGGGAATTTTAGCCATTTTACCTCAAATTAGGGGAATTTCTGCATATTTACCCCCTATTAAGGGGAATTTCAGCATTTTTACCTCAAAATAAGGGGAATTTATGCACTTTTGCCACAAAATATTAGGAATTTCTGCCTTTTTGGCCCAAAATAAGAAAATTTCTGCTTTTTTTCCCTGAAATAAGTGAAATTTCTGCAATTTTGCCCCAAAATAAGTGAAATTTCTGCAATTTTGCCCCAAAATAAGGAAAATTTCTGGAATTTTGCCCCAAAAAGGAATTTCTGAGTTTTGCCCCAAAATAAGTATTTCTGTCTTTTTGCACCAACATATAGAGAATTTCTGCCTTTTTGCCCTACAATTAGGCAAATTTCTGCAATTTTGCTCCAAAATACAGAGAATTTCTGCCTTTTTGCCGGAAAATAAGAAGAATGCATACCTTTTTGCCATAAAAAAGGGAAATTTCTTCATTTTTGCTCCAAAATAAAAGGAATTTCTGCTTTTTTGCCACTAAATAAGGAAAATTACTGCCTTTTTCTCTGAAATAAGGGAAATTTCTGCAATTATGCCCCAAAATATGTGAAATTTCTGCAATTTTGCCCCAAAATAAGTGAAATTTCTCCAATTTTGCCCCAAAATAAAGGAAATTTCTAGAATTTTGCCCAAAAACAAGTGGAATTTCTGAGTTTTGCCCCAAATAAGGAGAATTTCTGTCTTTTTGCCCCAACATATAGAAAATTTCTGCCTTTTTCCCCACAATTAGGGGAATTTCTGCAATTTTGCTCCAAAATACGGGGAATTTCTGCCTTTTTGCCTTTAAATAAGAAGAATGCATAACTTTTTGCCATCAAAAAAGGAAATTTCTTCATTTTTGCTCAAAAATGAGGGGAATTTCTGCTTTTTGCCTCTAAATAGGTGAAATTTCTGTCTTTTTCTCCCAAAACAAAGGGAATTTCTGTCTTTTTTGCCCTAAAATAAAGAAAAATTCTGACTTGTTACCCTGAAGTAAGTGAAATTTCTGCAATTTTGCCCCAAAAGAAAGGAAATTTCTGCCTTTTTGCCCCCAAATAAGGGGAATTTCAGCCTTTTTACCTAAAAATAAGGGGAATATCTGCATTTTTACCACAAAATATTAGGAATTTCTGCATTTTTGCACCAAAATAAGGAAAATTTCTGCCTTTTTTCCCTGATATAAGTGAAATTTCTGCCTTTTTGCCCCAAAATAAGGGAAATTTCTGGAATTTTGCCCCAAAATATGTGTAATTTCTGAGTTTTGCCCCAAAATAAGGAGAATTTCTGTCTTTTTGCTCTAACTAAAGGGAATTTCTGCCTTTTTGCCTCACAATTAGGGGAATTTTTGCAATTTTGCTCCAAAATACGTGGAATTTCTGCCTTTTTGCCCGAAAATAAGAAGAATGCATACCTTTTTGCCATAAAAAAGTTAGATTTCTTCATTTTTGCTTCAAAATAAGGGGAATTTCTACTTTTTTACCTCTAAATAAGTGGAATTTCTGTCTTTTCCCCAAAACAAAGAAAAGTCCTGTCTTTTTTGCCCCAAAATAAGGAAAATTTCTGACTTATTACCCTGAAATACGTGATATTTCTTAAATTTTGCCCCAAAATAAGTGAAATTTCTGCAATTTTGCCCCAAAATAAGGGAAATTTCTGAAATTTTGCCCCAAAATAAGTGGAATTTTTGAGTTTTGCCCCAAAATAAGGAGAATTTCTGTCTTTTTGCCCCAACATATAGAAAATTTCTGCCTTTTTCCCCACAATTAGGGGAATTTCTGCAATTTTGCTCCAAAATATGGGGAATTTCTGCCTTTTTGCCTTTAAATAAGAAGAATGCATAACTTTTTGCCATCAAAAAAGGAAATTTCTTCATTTTTGCTCAAAAATGAGGGGAATTTCTGCTTTTTGCCTCTAAATAAGTGAAATTTCTGTCTTTTTCTCCCAAAAAAAGGGAATTTCTGTCTATTTTGCCGTAAAATAAAGAAAAATTCTGACTTATTACCCTGAAGTAAGTGAAATTTCTGCAATTTTGCCCCAAAAGAAAGGAAATTTCTGCCTTTTTGCCCCCAAATAAGGGGAATTTCAGCCTTTTTACCTAAAAATAAGGGGAATATCTGCATTTTTACCACAAAATATTAGGAATTTCTGCATTTTTGCACCAAAATAAGGAAAATTTCTGCCTTTTTTCCCTGATATAAGTGAAATTTCTGCCTTTTTGCCCCAAAATAAGGGAAATTTCTGGAATTTTGCCCCAAAATATGTGTAATTTCTGAGTTTTGCCCCAAAATAAGGAGAATTTCTGTCTTTTTGCTCTAACTAAAGGGAATTTCTGCCTTTTTGCCTCACAATTAGGGGAATTTTTGCAATTTTGCTCCAAAATACGTGGAATTTCTGCCTTTTTGCCCGAAAATAAGAAGAATGCATACCTTTTTGCCATAAAAAAGTTAGATTTCTTCATTTTTGCTTCAAAATAAGGGGAATTTCTACTTTTTTACCTCTAAATAAGTGGAATTTCTGTCTTTTCCCCAAAACAAAGAAAAGTCCTGTCTTTTTTGCCCCAAAATAAGGAAAATTTCTGACTTATTACCCTGAAATACGTGATATTTCTGTAATTTTGCCCCAAAATAAGTGAAATTTCTGCAATTTTGCCCCAAAATAAGGGAAATTTCTGAAATTTTGCCCCAAAATAAGTGGAATTTTTGAGTTTTGCCCCAAAATAAGGAGAATTTCTGTCTTTTTGCCCCAACATATAGGCAATTTCTGCATTTTTGCCTCACAATTAGGGGAATTTTTGCAATTTTGCTCCAAAATACGGAGAATTTCTGCCTTTTTGCCCAAAAATAAGAAGAATGCATACCTTTTTGCCATAAAAAAGGGAAATTTCTTCATTTTTGCTCCAAAATAAGGGGAATTTCTGCTTTTTTGCCTATAAATAAGTGGAATTTCTGTCTTTTTTCCCCAAAACAAAAGGAATTACTGTTTTTTTAGCCGCAAAATAAGGAAAAATTCTGACTTATTTCCCTGAAGTAAGTAAAATTTCTGCAATTTTTCCCCAAAATAAAGGAAATTTCTGACTTTTTGCCCCCAAATAAGGGGAATTTCAGCCTTTTTACCTAAAATAAGAGGAATTTCTGAATTTTTGCCACAAAATATTAGGAATTTCTGCATTTTTGCCCCAAAATAAATAAAATTTCTGCCTTTTTTCTCTGAAATAAGTGAAATTTCTGAAATTTTGCCCCAAAATATGTTAAAGTTCTGCAATTTTAGCCCAAAATAAGTGAAATTTCTGCAATTTTGCCCCAAAATAAGGAAAATTTCTGCCTTTTTGACCCCAAATAAGGGGAATTTCAGCCTTTTTACCTCAAAATAAGGGGAATTTCTGCATTTTTGCCACAAAATATTAGCAATTTCTGCATTTTTGCCACAAAATAAAGAAAATTACTACCTTTTACTCTGAAATAAGGGAAATTTCTGCAATTATGCCCCAAAATATGTGAAATTTCTGCAATTTTGCCCCAAAATAAGTGAAATTTCTCCAATTTTGCCCCAAAATAAAGGAAATTTCTAGAATTTTGCCCAAAAATAAGTGGAATTTCTGAGTTTTGCCCCAAAATAAGGAGAATTTATGTCTTTTTGTCCTAACATATAGGCAATTTCTGCCTTTTTGCCTCACAATTAGGGGAATTTTTGCAATTTTGCTCCAAAATACGGAGAATTTCTGCCTTTTTGCCCAAAAATAAGAAGAATGCATACCTTTTTGCCATAAAAAAGGGAAATTTCTTCATTTTTGCTCCAAAATAAGGGGAATTTCTGCTTTTTTGCCTCTAAATAAGTGGAATTTCTGTCTTTTTCCCCCAAAACAAAGGGAATTACTGTTTTTTTTGCCGCAAAATAAGGAAAAATCCTGACTTATTTCCCTGAAGTAAGTAAAATTTCTGCAATTTTCCCCCAAAATAAAGGAAATTTCTGACTTTTTGCCCTCAAATAAGGGGAATTTCAGCCTTTTTACCTAAAATAAGAGGAATTTCTGAATTTTTGCCACAAAATATTAGGAATTTCTGCATTTTTGCACCAAAATAAGAAAATTTCTGCTTTTTTCTCTGAAATAAGTGAAATTTCTGAAATTTTGCCCAAAAATAAGTTGAAGTTCTGCAATTTTAGGCCAAAATAAGTGAAATTTCTGCAATTTTGCCTCAAAATAAGAAAAATTTCTGGAATTTTTTCTCAAAATAAGTTGAATTTCTGAGTTTTGCCCCAAAATAAGGAGAATTTCTGTCTTTTTGGCCCAACATATAGAAAATTTCTGCCTTTTTCCCCACAATTAGGGGAATTTCTGCAATTTTGCTCCAAAATACGGGGAATTTCTGCCTTTTTGCCCGAAAATAAGAAGAATGCATAACTTTTTGCCATCAAAAAAGGAAATTTCTTCATTTATGCTCAAAAATGAGGGGAATTTCTGCTTTTTGCCTCTAAATAAGTGAAATTTCTGTCTCTTTCTCCCAAAAAAAAGGGAATTTCTGTCTTTTTTGCCCTAAAATAAGGGAAAATTCTGACTTATTACCCTGAAGTAAGTGAAATTTCTGCAATTTTGCCCCAAAATAAAGGAAATTTCTGCCTTTTTGCCCCCAAATAAGGGGAATTTCAGCTCTTTTACCTAAAAATAAGGGGAATATCTGCATTTTTACCACAAAATATTAGGAATTTCTGCATTTTTGCCACAAAATAAGGAAAATTTCTGCCTTTTTTCCCTGATATAAGTGAAATTTCTGCCTTTTTGCCCCAAAATAAAGGAAATTTCTATAATTTTGCCCCAAAATATGTGTAATTTCTGAGTTTTGCCCCAAAATAAGGAGAATTTCTGTCTTTTTGCCCTAACTAAAGGGAATTTCTGCCTTTTTGCCTCACAATTAGGGGAATTTCTGATATTTTGCTCCAAAATACGTGGAATTTCTGCTTTTTTGCCCGAAAATAAGAAGAATGCATACCTTTTTGCCATAAAAAAAGTTAAATTTCTTCATTTTTGCTTCAAAATAAGGGGAATTTCTGCTTTTTTGCCTCTAAATAAGTGGAATTTCTGTCTTTTCCCCCAAAACAAAGAAAAGTCCTGTCTTTTTTGCCCCAAAATAAGGAAAATTTCTGACTTATTACCCTGAAATACGTGAAATTTCTGTAATTTTGCCCCAAAATAAGTGAAATTTCTGCAATTTTGCCCCAAAATAAGGGAAATTTCTGAAATTTTGCCCCAAAATAAGTGGAATTTCTGAGTTTTGCCCCAAAATAAGGAGAATTTCTGTCTTTTTGCCCTAACATATAGGCAATTTCTGCCTTTTTGCCTCACAATTAGGGGAATTTTTGCAATTTTGCTCCAAAATACGGAGAATTTCTGCCTTTTTGCCCAAAAATAAGAAGAATGCATACCTTTTTGCCATAAAAAAGGGAAATTTCTTCATTTTTGCTCCAAAATAAGGGGAATTTCTGCTTTTTTGCCTCTAAATAAGTGGAATTTCTGTCTTTTTCCCCCAAAACAAAGGGAATTACTGTTTTTTTTGCCGCAATATAAGGAAAAATCCTGACTTATTTCCCTGAAGTAAGTAAAATTTCTGCAATTTTTGCCCAAAATAAAGGAAATTTCTGACTTTTTGCCCTCAAATAAGGGGAATTTCAGCCTTTTTACCAAAAATAAGAGGAATTTCTGAATTTTTGCCACAAAATATTAGGAATTTCTGCATTTTTGCCCCAAAATAAGAAAATTTCTGCTTTTTTTGTCTGAAATAAGTGAAATTTCTGAAATTTTGCCCCAAAATAAGTTGAAGTTCTGCAATTTTAGCCCAAAATAAGTGAAATTTCTGCAATTTTGCCTCAAAATAAGGGAAATTTCTGGAATTTTGCCCCAAAATAAGTGGAATTTCTGAGTTTTGCTCCAAAATAAGGAGAATTTCTGTCTTTTTGGCCCAACATATAGAGAATTTCTGCCTTTTTGCCCCACAATTAGGGGAACTTCTGCAATTTTGCTCCAAAATACGGGGAATTTCTGCCTTTTTGCCCGAAAATAAGAAGAATGCATAACTTTTTGCCATAAAAAAGGGAAATTTCTTCATTTTTGCTCCAAAATAAGAGGAATTTCTGTTTTTTTGCCTCTAAATAAGTGGAATTTCTGTCTTTTTCCCCCCAAAACAAAGGGAATTTCTGTCTTTTTTGCCCTAAAATAAAGAAAAATTCTGACTTATTACCCTGAAGTAAGTGAAATTTCTGCAATTTTTCCCCAAAATAAGGGAAATTTCTGCGTTTTTGTTTCCAAAATAAGGGGAATTTCAGCCATTTTACCTCAAATTAGGAAAATTTCTGGATATTTACCCCCTATTAAGGGGAATTTCAGCCATTTTACCTCAAATTAGGGGAATTTCTGCATATTTACTCCCTATTAAGGGGAATTTCAGCATTTTTACCTCAAAATAAGGGGAATTTATGCATTTTTGCCACAAAATATTAGGAATTTCTGCCTTTTTGGCCCAAAATAAAAAATTTCTGCTTTTTTTCCCTGAAATAAGTGAAATTTCTGCAATTTTGCCCCAAAATAAGTTAAATTTCTGCAATTTTGCCCTAAAATAAGGGAAATATCTGGAATTTTGCCCCCAAAATGGAATTTCTGAGTTTTTCCCCAAAATAAGGAGAATTTCTGTCTTTTTGCCCCAACATATAGAGAATTTCTGCCTTTTTGCCCTACAATTAGGCAAATTTCTGCAATTTTGCTCCAAAATACGGGGAATTTCTGCCTTTTTGCTTGAAAATAAGAAGAATGCATACCTTTTTGCCATAAAAATGGGAAATTTCTTCATTTTTGCTCCAAGATAAAAGGAATTTTTGCTTTTTTGCCACTAAATAAGTGGAATTTCTGTCTTTTTCCCCCAAAACAAAGAAAATTTCTGTCTTTTTTGCCCCAAAATAAGGAAAATTTCTGACTTATTACCCTGAAATACGTGAAATTTCTGCAATTTTGCCCCAAAATAAGTGAAATTTCTGCAATTTTGCCCCAAAATAAGGAAAATTTCTGAAATTTTTCCCCAAAATAAGTGGAATTTCTGAGTTTTGCCCCAAAAAAAGGAGAATTTCTGTCTTTTTGCCCCAACATATAGGCAATTTCTGCCTTTTTCCCCCACAATTATGGGAATTTCTGCAATTTTGCTCCAAAATACGGAGAATTTCTGCTTTTTGCTCGAAAATAAGAAGAATGCATACCTTTTTGCCCTAAAAAGGGGAAATTTTTTCAATTTTGCTCCAAAAGAAGTTGAATTTCTACTTTTTTCTATTCCTCTAAATAAGTGGAATATCTGCCTTTTTCCCCTAAAACAAATGGAATTTCTGTCTTTTTTGCCCCAAAATAATGAAAAATTCTGACTTATTACCCTGAAGTAAGTGAAATTTCTGCAATTTTGCACTAAAATAAGAAAAAATTCTGCCTTTTTGCCATCTATTAAGGGGAATTTCAGCCTTTTTACCTCAAAATAAGAGGAATTTCTGCATTTTGACACAAAATATTAGGAATTTCTGCCATTTTGCCCGAAATTATGAAAATTTCTGCTTTTTTTCCCTGACATAAGTGAAATTTCTGCAATTATGCCCCAAAATAAGTGAAATTTCTGCAATTTTGCCCCAAAATAAGGAAACTTTCTGCTTTTTAGCCCCCAAAAAGGGGAATTTCAGCCTTTTTACCTCAAAATACGGGGAATTTTTGCATTTTTGCCACAAAATATTAGGAATTTCTGCCTTTTTGCCCCAAAATAAGGAAAATTACTGCCTTTTTACTCTGAAATAAGTGAAATTTCTGCAATTATGCCCCAAAATATGTGAAATTTCTTCAATTTTGCCCCAAAATAAGTGAAATTTCTTCAATTTTGCTCCAAAATAATGGAAATTTCTGAAATTTTGCCCCAAAATAAGTGGAATTTCTGAGTTTTGCCCCAAAATAAGGAGAATTTCTGTCTTTTTGCCCCAACATATAGAGAATTTCTGCTTTTTTGCCCCACAATTAGGGGAATTTCTGCAATTTTGCTCCAAAATACGAGGAATTTCTGCCTTTTTTGCGCGAAAATAAGAAGAATGCATAACTTTTTGCCATAAAAAAGTGAAATTTCTTCATTTTTGCTCGAAAATAAGGGAAATTTCTGCTTTTTTGCCTATAAATAAGTGAAATTTCTGTCTTTTTCCCCCAAAACAAAGGGAATTCCTGTCTTTTTTGCCCCAAAATAAGGAAAAATTCTGACTTATTACCCTGAAGTAAGTGAAATTTCTGCAATTTTGCCCCAAAATAAAGGAAATTTCTGCCTTTTTGCCCCCAAATAAGGGGAATTTTAGCATTTTTACATCAAAATAAGGGGAATATATGCATTTTTACCTTAAAATATTAGGAATTTCTGCATTTTTGCTCCAAAATAATGAAAATTTCTGCTTTTTTTCCCTGAAATAAGTGAAATTTCTGCAATTTTTCCCCAAAATAAGTGAAATTTCTGGAATTTTGTCCTAAAATAAGGGAAATTTCTGGAATTTTGCCCTAAATAAGTGGAATTTCTGAGTTTTGCCCAAAAATAAGAAGAATTTCTGTCTTTTTGCCCCAACATATAGGGAATTTCTGCCTTTTTGCCCCACAATTAGGGGAATTTCTGCAATTTTGCTCCAAAATACGGGGAATTTCTGATTTTTGCCCGAAAATAAGAAGAATGCATACCTTTTTGCCATAAAAAAGGGAAATTTCTTCATTTTTGCTCCAAATTAAGGGGAATTTCTGCTTTTTTGCCTCTAAATAAGTGGAATTTCTGTCTTTTTCCCCCCAAACAAAAAAAAATTCCTGTCTTTTTTGCCCCAAAATAAGGAAAATTTCTGACTTATTACCCTGAAATAAGTGAAATTTCTGCAATTTTGCCCCAAAATAAGTGAAATTTCTGCAATTTTGCCCCAAAATAAGGAAAATTTCTAGAATTTTGCCCCAAAATAAGTGGAATTTCTGAGTTTTGCCCCAAAATAAGAAGAATTTCTGTCTTTTTGCCCCAACATATAGGCCATTTCATCCTTTTTGCCCCACAATTAGGGGAATTTCTGCAATTTTGCTCCAAAATACGGAGAATTTCTGCCTTTTTGCCCGAAAATAAGAAGAATGCATACATTTGCCATAAAAAAGGGAAATTTCTTCATTTTTGCTCCAAAATAAGGGGAATTTCTGCTTTTTTGCCTCTAAATAAGTGAAATTTCTGTCTTTTTATCCCAAAACAAAAGGAATTCCTGTCTTTTTTGCCCCAAAATAAGGAAAAATTCTGACTTATTACCCTGAAGTAAGTGAAATTTCTGCAATTTTGCCCCAAAATAAGGGAAATTTCTGCCTTTTTGCCCCCAAATAAGAGGAATTTCAGCCTTTTTACATCAAAATAAAGGGAATATCTGCATTTTTACCACAAAATATTAGGAATTTCTGCATTTTTGCCCCAAAATAAGGAAAATTTCTGCTTTTTTTCCCTGAAATAAGTGAAATTTCAGCAATTGTGCCCCAAAATAAGTGACATTTCTGCAATTTTGTCCTAAAATAAGGGAAATTTCTGGAATTTTGCCCCAAAATAAGTGGAATTTCTGAGTTTTGCCCCAAAATAAGGAGAATTTCTGTCTTTTTGCCCCAACATATAGGGAATTTCTGCCTTTTTGTCCCATAATTAGGGGAATTTCTGCAATTTTGCTCCAAAATACGGGGAAATTCTGCCTTTTTGCCCGAAAATAAGAAGAATGCATACCTTTTGGCCATCAAAAAAGGAAATTTCTTCATTTTTGCTCCGAAATAAGAGGAATTTCTGTTTTTTTGCCTCTAAATAAGTGGAATTTCTGTCTTTTTCCCCACAAAACAAAGGGATTTTCTGTCTTTTTTGCCCTAAAATAAAGAAAAATTCTGACTTATTACCCTGAAGTAAGTGAAATTTCTGCAATTTTTCCCCAAAATAAGGGAAATTTCTGCGTTTTTGTTTCCAAAATAAGGGGAATTTCAGCCATTTTACCTCAAATTAGGAAAATTTCTGGATATTTACCCCCTATTAAGGGGAATTTCAGCCATTTTACCTCAAATTAGGGGAATTTCTGCATATTTACTCCCTATTAAGGGGAATTTCAGCATTTTTACCTCAAAATAAGGGGAATTTATGCATTTTTGCCACAAAATATTAGGAATTTCTGCCTTTTTGGCCCAAAATAAAAAATTTCTGCTTTTTTTCCCTGAAATAAGTGAAATTTCTGCAATTTTGCCCCAAAATAAGTGAAATTTCTGCAATTTTGCCCCAAAATAAGGGAAATATCTGGAATTTTGCCCCCAAAATGGAATTTCTGAGTTTTTCCCCAAAATAAGGAGAATTTCTGTCTTTTTGCCCCAACATATAGAGAATTTCTGCCTTTTTGCCCTACAATTAGGCAAATTTCTGCAATTTTGCTCCAAAATACGGGGAATTTCTGCCTTTTTGCCCGAAAATAAGAAGAATGCATACCTTTTTGCCATAAAAATGGGAAATTTCTTCATTTTTGCTCCAAGATAAAAGGAATTTTTGCTTTTTTGCCACTAAATAAGTGGAATTTCTGTCTTTTTCCCCCAAAACAAAGAAAATTTCTGTCTTTTTTGCCCCAAAATAAGGAAAATTTCTGACTTATTACCCTGAAATACGTGAAATTTCTGCAATTTTGCCCCAAAATAAGTGAAATTTCTGCAATTTTGCCCCAAAATAAGGAAAATTTCTGGAATTTTGCCCCAAAATAAGTGGAATTTCTGAGTTTTGCCCCCAAAAAAGGAGAATTTCTGTCTTTTTGCCCCAACATATAGGCAATTTCTGCCTTTTTCCCCCACAATTATGGGAATTTCTGCAATTTTGCTCCAAAATACGGAGAATTTCTGCTTTTTGCTCGAAAATAAGAAGAATGCATACCTTTTTGCCATAAAAAGGGGAAATTTTTTCAATTTTGCTCCAAAAGAAGTTGAATTTCTACTTTTTTGCCTCTAAATAAGTGGAATATCTGCCTTTTTCCCCTAAAACAAATGGAATTTCTGTTTTTTTTGCCCCAAAATAATGAAAAATTCTGACTTATTACCCTGAAGTAAGTGAAATTTCTGCAATTTTGCACTAAAATAAGAAAAAATTCTGCCTTTTTGCCATCTATTAAGGGGAATTTCAGCCTTTTTACCTCAAAATAAGAGGAATTTCTGCATTTTGACACAAAATATTAGGAATTTCTGCCATTTTGCCCGAAATTATGAAAATTTCTGCCTTTTTTCCCTGACATAAGTGAAATTTCTGCAATTATGCCCCAAAATAAGTGAAATTTCTGCAATTTTGCCCCAAAATAAGGAAACTTTCTGCTTTTTTGCCCCCAAAAAGGGGAATTTCAGCCTTTTTACCTCAAAATACGGGGAATTTTTGCATTTTTGCCACAAAATATTAGGAATTTCTGCCTTTTTGCCCCAAAATAAGGAAAATTACTGCCTTTTTACTCTGAAATAAGTGAAATTTCTGCAATTATGCCCCAAAATATGTGAAATTTCTTCAATTTTGCCCCAAAATAAGTGAAATTTCTTCAATTTTGCTCCAAAATAATGGAAATTTCTGAAATTTTGCCCCAAAATAAGTGGAATTTCTGAGTTTTGCCCCAAAATAAGGAGAATTTCTGTCTTTTTGCCCCAACATATAGAGAATTTCTGCTTTTTTGCCCCACAATTAGGGGAATTTCTGCAATTTTGCTCCAAAATACGAGGAATTTCTGCCTTTTTTGCGCGAAAATAAGAAGAATGCATAACTTTTTGCCATAAAAAAGTGAAATTTCTTCATTTTTGCTCGAAAATAAGTGAAATTTCTGCTTTTTTGCCTATAAATAAGTGAAATTTCTGTCTTTTTCCCCCAAAACAAAAGGAATTCCTGTCTTTTTTGCCCCAAAATAAGGAAAAATTCTGACTTATTACCCTGAAGTAAGTGAAATTTCTGCAATTTTGCCCCAAAATAAAGGAAATTTCTGCCTTTTTGCCCCCAAATAAGGGGAATTTCAGCATTTTTACATCAAAATAAGGGGAATATATGCATTTTTACCTTAAAATATTAGGAATTTCTGCATTTTTGCTCCAAAATAATGAAAATTTCTGCTTTTTTTCCCTGAAATAAGTGAAATTTCTGCAATTTTGCCCCAAAATAAGTGAAATTTCTGGAATTTTGTCCTAAAATAAGGGAAATTTCTGGAATTTTGCCCTAAATAAGTGGAATTTCTGAGTTTTGCCCAAAAATAAGAAGAATTTCTGTCTTTTTGCCCCAACATATAGGGAATTTCTGCCTTTTTGCCCCACAATTAGGGGAATTTCTGCAATTTTGCTCCAAAATATGGGGAATTTCTGCCTTTTTGCCCGAAAATAAGAAGAATGCATACCTTTTTGCCATCAAAAAAGGTAATTTCTTCATTTTTGCTCCAAAATAAGGGGAATTTTTTTTTGCCTCTAAATAAGAGGAATTTCTGTCTTTTTCCCCCCAAAACAAAGGGAATTTCTGTCTTTTTTGCCCTAAAATAAGGAAAAATTCTGACTTATTACCCTGAAGTAAGTGAAATTTCTGTAATTTTGCCCTAAAATAAGGGAAATTTTTGCGTTTTTGTTTCCAAAATAAGGGGTATTTCAGCCATTTTACCTCCAATTAGGGGAATTTCTGCATATTTACCCCCTATTAAGGGGAATTTCAGCATTTTTACCTCAAAATAAGGGGAATTTATGCATTTTTGCCACAAAATATTAGGAATTTCTGCCTTTTTGGCCCAAAATAAGAAAATTTCTGCTTTTTTTCCCCTGAAATAAGTGAAATTTCTGGAATTTTGCCCCAAAAATGGAATTTCTGAGTTTTGCCCCAAAAAAGAAGAATTTCTGTCTTTTTGCCCCAACATATAGAGAATTTCTGCCTTTTTGCCCTACAATTAGGCAAATTTCTGCAATTTTGCTCCAAAATACGGAGAATTTCTGCCTTTTTGCCCGAAAATAAGAAGAATGCATACCTTTTTGACATAAAAAAAAGAAATTTCTTCATTTTTGCACCAAAATAAGGGGAATTTCTGCTTTTTTGCCTCTAAATAAGTGGAATATCTGTCTTTTTCCCCTAAAACAAATGGAATTTCTGTCTTTTTTGCCTCAAAATAATGAAAAATTCTGACTTATTACCCTGAAGTAAGTGAGATTTCTGCAATTTTCCCCTAAAATAAGAAAAATTTCTGCCTTTTTGCCCCCTATTAATGGGAATTTAAGCCTTTTTACCTCAAAATGAGGGGAATTTCTGCATTTTTGACACAAAATATTAGAAATTTCTGCCTTTTTACCCCAAAATAAGAAAATTGCTGCTTTTTTTCCCTGAAATAAGTGAAATTTCTGCAATTATGCCCCAAAATAAGTGAAATTTCTGCAATTTTGTCCCAAAATAAGGGAAATTTCTGGAATTTTGCCCAAAAATGATGAAATTTCTGAGTTTTGCCCCAAAATAAGGAGAATTTCTGTCTTCTTGCCCCAGCCTATAGAGAATTTCTGCCCTTTTGCCCCACAATTAGGCAAATTTCTGCAATTTTGCTCCAAAATACCGTGAATTTTTGCCTTTTTGCCCGAAAATAATAAGAATGCATACCTTTTTGCCATTAAAAAGGGAAATTTCTTCATTTTTGCTTCAAAATAAGGGGAATTTCTTCTTTTTTGCCTCTAAATAAGTGGAATTTCTGTCTTTTTCCCCCAAAACAAAGAAAATTCCTGTCTTTTCTGCCCCAAAATAAGAAAAATTTCTGACTTATTTCCCTGAACTAAGTGAAATTTCTGCAATATTGCCTCAAAATAAGTAAAATTTCTGCACTTTTGTCCCAAAATAAGGGAAATTTCTGGAATTTTGCTGCAAAATAAGTGGAATTTCAGAGTTTTGCCCCAAAAAAAGGAGAATTTCTGTCTTTTTGCCCCAACATATAGGGAATTTCTGCCTTTTTGCCCCACAATTAGGGGAATTTCTTCAATTTTGCTTCAAAATACGGAAAATTTCTTATTTTCTGCCCGAAAATAAGAAGAATGCATACCTTTTTGCCATAAAAAAAGGAAATTTCTTCATTTTTGCTCCAAAATAAGGGGAATTTCTGCTTTTATGCCTCTAAATAAGTGGAATTTCTGTCTTTTTCCCCCAAAACAAAGATAATTTCTGTATTTTGCCCCAAAATAAGAAGAAATTCTGACTTATTACCCTGAAGTAAGTGAAATTTCTGCAATTTTGCCCAAAAATAAGTGAAATTTCTGCAATTTTGCCCCAAAATAAGGAAAATTTCTAGAATTTTGCCCCAAAATAAGTGGAATTTCTGAGTTTTGCCCCAAAATAAGAAGAATTTCTGATTTTGCCCCAACATATAGGCAATTTCTGCCTTTTTGCCCCACAATTAGGGGAATTTCTGCAATTTTGCTCCAAAATATGGAGAATTTCTGCCTTTTTGCCCGAAAATAAGAAGAATGCATACCTTTTTGTCATAAAAAAGAGAAATTTCTTCATTTTTGCTCCAAAATAAGGGGAATTTCTGCTTTTTTGCCTCTAAATAAGTGGAATTTCTGTTTTTTTCCCCCAAAACAAATGGAATTTCTGTCTTTTTTGCCCCAAAATTAGGAAAAATTCTGACTTATTACCCTGAAGTAAGTGAAATTTCTGCAATTTTGCCCCAAAATAAGGGAAATTTCTGCAATTTTGCCCCAAAATAAGTGAAATTTCTGCAATTTTGCCCCAAAATAAGGGAAATTTTTGGAATTTTGCCCCAAAATAAGTGGAATTTCTGAGTTTTGCCCCAAAATAAGGAGAATTTTTGTCTTTTTGCCCCAACATATAGAGAATTTCTGCCTTTTTGCCCCACAATTAGGGGAATTTCTGCAATTTTGCTCCAAAATACGAGGAATTTCTGCCTTTTTTGCGCGAAAATATGAATAATGCATAACTTTTTGCCATAAAAAAATTGAAATTTCTTCATTTTTGCTCCAAAATAAGGGGAATTTCTGCTTTTTTGCCTCTAAATAAGTGGAATTTCTGTCTTTTTCCCCCAAAACAAAATGAATTCCTGTCTTTTTTGCCCCAAAATAAGGAAAAATTCAGACTTATTACCCTGAAGTAAGTGAAATTTCTGCAATTTTGCCCCAAAATAAGGGAAATTTCTGCCTTTTTGCCCCCAAATAAGGGGAATTTCAGCCTTTTTACACCAAAATAAGGGGAATATCTGCATTTTTACCACAAAATATTAGGAATTTCTGCATTTTTGCCCAAAAATAAGGAAAATTTCTGCCTTTTTTCCCTGAAATAAGTGAAATTTCTGCCTTTTTGCCCCAAAGTAAGTGAAATTTCTGCAATTTTGCCCCAAAATAAAGGAAATTTCTGGAATTTTGCCAAAAAATATGTGGAATTTCTGAGTTTTGCCCCAAAATAAGGAGAATTTCTGTCTTTTTGCCCTAACTAAAGGGAATTTCTGCCTTTTTGCTCCACAATTAGGGGAATTTCTGCAATTTTGCTCCAAAATACGGGGAATTTTTGCTTTTTTGCCCGAAAATAAGAAGAATGCATACATTTTTGCCATAAAAAAGTGAAATTTCTTCATTTTTGCTTCAAAATAAGGGGAATTTCTGCTTTTTTGCCTCTAAATAAGTGGAATTTCTGTCTTTTCCCCCAAAACAAAGAAAAGTCCTGTCTTTTTTGCCGTAAAATAAGGAAAATTTCTGACTTATTACCCTGAAATAAGTGAAATTTCTGTAATTTTGCCCCAAAAGAAGTGAAATTTCTGCAATTTTGCCCCAAAATAAGGGAAATTTCTGAAATTTTTCCCCAAAATAAGTGGAATTTCTGTGTTTTGCCCCAAAATAAGGAGAATTTCTGTCCTTTTGCCCCAACATATAGGCAATTTCTGCCTTTTTGCCTCACAATTAGGGGAATTTCTGCAATTTTGCTCCAAAATACGGAGAATTTCTGCCTTTTGCCAAAAAATAAGAAGAATGCATACCTTTTTGCCATAAAATAGGGAAATTTCTTCATTTTTGCTCCAAAATAAGGAGAATTTCTGCTTTTTTGCCTATAAATAAGTGGAATTTCTGTCTTTTTTCCCCAAAACAAAGGGAATTACCGTCTTTTTTGCCCCAAAATAAGGAAAAATACTGTCTTATTACCCTGAACTAAGTAAAATTTCTGCAATTTTGCCCCAAAATAAGGGAAATTTCTGACTTTTTGCCCCCAAATAAGGGGAATTTCAGCCTTTTTACCTAAAATAAGAGGAATTTCTGAATTTTTGCCACAAAATATTAGGAATTTCTGCATTTTTGCCCCAAAATAAGGAAAATTTCTGCCTTTTTTCTCTGAAATAAGTGAAATTTCTGAAATTTTGCCCCAAAATAAGTGAAAGTTCTGCAATTTTAGCCCAAAATAAGTTAAATTTCTGCAATTTTGCCCCAAAATAAGGGAAATTTCTGGAATTTTGCCCCAAAATAAGTGGAATTTCTGAGTTTTGCCCCAAAATAAGGAGAATTTCTGTCTTTTTGCCCCAACATAAAAAGAATTTCTGCCTTTTTGCCCCACAATTAGGGGAATTTCTGCAATTTTGCTCCAAAATACGGGGAATTTTTGCCTTTTTGCCCGAAAATAAGAAGAATGCATAACTTTTTGCAATAAAAAAGGGAAATTTCTTCATTTTTGCTCCAAAATAAGGGGAATGTCTGCTTTTTTACCTTTAAATAAATGAAATTTCTGTTTTTTTCCCCCAAAACATAGGGAATTCCTGTATTTTTTGCCCCAAAATAAGGAAAATTTCTGACTTATTACCCTGAAATAAGTGAAATTTCTGCAATTTTGCCCCAAATTATAGGAAATTTTTGCCTTTTTGCCCCAAAATAAGAGGAATTTCAGCCTTTTTACCTCAAAATAAGGGGAATTTCTGCATTTTTGCCACAAAATATTAGGAATTTCTACCTTTTTGCCCCAAAATAAGAAAATTTCTGCTTTTTTTCCCTGAAGTAAGTGAAATTTCTGCAATTTTGCCCCAAAATAAGTGAAATTTCTGCAATTTTGCCCCAACATAAGGGAAATTTCTCGAATTTTGCCCCAAAATAAGTGGAATTTCTGAGTTATGCCCCAAATAAGGAGAATTTCTGTCTTTTTGCCCCAACATATAGGCAATTTCTGCCTCTTTGCCCCACAATTAGGGGAATTTCTGCAATTTTGCTCCAAAATACGGGGAATTTCTGCATTTTTGCCCAAAAATAAAAAGAATGCATAACTTTTTGCCATAAAAAAGGGAAATTTCTTCATTTTTGCTCCTTATAAGGGAAATTTCTGCTTTTTTGCTTCAAAATAAGTGGAATTTCTGTCTTTTTCCCCCAAAACAAATGGAATTTTTGTATTTTTGCACAAAAAAAAGAAAAATTCTGACTTATTACCCTGAAATAAGTGAAATTTCTGCAATTTTGCCCCAAAATAAGGGAAATTTCTGCCTTTTTGCCCCCAAATAAGGGGAATTTCAGCCTTTTTACCTCAAAATAAGGAGAATTTCTGCATTTTTGCCACAAAATATTATTAATTTCTGCCTTTTTGCCCCAAAATAAAAAAAATTTCTGCTTTTTTTCCCTGAATTAAGTAAAATTTCTGCCTTTTTGCCCCAATATAAGTGAAATTTCTGCAATTTTGCCCCAAAATTAGGGAAATTTCTGCAATTTTGCCACAAAATAAGTGGAATTTCTGAGTTTTGCCCCAAAATAAGGAGAATTTCTGTCTTTTTGCCCTAACTAAAGGGAATTTCTTCCTTTTTGCCCCAAAATTAGGGTAATTTTTGAAATTTTGCTCCAAAATACAGGGAATTTCTGTCTTTTTGCCCGAAAATAAGAAGAATGCATACCTTTTTGCCATAAAAAAGTGAAATTTCTTCATTTTTGCTCCAAAATAAGGGGAATTTCTGATTTTTTGCCTCTAAATAAGTGGAATTTATGTCTTTTTCCCCCCAAACAAAGAAAATTCCTGTCTTTTTTGCCGCAAAATTAGGAAAATTTCTGACTTATTACCCTGAAATAATTGAAATTTCTCCAATTTTGCCCCAAAATAAGTGAAATTTCTGCAATTTTGCCCCAAAATAAAGGAAATTTCTGGAATGTTGCCCCAAAATAAGTGGAATTTCTGAGTTTTGCCGCAAAATAAGGAGAATTTCTGTCTTTTTAGCCCAACATATAGGCAATTTCTGCCTTTTTGCCCCACAATTAGAGGAATTTCTGCAATTTTGCTCCAAAATACGGAGAATTTCTGCCTTTTTGCACGAAAATAAGAAGAATGCATACTTTTTTGCCATAAAAAAGGGAAATTTCTTCATTTTTGTTCCAAAATAAGTAGAATTTCTGCTTTTTTGCCTCTAAATAAGTGGAATTTCTGTCTTTTTTCCCCAAAATAAAGGGAATTTCTGGCTTTTTTGCCCCAAAATAAGAAAAAATTCTGACTTATTACCCTGAAGTAAGTGAAATTTCTGCAATCTTGCCCCAAAATTAGGGAAATTAGTGCATTTTTGCCCCCAAATAAGGAGAATTTTAGCCTTTTTACCTCAAAATAAGGGGTATTTCTGCATTTTTGTCACAAAATATTAGGAATTTCTGCCTTTTTGCCCCAAAATAAGGAAAATTTCTGTCTTTTTTCTCTGAAATAAGTGAAATTTCTGCAATTTTGCCCCAAAATAAGTGAAATTTCTGAGTTTTGCCCCAAAATAAGGAGAATTTCTGTTTTTTGCCCCAGCATATCGAGAATTTCTGCCTTTTTGCCCCACAATTACGGGAATTTCTGCAATTTTGCTCCAAAATACGGAGAATTTCTGCCTTTTTGCCCGAAAATAAGAAGAATGCCTACCTTTTTGCCATAAAAAGGAAATTTCTTTATTTTTGCTCCAAAATAAAAGGAATTTCTGCTTTTTTGCCTCTAAATAAGTGGAATTTCTGTCTTTTTTCCCCCAAAATAAAGGGAATTTCTGTCTTTTTTGCCCTAAAATAAGGAAAAATTCTGACTTATTACCCTGTAGTAAGTGAAATTTCTGCAATTTTGCCAAAAAATAAGGGAAATTTCTGCTTTTTTGTCTCCAACTAAGGGGAATTTCAGCCTTTTTACCTCAAAATACGGTGAATTTCTGCATTTTTGCCCCCAAATAAGGGGACTTTCAGCCTTTTTACCTCAAAATAAGGGGAATTTCTTCATTTTTGCCTAAAATAAGGGGACTTTCAGCCTTTATATCTCAAAATAAGGGGAATTTCCGCATTTTTGCCACAAAATATTAGGAATTTCTTCCTTTTTTCCCAAAATAAGAAAATTTCTGCTTTTTTTCCCTGAAATAATTGAAATTTCTGCAATTTTCCCCCAAAATATGTGAAATTTCTGCTATTTTGTCCTAAAATAAGGGAAATTCTGGAATTTTGCTTCAAAATTAGAGGAATTTCTGAGTTTTGCTTCAAAATAAGGAGAATTTCTGTCTTTTTGCCCCAACATATAGGAAATTTCTGCTTTTTTGCCCCACAATTAGGGGAATTTCAGCAATTTTGCTCCAAAAGACGGGGAATTTCTGCCTTTTTGCCCGAAAATAAGAAGAATGCATACCTTTTTGCCATCAAAAATGTAATTCCTTCTATTTTGCTTCAAAATAAGGGAATTTCTATTTTTTTGCCTCTAAATAAGTGGAATTTCTGTCTTTTTCCCTCAAAACAAAGGGAATTTCTGTCTTTTTTGCCCTAAAATAAAAAAAAATTCTGACTTATTACCCTGTAGTAATTGAAATTTCTTCAATTTTGCTCCAAAATAAGGGAAATTTCTGCCTTTTTGTCCCCAAATAAGGGGAATTTCAGTCTTTTTACCTAAAAATAAGGGGAATTTCTGCATTTTTGCCACAAAATATTAGGAATTTCTGCCTTTTTGCCCCAAAATAAGAAAATTTATGCTTTTTTTCCCTGAAATAAGTGAAATTTCTGCAATTTTGCCCCAAAATAAGTGAAATGTCTGCAATTTTGCACCAAAATAAGGGAAATTTCTGGAATTTTGCCACAAAATAAGTGGAATTTCTGAGTTTTGCCCCAAAATAAGGAGAATTTCGGTCTTTTTGCCCCAACATATAGAGATTTTCTGCATTTTTGCCCCACAATTAGGGGAATTTCTGCAATTTTGCTCAAAAATACAGGGAATTTCTTCTTTTTTGCCCGATAATAAGAAGAATGCATACCTTTTTGCCATAAAAAAGGGAAATTTCTTCATTTTTGCTCCAAAATAAGGGGAATTTCTGCTTTTTTGCCTCTGAATAAGTGGAATTTCTGTCTTTTTCCCCCAAGGCAAAGGGAATTCCTGTCTTTTTTGTCCCAAAATAAAGAAAATTTCTGACTTATAACCCTTAAATAAGTGAAATTTCTGCAATTTTGCCCCAAAATAAAGGAAATTTTTGCCTTATTGCCCCCAAATAAGGGGAATTTCAGCCTTTTTACCTCAAAATAAAGGGAATTTCTGCATTTATGCCACAAAATATTAGGAATTTCTTCCTTTTTGCCCCAAAATAAGAAAATTTCTGCTTTTTTTTCCTTAAATAAGTGACATTTCTGCAATTTTGCCCCAAAATAAGTGAAATTTCTGCAATTTTGTCCTAAAATAAGGGAAATTTCTGGAATTTTGCTTCAAAATAAGTGGAATTTCTGAGTTTTGCTTCAAAATAAGGAGAATTTCTGTCTTTTTGCCCCAACATATAGGAAATTTCTGCCTTTTTGCCTCACAATTAGGGGAATTTCAGCAATTTTGCTCCAAAAGACGGGGAATTTCTGCCTTTTGCCCGAAAATAAGAAGAATGCATACCTTTTTGCCATCAAAAATGTAATTTCTTCTGTTTAGCTTCAAAATAAAGGGAATTTCTATTTTTTTGCCTCTAAATAAGTGGAATTTCTGTCTTTTTCCCTCAAAACAAAGGGAATTTCTGTCTTTTTTGCCCTAAAATAAGGAAAAATTCTGACTTATTACCCTGTAGTAAGTGAAATTTCTTCAATTTTGCCCCAAAATAAGGGAAATTTCTGCCTTTTTGCCCCCAAATAAGGGGAATTTCAGTCTTTTTACCTCAAAATAAAAGGAATTTCTGCATTTTTACCACAAAATATTAGGAATTTCTGCCTTTTTGCCCCAAAATAAGAAAATTCCTGATTTTTTTCCCTGAAATAAGTGAAATTTCTGCAATTTTGCCCCAAAATAAGTGAAATGTCTGCAAGTTTGCCCCAAAATAAGGGAAATTTCTGGAATTTTGTCTCAATATAAGTGAAATTTCTGAGTTGTGCCCCAAAATAAGGAGAATTTCTGTTTTTTTGCCCCAACATATAGGCAATTTCTGCCTTTTTGTCCCATAATTAGGAGAATTTCTGCAATTTTGCTCCAAAATACGGGAAATTTCTGCCTTTTTGCTTGAAAATAAGAAGAATGCATACCTTTGTGCCATAAAAAAAGAAAATTTCTTCATTTTTGCTCCAAAAAGGGGAATTTCTGCTTTTTTGCCTCTAAATAAGTGGAATTTCTGTCTTTTTCCCTCAAAACAAAGGGAATTTCTGTCTTTTTTGCCCCAAAATAAGGAAAAATTCTGACTTATTACCCTGAAGTAAGTGATATTTCTGCAATTTTGCCCCAAAATAAGGGAAATTTCTGCATTTTGCCTCCAAATAAGGGGAATTTCAGCCTTTTCACCTCGAAATAAGGGGAATTTCTGCATTTTTGCCACAAAATATTAGGAATTTCTGCCTTTTTGCCCCAAAATAAGAAAAATTTCTGCCTTTTTTCCCTGAAATAAGTGAAATTTCTGCAATTTTGTTACAAAATATGTAAAATTTCTGCATATTTGCCCCAAAATAAGTGAAATTTCTGCAACTTTGCCCCAAAAAAAGGAAAATTTCTGTAATTTTGCCCCAAAATAAGTGGAATTTCTGAGTTTTGCCCCAAAATAAAGAGAATTTCGGTCTTTTTGCCCCAACATATAGAGATTTTCTGCATTTTTGCCCCACAATTAGGGGAATTTCTGCAATTATGCTCCAAAATACGGGGAATTTCTGCATTTTTGCCCGATAATAAGAAGAATGCATACCTTTTTGCCATAAAAAAGGGAAATTTCTTCATTTTTGCTCCAAAATAAGGGGAGTTTCTGCTTTTTGGCCTTTAAATAAGTGGAATTTCTGTCTTTTCCCCCAAGACAAAGGGAATTCCTGTCTTTTTTGTCCCAAAATAAAGAAAATTTCTGACTTATAACACTTAAATAAGTGAAATTTCTGCAATTTTGCCCCAAAATAAAGGAAATTTTTGCCTTATTGCCCCCAAATAAGGGGAATTTCAGCCTTTTTACCTCAAAATAAAGGGAATTTCTGCATTTATGCCACAAAATATTAGGAATTTCTGCCTCTTTGCCCCAAAATAAGAAAATTTCTGCTTTTTTTTCTTTAAATAAGTGAAATTTCTGCAATTTTGCCCCGAAATAAGTGAAATGTCTGCAATTTTGCCCCAAAATAAGGGAAATTTCTGGAATTTTGCCCCAAAATAAGTGGAAATTCTTAGTTTTGCCCCAAAATAAGGAGAATTTCTGTCTTTTTGCCCCAACATATAGAGATTTTCTGCATTTTTGCTCCACAATTAGGGGAATTTCTGCAATTTTGCTCCAAAATACGGGGAATTTCTGCCTTTTTCCCCGAAAATAAGAAGAATGCATAACTTTTTGCCATAAAAAAGGGAAATTTCTTCATTTTTGCTCCAAAATAAGGGGAATTTCTGCTTTTTTGCCTCTAAATAAGTGGAATTTCTGTATTTTGCTCCCAAAACAAAGGGAATTTCTGTCTTTTTTGCCCTAAAATAAGGAAAAATTCTGACTTATCACCCTGAAGTAAGTGAAATTTCTGCAATTTTGCCCCAAAATAAAGGAAATTTCTGCCTTTTTGCCCCCAAATAAGGGGAATTTCAGCCTTTTTACCTAAAAATAAGGGGAATATCTGCATTTTTACCAAAAAATATTAGGAATTTCTGCATTTTTGCCCCAAAATAAGGAAAATTTCTGCCTTTTTTCCCTGATATAAGTGAAATTTCTGCCTTTTTGCCCCAAAATAAGGGAAATTTCTGGAATTTTGCCCCAAAATATGTGTAATTTCTGAGTTTTGCTCCAAAATAAGGAGAATTTCTGTCTTTTTGCCCTAACTAAAGGGAATTTCTGCCTTTTTGCCTCACAATTAGGGGAATTTCTGCAATTTTGCTCCAAAATACGGGGAATTTCTGCCTTTTTGCCTGAAAATAAGAAGAATGCATACCTTTTTGCCATAAAAAAGTTAAATTTCTTCATTTTTGCTTCAAAATAAGGGGAATTTCTGCTTTTTTGCCTCTAAATAAGTGGAATTTCTGTCTTTTCTCCCAAAACAAAGAAAAGTCCTGTCTTTTTTGCCCCAAAATAAGGAAAATTTCTGACTTATTACCCTGAAATACGTGAAATTTCTGTAATTTTGCCCCCAAAAAAGTGATATTTCTGCAATTTTGCCCCAAAATAAGGGAAATTTCTGAAATTTTGCCCCAAAATAAGTGGAATTTTAGAGTTTTGCCCGAAAATAAGGAGAATTTCTGTCTTTTTGCCCCAACATATAGGCAATTTCTGCCTTTTTGCCTCACAATTAGGGGAATTTTTGCAATTTTGCTCCAAAATACGGAGAATTTCTGCCTTTTTGCCCAAAAATAAGAAGAATGCATACCTTTTTGCCATAAAAAAGGGAAATTTCTTCATTTTTGCTCCAAAATAAGGGGAATTTCTGCTTTTTTGCCTATAAATAAGTGGAATTTCTGTCTTTTTCTCCAAAACAAAGGGAATTACTGTTTTTTTTGCCGCAAAATAAGAAAAAATTCTGACTTATTTCCCTGAAGTAAGTAAAATTTCTGCAATTTTTCCCCAAAATATAGGAAATTTCTGACTTTTTGCCCCCAAATAAGGGGAATTTCAGCCTTTTTACCTAAAATAAGAGGAATTTCTGAATTTTTGCCACAAAATATTAGGAATTTCTGCATTTTTGCCCCAAAATAAAGAATATTTCTGCCTTTTTTCTCTGAAATAAGTGAAATTTCTGAAATTTTGCCCCAAAATAAGTTAAAGTTCTGCAATTTTAGCCCAAAATAAGTGAAATTTCTGCAATTTTGCCTCAAAATAAGGGAAATTTCTGGAATTTTGCCCCAAAATAAGTGGATTTTCTGCGTTTTGCCCCAAAATAAGGAGAATTTCTGTCTTTTTGCCCCAACATATAGAGATTTTCTGCCTTTTTGCCTCACAATTAGGGGAATTTCTGCAATTTTGCTCCAAAATACGGGGAATTTCTGCCTTTTTGCCCGAAAATAAGAAGAATGCATAACTTTTTGCCATAAAAAAGGGAAATTTCTTCATTTTTGCTCCAAAATAAGGGGAATGTTTGCTTTTTTGCCTTTAAATAAGTGGAATTTCTGTCTTTTTCCCCCAAAACATAGGGAATTCCTGTCTTTTTTGCCCCAAAATAAGCAAAATTTCTGACTTATTACCCTGAAATAAGTGAAATTTCTGCACTTTTGCCCCAAAATAAAGGAAATTTTTGCCTTTTTGCCCCCAAATAAGGGGAATTTCAGCATTTTTACCTCAAAATAAGGGGAATTTCTGCATTTTTGCCACAAAATATTAGGAATTTCTGCCTTTTTGCCCCAAAATAAGAAAATTTCTGCTTTTTTTCCCTGAAATAAGTGAAATTTCTGCAATTTTGCCCCGAAATAAGTGAAATTTCTGCAATTTTGCCCCAAAATAAGTGGAATTTCTGAGTTTTGCCCCAAAATAAAGAGAATTTCTGTTTTTTTGCCCCAACATATAGGCAATTTGTGCCTTTTTGCCCCACAATTAGGGGAATTTCTGCAATTTTGCTCCAAAATACAGGGTATTTCTGCCTTTTTGCCCGAAAATAAAGAGAATGCATACCTTTTTGCCATAAAAATAGGAAATTTCTTTATTTTTGCTCCATAATAATAGGAATTTATGCTTTTTTGCCTCTAAATAAGTGGAATTTCTGTCTTTTTCCCCCAAAACAAAGGGAATTTCTGTCTTTTTTGCTTCAAAATAAGGAAAAATTCTGACTTATTTCTCTGAAGTAAGTGAAGTTTCTGCAATTTTGCCCCAAATTAAGGGAAATTTTTGGAATTTTGCCCCAAAATAAGTGGAATTTCTGAGTTTTGCCCCAAAATAAAGAGAATTTCGGCCTTTTTGCCCCAACATATGTAGAATTTCTGTTTTTTTCCCCACAATTAGGGGAATTTCTGCAATTTTGCTCCAAAATACTGGTAATTTCTGCCTTTTTGCCCAAAAATAAGAAGAATGCATACCTTTTTGCATTAAAAATGGGAAATTTCTTCATTTTTGCTCCAAAATAAAAGGAATTTCTGCTTTTTTGCCACTAAATAAGTGGAATTTCTGTCTTTTTCCCCCAAAACAAAGAGAATTTTTGTCTTTTTTGCCCCAAAAAAAAGAAAAATTCTGACTTATTACCTTGAAGTAAGTGAAATTTCTGCAATTTTGCCCCAAAATAAGGGAACTTTCTGCCTTTTTGCCCACAAATAAGGGGAATTTCAGACTTTTTACCTCAAAATAAAGGGAATTTCTGCATTTTTGCCCCCAAATAAGGGGAATTTCAGCCTTTTTACCTCAAAATAAGGGGAATTTCCGCATTTTTGCCACAAAATATTAGGAATTTCTGCATTTTTGCCCCAAAATAAGAAAATTTCTCCTTTTTTTCCCTAAAATAATTGAAATTTCTGCAATTTTGCCCCAAAATAAGTCAAATTTCTGCAATTTTGTCCTAAAATAAAGGAAATTTCTGGAATTTTGCCCCAAAATAAGTGGAATTTCTGAGTTTTGCCCCAAAATAAGATGAATTTCTGTCTTTTTGCCCCAACATATAGGGAATTTCTGCCTTTTTGCCCCACAATTAGGGGAATTTCTGCAATTTTGCTCCAAAATACGGGGAATTTCTGCCTTTTTGCCCGAAAATATGGAGAATGTATACCTTTTTGCCATCAAAAAAGGAAATTTCTTCATTTTTGCTCCAAAATAAGGGGAATTTCTGTTTTTTTGCCTCTAAATAAGTGGAATTTCTGTCTTTTTCCCCCCAAAACACAGGGAATTTCTGTCTTTTTTGACATAAAATAAGGAAAAATTCTGACTTATTACGCTGAAGTAAGTGAAATTTCTGCAATTTTGCCCCAAAATAAGGGAATTTTCTGCGTTTTATTTTCCAAAATAAGGGGAATTTTAGCCATTTTACCTCAAATTAGGGGAATTTCTGCATATTTACCCCCTATTAAGGGGATTTTCAGCATTTTTACCTCAAAATAAGGGGAATTTATGCATTTTTGCCACAAAATATTAGGAATTTCTGCCTTTTTGGCCCAAAATAAGAAAATTTCTGCTTTTTTGCCCTGAAATAAGTGAAATTTCTGCAATTTTGCCCCAATATAAGTGAAATTTCTGCAATTTTGCCCCAAAATAAGGGAAATTTCTGGAATTTTGCCCCAAAAATGGAATTTCTGAGTTTTGCCCCAAAATAAGGAGTATTTCTGTCTTTTTGCCCCAACATATAGAGAATTTCTGCCTTTTTGCCCTACAATTAGGCAAATTTCTGCAATTTTGCTCCAAAATACGGAGAATTTCTGCTTTTTTGCCCGATAATAAGAAGAATGCATACCTTTTTGCCATAAAAAAGGGAAATTTCTTCATTTTTGCTCCAAAATAAGGGGAATTTCTGCTTTTTTGCCTCTGAATAAGTGGAATTTCTGTCTTTTTCCCCCAAGGCAAAGGGAATTCCTGTCTTTTTTGTCCCAAAATAAAGAAAATTTCTGACTTATAACCCTTAAATAAGTAAAATTTCTGCAATTTTGCCCCAAAATAAAGGAAATTTTTGCCTTATTGCCCCCAAATAAGGGGAATTTCAGCCTTTTTACCTCAAAATAAAGGGAATTTCTGCATTTATGCCACAAAATATTAGGAATTTCTGCCTTTTTGCCCCAAAATAAGAAAATTTCTGCTTTTTTTCCCTGAAATAAGTGAAATTTCTGCAATTTTGCCCCAAAATAAGTGAAATGTCTGCAATTTTGCCCCAAAATAAGGTAAATTTCTGGAATTTTGCCCCAAAATAAGTGGAATTTCTGAGTTTTGCCCCAAAATAAGGAGAATTTCTGTTTTTTTGCCCCAAGATATAGGCAATTTCTGCCTTTTTGCCCCACAATTAGGGGAATTTCTGCAATTTTGCTCCAAAATACGGGGAATTTCTGCCTTTTTGCTTGAAAATAAGAAGAATGCATACCTTTTTGCCATGAAAAAAGAAAATTGCTTCATTTTTGCTCCAAAAAGGGGAATTTCTGCTTTTTTGCCTCTAAATAAGAGGAATTTCTGTTTTTTTTTTTCCCAAAACAAAGGGAATTTCTGTCTTTTTGCCCCAAAATAAGGAAAAATTCTGACTTATTACCCTGAAGTAAGTGAAATTTCTGCAAATTTGCCCCAAAATAAGGGAAATTTCTGCCTTTTTGCCCCCAAATAAGGGGAATTTCAGCCTTTTTACCTCGAAATAAGGGGAATTTCTGCATTTTTGCCACAAAATATTAGGAATTTCTGCCTTTTTGCCCCAAAATAAAGAAAATTTCTGCCTTTTTTCCCTAAAATATGTGAAATTTCTGCAATTTTGCCACAAAATAAGTAAAATTTCTTTATATTTGCCCCAAAATAAGTGAAATATCTGCAATTTTGCCCCAAAATAAGGAAAATTTCGGGAATTTTGCCCCAAAATAAGTGGAATTTCTTAGTTTTGCCCCAAAATAAGGAGAATTTCTTTCTTTTTGCCCCAACATATAGAGATTTTCTGCATTTTTGCCCCACAATTAGGGGAAATTCTGCAATTTTGCTCCAAAATACGGGGAATTTCTGCCTTTTTCCCCGATAATAAGAAGAATGCATAACTTTTTGCCATAAAAAATGGAAATTTCTTCATTTTTGCTCCAAAATAAGGGGAATTTCTGCTTTTTGGCCTTTAAATAAGTGGAATTTCTGTCTTTTTCCCCCAAGACAAAGGGAATTTCTGTCTTTTTTGCCTCAAAATAAGGAAAAATTCTGACTTATTACCCTGAAGTAAGTGAAATTTCTGCAATTTTTCCCCAAAATTAGGAAAATTTCTGCCTTTTTGCCTCCAAATAAGGGGAATTTCAGCCTTTTTACCTCAAAACAAGGAGAATTTCTGCATTTTTGTCACAAAAAAATAGGAATTTCTGCCTTTTTGCCCCATATAAGGAAAATTTCTGTCTTTTTTCTCTGAAATAAGTGAAATTTCTGCAATTTTGCCCCAAAATAAGTGAAATTTCTGCAATTTTGCCCAAAAATAAGTGAAATTTCTGCAATTTTGCCCCAAATTAAGGGAAATTTCTGGAATTTTGCCCCAAAATAAGTGGAATTTCTGAGTTTTGACACAAAATAAGGAGAATTTCTGTCTTTTTGCCCCAATATATAGAGAATTTCTGCATTTTTGTCCCACAATTAAGGGAATTTCTGCAATTTTGCTCCAAAATACAGGGAATTTCTGCCTTTTTGCCCGAAAATAAGAAGAATGCATAACTTTTTGCCATAAAAAAGGGAAATTTCTTCATTTTTGCTCCAAAATCAGGGGAATTTCTGCTTTTTTGCCTCTAAATAAGTGGAATTTCTGTCTTTTTCCCCCAAAACAAAGGGAATTCCTGTCTTTTTTGCCCCAAAATAAGGAAAATTTCTGACTTATTACCCTGAAATAAGTGAAATTTCTGCAATTTTGCCCCAAAATAAAGGAAATTTTTGCCTTTTGCCCTCAAATAAAGGGATTTTCAGCCTTTTTACCTCAAAATAAGGGGAATTTCTGCATTTTTGCCACAAAATATTAGGAATTTCTGTCTTTTTGCCCCAAAATAAGAAAATTTCTGCTTTTTTACTCTGAAATAAGTGAAATTTTGCAACTTTGCCCCAAAATAAGTAAAATTTCTGCAATTTTGCCCCAAAATAAGGGAAATTTCTGGAATTTTGCCCCAAAATAAGTGGAATTTCTGAGTTTTGCCCCAAAATAAGGAGAATTTCTGTTTTTTTGCCCCAACATATAGGCAATTTCTGCCTTTTTGCCCCACAATTAGGGTAATTTCTGCAATTTTGCTCCAAAATCCGTGGAATTTCTCCCTTTTTGCACGAAAATAAGAAGAATGCATACCTTTTTGCCATAAAAAAGGGAAATTTCTTCATTTTTGCTCCAAATTAAGGGGAATTTCTGCTTTTTTGCCTCTAAATAAGTGGAATTTTTGTCTTTTTCCCCCAAAACAAAGGGAATTTCTGTCTTTTTTGCCCCAAAATAAGGAAAAATTCTGACTTATTAACCTGAAGTAAGTAAAATTTCTGCAATTTTGCACCAAAATAAGGTAAATTTCTGGAATTTTGCCCCAAAATAAGTGGAATTTTTGTGTTTTTCCCCAAAATAAAGAGAATTTCTGTATTTTTGCCCAAACATATAGAGAATTTCTGTTTTTTTGCCACACAATTAAGGAAATTTCTGTAATTTTGCTCCAAAATACGGGTAATTTCTGCCTTTTTGCCCGAAAATAAGAAGAATGAATACCTTTTTGCCAAAAAATGGGAAATTTCTTCATTTTTGCTCCAAAATAAAAGGAATTTCTGCTTTTTTGCCTCTAAATAAGTGGAATTTCTGTCTATTTCCCCCAAAATAAAGAGAATATCTGTCTTTTTTGCCCCAAAATAAGGAAAAATTCTGACTTATTACCCTGAAGTAAGTGAAATTTCTGCAATTTTGCCCCAAAATAAGGGAAATTTCTGCCTTTTTGCCCCCAAATAAGGGGAATTTCAGCCTTTTTACCTCAAAATAAGGGGAATTTCTGCATTTTTGCCCCCAAATAAGGGGAATTTCAGCCCTTTTACCTCAAAATAAGGGGAATTTCCGCATTTTTGCCACAAAATATTAGGAATTTCTTCCTTTATGCAATAAAATAAGAAAATTTCTGCTTTTTTTCCCTGAAATAATTGAAATTTCTGCAATTTTGCCCCAAAATAAGTGAAATTTCTGCAATTTTGTCCTAAAATAAGGGAAATTTCTGGAATTTTGCTTCAAAATAAGAGGAATTTCTGAGTTTTGCTTCAAAATAAGGATAATTTCTGTCTTTTTGCCCCAACATATAGGAAATTTCTGCCTTTTTGCCCCACAATTAAGGGAATTTCAGCAATTTTCCTCCAAAAGACGGGGAATTTCTGCCTTTTTGCCCGAAAATAAGAAGAATGCATACCTTTTTGCCATCAAAAATGTAATTTCTTCTATTTTGCTTCAAAATAAAGGGAATTTCTATTTTTTTTGCCTCTAAATAAGTGGAATTTCTGTCTTTTTCCCTCAAAACAAAGGGAATTTCTGTCTTTTTTGCCCTAAAATAAGGAAAATTTCTGACTTATTACCCTGTAATAAGTGAAATTTCTTCAATTTTTCCCCAAAATAAGGGAAATTTCTGCCTTTTTGCCCCCAAATAAGGGGAATTTCAGTCTTTTTACCTTAAAATAAGGGGAATTTCTGCATTTTTGCCACAAAATATTAGGAATTTCTGGCTTTTTGCCCCAAAATAAGAAAATTTCTGCTTTTTTTCCCTGAAATAAGTGAAATTTCTGCAATTTTGCCCCAAAATAAGTGAAATGTCTGCAATTTTGCCCCAAAATAAGGAGAATTTCTGTTTTTTTGCCCCAACATATAGGCAATTTCTGCCTTTTTGCCCCACAATTAGGGGAATTTCTGCAATTTTGCTCCAAAATACGGGGAATTTCTGCCTTTTTGCTTGAAAATAAGAAGAATGCATACCTTTTTGCCATGAAAAAAGAAAATTTCTTCATTTTTGCTCCAAAAAGGGGAATTTCTGCTTTTTTGCCTCTAAATACGTGGAATTTCTTTCTTTTTCCCTCAAAACAAAGGGAATTTCTGTGTTTTTTGCCCCAAAATAAGGAAAAATTCTGATTTATTACCCTGAAGTAAGTGATATTTCTGCAATTTTGCCCCAAAATAAGGGAAATTTCTGCCTTTTGCCCCCAAATAAGGGGAATTTCAGCCTTTTTACCTCGAAATAAAGGGAATTTCTGCATTTTTGCCACAAAATATTAGGAATTTCTGCCTTTTTGCCCCAAAATAAGAAAATTTCTGCTTTTTTTCCCTGAAATAAGTGAAATTTCTGCAATTTTGCCCCAAAATAAGTGAAATTTCTGCAATTTTGTCCTAAAATAAGGGAAATTTCTGGAATTTTGCTTCAAAATAAGAGGAATTTCTGAGATTTCCTTCAAAATAAGGAGAATTTCTGTCTTTTTGCCCCAACTTATAGAAAATTTTTGCCTTTTTGCCCCACAATTAGGGGAATTTCAGCAATTTTGCTCCAAAAGACGGGAAATTTCTGCCTTTTTGCCCGAAAATAAGAAGAATGCATACCTTTTTGCCATCAAAAATGTAATTTCTTCTATTTTGCTTCAAAATAAAGAGAATTTCTATTTTTTTGCCTCTAAATAAGTGGAATTTCTGTTTTTTCCCTCAAAACAAAGGATATTTCTGTCTTTTTTGCCCTAAAATAAGGAAAAATTCTGACTTCTTACTCTGCAGTAAGTGAAATTTCTTCAATTTTGCCCCAAAATAAGGGAAATTTCTGCCTTTTTGCCCCCAAATAAGGGGAAATTCAGTCTTTTTACCTCAAAATAGGGGGAATTTCTGCATTTTTACCACAAAATATTAAGAATTTTGCCTTTTTGCACAAAATAAGGAAAATTTCTGCCTTTTTTCCCTGAAATAAGTGAAATTTCTGCCTTTTTGCCCCAAAATAAGTGAAATTTCTGCAATTTTTCCCCAAAATAAGGGAAATTTCTGCAATTTTGCCACAAAATAAGTGGAATTTCTGAGTTTTGCCCCCAAAAAAAGAGAATTTCTGTCATTTTGCCCCAACATATAGAGATTTTCTGCATTTTTGCACCACAATTAGGGGAATTTCTGCAATTTTGCTCAAAAATACCGAGAATTTCTGCCTTTTTGTCCGAAAATAAGAAGAATGCATACCTTTTTGCCATAAAAAAGGGAAATTTCTTCATTTTTGCTCCAAAATAAGGGGAATTTCTGCTTTTTTGCCTCTAAATAAGTGGAATTTTTGTCTTTTTCTCCCAAAACAAAGGGAATTTCTGTCTTCTTTGCCCCAAAATAAGGAAAAATTCTGACTTATTACCCTGAAGTAAGTGAAATTCCTACACTTTTGCTCCAAAATTAGGGAAATTTCTGCCTTTTTGCCCCAAAATAATGCGAATTTCAGCCTTTTTACTTCAAAATAAGGGGAATTTCTGCATTTTTGCCACAAAATATTAGGAATATCTGCTTTTTGCCCCAAAATAAGGAAAATTTCTGCCTTTTTTCTCTGAAATAAGTGAAATTTCTGCAATTTTGCCCCAAAAAATGTGAAATTTCTGCAATTTTGCCCCAAAATAAGTGAAATTTCTGCAATTTTGCCCCAAAATAAGGTAATTTCTGGAATTTTGCCCCAAAATAAGGAGAATTTCTGTCTTTTTGCCCCAACATATAGGCAATTTCTGCCTCTTTGCCCAACATTTAGGGGAATTTCTTCAATTTTGCTCCAAAATAGGGGGGATATCTCCCTTTTTGCCTGAAAATAAGAAGAATGCATAACTTTTTGCCATAAAAAAGGGAAATTTCTTCATTTTTGCTCCAAAATAAGGGGAATTTCTGCTTTTTGGCCTTTAAATAAGTGGAATTTCTGTCTTTTTCCCCCAAGACAAAGGGAATTTCTGTCTTTTTTGCCTCAAAATAAGGAAAAATTCTGACTTATTACCCTGAAGTAAGTGAAATTTCTGCAATTTTTCCCCAAAATTAGGAAAATTTCTGCCTTTTTGCCTCCAAATAAGGGGAATTTCAGCCTTTTTACCTCAAAACAAGGAGAATTTCTGCATTTTTGTCACAAAAAAATAGGAATTTCTGCCTTTTTGCCCCATATAAGGAAAATTTCTGTCTTTTTTCTCTGAAATAAGTGAAATTTCTGCAATTTTGCCCCAAAATAAGTGAAATTTCTGCAATTTTGCCCAAAAATAAGTGAAATTTCTGCAATTTTGCCCCAAATTAAGGGAAATTTCTGGAATTTTGCCCCAAAATAAGTGGAATTTCTGAGTTTTGACACAAAATAAGGAGAATTTCTGTCTTTTTGCCCCAATATATAGAGAATTTCTGCATTTTTGTCCCACAATTAAGGGAATTTCTGCAATTTTGCTCCAAAATACAGGGAATTTCTGCCTTTTTGCCCGAAAATAAGAAGAATGCATAACTTTTTGCCATAAAAAAGGGAAATTTCTTCATTTTTGCTCCAAAATCAGGGGAATTTCTGCTTTTTTGCCTCTAAATAAGTGGAATTTCTGTCTTTTTCCCCCAAAACAAAGGGAATTCCTGTCTTTTTTGCCCCAAAATAAGGAAAATTTCTGACTTATTACCCTGAAATAAGTGAAATTTCTGCAATTTTGCCCCAAAATAAAGGAAATTTTTGCCTTTTGCCCTCAAATAAAGGGAATTTCAGCCTTTTTACCTCAAAATAAGGGGAATTTCTGCATTTTTGCCACAAAATATTAGGAATTTCTGCCTTTTTGCCCCAAAATAAGAAAATTTCTGCTTTTTTACTCTGAAATAAGTGAAATTTTGCAACTTTGCCCCAAAATAAGTAAAATTTCTGCAATTTTGCCCCAAAATAAGGGAAATTTCTGGAATTTTGCCCCAAAATAAGTGGAATTTCTGAGTTTTGCCCCAAAATAAGGAGAATTTCTGTTTTTTTGCCCCAACATATAGGCAATTTCTCCCTTTTTGCCCCACAATTAGGGGAATTTCTGCAATTTTGCTCCAAAATCCGTGGAATTTCTCCCTTTTTGCACGAAAATAAGAAGAATGCATACCTTTTTGCCATAAAAAAGGGAAATTTCTTCATTTTTGCTCCAAATTAAGGGGAATTTCTGCTTTTTTGCCTCTAAATAAGTGGAATTTTTGTCTTTTTCCCCCAAAACAAAGGGAATTTCTGTCTTTTTTGCCCCAAAATAAGGAAAAATTCTGACTTATTAACCTGAAGTAAGTAAAATTTCTGCAATTTTGCACCAAAATAAGGTAAATTTCTGGAATTTTGCCCCAAAATAAGTGGAATTTTTGTGTTTTTCCCCAAAATAAAGAGAATTTCTGTATTTTTGCCCAAACATATAGAGAATTTCTGTTTTTTTGCCACACAATTAAGGAAATTTCTGTAATTTTGCTCCAAAATACGGGTAATTTCTGCCTTTTTGCCCGAAAATAAGAAGAATGAATACCTTTTTGCCAAAAAATGGGAAATTTCTTCATTTTTGCTCCAAAATAAAAGGAATTTCTGCTTTTTTGCCTCTAAATAAGTGGAATTTCTGTCTATTTCCCCCAAAATAAAGAGAATATCTGTCTTTTTTGCCCCAAAATAAGGAAAAATTCTGACTTATTACCCTGAAGTAAGTGAAATTTCTGCAATTTTGCCCCAAAATAAGGGAAATTTCTGCCTTTTTGCCCCCAAATAAGGGGAATTTCAGCCTTTTTACCTCAAAATAAGGGGAATTTCTGCATTTTTGCCCCCAAATAAGGGGAATTTCAGCCCTTTTACCTCAAAATAAGGGGAATTTCCGCATTTTTGCCACAAAATATTAGGAATTTCTTCCTTTATGCAATAAAATAAGAAAATTTCTGCTTTTTTTCCCTGAAATAATTGAAATTTCTGCAATTTTGCCCCAAAATAAGTGAAATTTCTGCAATTTTGTCCTAAAATAAGGGAAATTTCTGGAATTTTGCTTCAAAATAAGAGGAATTTCTGAGTTTTGCTTCAAAATAAGGATAATTTCTGTCTTTTTGCCCCAACATATAGGAAATTTCTGCCTTTTTGCCCCACAATTAAGGGAATTTCAGCAATTTTCCTCCAAAAGACGGGGAATTTCTGCCTTTTTGCCCGAAAATAAGAAGAATGCATACCTTTTTGCCATCAAAAATGTAATTTCTTCTATTTTGCTTCAAAATAAAGGGAATTTCTATTTTTTTTGCCTCTAAATAAGTGGAATTTCTGTCTTTTTCCCTCAAAACAAAGGGAATTTCTGTCTTTTTTGCCCTAAAATAAGGAAAATTTCTGACTTATTACCCTGTAGTAAGTGAAATTTCTTCAATTTTTCCCCAAAATAAGGGAAATTTCTGCCTTTTTGCCCCCAAATAAGGGGAATTTCAGTCTTTTTACCTTAAAATAAGAGGAATTTCTGCATTTTTGCCACAAAATATTAGGAATTTCTGGCTTTTTGCCCCAAAATAAGAAAATTTCTGCTTTTTTTCCCTGAAATAAGTGAAATTTCTGCAATTTTGCCCCAAAATAAGTGAAATGTCTGCAATTTTGCCCCAAAATAAGGGAAATTTCTGGAATTTTGCCCCAAAATAAGTGGAATTTCTGAGTTTTGCCCCAAAATAAGGAGAATTTCTGTTTTTTTGCCCCAACATATAGGCAATTTCTGCCTTTTTGCCCCACAATTAGGGGAATTTCTGCAATTTTGCTCCAAAATACGGGGAATTTCTGCCTTTTTGCTTGAAAATAAGAAGAATGCATACCTTTTTGCCATGAAAAAAGAAAATTTCTTCATTTTTGCTCCAAAAAGGGGAATTTCTGCTTTTTTGCCTCTAAATACGTGGAATTTCTTTCTTTTTCCCTCAAAACAAAGGGAATTTCTGTGTTTTTTGCCCCAAAATAAGGAAAAATTCTGATTTATTACCCTGAAGTAAGTGATATTTCTGCAATTTTGCCCCAAAATAAGGGAAATTTCTGCCTTTTGCCCCCAAATAAGGGGAATTTCAGCCTTTTTACCTCGAAATAAAGGGAATTTCTGCATTTTTGCCACAAAATATTAGGAATTTCTGCCTTTTTGCCCCAAAATAAGAAAATTTCTGCTTTTTTTCCCTGAAATAAGTGAAATTTCTGCAATTTTGCCCCAAAATAAGTGAAATTTCTGCAATTTTGTCCTAAAATAAGGGAAATTTCTGGAATTTTGCTTCAAAATAAGAGGAATTTCTGAGATTTCCTTCAAAATAAGGAGAATTTCTGTCTTTTTGCCCCAACTTATAGAAAATTTTTGCCTTTTTGCACCACAATTAGGGGAATTTCAGCAATTTTGCTCCAAAAGACGGGGAATTTCTGCCTTTTTGCCCGAAAATAAGAAGAATGCATACCTTTTTGCCATCAAAAATGTAATTTCTTCTATTTTGCTTCAAAATAAAGAGAATTTCTATTTTTTTTGCCTCTAAATAAGTGGAATTTCTGTTTTTTCCCTCAAAACAAAGGATATTTCTGTCTTTTTTGCCCTAAAATAAGGAAAAATTCTGACTTCTTACTCTGCAGTAAGTGAAATTTCTTCAATTTTGCCCCAAAATAAGGGAAATTTCTGCCTTTTTGCCCCCAAATAAGGGGAAATTCAGTCTTTTTACCTCAAAATAGGGGGAATTTCTGCATTTTTACCACAAAATATTAAGAATTTCTGCCTTTTTGCACAAAATAAGGAAAATTTCTGCCTTTTTTCCCTGAAATAAGTGAAATTTCTGCCTTTTTGCCCCAAAATAAGTGAAATTTCTGCAATTTTTCCCCAAAATAAGGGAAATTTCTGCAATTTTGCCACAAAATAAGTGGAATTTCTGAGTTTTGCCCCCAAAAAAAGAGAATTTCTGTCATTTTGCCCCAACATATAGAGATTTTCTGCATTTTTGCACCACAATTAGGGGAATTTCTGCAATTTTGCTCAAAAATACCGAGAATTTCTGCCTTTTTGTCCGAAAATAAGAAGAATGCATACCTTTTTGCCATAAAAAAGGGAAATTTCTTCATTTTTGCTCCAAAATAAGGGGAATTTCTGCTTTTTTGCCTCTAAATAAGTGGAATTTTTGTCTTTTTCTCCCAAAACAAAGGGAATTTCTGTCTTCTTTGCCCCAAAATAAGGAAAAATTCTGACTTATTACCCTGAAGTAAGTGAAATTCCTACACTTTTGCTCCAAAATTAGGGAAATTTCTGCCTTTTTGCCCCAAAATAATGCGAATTTCAGCCTTTTTACTTCAAAATAAGGGGAATTTCTGCATTTTTGCCACAAAATATTAGGAATATCTGCTTTTTGCCCCAAAATAAGGAAAATTTCTGCCTTTTTTCTCTGAAATAAGTGAAATTTCTGCAATTTTGCCCCAAAAAATGTGAAATTTCTGCAATTTTGCCCCAAAATAAGTGAAATTTCTGCAATTTTGCCCCAAAATAAGGTAATTTCTGGAATTTTGCCCCAAAATAAGGAGAATTTCTGTCTTTTTGCCCCAACATATAGGCAATTTCTGCCTCTTTGCCCAACATTTAGGGGAATTTCTTCAATTTTGCTCCAAAATAGGGGGGATATCTCCCTTTTTGCCTGAAAATAAGAAGAATGCATAACTTTTTGCCATAAAAAAGGGAAATTTCTTCATTTTTGCTCCATAATAAGGGGAATTTCTGCATTTTTGCCTCTAAATAAGTGGAATTTCTGTCTTTTTCCCCCAAAACAAAGGGAATTTTTGTATTTTTGCACCAAAATAAAGAAAAATTCTGACTTATTACCCTGAAGTAAGTGAAATTTCTGCAATTTTGCCCCAAAATAAGGGAAATTTCTGGAATTTTGCTCCAAAATAAGTGGAATTTCTGAGTTTTGCCGCAAAATAAGGAGAATTTCTGTCTTTTTAGCCCAACATATAGGCAATTTCTGCCTTTTTGCCACACAATTAGAGGAATTTCTGCAATTTTGCTCCAAAATACGGAGAATTTCTGCCTTTTTTGCACGAAAATAAGAAGAATGCATACTTTTTTGCCATAAAAAAGGGAAATTTCTTCATTTTTGCTCCAAAATAAGGGGAATTTCTGCTTTTTTGCCTCTATATAAGTGGAATTTCTGTCTTTTTTCCCCAAAACAAAGGGAATTTCTGTCTTTTTTGCCCCAAAATAAGAAAAAATTCTGACTTATTACCCTGAAGTAAGTGAAATTTCTGCAATCTTGCCCCAAAATTAGGGAAATTAGTGCCTTTTTGCCCCCATATAAGGAGAATTTTAGCCTTTTTACCTCAAAATAAGGGGAATTTCTGCATTTTTGTCACAAAATATTAGGAATTTCTGCCTTTTTGCCCCAAAATAAGGAAATTTTCTACCTTTTTTCTCTGAAATAAGTGAAATTTCTGCCATTTTGCCCCAAAATAAGTGAAATTTCTGAGTTTGGCCCAAAATAAGGAGAATTTCTGTTTTTTGCCCCAGCATATAGAGAATTTCTGCCTTTTTGCCCCACAGTTACGGGAATTTTTGCAATTTTGCTCCAAAATACGGGGAATTTCTGCCTTTTTGCCCGAAAATAAGAAGAATGCATACCTTTTTGCCATAAAAAGGAAATTTCTTTATTTTTGCTCCAAAATAAAAGGAATTTCTGCTTTTTTGCCTCTAAATAAGTGGAATTTCTGTCTTTTTTTCCCAAAACAAAGGGAATTTTTGTATTTTTGCACCAAAATAAGGAAAAATTCTGACTTATTACCCTGAAGTAAGTGAAATTTCTGCAATTTTGCCAAAAAATAAGGGAAATTTCTGCCTTTTTGCCTCCATATAAGGGGAATTTCAGCCTTTTTACCTCAAAATATGGTGAATTTCTGCATTTTTGCCCCCAAATAAGGGGAATTTCAGCCTTTATATCTCAAAATAAGGGGAATTTCTGCATTATTGCCACAAAACATTAGGAATTTCTGCCTTTTTGCCCCAAAATATAAAAATTTCTCATTTTTTTCCCTGAAAAAAGTGAAATTTCTGCAATTTTGCCCCAAAATATGTTAAATTTCTGCAATTTTGTCCCAAAATAAGGGAAATATCTGGAATTTTGCCCCCAAATAAGTGGAATTTCTGAGTATTTCCCCAAAATACGAAGAATTTCTGTCTTTTTGCCCCAACATATAGAGAATTTCTGCCTTTTTGCCCCACAATTAGGGGAATTTCTGCAATTTTGCTCAAAAATACCGAGAATTTCTGCCTTTTTGTCCGAAAATAAGAAGAATGCATACCTTTTTGCCATAAAAAAGGGAAATTTCTTCATTTTTGCTCCAAAATAAGGGGAATTTCTGCTTTTTTGCCTCTAAATAAGTGGAATTTTTGTCTTTTTCTCCCAAAACAAAGGGAATTTCTGTCTTCTTTCCCAAAATAAGGAAAAATTCTGACTTATTACCCTGAAGTAAGTGAAATTCCTACACTTTTGCTCCAAAATTAGGGAAATTTCTGCCTTTTTGCCCCAAAATAATGCGAATTTCAGCCTTTTTACTTCAAAATAAGTTGAATTTCTGCATTTTTGCCACAAAATATTAGGAATATCTGCTTTTTGCCCCAAAATAAGGAAAATTTCTGCCTTTTTTCTCTGAAATAAGTGAAATTTCTGCAATTTTGCCCCAAAAAATGTGAAATTTCTGCAATTTTGCCCCAAAATAAGTGAAATTTCTGCAATTTTGCCCCAAAATAAGGTAATTTCTGGAATTTTGCCCCAAAATAAGGAGAATTTCTGTCTTTTTGCCCCAACATATAGGCAATTTCTGCCTCTTTGCCCAACATTTAGGGGAATTTCTTCAATTTTGCTCCAAAATACGGGGGATATCTCCCTTTTTGCCTGAAAATAAGAAGAATGCATAACTTTTTGCCATAAAAAAGGGAAATTTCTTCATTTTTGCTCCATAATAAGGGGAATTTCTGCATTTTTGCCTCTAAATAAGTGGAATTTCTTTCTTTTTCCCCCAAAACAAAGGGAATTTTTGTATTTTTGCACCAAAATAAAGAAAAATTCTGACTTATTACCCTGAAGTAAGTGAAATTTCTGCAATTTTGCCCCAAAATAAGGGAAATTTCTGGAATTTTGCTCCAAAATAAGTGGAATTTCTGAGTTTTGCCGCAAAATAAGGAGAATTTCTGTCTTTTTAGCCCAACATATAGGCAATTTCTGCCTTTTTGCCCCACAATTAGAGGAATTTCTGCAATTTTGCTCCAAAATACGGAGAATTTCTGCCTTTTTGCACGAAAATAAGAAGAATGCATACTTTTTTGCCATAAAAAAGGGAAATTTCTTCATTTTTGCTCCAAAATAAGGGGAATTTCTGCTTTTTTGCCTCTAAATAAGTGGAATTTCTGTCTTTTTTCCCCAAAACAAAGGGAATTTCTGTCTTTTTTGCCCCAAAATAAGAAAAAATTCTGACTTATTACCCTGAAGTAAGTGAAATTTCTGCAATCTTGCCCCAAAATTAGGGAAATTAGTGCCTTTTTGCCCCCATATAAGGAGAATTTTAGCCTTTTTACCTCAAAATAAGGGGAATTTCTGCATTTTTGTCACAAAATATTAGGAATTTCTGCCTTTTTGCCCCAAAATTAGGAAAATTTCTATCTTTTTTCTCTGAAATAAGTGAAATTTCTGCCATTTTGCCCCAAAATAAGTGAAATTTCTGAGTTTGGCCCAAAATAAGGAGAATTTCTGTTTTTTGCCCCAGCATATAGAGAATTTCTGCCTTTTTGCCCCACAGTTACGGGAATTTTTGCAATTTTGCTCCAAAATACGGGGAATTTCTGCCTTTTTGCCCGAAAATAAGAAGAATGCATACCTTTTTGCCATAAAAAGGAAATTTCTTTATTTTTGCTCCAAAATAAAAGGAATTTCTGCTTTTTTGCCTCTAAATAAGTGGAATTTCTGTCTTTTTCCCCCAAAACAAAGGGAATTTTTGTATTTTTGCACCAAAATAAGGAAAAATTCTGACTTATTACCCTGAAGTAAGTGAAATTTCTGCAATTTTGCCAAAAAATAAGGAAAATTTCTGCCTTTTTGCCTCCATATAAGGGGAATTTCAGCCTTTTTACCTCAAAATATGGTGAATTTCTGCATTTTTGCCCCCAAATAAGGGGAATTTCAGCCTTTATATCTCAAAATAAGGGGAATTTCTGCATTATTGCCACAAAACATTAGGAATTTCTGCCTTTTTGCCCCAAAATATAAAAATTTCTCATTTTTTTCCCTGAAAAAAGTGAAATTTCTGCAATTTTGCCCCAAAATATGTTAAATTTCTGCAATTTTGTCCCAAAATAAGGGAAATATCTGGAATTTTGCCCCCAAATAAGTGGAATTTCTGAGTATTTCCCCAAAATAAGAAGAATTTCTGTCTTTTTGCCCCAACATATAGAGAATTTCTGCCTTTTTGCCCCACAATTAGGGGAATTTCTGCAATTTTGCTCCAAAATACGGGGAATTTCTGCCTTTTTGTCCGAAAATAAGAAGAATGCATACATTTTTGCCATAAAAAAGAAATTTCTTCATTTTTGCTCTAAAATAAGGGGAATTTCTGCTTTTTTGCCTCTAAATAAGTGGAATTTCTGTGTTTATCCCCCAAAACAAAGGGAATTCCTGTCTTTTTTGCCCCAAAATAAAGAAAATATCTGACTTATTACCCTTAAATAAGTGAAATTTCTGCAATTTTGCCCGAAAATATAGGAAATTTTTGCCTTATTGCCCCAAAATAAGGGGAATTTCAGCCTTTTTACCTTAAAATAAGGGGAATTTCTGCATTTTTGCCACAAAATATTAGGAATTTCTGCCTTATTGCCCCAAAATAAGAAAATTTCTGTTTTTTTCCCTGAAATAAGTGAAATTTCTGCAATTTTGCCCCAAAATAAGTGAAATGTCTGCAATTTTGCCCAAAAATAAGGGAAATTTCTGGAATTTTGCCCCAAAATAAGTGGAATTTCTGAGTTTTGCCCCAAAGTAAGGAGAATTTCTGTTTTTTTGCCCCAACATATAGGCAATTTCTGCCTTTTTGCCCCACAATTAGGGGAATTTCTGCAATTTTGCTCCAAAATACGGGGAATTTCTGCCTTTTTGCTTGAAAATAAGAAGAATGCATACCTTTTTGCCATAAAAAAAGAAAATTTCTTCATTTTTGCTCCAAAAAGGGGAATTTCTGCTTTTTTGCCTCTAAATAAGTGGAATTTCTTTCTTTTTCCCTCAAAACAAAGGGAATTTCTGTCTTTTTTGCCCCAAAATAAGGAAAAATTCTGACTTATTACCCTGAAGTAAGTGATATTTCTGCAATTTTGCCCCAAAATAAGGGAAATTTTTGACTTTTGCCCCCAAATAAGGGGAATTTCAGCCTTTTAACCTCGAAATAAGGGGAATTTCTGCATTTTTGCCACAAAATATTAGGAATTTCTGCCATTTTGCCCCAAAATAAGGAAAATTTCTGCATTTTTTCCCTGAAATAAGTGAAATTTCTGCAATTTTGTTACAAAATATGTAAAATTTCTGCATATTTGCCCCAAAATAAGTGAAATTTCTGCAATTTTGCCCCAAAATAAGGAAAATTTCTGGAATTTTGCCCCAAAATAAGTGGAATTTCTTAGTTTTGCCCCAAATAAAGAGAATTTCTGTCTTTTTGCCCCAACATATAGAGATTTTCTGCATTTTTGCCCCACAATTAGGGGAATTTCTGCAATTATGCTCCAAAATACGGGGAATTTCTGCCTTTTTGCCCGAAAATAAGAAGAATGCATAACTTTTTGCCATAAAAAAGGGAAATTTCTTCATTTTTGCTCCAAAATAAGGGGAGTTTCTGCTTTTTGGCCTTTAAATAAGTGGAATTTCTGTCTTTTTCCCCCAAGACAAAGGGAATTTCTGTCTTTTTTGCCCCAAAATAAGGAAAAATTCTGACTTATTACCCTGAAGTAAGTGAAATTTCTGCAATTTTGCCCCAAAATAGGGAAATTTCTGCCTTTTTACCTCCAAATAAGGGGAATTTCAGCCTTTTTACCTCAAAATAAGGAGAATTTCTGCATTTTTGTCACAAAATATTAGGAATTTCTGCCATTTTGCCCCAAAATAAGAAAAATTTCTGTCTTTTTTCCCTGAAATAAGTGAAATTTCTGCAATTTTGCCACAAAATAAGTGAAATTTCTGCAATTTTGCCCAAAAATAAGTGAAATTTCGGCAATTTTGCCCCAAATTAAGGGAAATTTCTGGAATTTTGCCCCAAAATAAGTGGAATTTCTGAGTTTTGACACAAAATAAGGAGAATTTCTGTCTTTTTGCCCCAATATATAGAGAATTTCTGCATTTTTGTCCCACAATTAAAGGAATTTCTGCAATTTTGCTCCAAAATACGGGGAATTTCTGCCTTTTTGCCCGAAAAAAAGAAGAATGCATAACTTTTTGCCATAAAAAAAAGAAATTTCTTCATTTTTGCTCCAAAATAAAGGGAATTTCTGCTTTTTTGCCTCTAAATAAGTGGAATTTCTGTCTTTTTCCCCCAAAACAAAGCGAATTTCTGTCTTTTTTGCCCCAAAATAAGGAAAATTTCTGACTTGTTACCCTGAAATAAGTGAAATTTCTGCAATTTTGCCCCAAAATAAAGGAAATTTTTGCCTTTTTGCCCCCAAATAAAGGGAATTTCAGCCTTTTTACCTCAAAATAAGGGGAATTTCTGCATTTTTGCCACAAAATATTAGGAATTTCTGCCTTTTTGCCCCAAAATAAGAAAATTTCTGGTTTTTTTTCTCTGAAATAAGTGAAATTTTGCAATTTTGCCCTAAAATAAGTGAAATTTCTTCAATTTTGCCACAAAATAAGGAAAATTTCTGAAATTTTTCCCCAAAATAAGTGGAATTTCTGAGTTTTGCCCCAAAATAAGGAGAATTTCTGTCTTTTTGCCCCAATATATAGGCAATTTCTGCCTTTTTGCCTCACAATTAGGGGAATTTCTGCAATTTTGCTCCAAAATACGGAGAATTTCTGCCTTTTTGCCCAAAAATAAGAAGAATGCATACCTTTTTGCCATAAAAAAGGGAAATTTCTTCATTTTTGCTCCAAAATAAGGAGAATTTTTGCTTTTTTGCCTATAAATATGTGGAATTTCTGTCTTTTTTCCCCAAAACAAAGGGAATTTCTGTCTTTTTTGCCCCAAAATAAGGAAAAATTCTGTCTTATTACCCTGAACTAAGTAAAATTTCTGCAATTTTGCCCCAAAATAAGGGAAATTTCTGACTTTTTGCCCCCAAATAAGGGGAATTTCAGCCTTTTTACCTAAAATAAGAGGAATTTCTGAATTTTTGCCACAAAATATTAGGAATTTCTGCATTTTTGCCCCAAAATAAGGAGAATTTCTGCCTTTTTTCTCTGAAATAAGTGAAATTTCTGAAATTTTGCCCCAAAATAAGTGAAAGTTCTGCAATTTTAGCCCAAAATAAGTGAAATTTCTGCAATTTTGCCCCAAAATAAGGGAAATTTCTGGAATTTTGCCCCAAAATAAGTGGAATTTCTGAGTTTTGCCCCAAAATAAGGAGAATTTCTGTATTTGCCCCAACATATAAAGAATTTCTGCCTTTTTGCCCCACAATTAGGGGAATTTCTGCAATTTTGCTCCAAAATACGGGGAATTTTTGCCTTTTTGCCCGAAAATAAGAAGAATGCATAACTTTTTGCCATAAAAAAGGGAAATTTCTTCATTTTTGCTCCAAAATAAGGGGAATGTCTGCTTTTTTACCTTTAAATAAATGAAATTTCTGTTTTTTTTCCCCCAAAACATAGGGAATTCCTGTATTTTTTGCCCCAAAATAAGGAAAATTTCTGCTTTTTTTTCCTTAAATAAGTGAAATTTCTGCAATTTTGCCCCAAAATAAGTGAAATGTCTGCAATTTTGCCCCAAAATAAGGGAAATTTCTGCAATTTTGCCCCAAAATAAGTGAAATTTCAGCAATTTTGCCCCAAAATAAGGGAAATTTCTGGAATTTTGCCCCAAAATAAGTGGAATTTCTGCAATTTTGCCCCAAAATAAGGGAAATTTCTGGAATTTTGCCCCAAAATAAGTGGAATTTCTGAGTTTTGCCCCAAAATAAAGAGAATTTCTGTTTTTTTGCCCCAACATATAGGCAATTTGTGCCTTTTTGCCCCACAATTAGGGGAATTTCTGCAATTTTGCTCCAAAATAAAGGGTATTTCTGCCTTTTTGCCCGAAAATAAGAAGAATGCATACCTTTTTGCCATAAAAATGGGAAATTTCTTCATTTTTGCTCTATAATAAAAGGAATTTCTGCTTTTTTGCCTCTAAATAAGTGGAATTTCTGTCTTTTTCCCCCAAAACAAAGGGAATTTCTGTCTTTTTTGCCCAAAAATAAGGAAAAATTCTGATTTATTACCTTGAAGTAAGTGAAATTTCTGCAATTTTGCCCCAAAATAAGGGAACTTTCTGGCTTTCTGCCCCCAAATATCGGGAATTTCAGCCTTTTTACCTCAAAATAAAGGGAATTTGTGCATTTTTGCCCCCAAATAAGGGGAATTTCAGCCTTTTTACCTCAAAATAAGGGGAATTTCCGCATTTTTGCCACAAAATATTAGGAATTTGCATTTTTGCCCCAAAACAAGAAAATTTCTGCTTTTTTTCCCTGAAATATGTGAAATTTCTGCAATTTTGCCCCAAAATAAGTGAAATTTCTGCAATTTTGTCCTAAAATAAAGCAAATTTCTGGAATTTTGCCCCAAAATAAGTGGAATTTCTGAGTTTTGCCCCAAAATAAGATGAATTTCTGTCTTTTTGCCCCAACATATAGGGAATTTCTGCCTTTTTGCCCCACAATTAGGGGAATTTCTGCTTTTTTGCTCCAAAATACGGGGAATTTCTGCCTTTTTGCCCGAAAATAAGAAGAATGCATACCTTTTTGCCATCAAAAAAGGAAATTTCTTCATTTTTGTTCCAAAATAAGGGGAATTTCTGTTTTTTTGCCTCTAAGTAAGTGGAATTTCTGTCTTTTACTCCCCAAAACAAAGGGAATTTCTGTCTTTTTTGACATAAAATAAGAAAAAATTCTGACTTACTACCCTGAAGTAAGTGAAATTTCTGCAATTTTGCCCCAAAATAAGGGAATTTTCTGTGTTTTTGTTTCCAAAATGAGTGGAATTTTAGCCATTTTACCTCAAATTAGGGGAATTTCTGCATATTTACCCCCTATTAAGGGGAATTTCAGCATTTTTAACCTCAAAATAAGGGGAATTTATGCATTTTTGCCACAAAATATTAGGAATTTCTGCCTTTTTGGCCCAAATAAGAAAATTTCTGCTTTTTTTCCCTGAAATAAGTGAAATTTCTGCAATTTTGCCCCAAAATAAGTGGAATTTCTGAGTTTTGCCCCAAAATAAGAAGAATTTCTGTCTTTTTCCCCAACATATAGAGAATTTCTGCCTTTTTGCCCCACAATTAGGGGAATTTCTGCAACTTAGCTCCAAAATACGGGGAATTTCTGCCTTTTTCCCCCAAAACAAAGGGAATTTCTGTCTTTTTTGCTCCATAATAAGGAAAAATTCTGACTTATTACTCTGAAGTAAGTGAAGTTTCTGCAATTTTGCCCCAAAATAAGGGAAATTTCTGCCTTTTTGCCCCTAAATAAGGGGAATTTCAGCCTTTTTACCTCAAAATAAGGAGTATTTCTGCATTTTTGCCACAAAATATTATTAATTTCTGCCTTTTATCCCCAAAATAAAAAAATTTCTGCTTTTTTTACCTGAAATAAGTGAAATTTCTGCCTTTTTGCCCCAATATAAGTGAAATTTCTGCAATTTTGCCCCAAAATAAGGGAAATTTCTGCAATTTTGCCACAAAATAAGTGGAATTTCTGAGTTTTGCCCCAAAATAAGGAGAATTTCTGTCTTTTGCCCTAACTAAAGGGAATTTCTGCCTTTTTGCCCCACAATTAGGGGAATTTCTGAAATTTTGCTCCAAAATACGGGGAATTTCTGCCTTTTTGCCCGAAAATAAGAAGAATGCATACCTTTTTGCCATAAAAAATTGAAATTTCTACATTTTGCTCCATAATAAGGAGAATTTCTGATTTTTTGCCTCTAAATAAGTGGAATTTCTGTCTTTTTCCCCCAAAACAAAGAAAATTCCTGTCTTTTTTGCCCCAAAATAAGGAAAATTTCTGACTTATTACCCAGAAATAAGTGAAATTTCTCCAATTTTGCCCCAAAATAAGTGAAATTTCTGCAATTTTTCCCCAAAATAAAGGAAATTTCTGGAATGTTGCCCCAAAATAAGTGGAATTTCTGAGTTTTGCCGCAAAATAAGGAGAATTTCTGTCTTTTTAACCCAACATATAGGCAATTTCTGCCTTTTTGCCCCACAATTAGAGGAATTTCTGCAATTTTTCTCCAAAATATGGAGAATTTCTGCCTTTTTGCACGAAAATAAGAAGAATGCATACTTTTTTGCCATAAAAAAGGGAAATTTCTTCATTTTTGCTCCAAAATAAGGGGAATTTCTGCTTTTTTGCCTCTAAATAAGTGGAATTTCTGTCTTTTTCCCCCAAAACAAAGGGAATTTTTTTGTTTTTGCACCAAAATAAGGAAAAATTCTGACTTATTACCCTGAAGTAAGTGAAATTTTTGCAATTTTGCCAAAAAATAAGGGAAATTTCTGAATTTTTGCCTCCAAATAAGGGGAATTTCAGCCTTTTTACCTCAAAATATGGTGAATTTCTGCATTTTTGCCCCCAAATAAGGGGAATTTCAGCCTTTATATCTCAAAATAAGGAGAATTTCTGCATTATTGCCACAAAACATTAGGAATTTCTGCCTTTTTGCCCCAAAATAAAAAAATTTCTCATTTTTTTCCTTGAAAAAAGTGAAATTTCTGCAATTTTGCCCCAAAATATGTTAAATTTCTGCAATTTTGTCCCAAAATAAGGGAAATTTCTGGAATTTTGCCCCCAAATAAGTGGAATTTCTGAGTATTTCCCCAAAATAAGAAGAATTTCTGTCTTTTTGCCCCAACATATAGAGAATTTCTGCCTTTTTGCCACACAATTAGCGGAATTTCTGCAATTTTGCTCCAAAATACGGGGAATTTCTGCCTTTTTGTCTGAAAATAAGAAGAATGCATACATTTTTGCCATAAAAAAGAAATTTCTTCATTTTTGCTCTAAAATAAGGGGAATTTCTGCTTTTTTGCCTTTAAATAAGTGGAATTTCTGTCTTTATCCCCCAAAACAAAGGGAATTCCTGTCTTTTTTTCCCCAAAATAAAGAAAATTTCTGACTTATTACCCTTAAATAAGTGAAATTTCTGCAATTTTGCCACAAAATATTAGGAATTTCTGCCTTTTTGCCCCAAAATAAGAAAATTTCTCTTTTTTTCCTTGAAATAAGTGAAATTTCTGCAATTTTGCCCCAAAATAAGTGAAATGTCTGCAATTTTGCCCCAAAATAAGGGAAATTTCTGGAATTTTGTCCCAAAATAAATGGAATTTCTGAGTTTTGCCCCAAAATAAGGAGAATTTCTGTTTTTTTGCCCCAACATATAGGCAATTTCTGCCTTTTTGCCCCACAATTAGGGGAATTTCTCCAATTTTGCTCCAAAATACGGGGAATTTCTGCCTTTTTGCTTGAAAATAAGAAGAATGCATACCTTTTTGCCATAAAAAAAGAAAATTTCTTCATTTTTGCTCCAAAAAGGGGAATTTCTGCTTTTTTGCCTCTAAATAAGTGGAATTTCTTTCTTTTTCCCTCAAAACAAAGGGAATTTCTGTGTTTTTTGCCCCAAAATAAGGAAAAATTCTGACTTATTACCCTGAAGTAAGTGATATTTCTGCAATTTTGCCCCAAAATAAGGGAAATTTCTGCCTTTTGCCCCCAAATAAGGGGAATTTCAGCATTTTTACCTCGAAATAAGGGGAATTTCTGCATTTTTGCCACAAAATATTAGGAATTTCTGCCTTTTTGCCCCAAAATAAGGAAAATTTCTGCCTTTTTTCCCTGAAATAAGTGAAATTTCTCCAATTTTGCCCCAAAATAAGTGAAATTTCTGCAATTTTTCCCCAAAATAAAGGAAATTTCTGGAATGTTGCCCCAAAATAAGTAGAATTTCTGAGTTTTGCCGCAAAATAAGGAGAATTTCTGTCTTTTTAACCCAACATATAGGCAATTTCTGCCTTTTTGCCTCACAATTAGAGGAATTTCTGCAATTTTTCTCCAAAATACGGAGAATTTCTGCCTTTTTGCACGAAAATAAGAAGAATGCATACTTTTTTGCCATAAAAAAGGGAAATTTCTTCATTTTTGCTCCAAAATAAGGGGAATTTCTGTTTTTTTGCCTCTAAATAGGTGGAATTTCTGTCTTTTTCCCCCAAAACAAAGGGAATTTTTTTGTTTTTGCACCAAAATAAGGAAAAATTCTGACTTATTACCCTGAAGTAAGTGAAATTTCTGCAATTTTGCCAAAAAATAAGGGAAATTTCTGAATTTTTGCCTCCAAATAAGGGGAATTTCAGCCTTTTTACCTCAAAATATGGTGAATTTCTGCATTTTTGCCCCCAAATAAGGGGAATTTCAGCCTTTATATCTCAAAATAAGGAGAATTTCTGCATTATTGCCACAAAACATTAGGAATTTCTGCCTTTTTGCCCCAAAATAAAAAAATTTCTCATTTTTTTCCCTGAAAAAAGTGAAATTTCTGCAATTTTGCCCCAAAATATGTTAAATTTCTGCAATTTTGTCCCAAAATAAGGGAAATTTCTGGAATTTTGCCCCCAAATAAGTGGAATTTCTGAGTATTTCCCCAAAATAAGAAGAATTTCTGTCTTTTTGCCCCAACATATAGAGAATTTCTGCCTTTTTGCCACACAATTTGTAAATTTCTGCAATTTTGCTCCAAAATACGGGGAATTTCTGCTTTTTTGTCCGAAAATAAGAAGAATGCATACATTTTTGCCATAAAAAAGAAATTTCTTCATTTTTGCTCTAAAATAAGGGGAATTTCTGCTTTTTTGCCTTTAAATAAGTGGAATTTCTGTCTTTATCCCCCAAAACAAAGGGAATTCCTGTCTTTTTTTCCCCAAAATAAAGAAAATTTCTGACTTATTACCCTTAAATAAGTGAAATTTCTGCAATTTTGCCACAAAATATTAGGAATTTCTGCCTTTTTGCCCCAAAATAAGAAAATTTCTCTTTTTTTCCTTGAAATAAGTGAAATTTCTGCAATTTTGCCCCAAAATAAGTGAAATGTCTGCAATTTTGCCCCAAAATAAGGGAAATTTCTGGAATTTTGTCCCAAAATAAGTGGAATTTCTGAGTTTTGCCCCAAAATAAGGAGAATTTCTGTTTTTTTGCCCCAACATATAGGCAATTTCTGCCTTTTTGCCCCACAATTAGGGGAATTTCTCCAATTTTGCTCCAAAATACGGGGAATTTCTGCCTTTTTGCTTGAAAATAAGAAGAATGCATACCTTTTTGCCATAAAAAAAGAAAATTTCTTCATTTTTGCTCCAAATAAGGGGAATTTCTGCTTTTTTGCCTCTAAATAAGTGGAATTTCTTTCTTTTTCCCTCAAAACAAAGGGAATTTCTGTGTTTTTTGCCCCAAAATAAGGAAAAATTCTGACTTATTACCCTGAAGTAAGTGATATTTCTGCAATTTTGCCCCAAAATAAGGGAAATTTCTGCCTTTTGCCCCCAAATAATGGGAATTTCAGCCTTTTTACCTCGAAATAAGGGGAATTTCTGCATTTTTGCCACAAAATATTAGGAATTTCTGCCTTTTTGCCCCAAAATAAGGAAAATTTCTGCCTTTTTTCCCTGAAATAAGTGAAATTTCTGCAATTTTGTTACAAATTATGTAAAATTTCTGCATATTTGCCCCAAAATAAGTGAAATTTCTGCAATTTTGCCCCAAAAAAAGGAAAATTTCTGTAATTTTGCCCCAAAATAAGTGGAATTTCTGAGTTTTGCCCCAAAACAAAGAGAATTTCGGTCTTTTTGCCCCAACATATAGAGATTTTCTGCATTTTTGCCCCACAATTAGGGGAGTTTCTGCAATTTTGCTCAAAAATACGGGGAATTTCTGCTTTTTTGCCCGATAATAAGAAGAATGCATACCTTTTTGCCATAAAAAAGGGAAATTTCTTCATTTTTGCTCCAAAATAAGGGGAATTTCTGCTTTTTTGCCTCTGAATAAGTGGAATTTCTGTCTTTTTCCCCCAAGGCAAAGGGAATTCCTGTCTTTTTTTCCCAAAATAAAGAAAATTTCTGACTTATAACCCTTAAATAAGTGAAATTTCTGCAATTTTGCCCCAAAATAAAGGAAATTTTTTCCTTATTCCCCCCAAATAAGGGGAATTTCAGCCTTTTTACCTCAAAATAAAAAGAATTTCTGCATTTATGCCACAAAATATTAGGAATTTCTGCCTTTTTGCCCCAAAATAAGAAAATTTCTGCTTTTTTTTCCTTAAATAAGTGAAATTTCTGCAATTTTGCCCCAAAATAAGTGAAATGTCTGTGATTTTGCCCCAAAATAAGGGAAATTTCTGGAATTTTGCCCCAAAATAAGTGGAATTTCTGAGTTTTGCCCCAAAATAAGGAGAATTTCTGTCTTTTTGCCCCAACATATAGGCAATTTCTGCCTTTTGGCTCCACAATTAGGGGAATTTCTTCAATTTTGCTCCAAAATACGGGGAATTTCTGCCTTTTGCCCGAAAATAAGAAGAATGCATACCTTTTGCCATAAAAAAGGGAAATTTCTTAGTTTTTGCTCCAAAAAGGCGAATTTCTGCTTTTTTGCCTCTAAATAAGTGGAATTTCTGTTTTTTTCCCCAAAACAAAGGGAATTTCTGTCTTTTTGCCCCAAAATAAGGAAAAATTCTGACTTATTACCCTGAAGTAAGTGAAATTTCTGCAAATTTGCCCCAAAATAAGGGAAATTTCTGCCTTTTTGCCCCCAAATAAGGGGAATTTCAGCCTTTTTACCTCGAAATAAGGGGAATTTCTGCATTTTTGCCACAAAATATTAGGAATTTCTGCCTTTTTGCCCCAAAATAAAGAAAATTTCTGCCTTTTTTCCCTAAAGTATGTGAAATTTCTGCAATTTTGCCACAAAATAAGTGAAATGTCTGCAATTTTGACCCAAAATTAGTGAAATTTCTGCAATTTTGCCCCAAAATAAGGAAAATTTCTGGAATTTTGCCCCAAAATAAGTGGAATTTCTTAGTTTTGCCCCAAAATAAGGAGAATTTCTGTCTTTTTGCCCCAACATATAGAGATTTTCTGCATTTTTGCCCCACAATTAGGGGAAATTCTGCAATTTTGCTGCAAAATACGGGGAATTTCTGCCTTTTTCCCCGAAAATAAGAAGAATGCATAACTTTTTGCCATAAAAAATGGAAATTTCTTCATTTTTGCTCCAAATTAAGGGGAATTTCTACTTTTTGGCCTTTAAATAAGTGGAATTTCTGTCTTTTTCCCCCAAGACAAAGGGAATTTCTGTCTTTTTTGCCTCAAAATAAGGAAAAATTCTGATTATTACCCTGAAGTAATTGAAATTTCTGCAATTTTTCCCCAAAATTAGGGAAATTTCTGCCTTTTTGCCTCCAAATAAGGGGAATTTCAGCCTTTTTACCTCAAAACAAGGAGAATTTCGGCATTTTTGTCACAAAAAATTAGGAATTTCTGCCTTTTTGCCCCATATAAGGAAAATTTCTGTCTTTTTTCTCTGAAATAAGTGAAATTTCTGCAATTTTGCCCCAAAATATGTGAAATTTCTGCAATTTTGCCCAAAAATAAGTGAAATTTCTGCAATTTTGCCCCAAATTAAGGGAAATTTCTGGAATTTTGCCCCAAAATAAGTGGAATTTCGGAGTTTTGACACAAAATAAGAAGAATTTCTGTCTTTTTGCCCCAATATATAGAGAATTTCTGCATTTTTGTCCCACAATTAAGGGAATTTCTGCAATTTTGCTCCAAAATACAGGGAATTTCTGCCTTTTTGCCCGAAAATAAGAAGAATGCATAACTTTTTGCCATAAAAAAGGGAAATTTCTTCATTTTTGCTCCAAAATCAGAGGAATTTCTGCTTTTTTGCCTCTAAATAAGTGAATTTTTGTCTTTTTCCCCCAAAACAAAGGGAATTCCTGTCTTTTTTGCCCAAAAATAAGGAAAATTTCTGACTTATTACCCTGAAATAAGTGAAATTTCGGCAATTTTGCCCCAAAATAAAGGAAATTTTTGCCTTTTGCCCTCAAATAAAGGGAATTTCAGCCTTTTTACCTCAAAATAAGGGGAATTTCTGCATTTTTGCCACAAAATATTAGGAATTTCTGCCTTTTTGCCCCAAAATAAGAAAATTTCTGCTTTTTTACTCTGAAATAAGTGAAATTTTGCAATTTTGCCCCAAAATAAGTGAAATTTCTGCAATTTTGCTCCAAAATAAGGGAAATTTCTGGAATTTTGCCCCAAAATAAGTGGAATTTCAGAGTTTTGCCCCAAAATAAGGAGAATTTCTGTTTTTTGGCCCCAACATGTAGGCAATTTCTGCCTTTTTGCCCCACAATTAGGGTAATTTCTGCAATTTTGCTCCAAAATACGTGGAATTTCTCCCTTTTTGCACGAAAATAAGAAGAATGCATACCTTTTTGCCATAAAAAAGGGAAATTTCTTCATTTTTGCTCCAAATTAAGGGGAATTTCTGCTTTTTTGCCTCTAAATAAGTGGAATTTTTGTCTTTTTACCCCAAAACAAAGGGAATTTCTGTCTTTTTTGCCCCAAAATAAGGAAAAATTCTGACTTATTAACCTGAAGTAAGTAAAATTTCTGCAATTTTGCACCAAAATAAGGGAAATTTCTGGAATTTTGCCCTAAAATAAGTGGAATTTTTGTTTTTTTCCCCAAAATAAAGAGAATTTCTGTATTTTTGCCCAAACATATAGAGAATTTCTGTTTTTTTGCCACACAATTTTGGAAATTTCTGTAATTTTGCTCCAAAATACGGGTAATTTCTGCCTTTTTGCCCGAAAATAAGAAGAATGAATACCTTTTTGCCAAAAAATGGGAAATTTCTTCATTTTTGCTCCAAAATAAAAGGAATTTCTGCTTTTTTGCCTCTAAATAACTGGAATTTCTGTCTATTTCCCCCAAAATAAAGAGAATATCTGTCTTTTTTGGCCCAAAATAAGGAAAAATTCTGACTTATTACCCTGAAGTAAGTGAAATTTCTGCAATTTTGCCCCAAAATAAGGGAAATTTCTGCCTTTTTGCCCCCAAATAAGGGGAATTTCAGCCTTTTTACCTCAAAATAAGGGGAATTTCTGCATTTTTGCCCCCAAATAAGGGGAATTTCAGCCTTTTTACCTCAAAATAAGGGGAATTTCCGCATTTTTGCCACAAAATATTAGGAATTTCTTCCTTTTTGCCCCAAAATAAAAAAATTTCTGCTTTTTTTCCATGAAATAATTGAAATTTCTGCAATTTTGCCCCAAAATAAGTGAAATTTCTGCAATTTTGTCCTAAAATAAGGGAAATTTCTGGAATTTTGCTTCAAAATAAGAGGAATTTCTGAGTTTTGCTTCAAAATAAGGAGAATTTCTGTCTTTTTGCCCCAACATATAGGAAATTTCTGCCTTTTTGCCCCACAATTAGGGGAATTTCAGCAATTTTGCTCCAAAAGACGGGGAATTTCTGCCTTTTTGCCCGAAAATAAGAAGAATGCATACCTTTTTGCCATCAAAAATGTAATTTCTTCTATTTTGCTTCAAAATAAAGGGAATTTCTATTTTTTTGCCTCTAAATAAGTGGAATTTCTGTCTTTTTCCCTCAAAACAAAGGGAATTTCTGTCTATTTTGCCCTAAAATAAGGAAAAATTCTGACTTATTACCCTGTAGTAAGTGAAATTTCTTCAATTTTGCCCCAAAATAAGGGAAATTTCTGCCTTTTTGCCCCCAAATAAGGGGAATTTCAGTCTTTTTACCTTAAAATAAGGGGAATTTCTGCATTTTTGCCACAAAATATTAGGAATTTCTGCTTTTTTGCCCCAAAATAAGAAAATTTCTGCTTTTTTTCCCTGAAATAAGTGAAATTTCTGCAATTTTGCCCCAAAATAAGTGAAATGTCTGCAATTTTGCCCCAAAATAAGGGAAATTTCTGGAATTTTGTCCCAAAATAAGTGGAATTTCTGAGTTTTGCCCCATAATAAGGAGAATTTCTGTTTTTTTGCCCCAACATATAGGCAATTTCTGCCTTTTTGCCCCACAATTAGGGGAATTTCTGCAATTTTGCTCCAAAATACGGGGAATTTCTGCCTTTTTGCTTGAAAATAAGAAGAATGCATATTTTTTTGCCATGAAAAAAGAAAATTTCTTCATTTTTGCTCCAAAAAGAGTAATTTCTGCTTTTTTGCCTCTAAATAAGTAGAATTTCTGTATTTTTCCCCCAAAACAAAGGGAATTCCTGTCTTTTTTGCCCCAAAATAAGGAAAATTTCTGACTTATTACCCTGAAATAAGTGAAATTTCGGCAATTTTGCCCCAAAATAAGGGAAATTTTTACCTTTTGCCCTCAAATAAAGGGAATTTCAGCCTTTTTACCTCAAAATAGGGGGAATTTCTGCATTTTTGCCACAAAATATTAGGAATTTCTGCCATTTTGCCCCAAAATAAGAAAATTTCTGCTTTTTTACTCTGAAATAAGTGAAATTTTGCAATTTTGCCCCAAAATAAGTGAAATTTCTGCAAATTTGCTCCAAAATAAGGGAAATTTCTGGAATTTTGCCCCAAAATAAGTGGAATTTCTGAGTTTTGCCCCAAAATAAGGAGAATTTCTGTTTTTTTGCCCCAACATATAGGCAATTTCTGCCTTTTTGCCCCACAATTAGGGGAATTTCTGCAATTTTGCTCCAAAATACGTGGAATTTCTCCCTTTTTGCACAAAAATAAGAAGAATGCATACCTTTTTGCCATAAAAAAGGGAAATTTCTTCATTTTTGCTCCAAATTAAGGGGAATTTCTGCTTTTTTGCCTCTAAATAAGTGGAATTTTTGTCTTTTTACCCCAAAACAAAGGGAATTTCTGTCTTTTTTGCCCCAAAATAAGGAAAAATTCTGACTTATTAACCTGAAGTAAGTAAAATTTCTGCAATTTTGCACCAAAATAAGGTAAATTTCTGGAATTTTGCCCCAAAATAAGTGGAATTTTTGTGTTTTTCCCCAAAATAAAGAGAATTTCTGTATTTTTGCCCAAACATATAGAAAATTTCTGTTTTTTTGCCACACAATTAGGGAAATTTCTGTAATTTTGCTCCAAAATACGGGTAATTTCTGCCTTTTTGCCCGAAAATAAGAAGAATGAATACCTTTTTGCCAAAAAATGGGAAATTTCTTCATTTTTGCTCCAAAATAAAAGGAATTTCTGCTTTTTTGCCTCTAAATAAGTGGAATTTCTGTCTATTTCCCCCAAAATAAAGAGAATATCTGTCTTTTTTGGCCCAAAATAAGGAAAAATTCTGACTTATTACCCTGAAGTAAGTGAAATTTCTGCAATTTTGCCCCAAAATAAGGGAAATTTCTGCCTTTTTGCCCCCAAATAAGGGGAATTTCAGCCTTTTTACCTCAAAATAAGGGGAATTTCCGCATTTTTGCCACAAAATATTAGGAATTTCTGCCTTTTTGCCCCAAAATAAGAAAATTTCTGCTTTTTTTCCCTGAAATAAGTGAAATTTCTGCAATTTTGCCCCAAAATAAGTGAAATGTCTGCAATTTTGCCCCAAAATAAGGGAAATTTCTGGAATTTTGCCCCAAAATAAGTGGAATTTCTGAGTTTTGCCCCAAAATAAGGAGAATTTCTGTTTTTTTGCCCCAACATATAGGCAATTTCTGCCTTTTTGCCCCACAATTAGGGGAATTTCTGCAATTTTGCTCCAAAATACGGGGAATTTCTGCCTTTTTGCTTGAAAATAAGAAGAATGCATACCTTTTTGCCATGAAAAAAAAAATTTCTTCATTTTTGCTCCAAAAAGGGGAATTTCTGCTTTTTTGCCTCTAAATAAGTGGAATTTCTTTCTTTTTCCCTCAAAACAAAGGGAATTTCTGTGTTTTTTGCCCCAAAATAAGGAAAAATTCTGACTTATTACCCTGAAGTAAGTGATATTTCTGCAATTTTGCCCCAAAATAGGGGAAATTTCTGCCTTTTGCCCCCAAATAAGGGGAATTTCAGCCTTTTTACCTCGAAATAAAGGGAATTTCTGCATTTTTGCCAAAAAATATTAGGAATTTCTGCCATTTTGCTTCAAAATAAGGAAAATTTCTGCCTTTTTTCCCTGAAATAAGTGAAATTTCTGCAATTTTGTTACAAAATATGTAAAATTTCTGCATATTTGCCCCAAAATAAGTGAAATTTCTGCAATTTTGCCCCAAAATAAGGAAAATTTCTGGAATTTTGCCCCAAAATAAGTGGAATTTCTTAGTTTTGCCCCAAAATAAAGAGAATTTCTGTCTTTTTGCCCCAACATATAGAGATTTTCTGCATTTTTGCCCCACAATTAGGGGAATTTCTGCAATTATGCTCCTAAATACGGGGAATTTCTGCCTTTTTGCCCGAAAATAAGAAGAATGCATAACTTTTTGCCAAAAAAAAGGGAAATTTCTTCATTTTTGCTCCAAAATAAGGGGAGTTTCTGCTTTTTGGCCTTTAAATAAGTGGAATTTCTGTCTTTTTCCCCCAAGACAAAGGGAATTTCTGTCTTTTTTGCCCCAAAATAAGGAAAAATTCTGACTTATTACCCTGAAGTAAGTGAAATTTCTGCAATTTTGCCCCAAAATAGGGAAATTTCTGCCTTTTTGCCTCCAAATAAGGGGAATTTCAGCCTTTTTACCTTAAAATAAGGAGAATTTCTGCATTTTTGCCACAAAATATTAGGAATTTCTGCCTTTTTGCCCCAAAATAAGAAAATTTCTGTTTTTTTCCCTGAAATAAGTGAAATTTCTGCAATTTTGCCCCAAAATAAGTGAAATGTCTGCAATTTTGCCCCAAAATAAGGGAAATTTCTGGAATTTTGCCCCAAAATAAGTGGAATTTCAGAGTTTTGCCCCAAAGTAAGGAGAATTTCTGTTTTTTTGCCCCAACATATAGGCAATTTCTGCCTTTTTGCCCCACAATTAGGGGAATTTCTGCAATTTTGCTCCAAAATACGGGGAATTTCTGCCTTTTTGCTTGAAAATAAGAAGAATGCATACCTTTTTGCCATAAAAAAAGAAAATTTCTTCATTTTTGCTCCAAAAAGGGGAATTTCTGCTTTTTTGCCTCTAAATAAGTGGAATTTCTTTCTTTTTCCCTCAAAACAAAGGGAATTTCTGTCTTTTTTGCCCCAAAATAAGGAAAAATTCTGACTTATTACCCTGAAGTAAGTGATATTTCTGCAATCTTGCCCCAAAATTAGGGAAATTAGTGCCTTTTTGCCCCCATATAAGGAGAATTTTAGCCTTTTTACCTCAAAATAAGGGGAATTTCTGCATTTTTGTCACAAAATATTAGGAATTTCTGCCTTTTTGCCCCAAAATTAGGAAAATTTCTATCTTTTTTCTCTGAAATAAGTGAAATTTCTGCAATTTTGCCCCAAAATAAGTGAAATTTCTGAGTTTGGCCCAAAATAAGGAGAATTTCTGTTTTTTGCCCCAGCATATAGAGAATTTCTGCCTTTTTGCCCCACAGTTACGGGAATTTTTGCAATTTTGCTCCAAAATACGGGGAATTTCTGCCTTTTTGCCCGAAAATAAGAAGAATGCATACCTTTTTGCCATAAAAAGGAAATTTCTTTTTTTTGCTCCAAAATAAAAGGAATTTCGGCTTTTTTGCCTCTAAATAAGTGGAATTTTTGTCTTTTTCCCCCAAAACAAAGGGAATTTTTGTATTTTTGCACCAAAATAAGGAAAAATTCTGACTTATTACCCTGAAGTAAGTGAAATTTCTGCAATTTTGCCAAAAATAAGGGAAATTTCTGCCTTTTTGCCTCCATATAAGGGGAATTTCAGCCTTTTTACCTCAAAATATGGTGAATTTCTGCATTTTTGCCCCCAAATAAGGGGAATTTCAGCCTTTATTTCTCAAAATAAGGGGAATTTCTGCATTATTGCCACAAAACATTAGGAATTTCTGCCTTTTTGCCCCAAAATATAAAAATTTCTCATTTTTTTCCCTGAAAAAAGTGAAATTTCTGCAATTTTGCCCCAAAATATGTTAAATTTCTGCAATTTTGTCCCAAAATAAGGGAAATTTCTGGAATTTTGCCCCCAAATAAGTGGAATTTCTGAGTATTTCCCCAAAATAAGAAGAATTTCTGTCTTTTTGCCCCAACATATAGAGAATTTCTGCCTTTTTACCCCACAATTAGGGGAATTTCTGCAATTTTGCTCCAAAATACGGGGAATTTCTGCCTTTTTGTGTGAAAATAAGAAGAATGCATACATTTTTGCCATAAAAAAGAAATTTCTTCATTTTTGCTCTAAAATAAGGGGAATTTCTGCTTTTTTGCCTCTAAATAAGTGGAATTTCTGTGTTTATCCCCCAAAACAAAGGGAATTCCTGTTTTTTTAACCCAAAATAAAGAAAATATCTGACTTATTACCCTTAAATAAGTGAAATTTCTGCAATTTTGCCCGAAAATAAAGGAAATTTTTGCCTTATTGCCCCCAAATAAGGGGAATTTCAGCCTTTTTACCTTAAAATAAGGGGAATTTCTGCATTTTTGCCACAAAATATTAGGAATTTCTGCCTTTTTGCCCCAAAATAAGAAAATTTCTGTTTTTTTCCCTGAAATAAGTGAAATTTCTGCAATTTTGCCCCAAAATAAGTGAAATGTCTGCAATTTTGCCCCAAAATAAGGGAAATTTCTGGAATTTTGCCCCAAAATAAGTGGAATTTCTGAGTTTTGCCCCAAAGTAAGGAGAATTTCTGTTTTTTTGCCCCAACATATAGGTAATTTCTGCCTTTTTGCCCCACAATTAGGGGAATTTCTGCAATTTTGCTCCAAAATACGGGGAATTTCTGCCTTTTTGCTTGAAAATAAGAAGAATGCATACCTTTTTGCCATAAAAAAAGAAAATTTCTTCATTTTTGCTCCAAAAAGAGGAATTTCTGCTTTTTTGCCTCTAAATAAGTGGAATTTCTTTCTTTTTTCCTCAAAACAAAGGGAATTTCTGTCTTTTTTGCCCCAAAATAAGGAAAAATTCTGACTTATTACCCTGAAGTAAGTGATATTTTTGCAATTTTGCCCCAAAATAAGGGAAATTTTTGACTTTTGCCCCCAAATAAGGGGAATTTCAGCCTTTTTACCTCGAAAAAGGGGAATTTCTGCATTTTTGCCACAAAATATTAGGAATTTCTGCCATTTTGCCCCAAAATAAGGAAAATTTCTGCCTTTTTTCCCTGAAATAAGTGAAATTTCTGCAATTTTGTTACAAAATATGTAAAATTTCTGCATATTTGCCCCAAAATAAGTGAAATTTCTGCAATTTTGCCCCAAAATAAGGAAAATTTCTGGAATTTTGCCCCAAAATAAGTGGAATTTCTTAGTTTTGCCCCAAAATAAAGAGAATTTCTGTCTTTTTGCCCCAACATATAGAGATTTTCTGCATTTTTGCCCCACAATTAGGGGAATTTCTGCAATTATGCTCCTAAATACGGGGAATTTCTGCCTTTTTGCCCGAAAATAAGAAGAATGCATAACTTTTTGCCATAAAAAAGGGAAATTTCTTCATTTTTGCTCCAAAATAAGGGGAGTTTCTGCTTTTTGGCCTTTAAATAAGTGGAATTTCTGTCTTTTTCCCCCAAGACAAAGGGAATTTCTGTCTTTTTTGCCCCAAAATAAGGAAAAATTCTGACTTATTACCCTGAAGTAAGTGAAATTTCTGCAATTTTGCCCCAAAATAGGGAAATTTCTGCCTTTTTGCCTCCAAATAAGGGGAATTTCAGCCTTTTTACCTTAAAATAAGGAGAATTTCTGCATTTTTGCCACAAAATATTAGGAATTTCTGCCTTTTTGCCCCAAAATAAGAAAATTTCTGTTTTTTTCCCTGAAATAAGTGAAATTTCTGCAATTTTGCCCCAAAATAAGTGAAATGTCTGCAATTTTGCCCCTAAAATAAGGGAAATTTCTGGAATTTTGCCCCAAAATAAGTGGAATTTCAGAGTTTTGCCCCAAAGTAAGGAGAATTTCTGTTTTTTTGCCCCAACATATAGGCAATTTCTGCCTTTTTGCCCCACAATTAGGGGAATTTCTGCAATTTTGCTCCAAAATACGGGGAATTTCTGCCTTTTTGCTTGAAAATAAGAAGAATGCATACCTTTTTGCCATAAAAAAAGAAAATTTCTTCATTTTTGCTCCAAAAAGGGGAATTTCTGCTTTTTTGCCTCTAAATAAGTGGAATTTCTTTCTTTTTCCCTCAAAACAAAGGGAATTTCTGTCTTTTTTGCCCCAAAATAAGGAAAAATTCTGACTTATTACCCTGAAGTAAGTGATATTTCTGCAATTTTGCCCCAAAATAAGGGAAATTTTTGACTTTTGCCCCCAAATAAGGGGAATTTCAGCCTTTTTACCTCGAAATAAGGGGAATTTCTGCATTTTTGCCAAAAAATATTAGGAATTTCTGCCATTTTGCCCCAAAATAAGGAAAATTTCTGCCTTTTTCCCCTGAAATAAGTGAAATTTCTGCAATTTTGTTACAAAATATGTAAAATTTCTGCATATTTGCCCCAAAATAAGTGAAATTTCTGCAATTTTGCCCCAAAATAAAGAAAATTTCTGGAATTTTGCCCCAAAATAAGTGGAATTTCTTAGTTTTGCCCCAAAATAAAGAGAATTTCTGTCTTTTTTCCCCAACATATAGAGATTTTCTGCATTTTTGCCCCACAATTAGGGGAATTTCTGCAATTATGCTCCAAAATACGGGGAATTTCTGCCTTTTTGCCCGAAAATAAGAAGAATGCATAACTTTTTGCCATAAAAAAGGGAAATTTCTTCATTTTTGCTCCAAAATAAGGGGAGTTTCTGCTTTTTGGCCTTTAAATAAGTGGAATTTCTGTCTTTTTCCCCAAAGACAAAGGGAATTTCTGTCTTTTTTGCCCCAAAATAAGAAAAAATTCTGACTTATTACCCTGAAGTAAGTGAAATTTCTGCAATTTTGCCCCAAAATAGGGAAATTTCTGCCTTTTTGCCTCCAAATAAGGGGAATTTCAGCCTTTTTACCTCAAAATAAGGAGAATTTCTGCATTTTTGTCACAAAATATTAGGAATTTCTGCCATTTTGCCCCAAAATAAGAAAAATTTCTGTCTTTTTTCCCTGAAATAAGTGAAATTTCTGCAATTTTGCCCCAAAATAAGTGAAATGTCTGCAATTTTGCCCCAAAATAAGTGAAATTTCTGCAATTTTGTCCTAAAATAAAGCAAATTTCTGGAATTTTGCCCCAAAATAAGTGGAATTTTTGAGTTTTGCCCCAAAATAAGATGAATTTCTGTCTTTTTGCCCCAACATATAGGGAATTTCTGCCTTTTTGCCCCACAATTAGGGGAATTTCTGCTTTTTTGCTCCAAAATACGGGGAATTTCTGCCTTTTTGCCCGAAAATAAGAAGAATGCATACCTTTTTGCCATCAAAAAAGGAAATTTCTTCATTTTTGTTCCAAAATAAGGGGAATTTCTGTTTTTTTGCCTCTAAGTAAGTGGAATTTCTGTCTTTTACTCCCCAAAACAAAGGGAATTTCTGTCTTTTTTGACATAAAATAAGAAAAAATTCTGACTTACTACCCTGAAGTAAGTGAAATTTCTGCAATTTTGCCCCAAAATAAGGGAATTTTCTGTGTTTTTGTTTCCAAAATGAGTGGAATTTTAGCCATTTTACCTCAAATTAGGGGAATTTCTGCATATTTACCCCCTATTAAGGGGAATTTCAGCATTTTTAACCTCAAAATAAGGGGAATTTATGCATTTTTGCCACAAAATATTAGGAATTTCTGCCTTTTTGGCCCAAATAAGAAAATTTCTGCTTTTTTTCCCTGAAATAAGTGAAATTTCTGCAATTTTGCCCCAAAATAAGTGGAATTTCTGAGTTTTGCCCCAAAATAAGAAGAATTTCTGTCTTTTTCCCCAACATATAGAGAATTTCTGCCTTTTTGCCCCACAATTAGGGGAATTTCTGCAACTTAGCTCCAAAATACGGGGAATTTCTGCCTTTTTCCCCCAAAACAAAGGGAATTTCTGTCTTTTTTGCTCCATAATAAGGAAAAATTCTGACTTATTACTCTGAAGTAAGTGAAGTTTCTGCAATTTTGCCCCAAAATAAGGGAAATTTCTGCCTTTTTGCCCCTAAATAAGGGGAATTTCAGCCTTTTTACCTCAAAATAAGGAGTATTTCTGCATTTTTGCCACAAAATATTATTAATTTCTGCCTTTTATCCCCAAAATAAAAAAATTTCTGCTTTTTTTACCTGAAATAAGTGAAATTTCTGCCTTTTTGCCCCAATATAAGTGAAATTTCTGCAATTTTGCCCCAAAATAAGGGAAATTTCTGCAATTTTGCCACAAAATAAGTGGAATTTCTGAGTTTTGCCCCAAAATAAGGAGAATTTCTGTCTTTTTGCCCTAACTAAAGGGAATTTCTGCCTTTTTGCCCCACAATTAGGGGAATTTCTGAAATTTTGCTCCAAAATACGGGGAATTTCTGCCTTTTTGCCCGAAAATAAGAAGAATGCATACCTTTTTGCCATAAAAAATTGAAATTTCTACATTTTGCTCCATAATAAGGAGAATTTCTGATTTTTTGCCTCTAAATAAGTGGAATTTCTGTCTTTTTCCCCCAAAACAAAGAAAATTCCTGTCTTTTTTGCCCCAAAATAAGGAAAATTTCTGACTTATTACCCAGAAATAAGTGAAATTTCTCCAATTTTGCCCCAAAATAAGTGAAATTTCTGCAATTTTTCCCCAAAATAAAGGAAATTTCTGGAATGTTGCCCCAAAATAAGTGGAATTTCTGAGTTTTGCCGCAAAATAAGGAGAATTTCTGTCTTTTTAACCCAACATATAGGCAATTTCTGCCTTTTTGCCCCACAATTAGAGGAATTTCTGCAATTTTTCTCCAAAATATGGAGAATTTCTGCCTTTTTGCACGAAAATAAGAAGAATGCATACTTTTTTGCCATAAAAAAGGGAAATTTCTTCATTTTTGCTCCAAAATAAGGGGAATTTCTGCTTTTTTGCCTCTAAATAAGTGGAATTTCTGTCTTTTTCCCCCAAAACAAAGGGAATTTTTTTGTTTTTGCACCAAAATAAGGAAAAATTCTGACTTATTACCCTGAAGTAAGTGAAATTTTTGCAATTTTGCCAAAAAATAAGGGAAATTTCTGAATTTTTGCCTCCAAATAAGGGGAATTTCAGCCTTTTTACCTCAAAATATGGTGAATTTCTGCATTTTTGCCCCCAAATAAGGGGAATTTCAGCCTTTATATCTCAAAATAAGGAGAATTTCTGCATTATTGCCACAAAACATTAGGAATTTCTGCCTTTTTGCCCCAAAATAAAAAAATTTCTCATTTTTTTCCTTGAAAAAAGTGAAATTTCTGCAATTTTGCCCCAAAATATGTTAAATTTCTGCAATTTTGTCCCAAAATAAGGGAAATTTCTGGAATTTTGCCCCCAAATAAGTGGAATTTCTGAGTATTTCCCCAAAATAAGAAGAATTTCTGTCTTTTTGCCCCAACATATAGAGAATTTCTGCCTTTTTGCCACACAATTAGCGGAATTTCTGCAATTTTGCTCCAAAATACGGGGAATTTCTGCCTTTTTGTCCGAAAATAAGAAGAATGCATACATTTTTGCCATAAAAAAGAAATTTCTTCATTTTTGCTCTAAAATAAGGGGAATTTCTGCTTTTTTGCCTTTAAATAAGTGGAATTTCTGTCTTTATCCCCCAAAACAAAGGGAATTCCTGTCTTTTTTTCCCCAAAATAAAGAAAATTTCTGACTTATTACCCTTAAATAAGTGAAATTTCTGCAATTTTGCCACAAAATATTAGGAATTTCTGCCTTTTTGCCCCAAAATAAGAAAATTTCTCTTTTTTTCCTTGAAATAAGTGAAATTTCTGCAATTTTGCCCCAAAATAAGTGAAATGTCTGCAATTTTGCCCCAAAATAAGGGAAATTTCTGGAATTTTGTCCCAAAATAAATGGAATTTCTGAGTTTTGCCCCAAAATAAGGAGAATTTCTGTTTTTTTGCCCCAACATATAGGCAATTTCTGCCTTTTTGCCCCACAATTAGGGGAATTTCTCCAATTTTGCTCCAAAATACGGGGAATTTCTGCCTTTTTGCTTGAAAATAAGAAGAATGCATACCTTTTTGCCATAAAAAAAGAAAATTTCTTCATTTTTGCTCCAAAAAGGGGAATTTCTGCTTTTTTGCCTCTAAATAAGTGGAATTTCTTTCTTTTTCCCTCAAAACAAAGGGAATTTCTGTGTTTTTTGCCCCAAAATAAGGAAAAATTCTGACTTATTACCCTGAAGTAAGTGATATTTCTGCAATTTTGCCCCAAAATAAGGGAAATTTCTGCCTTTTGCCCCCAAATAAGGGGAATTTCAGCATTTTTACCTCGAAATAAGGGGAATTTCTGCATTTTTGCCACAAAATATTAGGAATTTCTGCCTTTTTGCCCCAAAATAAGGAAAATTTCTGCCTTTTTTCCCTGAAATAAGTGAAATTTCTCCAATTTTGCCCCAAAATAAGTGAAATTTCTGCAATTTTTCCCCAAAATAAAGGAAATTTCTGGAATGTTGCCCCAAAATAAGTAGAATTTCTGAGTTTTGCCGCAAAATAAGGAGAATTTCTGTCTTTTTAACCCAACATATAGGCAATTTCTGCCTTTTTGCCTCACAATTAGAGGAATTTCTGCAATTTTTCTCCAAAATACGGAGAATTTCTGCCTTTTTGCACGAAAATAAGAAGAATGCATACTTTTTTGCCATAAAAAAGGGAAATTTCTTCATTTTTGCTCCAAAATAAGGGGAATTTCTGTTTTTTTGCCTCTAAATAGGTGGAATTTCTGTCTTTTTCCCCCAAAACAAAGGGAATTTTTTTGTTTTTGCACCAAAATAAGGAAAAATTCTGACTTATTACCCTGAAGTAAGTGAAATTTCTGCAATTTTGCCAAAAAATAAGGGAAATTTCTGAATTTTTGCCTCCAAATAAGGGGAATTTCAGCCTTTTTACCTCAAAATATGGTGAATTTCTGCATTTTTGCCCCCAAATAAGGGGAATTTCAGCCTTTATATCTCAAAATAAGGAGAATTTCTGCATTATTGCCACAAAACATTAGGAATTTCTGCCTTTTTGCCCCAAAATAAAAAAATTTCTCATTTTTTTCCCTGAAAAAAGTGAAATTTCTGCAATTTTGCCCCAAAATATGTTAAATTTCTGCAATTTTGTCCCAAAATAAGGGAAATTTCTGGAATTTTGCCCCCAAATAAGTGGAATTTCTGAGTATTTCCCCAAAATAAGAAGAATTTCTGTCTTTTTGCCCCAACATATAGAGAATTTCTGCCTTTTTGCCACACAATTTGTAAATTTCTGCAATTTTGCTCCAAAATACGGGGAATTTCTGCTTTTTTGTCCGAAAATAAGAAGAATGCATACATTTTTGCCATAAAAAAGAAATTTCTTCATTTTTGCTCTAAAATAAGGGGAATTTCTGCTTTTTTGCCTTTAAATAAGTGGAATTTCTGTCTTTATCCCCCAAAACAAAGGGAATTCCTGTCTTTTTTTCCCCAAAATAAAGAAAATTTCTGACTTATTACCCTTAAATAAGTGAAATTTCTGCAATTTTGCCACAAAATATTAGGAATTTCTGCCTTTTTGCCCCAAAATAAGAAAATTTCTCTTTTTTTCCTTGAAATAAGTGAAATTTCTGCAATTTTGCCCCAAAATAAGTGAAATGTCTGCAATTTTGCCCCAAAATAAGGGAAATTTCTGGAATTTTGTCCCAAAATAAGTGGAATTTCTGAGTTTTGCCCCAAAATAAGGAGAATTTCTGTTTTTTTGCCCCAACATATAGGCAATTTCTGCCTTTTTGCCCCACAATTAGGGGAATTTCTCCAATTTTGCTCCAAAATACGGGGAATTTCTGCCTTTTTGCTTGAAAATAAGAAGAATGCATACCTTTTTGCCATAAAAAAAGAAAATTTCTTCATTTTTGCTCCAAATAAGGGGAATTTCTGCTTTTTTGCCTCTAAATAAGTGGAATTTCTTTCTTTTTCCCTCAAAACAAAGGGAATTTCTGTGTTTTTTGCCCCAAAATAAGGAAAAATTCTGACTTATTACCCTGAAGTAAGTGATATTTCTGCAATTTTGCCCCAAAATAAGGGAAATTTCTGCCTTTTGCCCCCAAATAATGGGAATTTCAGCCTTTTTACCTCGAAATAAGGGGAATTTCTGCATTTTTGCCACAAAATATTAGGAATTTCTGCCTTTTTGCCCCAAAATAAGGAAAATTTCTGCCTTTTTTCCCTGAAATAAGTGAAATTTCTGCAATTTTGTTACAAATTATGTAAAATTTCTGCATATTTGCCCCAAAATAAGTGAAATTTCTGCAATTTTGCCCCAAAAAAAGGAAAATTTCTGTAATTTTGCCCCAAAATAAGTGGAATTTCTGAGTTTTGCCCCAAAACAAAGAGAATTTCGGTCTTTTTGCCCCAACATATAGAGATTTTCTGCATTTTTGCCCCACAATTAGGGGAGTTTCTGCAATTTTGCTCAAAAATACGGGGAATTTCTGCTTTTTTGCCCGATAATAAGAAGAATGCATACCTTTTTGCCATAAAAAAGGGAAATTTCTTCATTTTTGCTCCAAAATAAGGGGAATTTCTGCTTTTTTGCCTCTGAATAAGTGGAATTTCTGTCTTTTTCCCCCAAGGCAAAGGGAATTCCTGTCTTTTTTTCCCAAAATAAAGAAAATTTCTGACTTATAACCCTTAAATAAGTGAAATTTCTGCAATTTTGCCCCAAAATAAAGGAAATTTTTTCCTTATTCCCCCCAAATAAGGGGAATTTCAGCCTTTTTACCTCAAAATAAAAAGAATTTCTGCATTTATGCCACAAAATATTAGGAATTTCTGCCTTTTTGCCCCAAAATAAGAAAATTTCTGCTTTTTTTTCCTTAAATAAGTGAAATTTCTGCAATTTTGCCCCAAAATAAGTGAAATGTCTGTGATTTTGCCCCAAAATAAGGGAAATTTCTGGAATTTTGCCCCAAAATAAGTGGAATTTCTGAGTTTTGCCCCAAAATAAGGAGAATTTCTGTCTTTTTGCCCCAACATATAGGCAATTTCTGCCTTTTGGCTCCACAATTAGGGGAATTTCTTCAATTTTGCTCCAAAATACGGGGAATTTCTGCCTTTTGCCCGAAAATAAGAAGAATGCATACCTTTTGCCATAAAAAAGGGAAATTTCTTAGTTTTTGCTCCAAAAAGGCGAATTTCTGCTTTTTTGCCTCTAAATAAGTGGAATTTCTGTTTTTTTCCCCAAAACAAAGGGAATTTCTGTCTTTTTGCCCCAAAATAAGGAAAAATTCTGACTTATTACCCTGAAGTAAGTGAAATTTCTGCAAATTTGCCCCAAAATAAGGGAAATTTCTGCCTTTTTGCCCCCAAATAAGGGGAATTTCAGCCTTTTTACCTCGAAATAAGGGGAATTTCTGCATTTTTGCCACAAAATATTAGGAATTTCTGCCTTTTTGCCCCAAAATAAAGAAAATTTCTGCCTTTTTTCCCTAAAGTATGTGAAATTTCTGCAATTTTGCCACAAAATAAGTGAAATGTCTGCAATTTTGACCCAAAATTAGTGAAATTTCTGCAATTTTGCCCCAAAATAAGGAAAATTTCTGGAATTTTGCCCCAAAATAAGTGGAATTTCTTAGTTTTGCCCCAAAATAAGGAGAATTTCTGTCTTTTTGCCCCAACATATAGAGATTTTCTGCATTTTTGCCCCACAATTAGGGGAAATTCTGCAATTTTGCTGCAAAATACGGGGAATTTCTGCCTTTTTCCCCGAAAATAAGAAGAATGCATAACTTTTTGCCATAAAAAATGGAAATTTCTTCATTTTTGCTCCAAATTAAGGGGAATTTCTACTTTTTGGCCTTTAAATAAGTGGAATTTCTGTCTTTTTCCCCCAAGACAAAGGGAATTTCTGTCTTTTTTGCCTCAAAATAAGGAAAAATTCTGATTATTACCCTGAAGTAATTGAAATTTCTGCAATTTTTCCCCAAAATTAGGGAAATTTCTGCCTTTTTGCCTCCAAATAAGGGGAATTTCAGCCTTTTTACCTCAAAACAAGGAGAATTTCGGCATTTTTGTCACAAAAAATTAGGAATTTCTGCCTTTTTGCCCCATATAAGGAAAATTTCTGTCTTTTTTCTCTGAAATAAGTGAAATTTCTGCAATTTTGCCCCAAAATATGTGAAATTTCTGCAATTTTGCCCAAAAATAAGTGAAATTTCTGCAATTTTGCCCCAAATTAAGGGAAATTTCTGGAATTTTGCCCCAAAATAAGTGGAATTTCGGAGTTTTGACACAAAATAAGAAGAATTTCTGTCTTTTTGCCCCAATATATAGAGAATTTCTGCATTTTTGTCCCACAATTAAGGGAATTTCTGCAATTTTGCTCCAAAATACAGGGAATTTCTGCCTTTTTGCCCGAAAATAAGAAGAATGCATAACTTTTTGCCATAAAAAAGGGAAATTTCTTCATTTTTGCTCCAAAATCAGAGGAATTTCTGCTTTTTTGCCTCTAAATAAGTGAATTTTTGTCTTTTTCCCCCAAAACAAAGGGAATTCCTGTCTTTTTTGCCCAAAAATAAGGAAAATTTCTGACTTATTACCCTGAAATAAGTGAAATTTCGGCAATTTTGCCCCAAAATAAAGGAAATTTTTGCCTTTTGCCCTCAAATAAAGGGAATTTCAGCCTTTTTACCTCAAAATAAGGGGAATTTCTGCATTTTTGCCACAAAATATTAGGAATTTCTGCCTTTTTGCCCCAAAATAAGAAAATTTCTGCTTTTTTACTCTGAAATAAGTGAAATTTTGCAATTTTGCCCCAAAATAAGTGAAATTTCTGCAATTTTGCTCCAAAATAAGGGAAATTTCTGGAATTTTGCCCCAAAATAAGTGGAATTTCAGAGTTTTGCCCCAAAATAAGGAGAATTTCTGTTTTTTGGCCCCAACATGTAGGCAATTTCTGCCTTTTTGCCCCACAATTAGGGTAATTTCTGCAATTTTGCTCCAAAATACGTGGAATTTCTCCCTTTTTGCACGAAAATAAGAAGAATGCATACCTTTTTGCCATAAAAAAGGGAAATTTCTTCATTTTTGCTCCAAATTAAGGGGAATTTCTGCTTTTTTGCCTCTAAATAAGTGGAATTTTTGTCTTTTTACCCCAAAACAAAGGGAATTTCTGTCTTTTTTGCCCCAAAATAAGGAAAAATTCTGACTTATTAACCTGAAGTAAGTAAAATTTCTGCAATTTTGCACCAAAATAAGGGAAATTTCTGGAATTTTGCCCTAAAATAAGTGGAATTTTTGTTTTTTTCCCCAAAATAAAGAGAATTTCTGTATTTTTGCCCAAACATATAGAGAATTTCTGTTTTTTTGCCACACAATTTTGGAAATTTCTGTAATTTTGCTCCAAAATACGGGTAATTTCTGCCTTTTTGCCCGAAAATAAGAAGAATGAATACCTTTTTGCCAAAAAATGGGAAATTTCTTCATTTTTGCTCCAAAATAAAAGGAATTTCTGCTTTTTTGCCTCTAAATAACTGGAATTTCTGTCTATTTCCCCCAAAATAAAGAGAATATCTGTCTTTTTTGGCCCAAAATAAGGAAAAATTCTGACTTATTACCCTGAAGTAAGTGAAATTTCTGCAATTTTGCCCCAAAATAAGGGAAATTTCTGCCTTTTTGCCCCCAAATAAGGGGAATTTCAGCCTTTTTACCTCAAAATAAGGGGAATTTCTGCATTTTTGCCCCCAAATAAGGGGAATTTCAGCCTTTTTACCTCAAAATAAGGGGAATTTCCGCATTTTTGCCACAAAATATTAGGAATTTCTTCCTTTTTGCCCCAAAATAAAAAAATTTCTGCTTTTTTTCCATGAAATAATTGAAATTTCTGCAATTTTGCCCCAAAATAAGTGAAATTTCTGCAATTTTGTCCTAAAATAAGGGAAATTTCTGGAATTTTGCTTCAAAATAAGAGGAATTTCTGAGTTTTGCTTCAAAATAAGGAGAATTTCTGTCTTTTTGCCCCAACATATAGGAAATTTCTGCCTTTTTGCCCCACAATTAGGGGAATTTCAGCAATTTTGCTCCAAAAGACGGGGAATTTCTGCCTTTTTGCCCGAAAATAAGAAGAATGCATACCTTTTTGCCATCAAAAATGTAATTTCTTCTATTTTGCTTCAAAATAAAGGGAATTTCTATTTTTTTGCCTCTAAATAAGTGGAATTTCTGTCTTTTTCCCTCAAAACAAAGGGAATTTCTGTCTATTTTGCCCTAAAATAAGGAAAAATTCTGACTTATTACCCTGTAGTAAGTGAAATTTCTTCAATTTTGCCCCAAAATAAGGGAAATTTCTGCCTTTTTGCCCCCAAATAAGGGGAATTTCAGTCTTTTTACCTTAAAATAAGGGGAATTTCTGCATTTTTGCCACAAAATATTAGGAATTTCTGCTTTTTTGCCCCAAAATAAGAAAATTTCTGCTTTTTTTCCCTGAAATAAGTGAAATTTCTGCAATTTTGCCCCAAAATAAGTGAAATGTCTGCAATTTTGCCCCAAAATAAGGGAAATTTCTGGAATTTTGTCCCAAAATAAGTGGAATTTCTGAGTTTTGCCCCATAATAAGGAGAATTTCTGTTTTTTTGCCCCAACATATAGGCAATTTCTGCCTTTTTGCCCCACAATTAGGGGAATTTCTGCAATTTTGCTCCAAAATACGGGGAATTTCTGCCTTTTTGCTTGAAAATAAGAAGAATGCATATTTTTTTGCCATGAAAAAAGAAAATTTCTTCATTTTTGCTCCAAAAAGAGTAATTTCTGCTTTTTTGCCTCTAAATAAGTAGAATTTCTGTATTTTTCCCCCAAAACAAAGGGAATTCCTGTCTTTTTTGCCCCAAAATAAGGAAAATTTCTGACTTATTACCCTGAAATAAGTGAAATTTCGGCAATTTTGCCCCAAAATAAGGGAAATTTTTACCTTTTGCCCTCAAATAAAGGGAATTTCAGCCTTTTTACCTCAAAATAGGGGGAATTTCTGCATTTTTGCCACAAAATATTAGGAATTTCTGCCATTTTGCCCCAAAATAAGAAAATTTCTGCTTTTTTACTCTGAAATAAGTGAAATTTTGCAATTTTGCCCCAAAATAAGTGAAATTTCTGCAAATTTGCTCCAAAATAAGGGAAATTTCTGGAATTTTGCCCCAAAATAAGTGGAATTTCTGAGTTTTGCCCCAAAATAAGGAGAATTTCTGTTTTTTTGCCCCAACATATAGGCAATTTCTGCCTTTTTGCCCCACAATTAGGGGAATTTCTGCAATTTTGCTCCAAAATACGTGGAATTTCTCCCTTTTTGCACAAAAATAAGAAGAATGCATACCTTTTTGCCATAAAAAAGGGAAATTTCTTCATTTTTGCTCCAAATTAAGGGGAATTTCTGCTTTTTTGCCTCTAAATAAGTGGAATTTTTGTCTTTTTACCCCAAAACAAAGGGAATTTCTGTCTTTTTTGCCCCAAAATAAGGAAAAATTCTGACTTATTAACCTGAAGTAAGTAAAATTTCTGCAATTTTGCACCAAAATAAGGTAAATTTCTGGAATTTTGCCCCAAAATAAGTGGAATTTTTGTGTTTTTCCCCAAAATAAAGAGAATTTCTGTATTTTTGCCCAAACATATAGAAAATTTCTGTTTTTTTGCCACACAATTAGGGAAATTTCTGTAATTTTGCTCCAAAATACGGGTAATTTCTGCCTTTTTGCCCGAAAATAAGAAGAATGAATACCTTTTTGCCAAAAAATGGGAAATTTCTTCATTTTTGCTCCAAAATAAAAGGAATTTCTGCTTTTTTGCCTCTAAATAAGTGGAATTTCTGTCTATTTCCCCCAAAATAAAGAGAATATCTGTCTTTTTTGGCCCAAAATAAGGAAAAATTCTGACTTATTACCCTGAAGTAAGTGAAATTTCTGCAATTTTGCCCCAAAATAAGGGAAATTTCTGCCTTTTTGCCCCCAAATAAGGGGAATTTCAGCCTTTTTACCTCAAAATAAGGGGAATTTCCGCATTTTTGCCACAAAATATTAGGAATTTCTGCCTTTTTGCCCCAAAATAAGAAAATTTCTGCTTTTTTTCCCTGAAATAAGTGAAATTTCTGCAATTTTGCCCCAAAATAAGTGAAATGTCTGCAATTTTGCCCCAAAATAAGGGAAATTTCTGGAATTTTGCCCCAAAATAAGTGGAATTTCTGAGTTTTGCCCCAAAATAAGGAGAATTTCTGTTTTTTTGCCCCAACATATAGGCAATTTCTGCCTTTTTGCCCCACAATTAGGGGAATTTCTGCAATTTTGCTCCAAAATACGGGGAATTTCTGCCTTTTTGCTTGAAAATAAGAAGAATGCATACCTTTTTGCCATGAAAAAAAAAATTTCTTCATTTTTGCTCCAAAAAGGGGAATTTCTGCTTTTTTGCCTCTAAATAAGTGGAATTTCTTTCTTTTTCCCTCAAAACAAAGGGAATTTCTGTGTTTTTTGCCCCAAAATAAGGAAAAATTCTGACTTATTACCCTGAAGTAAGTGATATTTCTGCAATTTTGCCCCAAAATAGGGGAAATTTCTGCCTTTTGCCCCCAAATAAGGGGAATTTCAGCCTTTTTACCTCGAAATAAAGGGAATTTCTGCATTTTTGCCAAAAAATATTAGGAATTTCTGCCATTTTGCTTCAAAATAAGGAAAATTTCTGCCTTTTTTCCCTGAAATAAGTGAAATTTCTGCAATTTTGTTACAAAATATGTAAAATTTCTGCATATTTGCCCCAAAATAAGTGAAATTTCTGCAATTTTGCCCCAAAATAAGGAAAATTTCTGGAATTTTGCCCCAAAATAAGTGGAATTTCTTAGTTTTGCCCCAAAATAAAGAGAATTTCTGTCTTTTTGCCCCAACATATAGAGATTTTCTGCATTTTTGCCCCACAATTAGGGGAATTTCTGCAATTATGCTCCTAAATACGGGGAATTTCTGCCTTTTTGCCCGAAAATAAGAAGAATGCATAACTTTTTGCCATAAAAAAGGGAAATTTCTTCATTTTTGCTCCAAAATAAGGGGAGTTTCTGCTTTTTGGCCTTTAAATAAGTGGAATTTCTGTCTTTTTCCCCCAAGACAAAGGGAATTTCTGTCTTTTTTGCCCCAAAATAAGGAAAAATTCTGACTTATTACCCTGAAGTAAGTGAAATTTCTGCAATTTTGCCCCAAAATAGGGAAATTTCTGCCTTTTTGCCTCCAAATAAGGGGAATTTCAGCCTTTTTACCTTAAAATAAGGAGAATTTCTGCATTTTTGCCACAAAATATTAGGAATTTCTGCCTTTTTGCCCCAAAATAAGAAAATTTCTGTTTTTTTCCCTGAAATAAGTGAAATTTCTGCAATTTTGCCCCAAAATAAGTGAAATGTCTGCAATTTTGCCCCAAAATAAGGGAAATTTCTGGAATTTTGCCCCAAAATAAGTGGAATTTCAGAGTTTTGCCCCAAAGTAAGGAGAATTTCTGTTTTTTTGCCCCAACATATAGGCAATTTCTGCCTTTTTGCCCCACAATTAGGGGAATTTCTGCAATTTTGCTCCAAAATACGGGGAATTTCTGCCTTTTTGCTTGAAAATAAGAAGAATGCATACCTTTTTGCCATAAAAAAAGAAAATTTCTTCATTTTTGCTCCAAAAAGGGGAATTTCTGCTTTTTTGCCTCTAAATAAGTGGAATTTCTTTCTTTTTCCCTCAAAACAAAGGGAATTTCTGTCTTTTTTGCCCCAAAATAAGGAAAAATTCTGACTTATTACCCTGAAGTAAGTGATATTTCTGCAATCTTGCCCCAAAATTAGGGAAATTAGTGCCTTTTTGCCCCCATATAAGGAGAATTTTAGCCTTTTTACCTCAAAATAAGGGGAATTTCTGCATTTTTGTCACAAAATATTAGGAATTTCTGCCTTTTTGCCCCAAAATTAGGAAAATTTCTATCTTTTTTCTCTGAAATAAGTGAAATTTCTGCAATTTTGCCCCAAAATAAGTGAAATTTCTGAGTTTGGCCCAAAATAAGGAGAATTTCTGTTTTTTGCCCCAGCATATAGAGAATTTCTGCCTTTTTGCCCCACAGTTACGGGAATTTTTGCAATTTTGCTCCAAAATACGGGGAATTTCTGCCTTTTTGCCCGAAAATAAGAAGAATGCATACCTTTTTGCCATAAAAAGGAAATTTCTTTTTTTTGCTCCAAAATAAAAGGAATTTCGGCTTTTTTGCCTCTAAATAAGTGGAATTTTTGTCTTTTTCCCCCAAAACAAAGGGAATTTTTGTATTTTTGCACCAAAATAAGGAAAAATTCTGACTTATTACCCTGAAGTAAGTGAAATTTCTGCAATTTTGCCAAAAATAAGGGAAATTTCTGCCTTTTTGCCTCCATATAAGGGGAATTTCAGCCTTTTTACCTCAAAATATGGTGAATTTCTGCATTTTTGCCCCCAAATAAGGGGAATTTCAGCCTTTATTTCTCAAAATAAGGGGAATTTCTGCATTATTGCCACAAAACATTAGGAATTTCTGCCTTTTTGCCCCAAAATATAAAAATTTCTCATTTTTTTCCCTGAAAAAAGTGAAATTTCTGCAATTTTGCCCCAAAATATGTTAAATTTCTGCAATTTTGTCCCAAAATAAGGGAAATTTCTGGAATTTTGCCCCCAAATAAGTGGAATTTCTGAGTATTTCCCCAAAATAAGAAGAATTTCTGTCTTTTTGCCCCAACATATAGAGAATTTCTGCCTTTTTACCCCACAATTAGGGGAATTTCTGCAATTTTGCTCCAAAATACGGGGAATTTCTGCCTTTTTGTGTGAAAATAAGAAGAATGCATACATTTTTGCCATAAAAAAGAAATTTCTTCATTTTTGCTCTAAAATAAGGGGAATTTCTGCTTTTTTGCCTCTAAATAAGTGGAATTTCTGTGTTTATCCCCCAAAACAAAGGGAATTCCTGTTTTTTTAACCCAAAATAAAGAAAATATCTGACTTATTACCCTTAAATAAGTGAAATTTCTGCAATTTTGCCCGAAAATAAAGGAAATTTTTGCCTTATTGCCCCCAAATAAGGGGAATTTCAGCCTTTTTACCTTAAAATAAGGGGAATTTCTGCATTTTTGCCACAAAATATTAGGAATTTCTGCCTTTTTGCCCCAAAATAAGAAAATTTCTGTTTTTTTCCCTGAAATAAGTGAAATTTCTGCAATTTTGCCCCAAAATAAGTGAAATGTCTGCAATTTTGCCCCAAAATAAGGGAAATTTCTGGAATTTTTCCCCAAAATAAGTGGAATTTCTGAGTTTTGCCCCAAAGTAAGGAGAATTTCTGTTTTTTTGCCCCAACATATAGGTAATTTCTGCCTTTTTGCCCCACAATTAGGGGAATTTCTGCAATTTTGCTCCAAAATACGGGGAATTTCTGCCTTTTTGCTTGAAAATAAGAAGAATGCATACCTTTTTGCCATAAAAAAAGAAAATTTCTTCATTTTTGCTCCAAAAAGAGGAATTTCTGCTTTTTTGCCTCTAAATAAGTGGAATTTCTTTCTTTTTTCCTCAAAACAAAGGGAATTTCTGTCTTTTTTGCCCCAAAATAAGGAAAAATTCTGACTTATTACCCTGAAGTAAGTGATATTTCTGCAATTTTGCCCCAAAATAAGGGAAATTTTTGACTTTTGCCCCCAAATAAGGGGAATTTCAGCCTTTTTACCTCGAAAAAGGGGAATTTCTGCATTTTTGCCACAAAATATTAGGAATTTCTGCCATTTTGCCCCAAAATAAGGAAAATTTCTGCCTTTTTTCCCTGAAATAAGTGAAATTTCTGCAATTTTGTTACAAAATATGTAAAATTTCTGCATATTTGCCCCAAAATAAGTGAAATTTCTGCAATTTTGCCCCAAAATAAGGAAAATTTCTGGAATTTTGCCCCAAAATAAGTGGAATTTCTTAGTTTTGCCCCAAAATAAAGAGAATTTCTGTCTTTTTGCCCCAACATATAGAGATTTTCTGCATTTTTGCCCCACAATTAGGGGAATTTCTGCAATTATGCTCCTAAATACGGGGAATTTCTGCCTTTTTGCCCGAAAATAAGAAGAATGCATAACTTTTTGCCATAAAAAAGGGAAATTTCTTCATTTTTGCTCCAAAATAAGGGGAGTTTCTGCTTTTTGGCCTTTAAATAAGTGGAATTTCTGTCTTTTTCCCCCAAGACAAAGGGAATTTCTGTCTTTTTTGCCCCAAAATAAGGAAAAATTCTGACTTATTACCCTGAAGTAAGTGAAATTTCTGCAATTTTGCCCCAAAATAGGGAAATTTCTGCCTTTTTGCCTCCAAATAAGGGGAATTTCAGCCTTTTTACCTTAAAATAAGGAGAATTTCTGCATTTTTGCCACAAAATATTAGGAATTTCTGCCTTTTTGCCCCAAAATAAGAAAATTTCTGTTTTTTTCCCTGAAATAAGTGAAATTTCTGCAATTTTGCCCCAAAATAAGTGAAATGTCTGCAATTTTGCCCCTAAAATAAGGGAAATTTCTGGAATTTTGCCCCAAAATAAGTGGAATTTCAGAGTTTTGCCCCAAAGTAAGGAGAATTTCTGTTTTTTTGCCCCAACATATAGGCAATTTCTGCCTTTTTGCCCCACAATTAGGGGAATTTCTGCAATTTTGCTCCAAAATACGGGGAATTTCTGCCTTTTTGCTTGAAAATAAGAAGAATGCATACCTTTTTGCCATAAAAAAAGAAAATTTCTTCATTTTTGCTCCAAAAAGGGGAATTTCTGCTTTTTTGCCTCTAAATAAGTGGAATTTCTTTCTTTTTCCCTCAAAACAAAGGGAATTTCTGTCTTTTTTGCCCCAAAATAAGGAAAAATTCTGACTTATTACCCTGAAGTAAGTGATATTTCTGCAATTTTGCCCCAAAATAAGGGAAATTTTTGACTTTTGCCCCCAAATAAGGGGAATTTCAGCCTTTTTACCTCGAAATAAGGGGAATTTCTGCATTTTTGCCAAAAAATATTAGGAATTTCTGCCATTTTGCCCCAAAATAAGGAAAATTTCTGCCTTTTTCCCCTGAAATAAGTGAAATTTCTGCAATTTTGTTACAAAATATGTAAAATTTCTGCATATTTGCCCCAAAATAAGTGAAATTTCTGCAATTTTGCCCCAAAATAAAGAAAATTTCTGGAATTTTGCCCCAAAATAAGTGGAATTTCTTAGTTTTGCCCCAAAATAAAGAGAATTTCTGTCTTTTTTCCCCAACATATAGAGATTTTCTGCATTTTTGCCCCACAATTAGGGGAATTTCTGCAATTATGCTCCAAAATACGGGGAATTTCTGCCTTTTTGCCCGAAAATAAGAAGAATGCATAACTTTTTGCCATAAAAAAGGGAAATTTCTTCATTTTTGCTCCAAAATAAGGGGAGTTTCTGCTTTTTGGCCTTTAAATAAGTGGAATTTCTGTCTTTTTCCCCAAAGACAAAGGGAATTTCTGTCTTTTTTGCCCCAAAATAAGAAAAAATTCTGACTTATTACCCTGAAGTAAGTGAAATTTCTGCAATTTTGCCCCAAAATAGGGAAATTTCTGCCTTTTTGCCTCCAAATAAGGGGAATTTCAGCCTTTTTACCTCAAAATAAGGAGAATTTCTGCATTTTTGTCACAAAATATTAGGAATTTCTGCCATTTTGCCCCAAAATAAGAAAAATTTCTGTCTTTTTTCCCTGAAATAAGTGAAATTTCTGCAATTTTGCCCCAAAATAAGTGAAATGTCTGCAATTTTGCCCCAAAATAAGGGAAATTTCTGGAATTTTGCCCCAAAATAAGTGGAATTTCTGAGTTTTGCCCCAAAGTAAGGAGAATTTCTGTTTTTTTTGGCCCAACATATAGGCAATTTCTGCCTTTTTGCCCCACAATTAGGGGAATTTCTGCAATTTTGCTCCAAAATACGGGGAATTTCTGCCTTTTTGCTTGAAAATAAGAAGAATGCATACCTTTTTGCCATAAAAAAAGAAAATTTCTTCATTTTTGCTCCAAAAAGGGGAATTTCTGCTTTTTTGCCTCTAAATAAGCGGAATTTCTTTCTTTTTTCCTCAAAACAAAGGGAATTTCTGTCTTTTTTTCCCCAAAATAAGGAAAAATTCTGACTTATTACCCTGAAGTAAGTGATATTTCTGCAATTTTGCCCCAAAATAAGGGAAATTTTTGACTTTTGCCCCCAAATAAGGGGAATTTCAGCCTTTTTACCTCGAAATAAGGGGAATTTCTGCATTTTTGCCACAAAATATTAGGAATTTCTGCCATTTTGCCCCAAAATAAGGAAAATTTCTGCCTTTTTTCCCTGAAATAAGTGAAATTTCTGCAATTTTGTTACAAAATATGTAAAATTTCTGCATATTTGCCCCAAAATAAGTGAAATTTCTGCAATTTTGCCCCAAAATAAGGAAAATTTCTGGAATTTTGCCCCAAAATAAGTGGAATTTCTTAGTTTTGCCCCAAAATAAAGAGAATTTCTGTCTTTTTGCCCCAACATATAGAGATTTTCTGCATTTTTGCCCCACAATTAGGGGAATTTCTGCAATTATGCTCCAAAATACGGGGAATTTCTGCCTTTTTGCCCGAAAATAAGAAGAATGCATAACTTTTTGCCATAAAAAAGGGAAATTTCTTCATTTTTGCTCCAAAATAAGGGGAGTTTCTGCTTTTTGGCCTTTAAATAAGTGGAATTTCTGTCTTTTTCCCCCAAGACAAAGGGAATTTCTGTCTTTTTTGCCCCAAAATAAGGAAAAATTCTGACTTATTACCCTGAAGTAAGTGAAATTTCTGCAATTTTGCCCCAAAATAGGGAAATTTCTGCCTTTTTGCCTCCAAATAAGGGGAATTTCAGCCTTTTTACCTTAAAATAAGGAGAATTTCTGCATTTTTGACACAAAATATTAGGAATTTCTGCCTTTTTGCACCAAAATAAGAAAATTTCTGCTTTTTTCCCTGAAATAAGTGAAATTTCTGCAATTTTGCCCCAAAATAAGTGAAATGTCTGCAATTTTGCCCCTAAAATAAGGGAAATTTCTGGAATTTTGCCCCAAAATAAGTGGAATTTCTGAGTTTTGCCCCAAAGTAAGGAGAATTTCTGTTTTTTTGCCCCAACATATAGGCAATTTCTGCCTTTTTGCCCCACAATTAGGGGAATTTCTGCAATTTTGCTCCAAAATACGGGGAATTTCTGCCTTTTTGCTTGAAAATAAGAAGAATGCATACCTTTTTGCCATAAAAAAAGAAAATTTCTTCATTTTTGCTCCAAAAAGGGGAATTTCTGCTTTTTTGCCTCTAAATAAGAGGAATTTCTTTCTTTTTCCCTCAAAACAAAGGGAATTTCTGTCTTTTTTGCCCCAAAATAAGGAAAAATTCTGACTTATTACCCTGAAGTAAGTGATATTTCTGCAATTTTGCCCCAAAATAAGGGAAATTTTTGACTTTTGCCCCCAAATAAGGGGAATTTCAGCCTTTTTACCTCGAAATAAGGGGAATTTCTGCATTTTTGCCACAAAATATTAGGAATTTCTGCCATTTTGCCCCAAAATAAGGAAAATTTCTGCCTTTTTCCCCTGAAATAAGTGAAATTTCTGCAATTTTGTTACAAAATATGTAAAATTTCTGCATATTTGCCCCAAAATAAGTGAAATTTCTGCAATTTTGCCCCAAAATAAAGAAAATTTCTGGAATTTTGCCCAAAAATAAGTGGAATTTCTTAGTTTTGCCCCAAAATAAAGAGAATTTCTGTCTTTTTTCCCCAACATATAGAGATTTTCTGCATTTTTGCCCCACAATTAGGGGAATTTCTGCAATTATGCTCCAAAATACGGGGAATTTCTGCCTTTTTGCCCGAAAATAAGAAGAATGCATAACTTTTTGCCATAAAAAAGGGAAATTTCTTCATTTTTGCTCCAAAATAAGGGGAGTTTCTGCTTTTTGGCCTTTAAATAAGTGGAATTTCTGTCTTTTTCCCCCAAGACAAAGGGAATTTCTGTCTTTTTTGCCCCAAAATAAGAAAAAATTCTGACTTATTACCCTGAAGTAAGTGAAATTTCTGCAATTTTGCCCCAAAATAGGGAAATTTCTGCCTTTTTGCCTCCAAATAAGGGGAATTTCAGCCTTTTTACCTCAAAATAAGGAGAATTTCTGCATTTTTGTCACAAAATATTAGGAATTTCTGCCATTTTGCCCCAAAATAAGAAAAATTTCTGTCTTTTTTCCCTGAACTAAGTGAAATTTCTGCAATTTTGCCACAAAATAAATGAAATTTCTGCAATTTTGCCCAAAAATAAGTGAAATTTCTGCAATTTTCCTCCAAATTAAGGGAAATTTCTGGAATTTTGCCCCAAAATAAGTGGAATTTCTGAGTTTTGACACAAAATAAGGAGAATTTCTGTCTTTTTGCCCCAATATATAGAGAATTTCTGCATTTTTGTCCCACAATTAAAGGAATTTCTGCAATTTTGCTCCAAAATACGGGGAATTTCTGCCTTTTTGCCCGAAAATAAGAAGAATGCATAACTTTTTGCCATAAAAAAAAAAATTTCTTCATTTTTGCTCCAAAATAAAGGGAACTTCTGCTTTTTTGCCTCTAAATAAGTGGAATTTCTGTCTTTTTCCCCCAAAACAAAGGGAATTTCTGTCTTTTTTGCCCCAAAATAAGTAAAATTTCTGACTTGTTACTCTGAAATAAGTGAAATTTCTGCAATTTTGCCCATAATAAAGGAAATTTTTGCATTTTTGCCCCCAAATAAAGGGAATTTCATCCTTTTTACCTCAAAATAAGGGGAATTTCTGCATTTTTGCCACAAAATATTAGGAATTTCTGCCTTTTTGCCCCAAAATAAGAAAATTTCTGCTTTTTGTCTCTGAAATAAGTGAAATTTTGCAATTTTGCCCTAAAATAAGTGAAATTTCTGCAATTTTGCCCCAAAATAAGGGAAATTTCAGAAATTTTTCCCCAAAATAAGTGGAATTTCTGAGTTTTGCCCGAAAATAAAGAGAATTTCTGTCTTTTTGCCCCAATATATAGGCAATTTCTGCCTTTTTGCCTCACAATTAGGGGAATTTCTGCAATTTTGCTCCAAAATACGGAGAATTTCTGCCTTTTTGCCCAAAAATAAGAAGAATGCATACCTTTTTGCCATAAAAAAGGGAAATTTCTTCATTTTTGCTCCAAAATAAGGAGAATTTTTGCTTTTTTGCCGATAAATATGTGGAATTTCTGTCTTTTTTCCCCAAAACAAAGGGAATTTCTGTCTTTTTTGCCCCAAAATAAGGAAAAATTCTGTCTTATTACCCTGAACTAAGTAAAATTTCTGGAATTTTGCCCCAAAATAAGGGAAAATTCAGACTTTTTGCCCCCAAATAAGGGGAATTTCAGCTTTTTTACCTAAAATAAGAGGAATTTCTGAATTTTTGCCACAAAATATTAGGAATTTCTGCATTTTTGCCCCAAAATAAGGAAAATTTCTGCCTTTTTTCTCTGAAATAAGTGAAATTTCTGAAATTTTGCCCCAAAATAAGTGAAAGTTCTGCAATTTTAGCCCAAAATAAGTGAAATTTCTGCAATTTTGCCCCAAAATAAGGGAAATTACTGGAATTTTGCCCCAAAATAAGTGGAATTTCTGAGTTTTGCCCCAAAATAAGGAGAATTTCTGTCTTTTTGCCCCAACATATAAAGAATTTCTGCCTTTTTGCCCCACAATTAGGGGAATTTCTGCAAGTTTGCTCCAAAATACGGGGAATTTTTGCCTTTTTGCCCGAAAATAAGAAGAATGCATAACTTTTTGCCATAAAAAAGGGAAATTTCTTCATTTTTGCTCCAAAATAAGGGGAATGTCTGCTTTTTTACCTTTAAATAAATGAAATTTCTGTTTTTTTTCCCCCAAAACATAGGGAATTCCTGTATTTTTTGCCCCAAAATAAGGAAAATTTCTGACTTATTACCCTGAAATAAGTGAAATTTCTGCAATTTTGCAACATAATAAAGGAAATTTTTGCCTTTTTACCCCAAAATAAGGGGAATTTCAGCATTTTTACCTCAGAATAAGGGGAATTTCTGCATTTTTGCCACAAAATATTAGGAATTTCTGCCTTTTTGCCCCAAAATAAGAAAATTTCTGCTTTTTTTCCCTGAAATAAGTGAAATTTCTGCTATTTTGCCCCAAAATAAGTGAAATTTCTGCAATTTTGCCCCACAAAGAGTGGAATTTCTGAGTTTTTCCCCAAAATAAGGAGAATTTCTGTTTTTTCCCCAACATATAGGCAATTTCTGCCTTTCTGCCCCACAATTAGGGGAATTTCTGCAATTTTGCTCCAAAATACAGGGAATTTCTGCCTTTTTGCCCGAAAATAAGAAGAATGCATACCTTTTTGCCATAAAAATGGGAAATTTCTTCATTTTTGCTTCAAAATAAGAGGAATTTCTGCTTTTTTGCCTCTAAATAAGTGGAATTTCTGTCTTTTTCCCCCAAAACAAAGAGAATTTCTGTCTTTTTTGCCCCAAAATAAGGAAAAATTCTGACTTATTACCCTGAAGTAATTGAAATTTCTGAAATTTTGCCAGAAAATAAGGGAATTTTCTGCCTTTTTGCCCCCAAATAAGGGGAATTTCAGCCTTTTTACCTCAAAATAAGGGGAATTTCTGCTTTTTGCCCCCAAATAAGGGGAATTTCTGCCTTTTTACCTCAAAATAAGGGGAATTTCTGCATTTTTGCCACAAAATATTAGAAATTTCTACATTTTTGCCCCAAAATAAGAAAAATTTCTGCTTTTTTCCCTGAAATAAATGAAATTTCTGCAATTTTGCCACAAAATAAGTGAAATTTCTGCAATTTTGCCCCAAAATAAAAGAAATTTCTCGAATTTTGCCCCAAAATAAGTGGAATTTCTGAGTTTTGCCCCAAAATAAGGAGAATTTCTGTCTTTTGGCCCATACATATAGGCAATTTCTGCCTCTTTGCCCCACAATTAGGGGAATTTCTGCCTTTTTGCCCGAAAATAAAAAGAATGCATAACTTTTGCCATAAAAAAGGGAAATTTCTTCATTTTTGCTCCAAATAAGGTGAATTTCTGCTTTTTTGCCTCTAACTAAGTGGAATTTCTGTCTTTTTCCCCCAAAACAAATGGAATTTTTGTATTTTTGCACCAAAAAAGGAAAAATTCTGACTTATTACCCTGAAGTAAGTGAAATTTCTGCAATTTTGCTTTAAAATAAGGGAAATTTCTGCATTTTTCCCCCAAATAAGGGGAATTTCAGCATTTTTACCTCGAAATAAGGGGAATTTCTGCATTTTTGCCACAAAATATTAGGAATTTCTAACTTTTTGCCCCAAAATAAAGAAAATTTCTGCCTTTTTTCCCTAAAATATGTGAAATTTCAATTTTGCCACAAAATAAGTAAAATTTGTTCATATTTGCCCCAAAATAAGTGAAATTTGTGCACTTTTGCCCCAAAATAAGGAAAATTTCTGGAATTTTGCCCAAAAATAAGTGGAATTTCTTAGTTTTGCCCCAAAATAAAGAGAATTTCTGTCTTTTTGCCCAAACATATAGAGATTTTCTGCATTTATGCCCTACAATTAGGGGAATTTCTGCAATTATGCTCCAAAATACGGGGAATTTCTGCCTTTTTGCCCGAAAATAAGAAGAATGCATAACTTTTTGCCATAAAAAGGGAAATTTCTTCATTTCTGCTCCAAAATAAGGGGAATTTCTGCTTTTTGGCCTTTAAATAAGTGGAATTTCAGTCTTTTTCCCCCAAGACAAAGGGAATTTCTGTCTTTTTTGCCCCAAAATAAGAAAAAATTCTGACTTATTACCCTGAAGTAAGTGAAATTTCTGCAATTTTGCCCCAAAATTAGGGAAATTTCTGCCTTTTTGCCTCCAAATAAGGGGAATTTCAGCCTTTTTACATCAAAATAAGGAGAATTTCTGCATTTTTGTAACAAAATATTAGGAATTTCTGCCTTTTGCCCCAAAATAAGAAAAATTTCTGTCTTTTTTCCCTGAAATAAGTGAAATTTCTGCAATTTTGCCACAAAATAAGTGAAATTTCTGCAATTTTGCTCAAAAATAAGTGAAATTTCTACAATTTTGCCCCAAATTAAGGGAAATTTCTGGAATTTTGCCCAATAATAAGTGGAATTTCTGAGTTTTGACACAAAATAAGGAGAATTTCTGTCTTTTTGCCCCAATATATAAAGAATTTCTGCATTTTTGTCCCACAATTAAAGGAATTTCTGCAATTTTGCTCCAAAATACGGGGAATTTCTGCCTTTTTGCCCGAAAATAAGAAGAATGCATAACTTTTTGCCATAAAAAAGGGAAATTTCTTCATTTTTGCTCCAAAATAAGGGGAATTTCTGCTTTTTTGCCTCTAAATAAGTGGAATTTCTGTCTTTTTCCCCCAAAACAAAGGGAATTTTTGTCTTTTTTGCACCAAAATAAGGAAAATTTCTGACTTATTACCCTGAAATAAGTGAAATTTCTGCAATTTTGCCCCAAAATAAAGAAAAATTTTGCCTTTTTGCCCCCAAATAAAGGGAATTTCAGCCTTTTACCTCAAAATAAAGGGAATTTCTGCATTTTTGCCACAAAATATTAGGAATTTCTGCCTTTTTGCCCCAAAATAAGAAAATTTCTGCTTTTTTTCTCTGAAATAAGTGAAATTTTGCAATTTTGCCCCAAAATAAGTGAAATTTCTGCAATTTTTCCCCAAAATAAGGGAAATTTCTGAAATTTTTCCCCAAAATAAGTGGAATTTCTGAGTTTTGCCCCAAAATAAGGAGAATTTCTGTCTTTTTGCCCCAACATATAGGCAATTTCTGCCTTTTTGCCTCACAATTAGGGGAATTTCTGCAATTTTGCTCCAAAATACGGAGAATTTCTGCCTTTTTGCCCAAAAATAAGAAGAATGCATACCTTTTTGCCATAAAAAAGGGAAATTTCTTCATTTTTGCTCCAAAATAAGAAGAATTTCTGCTTTTTTGCCTATAAATAAGTGGAATTTCTGTCTTTTTTCCCCAAAACAAAGGGAATTTCTGTCTTTTTTGCCCCAAAATAAGGAAAAATTCTGTCTTATTACCCTGAACTAAGTAAAATTTCTGCAATTTTGCCCCAAAATAAGGGAAAATTCTGACTTTTTGCCCCCAAATAAGGGGAATTTCAGCCTTTTTACCTAAAATAGGAGGAATTTCTGAATTTTTGCCACAAAATATTAGTAATTTCTGCATTTTTGCCCCAAAATAAGGAAAATTTCTGCCTTTTTTCTCTAAAATAAGTGAAATTTTCGAAATTTTGCCCCAAAATAAGTGAAAGTTCTGCAATTTTAGCCCAAAATAAGTTAAATTTCTGCAATTTTGCCCCAAAATAAGGGAAATTTCTGGAATTTTGCCCCAAAATAAGTAGAATTTCTGAGTTGTGCCCCAAAATAAGGAAAATTTCTGTTTTTTTGCCCCAACATATAAAGAATTTCTGCCTTTTTGCCCCACAATTAGGGGAATTTCTGCAATTTTGCTCCAAAATACGGGGAATTTTTGCCTTTTTGCCCGAAAATAAGAAGAATGCATAACTTTTTGCCATAAAAAAGGGAAATTTCTTCATTTTTGCTCCAAAATAAGGGCAATGTCTCCTTTTTTACCTTTAAATAAATGAAATTTCTGTTTTTTTCCCCCAAAACATAGGGAATTCCTGTATTTTTTGCCCCAAAATAAGGAAAATTTCTGACTTATTACCCTGAAATAAGTGAAATTTCTGCAATTTTGCCCCAAAATAAAGGAAATTTTTGCTTTTTGCCCCAAAATAAGGGGAATTTCAGCCTTTTTACCTCAAAATAAGGGGAATTTCTGCATTTTTGCCACAAAATATTAGGAATTTCTGCCTTTTTGCCCCAAAATAAGAAAATTTCTGCTTTTTTTCCCTGAAATAAGTGAAATTTCTGCAATTTTGCCCCAAAATAAGTGAAATTTCTGCAATTTTGCCCCACAATAAGGGAAATTTCTGGAATTTTGCCCCAAAATAAGTGGAATTTCTGAGTTTTTCCCCAAAATAAGGAGAATTTCTGTTTTTTCCCCAACATATAGGCAATTTCTGCCTTTCTGCCCCACAATTAGGGGAATTTCTGCAATTTTGCTCCAAAATACAGGGAATTTCTGCCTTTTTGCCCGAAAATAAGAAGAATGCATACCTTTTTGCCATAAAAATGGGAAATTTCTTCATTTTTGCTCCAAAATAAGAGGAATTTCTGCTTTTTTGCCTCTAAATAAGTGGAATTTCTGTCTTTTTCCCCCAAAACAAAGAGAATTTCTGTCTTTTTTGCCCCAAAATAAGGAAAAATTCTGACTTATTACCCTGAAGTAAGTGAAATTTCTGAAATTTTGCCCCAAAATAAGGGAACTTTCTGCCTTTTTGCCCCCAAATAAGGGGAATTTCAGCCTTTTTACCTCAAAATAAGGGGAATTTCTGCTTTTTGCCCCCAAATAAGGGGAATTTCAGCCTTTTTACCTCAAAATAAGGGGAATTTCTGCATTTTTGCCACAAAATATTAGAAATTTCTACATTTTTGCCCCAAAATAAGAAAAATTTCTGCTTTTTTCCCCTGAAATAAGTGAAATTTCTGCAATTTTGCCCCAAAATAAGTGAAATTTCTGCAATTTTGCCCCAAAATAAGGGAAATTTCTCGAATTTTGCCTCAAAATAAGTGGAATTTCTGAGTTTTGCCACAAAATAAGGAGAATTTCTGTCTTTTTGCCCCAACATATAGGCAATTTCTGCCTCTTTGCCCCACAATTAGGGGAATTTCTGCAATTTTGCTCCAAAATACGGGGAATTTCTGCCTTTTTGCCCGAAAATAAAAAGAATGCATAACTTTTTGCCATAAAAAAGGGAAATTTCTTCATTTTTGCTCCAAATAAGGGGAATTTCTGCTTTTTTGCCTCTAAATAAGTGGAATTTCTTTCTTTTTCCCCAAAAACAAATGGAATTTTTGTATTTTTGCACCAAAAAAGGAAAAATTCTGACTTATTACCCTGAAGTAAGTGAAATTTCTGCAATTTTGCCCCAAAATAAGGGAAATTTCTGCCTTTTTGCCCCCAAATAAGAGGAATTTCAGCCTTTTTACCTCGAAATAAGGGGAATTTCTGCATTTTTGCCACAAAATATTAGGATTTCTGCCTTTTTGCCCCAAAAGTAAAGAAAATTTCTGCCTTTTTTCCCTACAATATGTGAAATTTCTTCAATTTTGCCACAAAATAAGTGGAATTTCTTAGTTTTGCCCCAAAATAAGGAGAATTTCTGGCTTTTTGCCCCAACATATAGAGATTTTCTGCATTTTTGCCCCACAATTAGGGGAATTTCTGCAATTATGCTCCAAAATACGGGGAATTTCTGCCTTTTTGCCCGAAAATAAGAAGAATGCATAACTTTTTGCCATAAAAAAGGGAAATTTCTTCATTTTTGCTCCAAAATAAGGGGAATTTCTGCTTTTTGGCCTTTAAATAAGTGGAATTTCTGTCTTTTATCCCCCAAGACAAAGGGAATTTCTGTCTTTTTTGCCCCAAAATAAGGAAAAATTCTGACTTATTACCCTGAAGTAAGTGAAATTTCTGCAATTTTGCCCCAAAATTAGGGAAATTTCTGCCTTTTTGCCTCCAAATAAGGGGAATTTCAGCCTTTTTACCTCAAAATAAGGAGAATTTCTGCATTTCTGTCACAAAATATTAGGAATTTCTGCCTCTTTCCCCCAAAATAAGAAAAATTTCTGTCTTTTTTCTCTGAAATAAGTGAAATTTCTGCAATTTTGCCAGAAAATAAGTGAAATTTCTGCAATTTTGCCCAAAAATAAGTGAAATTTCTGCAATTTTGCCCCAAATTAAGGGAAATTTCTGGTATTTTGCCCCAAAATAAGTGGAATTTCTGTGTTTTGACACAAAATAAGGAGAATTTCTGTCTTTTTCCCCCAATATATAGTGAATTTCTGAATTTTTGTCCCACAATTAAAGGAATTTCTGCAATTTTGCTCCAAAATACGGGGAATTTCTGCCTTTTTGCCCGAAAATAAGAAGAATGCATAACTTTTTGCCATAAAAAAGGGAAATTTCTTCATTTTTGCTCCAAAATAAGGGGAATTTCTGCTTTTTTGCCTCTAAATAAGTGGAATTTCTGTCTTTTTCCCCCAAAACAAAGGGAATTTTTTTCTTTTTTGCCCCAAAATAAGGAAAATTTCTTACTTATTACCCTGAAATAAGTGAAATTTCTGCAATTTTGCCCCAAATTAAAGGAAATTTTTGCCTTTTTGCCCCCAAATAAAGGGAATTTCAGCATTTTTACCTCAAAATAAGGGGAATTTCTGCATTTTTGCCACAAAATATTAGGAATTTCTGTCTTTTTGCCCCAAAATAACAAAATTTCTGCTTTTTTTCTCTGAAATAAGTGAAATTTTGCAATTTTGCCCCAAAATAAGTGAAATTTCTGCAATTTTGCCCCAAAATAAGGGAAATTTCTGAAATTTTTCCCCAAATTAATTGGAATTTCTGAGTTTTGCCCCAAAATAAGGAGAATTTCTGTCTTTTTGCCCCAACATATAGGCAATTTCTGCCTTTTTGCCTCACAATTAGGGGAATTTCTGCAATTTTGCTCCAAAATACGGAGAATTTCTGCCTTTTTGCCCAAAAATAAGAAGAATGCATACCTTTTTGCCATTAAAAAAGGGAAATTTCTTCATTTTTGCTCCAAAATAAGGAGAATTTCTGCTTTTTTGCCTATAAATAAGTGGAATTTCTGTCTTTTTTCCCCAAAACAAAGGGAATTACTGTCTTTTTTGCCCCAAAATAAGGGAAAATTCTGACTTTTTGCCCCCAAATAAGGGGAATTTCAGCCTTTTTACCTAAAATAAGAGGAATTTCTGAATTTTTGCCACAAAATATTAGTAATTTCTGCATTTTTGCCCCAAAATAAGGAAAATTTCTGCCTTTTTTCTCTGAAATAAGTGAAATTTCTGAAATTTTGCCCCAAAATAAGTGAAAGTTCTGCAATTTTAGCCCAAAATAAGTGAAATTTCTGCAATTTTGCCCCAAAATAAGGGAAATTTCTGTAATTTTGCCCCAAAATAAGTGGAATTTCTGAGTTTTGCCCCAAAATAAGGAGAATTTCTGTCTTTTTGCCCCAACATATAAAGAATTTCTGCATTTTTGCCCCACAATTAGGGGAATTTCTGCAATTTTGCTCCAAAATACGGGGAATTTTTGCCTTTTTGCCCGAAAATAAGAAGAATGCATAACTTATTGCCATAAAAAAGGGAAATTTCCTCATTTTTGCCCTAAAATAAGGGGAATGTCTGCTTTTTTACCTTTAAATAAATGAAATTTCTGTTATTTTTCCTTCAAAACATAGGGAATTCCTGTATTTTTTGCCCCAAAATAAGGAAAATTTCTGACTTATTACCCTGAAATAAGTGAAATTTCTGCAATTTTGCCCCAATATAAGGGGAATTTAAGCCTTTTTACCTCAAAATAAGGGGAATTTCTGCATTTTTGCCACAAAATAATAGGAATTTCTGCCTTTTTGCCCCAAAATAAGAAAATTTCTGCTTTTTTTCCCTTAAATAAGTGAAATGTCTGCAATTTTGCCCCAAAATATGTGAAATTTCTGCAATTTTGCCCCACATAAAGGAAATTTCTGGAATTTTGCCCCAAAATAAGTGGAATTTCTGAGTTTTTCCCCAAAATAAGGAGAATTTCTGTTTTTTCCCCAACATATAGGCAATTTCTGCCTTTCTGCCCCACAATTAGGGGATTTTCTGCAATTTTGCTCCAAAATACAGGGAATTTCTGCCTTTTTGCCCGAAAATAAGAAGAATGCATACCTTTTTGCCATAAAAATGGGAAATTTCTTCATTTTTGCTCCAAAATAAGAGGAATTTCTGCTTTTTTGCCTCTAAATAAGTGGAATTTCTATCTTTTTCCCCCAAAACAAAGAGAATTTCTGTCTTTTTTGCCCCAAAATAAGGAAAAATTCTGACTTATTACCCTGAAGTAAGTGAAATTTCTGAAATTTTGCCCCAAAATAAGGGAACTTTCTTCCTTTTTGCCCCCAAATAAGGGGAATTTCAGCCTTTTTACCTCAAAATAAGGAGAATTTCTGCATTTTTGCCACAAAATATTATTAATTTCTGCCTTTTTGCCCCAAAATAAAAAAAATTTCTGCTTTTTTTCCCTGAAATAAGTGAAATTTCTGCCTTTTTGCCCCAATATAAGTGAAATTTCTTGAATTTTGCCCCAAAATAAGGGAAATTTCTGCAATTTTGCCACAAAATAAGTGGAATTTCTGAGTTTTGCCCCAAAATAAGGAGAATTTCTGTCTTTTTGCCCTAACTAAAGGGAATTTCTGCCTTTTTGCCCCACAATTAGGGGAATTTCTGAAATTTTGCTCCAAAATACGGGGAATTTCTGCCTTTTTGCCTCTAAATAAGTGGAATTTCTGTCGTTTTCCCCCAATACAAAGAAAATTCCTGTCTTTTTTGCCCCAAAATAAGGAAAATTTCTGACTTATTACCCTGAAATAAGTGAAATTTCTCCAATGTTGCCCCAAAATAAGTGAAATTTCTGCAATTTTGCCCCAAAATAAAGGAAATTTCTGGAATGTTGCCCCAAAATAAGTGGAATTTCTGAGTTTTGCCGCAAAATAAAGAGAATTTCTGTCTTTTTAGCCCAACATATAGGCAATTTCTGCATTTTTGCCCCACAATTAGAGGAATTTCTGCAATTTTTCTCCAAAATACGGAGAATTTCTGCCTTTTTGCACGAAAATAAGAAGAATGCATACTTTTTTGCCATAAAAAAGGGAAATTTCTTCATTATTGCTCCAAAATAAGGGGAATTTCTGCTTTTTTGCCTCTAAATAAGTGTAATTTCTGTCTTTTTCCCCCAAAACAAAGGGAATTTCTGTCTTTTTTGCCCCAAAATAAAAAAAAATTCTGACTTATTACCCTGAAGTAAGTTAAATTTCTGCAATCTTGCCCCAAAATTAGGGAAATTAGTGCCTTTTTGCCCCCAAATAAGGAGAATTTTAGCCTTTTTACCTCAAAATAAGGGGAATTTCTGCATTTTTGTCACAAAATATTAGGAATTTCTGCCTTTTTGCCCCAAATAAGGAAAATTTCTGTCTTTTTTCTCTGAAATAAGTGAAATTTCTGCAATTTTGCCCCAAAATAAGTGAAATTTCTGAGTTTTGCCCCAAAATAAGGAGAATTTCTGTTTTTTGCCCCAGCATATCGAGAATTTCTGCCTTTTTGCCCCACAATTACGGGAATTTCTGCAATTTTGCTCCAAAATACGGGGAATTTCTGCCTTTTTGCCCGAAAATAAGAAGAATGCATACCTTTTTGCCATAAAAAGGAAATTTCTTTATTTTTGCTCAAAAATAAAAGGAATTTCTGCTTTTTTGCCTCTAAATAAGTGGAATTTCTGTCTTTTTCCCCCAAAACAAAGGGAATTTTTGTATTTTTGCACCAAAATAAGGAAAAATTCTGACTTATTACCCTGAAGTAAGTGAAATTTCTGCAATTTTGCAAAAAATAAGGGAAATTTCTGCCTTTTTGCCTCCAAATAAGGGGAATTTCAGCCTTTTTACCTCAATATATGGTGAATTTCTGCATTTTTGCCCCCAAATAAGGGGAATTTCAGCCTTTATATATCAAAATAAGAAGAATTTCTGCATTATTGCCACAAAACATTAGGAATTTCTGCCTTTTTGCCCCAAAATAAGAAAAATTTCTCATTTTTTTCCCTGAAAAAAGTGAAATTTCTGCAATTTTGCCCCAAAATATGTTAAATTTCTGCAATTTTGTCCCAAAATAAGGGAAATTTCTGGAATTTTGCCCCCAAATAAGTGGAATTTCTGAGTATTTCCCCAAAATAAGAAGAATTTCTGTCTTTTTGCCCCAACATATAGAGAATTTCTGCCTTTTTGCCCCACAATTAGCGGAATTTCTGCAATTTTGCTTCAAAATACGGGGAATTTCTGCCTTTTTGTCTGAAAATAAGAAGAATGCATACATTTTTGCCATAAAAAAGAAATTTCTTCATTTTTGCTCTAAAATAAGAGGAATTTCTGCTTTTTTGCCTCTAAATAAGTGGAATTTCTGTCTTTATCCACCAAAACAAAGGGAATTCCTGTCTTTTTTGCCCCAAAATAAAGAAAATTTCTGTCTTAATACCCTTAAATAAGTGAAATTTCTGGAATTTTGCCTGAAAATAAAGGAAATTTTTGCCTTATTGCCCCCAAATAAGGGGAATTTCAGCCTTTTTACCTTAAAATAAGGGGAATTTCTGCATTTTTGCCACAAAATATTAGGAATTTCTGTTTTTTTGCCCCAACATATAGGCCATTTCTGCCTTTTTGCCCCACAATTAGGGGAATTTCTGAAATTTTGCTCCAAAATACGGGGAATTTCTGCCTTTTTGCTTGAAAATAAGAAGAATGCATACCTTTTTGCCATGAAAAAAGAAAATTTCTTCATTTTTGCTCCAAAAAGTGGAATTTCTGCTTTTTTGCCTCTAAATAAGTGGAATTTCTTTCTTTTTCCCTCAAAACAAAGGGAATTTCTGTCTTTTTTGCCCCAAAATAAGGAAAATTTCTGACTTATTACACTGAAGTAAGTGATATTTCTGCAATTTAGCACCAAAATAAGGGAAATTTCTGCTTTTTGCCCCCAAATAAGGGGAATTTCAGCCTTTTTACCTCAAAATAAGAGGAATTTCTGAATTTTTGCCACAAAATATTAGGAATTTCTGCATTTTTGCCCCAAAATAAGGAAAATTTCTGCCTTTTTTTCCTGAAATAAGTGAAATTTCTGCAATTTTGTTACAAAATATGTAAAATTTCTGCATATTTGCCCCAAAATAAGTGAAATTTCTGCAATTTTGCCCCCAAAAAAGGAAAATTTCTGTAATTTTTCCCCAAAATAAGTGGAATTTCTGAGTTTTGCCCCAAAATAAAGAGAATTTTGGTCTTTTTGCCACAACATATAGAGATTTTCTGCATTTTTGCCCCACAATTAGAGGAATTTCTGCAATTTTGCTCAAAAATACGGGGAATTTCTGCTTTTTTGCCCGAAAATATGAAGAATGCATACCTTTTTGCCAAAAAAAGGGAAATTTCTTCATTTTTGCTCCAAAATAAGGAAAATTTCTGCTTTTTTGCCTCTGAATAAGTGGAATTTCTGTCTTTTTCCCCTAAGGCAAAGGGAATTCCTGTCTTTTTTGTCCCAAAATAAAGAAAATTTCTGACTTATAACCCTTAAATAAGTGAAATTTCTGCAATTTTGCCCCAAAATAAAGGAAATTTTTGCCTTATTGCCCCCAAATAAGGGGAATTTCAGCCTTTTTACCTCAAAATAAAGGGAATTTCTGCATTTTTGCCACAAAATATTAGGAATTTCTGCCTTTTTGCCCCAAAATAAAGAAAATTTCTGCCCTTTTTCCCTAAAATATGTGAAATTTCAATTTTGCCACAAAATAAGTAAAATTTGTTCATATTTGCCCCAAAATAAGTGAAATTTCTGCACTTTTGCCCCAAAATAAGGAAAATTTCTGGAATTTTGCCCCAAAATAAGTAGAATTTCTGAGTTTTGCCCCAAAATAAGGAGAATTTCTGTCTTTTTGCCCCAACATATAAAGAATTTCTGCCTTTTTGCCCCACAATTAGGGGCATTTCTGCAATTTTGCTCCAAAATACGGGGAATTTTTGCCTTTTTGCCCGAAAATAAGAAGAATGTATAACTTTTTGCAATAAAAAAGGGAAATTTCTTCATTTTTGCTCCAAAATAAGGGGAATGTCTCCTTTTTTACCTTTAAATAAATGAAATTTCTGTTTTTTTCCCACAAAACATAGGGAATTTTTGTATTTTTTGCCCCAAAATAAGGAAAATTTCTGACTTATTTCCCTGAAATAAGTGAAATTTCTGCAATTTTGCCCCAAAATAAAGGAAATTTTTGCTTTTTGCCCCAAAATAAGGGGAATTTCAGCCTTTTTACCTCAAAATAAGGGGAATTTCTGCATTTTTGCCACAAAATATTAGGAATTTCTGCCTTTTTGCCCCAAAATAAGAAAATTTCTGGTTTTTTCCCTGAAATAAGTGAAATTTCTGCAATTTTGCCCCAAAATAAGTGAAATTTCTGCAATTTTGCCCCACAATAAGGGAAATTTCTGGAATTTTGCCCCAAAATAAGTGGAATTTCTGAGTTTTTCCCCAAAATAAGGAGAATTTCTGTTTTTTCCCCAACATATAGGCAATTTCTGCCTTTCTGCCCCACAATTAGGGGAATTTCTGCAATTTTGCTCCAAAATACAGGGAATTTCTGCCTTTGTGCCCGAAAATAAGAAGAATGCATACCTTTTTGCCATAAAAATGGGAAATTTCTTCATTTTTGCTCCAAAATAAGAGGAATTTCTGCTTTTTTGCCTCTAAATAAGTGGAATTTCTGTCTTTTTCCCCCAAAACAAAGAGAATTTCTGTCTTTTTTGCCCCAAAATAAGGAAAAATTCTGACTTATTACCCTGAAGTAAGTGAAATTTCTGAAATTTTGCCCCAAAATAAGGGAACTTTCTGCCTTTTTGCCCCCAAATAAGGGGAATTTCAGCCTTTTTACCTCAAAATAAGGGGAATTTCTGCTTTTTGCCCCCAAATAAGGGGAATTTCAGGCTTTTTACCTCAAAATAAAGGGAATTTCTGCATTTTTGCCACAAAATATTAGAAATTTCTACATTTTTGCCCCAAAATAAGAAAAATTTCTGCTTTTTTCCCCTGAAATAAGTGAAATTTCTGCAATTTTGCCCCAAAATAAGTGAAATTTCTGCAATTTTGCCCCAAAATAAGGGAAATTTCTCGAATTTTGCCTCAAAATAAGTGGAATTTCTGAGTTTTGCCACAAAATAAGGAGAATTTCTGTCTTTTTGCCCCAACATATAGGCAATTTCTACCTCTTTGCCCCACAATTAAGGAAATTTCTGCAATTTTGCTCCAAAATACGGGGAATTTCTGCCTTTTTGCCCGAAAATAAAAAGAATGCATAACTTTTTGCCATAAAAAAAGGAAATTTCTTCATTTTTGCTCCAAATAAGGGGAATTTCTGCTTTTTTGCCTCTAAATAATTGGAATTTCTTTCTTTTTCCCCCAAAACAAATGGAATTTTTGTATTTTTGCACCAAAAAAGGAAAAATTCTGACTTATTACCCTGAAGTAAGTGAAATTTCTGCAATTTTGCCCCAAAATAATGGAAATTTCTGCCTTTTTGCCCCCAAATAAGGGGAATTTCAGCCTTTTTACCTCGAAATAAGGGGAATTTCTGAATTTTTGCCACAAAATATTAGGATTTCTGCCTTTTTGCCCCAAAATAAAGAAAATTTCTGCCTTTTTTCCCTACAATATGTGAAATTTCTTCAATTTTGCCACAAAATAAGTAAAATTTCTTCATATTTGCCCCAAAATAAGTGAAATTTCTGCAATTTTGCCCTAAAATAAGGAAAATTTCTGGAATTTTGCCCCAAAATAAGTGGAATTTCTTAGTTTTGCCCCAAAATAAGGAGAATTTCTGGCTTTTTGCCCCAACATATAGAGATTTTCTGCATTTTTGCCCCACAATTAGGGGAATTTTGCAATTAGGCTCCAAAATACGGGGAATTTCTGCCTTTTTGCCCGAAAATAAGAAGAATGCATAACTTTTTGCCATAAAAAAGGGAAATTTCTTCATTTTTGCTCCAAAATAAGGGGAATTTCTGCTTTTTGGCCTTTAAATAAGTGGAATTTCTGTCTTTTATCCCCCAAGACAAAAGGAATTTCTGTCTTTTTTGCCCCAAAATAAGGAAAAATTCTGACTTATTACCCTGAAGTAAGTGAAATTTCTGCAATTTTGCCCCAAAATTAGGGAAATTTCTGCCTTTTTGCCTCCAAATAAGGGGAATTTCAGCCTTTTTACCTCAAAATAAGGAGAATTTCTGCATTTTTGTCACAAAATATTAGGAATTTCTGCCTCTTTGCCCCAAAATAAGAAAAATTTCTGTCTTTTTTCTCTGAAATAAGTGAAATTTCTACAATTTTGCCAGAAAATAAGTGAAATTTCTGCAATTTTGCCCAAAAATAAGTGAAATTTCTGCAATTTTGCCCCAAATTAAGGGAAATTTCTGGAATTTTGCCCCAAAATAAGTGGAATTTCTGTGTTTTGACACAAAATAAGGAGAATTTCTGTCTTTTTGCCCCAACATATAGGCAATTTCTGCCTTTTTGCCTCACAATTAGGGGAATTTCTGCAATTTTGCTCCAAAATACGGAGAATTTCTGCCTTTTTGCCCGAAAATAAGAAGAATGCATACCTTTTTGCCATAAACAAGGGAAATTTCTTCATTTTTGCTCCAAAATAAGGAGAATTTCTGCTTTTTTGCCTATAAATAAGTGGAATTTCTGTCTTTTTTCCCCAAAACAAAGGGAATTACTGTCTTTTTTGCCCCAAAATAAGGGAAAATTCTGACTTTTTCCCCCCAAATAAGGGGAATTTCAACCTTTTTACCTAAAATAAGAGGAATTTCTGAATTTTTGCCACAAAATATTAGTAATTTCTGCATTTTTGCCCCAAAATAAGGAAAATTTCTGCCTTTTTTCTCTGAAATAAGTGAAATTTCTGAAATTTTGCCCCAAAATAAGTGAAAGTTCTGCAATTTTTGCCCAAAATAAGTGAAATTTCTGCAATTTTGCCCCAAAATAAGGGAAATTTCTGTAATTTTGCCCCAAAATAAGTGGAATTTCTGAGTTTTGCCCCAAAATAAGGAGAATTTCTGTCTTTTTGCCCCAACATAAAAAAGAATTTCTGCATTTTTTCCCACAATTAGGGGAATTTCTGCAATTTTGCTCCAAAATACGGGTAATTTTTGCCTTTTTGCCCGAAAATAAGAAGAATGCATAACTTATTGCCATAAAAAAGGGAAATTTCCTCATTTTTGCTCTAAAATAAGGGGAATGTCTGCTTTTTTACCTTTAAATAAATGAAATTTCTGTTATTTTTCCTTCAAAACATAGGGAATTCCTGTATTTTTTGCCCCAAAATAAGGAAAATTTCTGACTTATTACCCTGAAATAAGTGAAATTTCTGCAATTTTGCCCCAAAATAAGGGGAATTTAAGCCTTTTTACCTCAAAATAAGGGGAATTTCTGCATTTTTGCCACAAAATAATAGGAATTTCTGCCTTTTTGCCCCAAAATAAGAAAATTTCTGCTTTTTTTCCCTGAATAAGTGAAATGTCTGCAATTTTGCCCCAAAATATGTGAAATTTCTGCAATTTTGCCCCACATAAAGGAAATTTCTGGAATTTTGCCCCAAAATAAGTGGAATTTCTGAGTTTTTCCCTAAAATAAGGAGAATTTCTGTTTTTTCCCCAACATATAGGCAATTTCTGCCTTTCTGCCCCACAATTAGGGGATTTTCTGCAATTTTGCTCCAAAATACAGGGAATTTCTGCCTTTTTGCCCGAAAATAAGAAGAATGCATACCTTTTTGCCATAAAAATGGGAAATTTCTTCATTTTTGCTCCAAAATAAGAGAAATTTCTGCTTTTTTGCCTCTAAATAAGTGGAATTTCTGTCTTTTTCCCCCAAAACAAAGAGAATTTCTGTCTTTTTTGCCCCAAAATAAGGAAAAATTCTGACTTATTACCCTGAAGTAAGTGAAATTTCTGAAATTTTGCCCCAAAATAAGGGAACTTTCTGCCTTTTTGCCCCCAAATAAGGGGAATTTCAGCCTTTTTACCTCAAAATAAGGAGAATTTCTGCATTTTTGCCACAAAATATTTTTAATTTCTGCCTTTTTGCCCCAAAATAAAAAAAATTTCTGCTTTTTTTCCCTGAAATAAGTGAAATTTCTGCCTTTTTGCCCCAATATAAGTGAAATTTCTGGAATTTTGCCCCCAAATAAGGGAAATTTCTGCAATTTTGCCACAAAATAAGTGGAATTTCTGAGTTTTGCCCCAAAATAAGGAGAATTTCTGTCTTTTTGCCCTAACTAAAGGGAATTTCTGCCTTTTTGCCCCACAATTAGGGGAATTTCTGAAATTTTGCTCCAAAATACGGGGAATTTCTGCCTTTTTGCCTCTAAATAAGTGGAATTCCTGTCGTTTTCCCCCAATACAAAGAAAATTCCTGTCTTTTTTGCCCCAAAATAAGGAAAATTTCTGACTTATTACCCTGAAATAAGTGAAATTTCTCCAATGTTGCCCCAAAATAAGTGAAATTTCTGCAATTTTGCCCCAAAATAAAGGAAATTTCTGGAATGTTGCCCCAAAATAAGTGGAATTTCTGAGTTTTGCCGCAAAATAAAGAGAATTTCTATCTTTTTAGCCCAACATATAGGCAATTTCTGCATTTTTGCTTCACAATTAGAGGAATTTCTGCAATTTTTCTCCAAAATACGGAGAATTTCTGCCTTTTTGAACGAAAATAAGAAGAATGCATACTTTTTTGCCATAAAAAAGGGAAATTTCTTCATTATTGCTCCAAAATAAGGGGAATTTCTGCTTTTTTGCCTCTAAATAAGTGGAATTTCTGTCTTTTTTCCCCAAAACAAAGGGAATTTCTGTCTTTTTTGCCCCAAAATAAAAAAAAATTATGACTTATTACCCTGAAGTAAGTGAAATTTCTGCAATCTTGCCCCAAAATTAGGGAAATTAGTGCCTTTTTGCCCCCAAATAAGGAGATTTTTAGCCTTTTTACCTCAAAATAAGGGGAATTTCTGCATTTTTGTCACAAAATATTAGGAATTTCTGCCTTTTTGCCCCAAAATAAGGAAAATTTCTGTCTTTTTTCTCTGAAATAAGTGAAATTTCTGCAATTTTGCCCCAAAAAAGTGAAATTTCTGAGTTTTGCCCCAAAATAAGGAGAATTTCTGTTTTTTGCCCCAGCATATCGAGAATTTCTGCCTTTTTGCCCCACAATTACGGGAATTTCTGCAATTTTGCTCCAAAATACGGGGAATTTCTGCCTTTTTGCCCGAAAATAAGAAGAATGCATACCTTTTTGCCATAAAAAGGAAATTTCTTTATTTCTGCTCAAAAATAAAAGGAATTTCTGCTTTTTTGCCTCTAAATAAGTGGAATTTCTTTCTTTTTCCCCCAAAACAAAGGGAATTTTTGTATTTTTGCACCAAAATAAGGAAAAATTCTGACTTATTACCCTGAAGTAAGTGAAATTTCTGCAATTTTGCAAAAAATAAGGGAAATTTCTGCCTTTTTGCCTCCAAATAAGGGGAATTTCAGCCATTTTACCTCAATATACGGTAAATTTCTGCATTTTTGCCCCCAAATAAGGGGAATTTCAGCCTTTATATATCAAAATAAGGAGAATTTCTGCATTATTGCCACAAAACATTAGGAATTTCTGCCTTTTTGCCCCAAAATAAGAAAATTTCTCATTTTTTTCCCTGAAAAAAGTGAAATTTCTGCAATTTTGCCCCAAAATATGTTAAATTTCTGCAATTTTGTCCCAAAATAAGGGAAATTTCTGGAATTTTGCCCCCAAATAAGTGGAATTTCTGAGTGTTTCCCCAAAATAAGAAGAATTTCTGTCTTTTTGCCCCAACATATAGAGAATTTCTGCCTTTTTGCCCCACAATTAGCGGAATTTCTGCAATTTTGCTTCAAAATACGGGGAATTTCTGCCTTTTTGTCTGAAAATAAGAAGAATGCATACATTTTTGCCATAAAAAAGAAATTTCTTCATTTTTGCTCTAAAATAAGGGGAATTTCTGCTTTTTTGCCTCTTAATAAGTGGAATTTCTGTCTTTATTCCCCAAAACAAAGGGAATCCCTGTTTTTTTTGCCCCAAAATAAAGAAAATTTCTGTCTTAATACCCTTAAATAAGTGAAATTTCTAGAATTTTGCCTGAAAATAAAGGAAATTTTTGCCTTATTGCCCCCAAATAAGGGGAATTTCAGCCTTTTTACCTTAAAATAAGGGGAATTTCTGCATTTTTGCCACAAAATATTAGGAATTTCTGTTTTTTTGCCCCAACATATAGGCAATTTCTGCCTTTTTGCCCCACAATTAGGGGAATTTCTGCAATTTTGCTCCGAAATACGGGGAATTTCTGCCTTTTTGCTTGAAAATAAGAAGAATGCATACCTTTTTGCCATGAAAAAAGAAAATTTCTTCATTTTTGCTCCAAAAAGGGGAATTTCTGCTTTTTTGCCTCTAAATAAGTGGAATTTCTTTCTTTTTCCCTCAAAACAAAGGGAATTTCTGTCTTTTTTGCCCCAAAATAAGGAAAAATTCTGACTTATTATACCGAAGTAAGTGATATTTCTGCAATTTAGCACCAAAATAAGGGAAATTTCTGCCTTTTGCCCCCAATTAAGGGGAATTTCAGCCTTTTTACCTCAAAATAAGGGGAATTTCTGCCTTTTTGCCCCAAAATAAGGAAAATTTCTGCCTTTTTTTCCTGAAATAAGTGAAATTTCTGCAATTTTGTTACAAAATATGTAAAATTTCTGCATATTTGCCCCAAAATAAGTGAAATTTCTGCAATTTTGCCCCCAAAAAAGAAAATTTCTGTAATTTTTCCCCAAAATAAGTGGAATTTCTGAGTTTTGCCCCAAAATAAAGAGAATTTCGGTCTTTTTGCCACAACATATAGAGATTTTCTGCATTTTTGCCCCACAATTAGAGGAATTTCTGCAATTTTGCTCAAAAATACGGGGAATTTCTGCTTTTTTGCCCGAAAATAAGAAGAATGCATACCTTTTTGCCAAAAAAAGGGAAATTTCTTCATTTTTGCTCCAAAATAAGGGGAATTTCTGCTTTTTTGCCTCTGAATAAGTGGAATTTCTGTCTTTTTCCCCCAAGGCAAAGGGAATTCCTGTCTTTTTTGTCCCAAAATAAAGAAAATTTCTGACTTATAACCCTTAAATAAGTGAAATTTCTGCAATTTTGCCCCAAAATAAAGGAAATTTTTGCCTTATTGCCCCCAAATAAGGGGAATTTCAGCCTTTTTACCTCAAAATAAAGGGAATTTCTGCATTTATGCCACAAAATATTAGGAATTTCTGCCTTTTTGCCCCAACATAAGAAAATTTCTGCTTTTTTTTCCTTAAATAAGTGAAATTTCTGCAATTTTGCCCCAAAATAAGTGAAATGTCTGCAATTTTGCCCCAAAATAAGGGAAATTTCTGGAATTTTGCCCCAAAATAAGTGGAATTTCTGAGTTATGCCCCAAAATAAAGAGAATTTCTGTCTTTTTGCTCTAACATATAGGCAATTTCTGCCTTTTGGCCCTACAATTAGGGGAATTTCTTCAATTTTGCTCCAAAATACGGGGAATTTCTGCCTTTTACCCGAAAATAAGAAGAATGCATACCTTTTTGCCATAAAAAAGGGAAATTTCTTAATTTTTGCTCCAAAAAAGAGAATTTTTGCTTTTTTGCCTCTAAATAAGTGGAATTTCTGTTTTTTTTCCCCGAAAACAAAGGGAATTTCTGTCTTTTTGCCCCAAAATAAATAAAAATTCTGACTTATTACCCTGAAGTAAGTGAAATTTCTGCAATTTTGCCCCAAAATAAGGCAAATTTCTGCCTTTTTGCCCCAAAATAAGGGGATTTTCAACCTTTTTACCTCAAAATAAGGGGGATTTCTGCATTTTTGCCACAAAATATTAGGAATTTCTGCCATTTTGCCCCAAAATAAGGAAAATTTCTGCCTTTTTTCCCTGAAATAAGTGAAATTTCTGCAATTTTGTTACAAAATATGTAAAATTTCTGCATATTTGCCCCAAAATAAGTGAAATTTCTGCAATTTTGCCCCAAAAAAAGGAAAATTTCTGTAATTTTGCCCCAAAATAAGTGGAATTTCTGAGTTTTGCCCCATAATAAAGAGAATTTTTGTCTTTTGGCCCCAACATATAGAGATTTTCTGCATTTTTGCCCCACAATTAGGGGAATTTCTGCAATTTTGCTCAAAAATACGGGGAATTTCTGCTTTTTTGCCCCATAATAAGAAGAATGCATACCTTTTTGCCATAAAAAAGGGAAAATTCTTCATTTTTGCTCCAAAATAAGGGGAATTTCTGCTTTTTTGCCTCTAAATAAGTGGAATTTCTGTCTTTTTCCCCCAAGGCAAAGGGAATTCCTGTCTTTTTTGTCCCAAAATAAAGAAAATTTCTGACTTATAACCCTTAAATAAGTGAAATTTCTGCAATTTTGCCCCAAAATAAAGGAAATTTTTGCCTTATTGCCCCCAAATAAGGGGAATTTCAGCGTTTTTACCTCAAAATAAAGGGAATTTCTGCATTTATGCCACAAAATATTAGGAATTTCTGCCTTTTTGCCCCAACATAAGAAAATTTCTGCTTTTTTTCCTTAAATAAGTGAAATTTCTGAAATTTTGCCCCAAAATAAGTGAAATGTCTGCAATTTTGCCCCAAAATAAGGGAAATTTCTGGAATTTTGCCCCAAAATAAGTGGAATTTCTGAGTTTTGCCCCAAAATAAGGAGAATTTCTGTCTTTTTGCCCCAACATATAGGCAATTTCTGCCTTTTGGCCCCACAATTAGGGGAATTTCTTCAATTTTGCTCCAAAATACGAGGAATTTCTGCCTTTTGCCCGAAAATAAGAAGAATGCATACCTTTTTGCCATAAAAAAGGGAAATTTCTTAATTTTTGCTCCAAAAAGGGGAATTTCTGCTTTTTTGCCTCTAAATAAGTGGAATTTCTGTTTTTATCCCCCAAAACAAAGGGAATTTCTGACTTTTTGCCCCAAAATAAGGGAAAATTTTGACTTATTACCCTGAAGTAAGTGAAATTTCTGCAATTTTGCCCCAAAATAAGGGAAATTTCTGCCTTTTTGCCCCCAAATAAGGGGAATTTCAGCCTTTTTACCTCAAAATAAGGGGAATTTCTGCATTTTTGTCACAAAATATTAGGAATTTCTGCCTTTTTGCCCCAAAATAAGGAAAATTTCTGTCTTTTTTCTCTGAAATAAGTGAAATTTCTGCAATTTTGCCCCAAAATAAGTGAAATTTCTGAGTTTTGCCCCAAAATAAGGAGAATTTCTGTTTTTTGCCCCAGCATATCGAGAATTTCTGCCTTTTTGCCCCACAATTATGGGAATTTCTGCAATTTTGCTCCAAAATACGGGGAATTTCTGCCTTTTTGCCCGAAAATAAAAAGAATGCATACTTTTTGCCATAAAAAGGAAATTTATTTTTGCTCAAAAATAAAAGGAATTTCTGCTTTTCTGCCTCTAAATAAGTGGAATTTCTTTCTTTTTCCCCCAAAACAAAGGGAATTTTTGTATTTTTGCACCAAAATAAGGAAAAATTCTGACTTATTACCCTGAAGTAAGTGAAATTTCTGCAATTTTGCAAAAAATAAGGGAAATTTCTGCCTTTTTGCCTCCAAATAAGGGGAATTTCAGCCTTTTTACCTCAATATATGGTGAATTTCTGCATTTTTGCCCCCAAATAAGGGGAATTTCAGCCTTTATATATCAAAATAAGGAGAATTTCTGCATTATTGCCACAAAACATTAGGAATTTCTGCCTTTTTGCCCCAAAATAAGAAAATTTCTCATTTTTTTTCCCTGAAAAAAGTGAAATTTCTGCAATTTTGCCCCAAAATATGTTAAATTTCTGCAATTTTGTCCCAAAATAAGGGAAATTTCTGGAATTTTGCCCCCAAATAAGTGGAATTTCTGAGTATTGCCCAAAATAAGAAGAATTTCTGTCTTTTTGCCCCAACATATAGAGAATTTCTGCCTTTTTGCCCCAACATATAGGCAATTTCTGCCTTTTGGCCCCACAATTAGGGGAATTTCTTCAATTTTGCTCCAAAATACGGGGAATTTCTGCCTTTTGCCCGAAAATAAGAAGAATGCATACCTTTTTGCCATAAAAAAGGGAAATTTCTTAATTTTTGCTCCAAAAAGGGGAATTTCTGCTTTTTTGCCTCTAAATAAGTGGAATTTCTGTTTTTATCCCCCAAAACAAAGGGAATTTCTGACTTTTTGCCCCAAAATAAGGAAAAATTTTGACTTATTACCCTGAAGTAAGTGAAATTTCTGCAATTTTGCCCCAAAATAAGGGAAATTTCTGCCTTTTTGCCCCCAAATAAGGGGAATTTCAGCCTTTTTACCTCAAAATAAGGGGAATTTCTGCATTTTTGTCACAAAATATTAGGAATTTCTGCCTTTTTGCCCCAAAATAAGGAAAATTTCTGTCTTTTTTCTCTGAAATAAGTGAAATTTCTGCAATTTTGCCCCAAAATAAGTGAAATTTCTGAGTTTTGCCCCAAAATAAGGAGAATTTCTGTTTTTTTCCCCAGCATATCGAGAATTTCTGCCTTTTTGCCCCACAATTACGGGAATTTCTGCAATTTTGCTCCAAAATACGGGGAATTTCTGCCTTTTTGCCCGAAAATAAGAAGAATGCACACCTTTTTGCCATAAAAAGGAAATTTTTTTATTTTTGCTCAAAAATAAGAGGAATTTCTGCTTTTTTGCCTCTAAATAAGTGGAATTTCTTTCTTTTTCCCCCAAAACAAAGGGAATTTTTGTATTTTTGCACCAAAATAAGGAAAAATTCTAACTTATTACCCTGAAGTAAGTGAAATTTCTGCAATTTTGCAAAAAATAAGGGAAATTTCTGCCTTTTTGCCTCCAAATAATGGGAATTTCAGCCTTTTTACCTCAATATATGGTGAATTTCTGCATTTTTGCCCCCAAATAAGGGGAATTTCAGCCTTTATATATCAAAATAAGGAGAATTTCTGCATTATTGCCACAAAACATTAGGAATTTCTGCCTTTTTGCCCCAAAATAAGAAAATTTCTCATTTTTTTCCCTGAAAAAAGTGAAATTTCTGCAATTTTGCCCCAAAATATGTTAAATTTCTGCAATTTTGTCCCAAAATAAGGGAAATTTCTGGAATTTTGCCCCCAAATAAGTGGAATTTCTGAGTATTTCCCCAAAATAAGAAGAATTTCTGTCTTTTTGCCCCAACATATAGAGAATTTCTGCCTTTTTGCCCCACAATTAGCGGAATTTCTGCAATTTTGCTTCAAAATATGGGGAATTTCTGCCTTTTTGTCCGAAAATAAGAAGAATGCATACATTTTTGCCATAAAAAAGAAATTTCTTCATTTTTGCTCTAAAATAAGAGGAATTTCTGCTTTTTTGCCTCTAAATAAGTGGAATTTCTGTCTTTATCCCCCAAAACAAAGGGAATCCCTGTTTTTTTGCCCCAAAATAAAGAAAATTTCTGTCTTAATACCCTTAAATAAGTTAAATTTCTAGAATTTTGCCTGAAAATAAAGGAAATTTTTGCCTTATTGCCCCCAAATAAGGGGAATTTCAGCCTTTTTACCTTAAAATAAGGGGAATTTCTGCATTTTTGCCCCAAAATATTAGGAATTTCTGTTTTTTTGCCCCAACATATAGGCAATTTCTGCCTTTTTGCCCCACAATTAGGGGAATTTCTGCAATTTTGCTCCAAAATACGGGGAATTTCTGCCTTTTTGCTTGAAAATAAGAAGAATGCATACCTTTTTGCCATGAAAAAAGAAAATTTCTTCATTTTTGCTCCAAAAAGGGGAATTTCTGCTTTTTTGCCTCTAAATAAGTGGAATTTCTTTCTTTTTCCCTCAAAACAAAGGGAATTTCTGTCTTTTTTGCCCCAAAATAAGGAAAAATTCTGACTTATTATACCGAAGTAAGTGATATTTCTGCAATTTAGCACCAAAATAAGGGAAATTTCTGCCTTTTGCCCCCAATTAAGGGGAATTTCAGCCTTTTTACCTCAAAATAAGGGGAATTTCTGCCTTTTTGCCCCAAAATAAGGAAAATTTCTGCCTTTTTTTCCTGAAATAAGTGAAATTTCTGCAATTTTGTTACAAAATATGTAAAATTTCTGCATATTTGCCCCAAAATAAGTGAAATTTCTGCAATTTTGCCCCCAAAAAAGGAAAATTTCTGTAATTTTTCCCCAAAATAAGTGGAATTTCTGAGTTTTGCCCCAAAATAAAGAGAATTTCGGTCTTTTTGCCACAACATATAGAGATTTTCTGCATTTTTGCCCCACAATTAGAGGAATTTCTGCAATTTTGCTCAAAAATACGGGGAATTTCTGCTTTTTTGCCCGAAAATAAGAAGAATGCATACCTTTTTGCCAAAAAAAGGGAAATTTCTTCATTTTTGCTCCAAAATAAGGGGAATTTCTGCTTTTTTGCCTCTGAATAAGTGGAATTTCTGTCTTTTTCCCCCAAGGCAAAGGGAATTCCTGTCTTTTTTGTCCCAAAATAAAGAAAATTTCTGACTTATAACACTTAAATAAGTGAAATTTCTGCAATTTTGCCCCAAAATAAAGGAAATTTTTGCCTTATTGCCCCCAAATAAGGGGAATTTCAGCCTTTTTACCTCAAAATAAAGGGAATTTCTGCATTTATGCCACAAAATATTAGGAATTTCTGCCTTTTTGCCCCAAAATAAGAAAATTTCTGCTTTTTTTTCCTTAAATAAGTGAAATTTCTGCAATTTTGCCCCAAAATAAGTGAAATGTCTGCAATTTTGCCCCAAAATAAGGGAAATTTCTGGAATTTTGCCCCAAAATAAGTGGAATTTCTGAGTTATGCCCCAAAATAAAGAGAATTTCTGTCTTTTTGCTCTAACATATAGGCAATTTCTGCCTTTTGGCCCCACAATTAGGGGAATTTCTTCAATTTTGCTCCAAATTACGGGGAATTTCTGCCTTTTGCCCGAAAATAAGAAGAATGCATACCTTTTTGCCATAAAAAAGGGAAATTTCTCAATTTTTGCTCCAAAAAAGAGAATTTTTGCTTTTTTGCCTCTAAATAAGTGGAATTTCTGTTTTTTTTCCCCGAAAACAAAGGGAATTTCTGTCTTTTTGCCCCAAAATAAATAAAAATTCTGACTTATTACCCTGAAGTAAGTGAAATTTCTGCAATTTTGCCCCAAAATAAGGCAAATTTCTGCCTTTTTGCCCCAAAATAAGGGGATTTTCAGCCTTTTTACCTCGAAATAAGGGGGATTTCTGCATTTTTGCCACAAAATATTAGGAATTTCTGCCATTTTGCCCCAAAATAAGGAAAATTTCTTCCTTTTTTCCCTGAAATAAGTGAAATTTCTGCAATTTTGTTACAAAATATGTAAAATTTCTGCATATTTGCCCCAAAATAAGTGAAATTTCTGCAATTTTGCCCCAAAAAAAGGAAAATTTCTGTAATTTTGCCCCAAAATAAGTGGAATTTCTGAGTTTTGCCCCATAATAAGGAGAATTTCTGTCTTTTGGCCCCAACATATAGAGATTTTCTGCATTTTTGCCCCACAATTAGGGGAATTTCTGCAATTTTGCTCAAAAATACGGGGAATTTCTGCTTTTTTGCCCGATAATAAGAAGAATGCATACCTTTTTGCCATAAAAAAGGGAAATTTCTTCATTTTTGCTCCAAAATAAGGGGAATTTCTGCTTTTTTGCCTCTAAATAAGTGGAATTTCTGTCTTTTTCCCCCAAGGCAAAGGGAATTCCTGTCTTTTTTGTCCCAAAATAATAAAAATTTCTGACTTATAACCCTTAAATAAGTGAAATTTCTGCAATTTTGCCCCAAAATAAAGGAAATTTTTGCCTTATTGCCCCCAAATAAGGGGAATTTCAGCGTTTTTACCTCAAAATAAAGGGAATTTCTGCATTTATGCCACAAAATATTAGGAATTTCTGCCTTTTTGCCCCAACATAAGAAAATTTCTGCTTTTTTTCCTTAAATAAGTGAAATTTCTGAAATTTTGCCCCAAAATAAGTGAAATGTCTGCAATTTTGCCCCAAAATAAGGGAAATTTCTGGAATTTTGCCCCAAAATAAGTGGAATTTCTGAGTTTTGCCCCAAAATAAGGAGAATTTCTGTCTTTTTGCCCCAACATATAGGCAATTTCTGCCTTTTGGCCCCACAATTAGGGGAATTTCTTCAATTTTGCTCCAAAATACGGGGAATTTCTGCCTTTTGCCCGAAAATAAGAAGAATGCATACCTTTTTGCCATAAAAAAAGAAAATTTCTTCATTTTTGCTCCAAAAAGGGGAATTTCTGCTTTTTTGCCTCTAAATAAGTGGAATTTCTGTTTTTATCCCCCAAAACAAAGGGAATTTCTGACTTTTTGCCCCAAAATAAGGAAAAATTTTGACTTATTACCCTGAAGTAAGTGAAATTTCTGCAATTTTGCCCCAAAATAAGGGAAATTTCTGCCTTTTTGCCCCCAAATAATGGGAATTTCAGCCTTTTTACCTCGAAATAAGGGGAATTTCTGCATTTTTGCCACAAAATATTAGGAATTTCTGCCTTTTTGCCCCAAAATAAAGAAAATTTCTGCCTTTTTTCCCTAAAATATGTGAAATTTCTGCAATTTTGCCACAAAATAAGTAAAATTTCTTCATATTTGCCCCAAAATAAGTGAAATTTCTGCAATTTTGCCCCAAAATAAGGAAAATTTCTGGAATTTTGCCCCAAAATAAGTGGAATTTCTTAGATTTGCCCCAAAATAAAGAGAATTTTTTCTGTCTTTTTGCACCAACATATAGAGATTTTATGCATTTTTGCCCCACAATTAGGGGAATTTCTGCAATTATGCTCCAAAATACGGGGAATTTCTGCCTTTTTGCCTGAAAATAAGAAGAATGCATAACTCTTTGCCATAAAAAAGTGAAATTTCTTCATTTTTGCTCCAAAATAAGGGGAATTTCTGCTTTTTGGCCTTTATATAAGTGGAATTTCTGTCTTTTTCCCCCAAGACAAAGGGAATTTCTGTCCTTTTTGCCCCAAAATAAGGAATAATTCTGACTTATTACCCTGAAGTAAGTGAAATTTCTGCAATTTTTCCCCAAAATTAGGAAAATTTCTGACTTTTTGCCTCCAAATAAGGGGAATTTCAGCCTTTTTACCTCAAAATAAGGAGAATTTCTGCATTTTTGTCACAAAATATTAGGAATTTCTGCCTTTTTGCCCCATAATAAGAAAAATTTCTGTCTTTTTTCTCTGAAATAAGTGAAATTTCTGCAATTTTGCCCAAAAATAAGTGAAATTTCTGCAATTTTGCCCCAAATTAAGGGAAATTTCTGGAATTTTGCCCCAAAATAAGTGGAATTTCTGAGTTTTGACACAAAATAAGGAGAATTTCTGTCTTTTTGCCCCAATATATAGAGAATTTCTGCACATTTGTCCCACAATTAAAGGAATTTCTGCAATTTTGCTCCAAAATACGGGGAATTTCTGCCTTTTTGCCCGAAAATAAGAAGAATGCATTACTTTTTGCCATAAAAAAGGGAAATTTCTTCATTTTTGCTCCAAAATAAGGGGAATTTCTGCTTTTTTGCCTCTAAATAAGTGGAATTTCGGTCTTTTTCCCCCAAAACAAAGGGAATTTTTGTCTTTTTTGCCCCAAAATAAAGAAAATTTCTGACTTATTACCCTGAAATAAGTGAAATTTCTGCAATTTTGCCCCAAAATAAAGGAAATTTTTGCCTTTTTGCCCCCAAATAAAGGGAATTTCAGACTTTTTACCTCAAAATAAGGGGAATTTCTGCATTTTTGCCACAAAATATTAGGAATTTCTGCCTTTTTGCCCCAAAATAAGAAAATTTCTGCTTTTTTTCTCTGAAATAAGTGAAATTTTGCAATTTTGCCCCAAAATAAGTGAAATTTCTGCAATTTTGCCCCCAAAATAAGGGAAATTTCTGAAATTTTTCCCCAAAATAAGTGGAATTTCTGAGTTTTGACACAAAATAAGGAGAATTTCTGTCTTTTTGCCCCAATATATAGAGAATTTCTGCACATTTGTCCCACAATTAAAGGAATTTCTGCAATTTTGCTCCAAAATACGGGGAATTTCTGCCTTTTTGCCCGAAAATAAGAAGAATGCATTACTTTTTGCCATAAAAAAGGGAAATTTCTTCATTTTTGCTCCAAAATAAGGGGAATTTCTGCTTTTTTGCCTCTAAATAAGTGGAATTTCGGTCTTTTTCCCCCAAAACAAAGGGAATTTTTGTCTTTTTTGCCCCAAAATAAAGAAAATTTCTGACTTATTACCCTGAAATAAGTGAAATTTCTGCAATTTTGCCCCAAAATAAAGGAAATTTTTGCCTTTTTGCCCCCAAATAAAGGGAATTTCAGACTTTTTACCTCAAAATAAGGGGAATTTCTGCATTTTTGCCACAAAATATTAGGAATTTCTGCCTTTTTGCCCCAAAATAAGAAAATTTCTGCTTTTTTTCTCTGAAATAAGTGAAATTTTGCAATTTTGCCCCAAAATAAGTGAAATTTCTGCAATTTTGCCCCCAAAATAAGGGAAATTTCTGAAATTTTTCCCCAAAATAAGTGGAATTTCTGAGTTTTGCCCCAAATAAGGAGAATTTCTGTCTTTTTGCCCCAACATATAGGCAATTTCTGCATTTTTGCCTCAATTAGGGGAATTTCTGCAATTTTGCTCCAAAATACGGAGAATTTCTGCCTTTTTGCCCAAAAATAAGAAGAATGCATACCCTTTTGCCATAAAAAAGGGAAATTTCTTCATTTTTTCTCCAAAATAAGGAGAATTTCTGCTTTTTTGCCTATAAATAAGTGGAATTTCTGTCTTTTTTCCCCAAAACAAAGGTAATTACTGTCTTTTTTGCCCCAAAATAAGGAAAAATTCTGTCTTATTACACTGAACTAAGTAAAATTTCTGCAATTTTGCCCCAAAATAAGGGAAAATTCTGACTTTTTGCCCCCAAATAAGGGGAATTTCAGCCTTTTTACCTAAAATAGAGGAATTTCTGAATTTTTGCCACAAAATATTAGGAATTTCTTCATTTTTGCCCCCAAATAAGGAAAATTTCTGCCTTTTTTCTCTGAAACAAGTGAAATTTCTGAAATTTTGCCCCAAAATAAGTGAAAGTTCTGCAATTTTAGCCCAAAATAAGTGAAATTTCTGCAATTTTGCCCCAAAATAAGGGAAATTTCTGTCTTTTTGCCCCCAAATAAGGGGAATTTCAGCCTTTTTACCTCAAAATAAGGGGAATTTCTGCATTTTTGCCACAAAATATTAGGAATTTCTGACTTTTTGCCCCAAAATAAGAAAATTTCTGCTTTTTTTTCCCTGAAATAAGTGAAATTTCTGCAATTTTGCCCCACAATAAGGGAAATTTCTGGAATTTTGCCCCAAAATAAGTGGAATTTCTGAGTTTTTCCCCAAAATAAAGAGAATTTCTGTTTTTTCCCCAACATATAGGCAATTTCTGCCTTTCTGCCCCACAATTAGGGGAATTTCTGCAATTTTGCTCCAAAATACAGGGAATTTCTGCCTTTTTGCCCGAAAATAAGAAGAATGCATACCTTTTTGCCATAAAAATGGGAAATTTCTTCATTTTTGCTCCAAAATAAGAGGAATTTCTGCTTTTTTGCCTCTAAATAAGTGGAATTTCTGTCTTTTTCCCCCAAAACAAAAAGAATTTCTGTCTTTTTTGCCCCAAAATAAGGAAAAATTCTGACTTATTACCCTGAAGTAAGTGAAATTTCTGAAATTTTGCCCCAAAATAAGGGAACTTTCTGCCTTTTTGCCCCCAAATAAGGGGAATTTCAGCCTTTTTACCTCAAAATAAGGGGTATTTCTGTTTTTTGCCCCCAAATAAGGGGAATTTCAGCCTTTTTACTTCAAAATAAGGGGAATTTCTGCATTTTTGCCACAAAATATTAGAAATTTATACTTTTTTGCCCCAAAATAAGAAAAATTTCTGTTTTTTTTCCCTGAAATAAGTGAAATTTCTGCAATTTTGCCCCAAAATAAGTGAAATTTCTGCAATTTTGCCCCAAAATAAGGGAAATTTCTCAAATTTTGCCCCAAAATAAGTGGAATTTCTGAGTTTTGCCCCAAAATAAAGAGAATTTCTGTCTCTTTGCCCCAACATATAGGCAATTTCTGCCTCTTTGCACCACGATTAGGGGAATTTCTGCAATTTTGCTCCAAAATACGGGGAATTTCTGCCTTTTTGCCCGAAAATAAAAACAATGCATAACTTTTTGCCATAAAAAAGGGAAATTTCTTCATTTTTGCTCCATATAAGGGGAATTTCTGCTTTTTTGCCTCTAAATAAGTGGAATTTCTGTTTTTTTCCCCCAAAACAAATGGAATTTTTGTATTTTTGCACCAAAAAAGGAAAAATTCTGACTTATTACCCTGAAGTAAGAGAAATTTCTGCAATTTTGCCCCAAAATAAGGGAAATTTCTGCCTTTTTGCCCCCAAATAAGGGGAATTTCAGCCTTTTTACCTCAAACTAAGGAGAATTTCTGCATTTTTGCCACAAAATATTATTAATTTCTGCATTTTTGCCCCAAAATAAAAAAATTTCTGCTTTTTTTCCCTGAAATAAGTGAAATTTCTGCATTTTTGCCCCAAAATAAGTGAAATTTCTGCAATTTTGCCCCATAATAAGGGAAATTTCTGCAATTTTGCCACAAAATAAGTGGAATTTCTGAGTTTTGCCCCAAAATAAGATGAATTTCTGTCTTTTTGCCCCAACATATAGGGAATTTCTGCCTTTTTGCCCCACAATTAGGGGAATTTCTGCAATTTTGCTCCAAAATACGGGGAATTTCTGCCTTTTTGCCCGAAAATAAGAAGAATGCATACCTTTTTGCCATCAAAAAAGGAAATTTCTTCATTTTTGCTCCAAAATAAGGGGAATTTCTGTTTTTTTGCCTCTAAATACGTGGAATTTCTGTCTTTTTCCCCCCAAAACAAAGGGAATTTCTGTCTTTTTTGACATAAAATAAGGAAAAATTCTGATTTATTACCCTGAAGTAAGTGAAATTTCTGGAATTTTGCCCCAAAATATGGGAATTTTCTCCGTTTTTGTTTCCAAAATAAGGGGAATTTTAGCCATTTTACCTCAAATTAGGGGAATTTCTGCATATTTACCCCCTATTAAGGGGAATTTCAGCATTTTTACCTCAAAATAAGGGGAATTTCCGCATTTTGGCCACAAAATATTAGGAATTTCTGCCTTTTTGGCCCAAAATAAAAAATTTCTGCTTTTTTTCCCTGAAATAAGTGAAATTTCTGCAATTTTGCCCCAATATAAGTGAAATTTCTGCAATTTTGCCCCAAAATAAGGGAAATATCTGGAATTTTGCCCCAAAAATGGAATTTCTGAGTTTTGCCCCAAAATAAAAAGTATATCTGTCTTTTTGCCCCAACATATAGAGAATTTCTGCCTTTTTGCCCTACAATTAGGCAAATTTCTGCAATTTTGCTCCAAAATACGGAGAATTTCGGCCTTTTTGCCCGAAAATAAGAAGAATGCATACCTTTTTGCCATAATAAATGGAAATTTCTTTATTTTTGCTCCAAAATAAAAGGAATTTCTGCTTTTTTGCCACTAAATAAGTGGAATTTCTGTCTTTTTCCCCCAAAACAAAGGGAATTTCTGTCTTTTTTCCCCCAAAATAAGGAAAAATTCTGTCTTATTACCCTGAACTAAGTAAAATTTCTGCAATTTTGACCCAAAATAAGGGAAATTTCTGACTTTTTGCCCGCAAATAAGGGGAATTTCAGCCTTTTTACCTAAAATAAGAGGAATTTCTGAATTTTTGCCACAAAATATTAGGAATTTCTGCATTTTTGCCACAAAATAAGGAAAATTTCTGCCTTTTTTCTCTGAAATAAGTGAAATTTCTGAAATTTTGCCCCAAAATAAGTGAAAGTTCTGCAATTTTAGCCCAAAATAAGTGAAATTTCTGCAATTTTGCCCCAAAATGAGGGAAACTTCTGGAATTTTGCCCCAAAATAAGTGGAATTTCTGAGTTTTGCCCCAAAATAAGGAGAATTTCTGTCTTTTTGCCCCAACATATAGGCAATTTCTGCCTTTTTGCCCCACAATTATGGGAATTTCTGCAATTTTGCTCCAAAATACGGAGAATTTCTGCCTTTTTGCCCGAAAATAAGAAGAATGCATACCTTTTTGCCATAAAAAAGGGAAATTTCTTCATTTTTGCCCCAAAATAAGGGGAATTTCTGCTTTTTTGCCTAAATAAGTGGAATATCTGTCTTTTTCCCCTAGAACAAATGGAATTTCTGTGTTTTTTGCCTCAAAATAATGAAAAATTCTGACTTATTACCCTGAAGTAAGTGAAATTTCTGCAATTTTGCCATAAAATAAGAAAAATTTCTGCATTTTTGCCCTCTATTAAGGAAAATTTCAGCCTTTTTACCTCAAAATAAGGGGAATTTCTGCATTTTTGACACAAAATATTAGGAATTTCTAACTTTTTGCCCCAAAATAAGAAAATTTCTGCTTTTTTACTCTGAAATAAGTGAAATTTTGCAACTTTGCCCCAAAATAAGTGAAATTTCTGCAATTTTGCCCCAAAATAAGGGAAATTTCTGGAATTTTGCCCCAAAATAAGTGGAATTTCTGAGTTTTGCCCCAAAATATGGAGAATTTCTGTTTTTTTGCCCCAACATATTGGCAATTTCTGCATTTTTGCCCCACAATTAGGGTAATTTCTGCAATTTTGCTCCAAAATCCGTGGAATTTCTCCCTTTTTGCACGAAAATAAGAAGAATGCATACCTTTTTGCCATAAAAAAGGGAAATTTCTTCATTTTTGCTCCAAATTAAGGGGAATTTCTGCTTTTTTGCCTCTAAATAAGTGGAATTTTTGTCTTTTTCCCCCAAAACAAAGGGAATTTCTGTCTTTTTTGCCCCAAAATAAGGAAAAATTCTGACTTATTAACCTGAAGTAAGTAAAATTTCTGCAATTTTGCACCAAAATAAGGTAAATTTCTGGAATTTTGCCCCAAAATAAGTGGAATTTTTGTGTTTTTCCCCAAAATAAAGAGAATTTCTGTATTTTTGCCCAAACATATAGAGAATTTCTGTTTTTTTGCCACACAATTAAGGAAATTTCTGTAATTTTGCTCCAAAATACGGGTAATTTCTGCCTTTTTGCCCGAAAATAAGAAGAATGAATACCTTTTTGCCAAAAAATGGGAAATTTCTTCATTTTTGCTCCAAAATAAAAGGAATTTCTGCTTTTTTGCCTCTAAATAAGTGGAATTTCTGTCTATTTCCCCCAAAATAAAGAGAATATCTGTCTTTTTTGCCACAAAATAAGGAAAAATTCTGACTTATTACCCTGAAGTAAGTGAAATTTCTGCAATTTTGCCCCAAAATAAGGGAAATTTCTGCCTTTTTGCCCCCAAATAAGGGGAATTTAAGCCTTTTTACCTCAAAATAAGGGGAATTTCTGCATTTTTGCCCCCAAATAAGGGGAATTTCAGCCCTTTTACCTCAAAATAAGGGGAATTTCCGCATTTTTGCCACAAAATATTAGGAATTTCTTACTTTTTGCCCCAAAATAAGAAAATTTCTGCTTTTTTTCCCTGAAATAATTGAAATTTCTGCAATTTTGCCCCAAAATAAGTGAAATTTCTGCAATTTTGTCCTAAAATAAGGGAAATTTCTGGAATTTTGCTTCAAAATAAGAGGAATTTCTGAGTTTTGCTTCAAAATAAGGAGAATTTCTGTCTTTTTGCCCCAACATATAGGAAATTTCTGCCTTTTTGCCCCACAATTAGGGGAATTTCAGCAATTTTGCTCCAAAAGACGGGGAATTTCTGCCTTTTTGCCCGAAAATAAGAAGAATGCATATCTTTTTGCCATCAAAAATGTAATTTCTTCTATTTTGCTTCAAAATAAAGGGAATTTCTATTTTTTTGCCTCTAAATAAGTGGAAATTCTGTCTTTTTCCCTCAAAACAAAGGGAATTTCTGTCTTTTTTGCCCTAAAATAAGGAAAAATTCTGACTTATTACCCTGTAGTAAGTGAAATTTCTTCAATTTTTCCCCAAAATAAGGGAAATTTCTGCCTTTTGCCCCCAAATAAGGGGAATTTCAGCCTTTTTACCTCGAAATAAAGGGAATTTCTGCATTTTTGCCACAAAATATTAGGAATTTCTGCCATTTTGCTCCAAAATAAGGAAAATTTCTGCCTTTTTCCCCTGAAATAAGTGAAATTTCTGCAATTTTGTTACAAAATATGTAAAATTTCTGCATATTTGCCCCAAAATAAGTGAAATTTCTGCAATTTTGCCCCCAAAAAAGGAAAATTTCTGTAATTTTGCCCCAAAATAAGTGGAATTTCTGAGTTTTGCCCCAAAATAAAGAGAATTTCGGTCTTTTGGCCCCAACATATAGAGATTTTCTGCATTTTTGCCCCAGAATTAGGGGAATTTCTGCAATTTTGCTAAAAAATACGGGGAATTTCTGCTTTTTTGCCCGATAATAAGAAGAATGCATACCTTTTTGCCATAAAAAAGGGAAATTTCTTCATTTTTGCTCCAAAATAAGGGGAATTTCTGCTTTTTTGCCTCTGAATAAGTGGAATTTCTGTCTTTTTCCCCCAAGGCAAAGGGAATTCCTGTCTTTTTTGTCCCAAAATAAAGAAAATTTCTGACTTATAACCCTTAAATAAGTAAAATTTCTGCAATTTTGCCCCAAAATAAAGGAAATTTTTGCCTTATTGCCCCCAAATAAGGGGAATTTCAGCCTTTTTACCTCAAAATAAAGGGAATTTCTGCATTTATGCCACAAAATATTAGGAATTTCTGCCTTTTTGCCCCAAAATAAGAAAATTTCTGCTTTTTTTCCCTGAAATAAGTGAAATTTCTGCAATTTTGCCCCAAAATAAGTGAAATGTCTGCAATTTTGCCCCAAAATAAGGTAAATTTCTGGAATTTTGCCCCAAAATAAGTGGAATTTCTGAGTTTTGCCCCAAAATAAGGAGAATTTCTGTTTTTTTGCCCCAAGATATAGGCAATTTCTGCCTTTTTGCCCCACAATTAGGGGAATTTCTGCAATTTTGCTCCAAAATACGGGGAATTTCTGCCTTTTTGCTTGAAAATAAGAAGAATGCATACCTTTTTGCCATGAAAAAAGAAAATTGCTTCATTTTTGCTCCAAAAAGGGGAATTTCTGCTTTTTTGCCTCTAAATAAGAGGAATTTCTGTTTTTTTTTTCCCAAAACAAAGGGAATTTCTGTCTTTTTGCCCCAAAATAAGGAAAAATTCTGACTTATTACCCTGAAGTAAGTGAAATTTCTGCAAATTTGCCCCAAAATAAGGGAAATTTCTGCCTTTTTGCCCCCAAATAAGGGGAATTTCAGCCTTTTTACCTCGAAATAAGGGGAATTTCTGCATTTTTGCCACAAAATATTAGGAATTTCTGCCTTTTTGCCCCAAAATAAAGAAAAATTCTGCCTTTTTTCCCTAAAATATGTGAAATTTCTGCAATTTTGCCACAAAATAAGTAAAATTTCTTTATATTTGCCCCAAAATAAGTGAAATATCTGCAATTTTGCCCCAAAATAAGGAAAATTTCGGGAATTTTGCCCCAAAATAAGTGGAATTTCTTAGTTTTGCCCCAAAATAAGGAGAATTTCTTTCTTTTTGCCCCAACATATAGAGATTTTCTGCATTTTTGCCCCACAATTAGGGAAAATTCTGCAATTTTGCTCCAAAATACGGGGAATTTCTGCCTTTTTCCCCGATAATAAGAAGAATGCATAACTTTTTGCCATAAAAAAATGGAAATTTCTTCATTTTTGCTCCAAAATAAGGGGAATTTCTGCTTTTTGGCCTTTAAATAAGTGGAATTTCTGTCTTTTTCCCCCAAGACAAAGGGAATTTCTGTCTTTTTTGCCTCAAAATAAGGAAAAATTCTGACTTATTACCCTGAAGTAAGTGAAATTTCTGCATTTTTTCCCCAAAATTAGGAAAATTTCTGCCTTTTTGCCTCCAAATAAGGGGAATTTCAGCCTTTTTACCTCAAAATAAGGGGAATTTCTGCATTTTTGTCACAAAAAAATAGGAATTTCTGCCTTTTTGCCCCATATAAGGAAAATTTCTGTCTTTTTTCTCTGAAATAAGTGAAATTTCTGCAATTTTGCCCCAAAATAAGTGAAATTTCTGCAATTTTGCCCAAAAATAAGTGAAATTTCTGCAATTTTGCCCCAAATTAAGGGAAATTTCTGGAATTTTGCCCCAAAATAAGTGGAATTTCTGAGTTTTGACACAAAATAAGGAGAATTTCTGTCTTTTTGCCCCAATATATAGAGAATTTCTGCATTTTTGTCCCACAATTAAGGGAATTTCTGCAATTTTGCTCCAAAATACAGGGAATTTCTGCCTTTTTGCCCGAAAATAAGAAGAATGCATAACTTTTTGCCATAAAAAAGGGAAATTTCTTCATTTTTGCTCCAAAATCAGGGGAATTTCTGCTTTTTTGCCTCTAAATAAGTGGAATTTCTGTCTTTTTCCCCCAAAACAAAGGGAATTCCTGTCTTTTTTGCCCCAAAATAAGGAAAATTTCTGACTTATTACCCTGAAATAAGTGAAATTTCTGCAATTTTGCCCCAAAATAAAGGAAATTTTTGCCTTTTGCCCTCAAATAAAGGGAATTTCAGCCTTTTTACCTCAAAATAAGGGGAATTTCTGCATTTTTGCCACAAAATATTAGGAATTTCTGCCTTTTTGCCCCAAAATAAGAAAATTTCTGCTTTTTTACTCTGAAATAAGTGAAATTTTGCAACTTTGCCCCAAAATAAGTAAAATTTCTGCAATTTTGCCCCAAAATAAGGGAAATTTCTGGAATTTTGCCCCAAAATAAGTGGAATTTCTGAGTTTTGCCCCAAAATAAGGAGAATTTCTGTTTTTTTGCCCCAACATATAGGCAATTTCTGCCTTTTTGCCCCACAATTAGGGTAATTTCTGCAATTTTGCTCCAAAATCCGTGGAATTTCTCCCTTTTTGCACGAAAATAAGAAGAATGCATACCTTTTTGCCATAAAAAAGGGAAATTTCTTCATTTTTGCTCCAAATTAAGGGGAATTTCTGCTTTTTTGCCTCTAAATAAGTGGAATTTTTGTCTTTTTCCCCCAAAACAAAGGGAATTTCTGTCTTTTTTGCCCCAAAATAAGGAAAAATTCTGACTTATTAACCTGAAGTAAGTAAAATTTCTGCAATTTTGCACCAAAATAAGGTAAATTTCTGGAATTTTGCCCCAAAATAAGTGGAATTTTTGTGTTTTTCCCCAAAATAAAGAGAATTTCTGTATTTTTGCCCAAACATATAGAGAATTTCTGTTTTTTTGCCACACAATTAAGGAAATTTCTGTAATTTTGCTCCAAAATACGGGTAATTTCTGCCTTTTTGCCCGAAAATAAGAAGAATGAATACCTTTTTGCCAAAAAATGGGAAATTTCTTCATTTTTGCTCCAAAATAAAAGGAATTTCTGCTTTTTTGCCTCTAAATAAGTGGAATTTCTGTCTATTTCCCCCAAAATAAAGAGAATATCTGTCTTTTTTGCCCCAAAATAAGGAAAAATTCTGACTTATTACCCTGAAGTAAGTGAAATTTCTGCAATTTTGCCCCAAAATAAGGGAAATTTCTGCCTTTTTGCCCCCAAATAAGGGGAATTTCAGCCTTTTTACCTCAAAATAAGGGGAATTTCTGCATTTTTGCCCCCAAATAAGGGGAATTTCAGCCCTTTTACCTCAAAATAAGGGGAATTTCCGCATTTTTGCCACAAAATATTAGGAATTTCTTCCTTTTTGCCATAAAATAAGAAAATTTCTGCTTTTTTTCCCTGAAATAATTGAAATTTCTGCAATTTTGCCCCAAAATAAGTGAAATTTCTGCAATTTTGTCCTAAAATAAGGGAAATTTCTGGAATTTTGCTTCAAAATAAGAGGAATTTCTGAGTTTTGCTTCAAAATAAGGATAATTTCTGTCTTTTTGCCCCAACATATAGGAAATTTCTGCCTTTTTGCCCCACAATTAAGGGAATTTCAGCAATTTTGCTCCAAAAGACGGGGAATTTCTGCCTTTTTGCCCGAAAATAAGAAGAATGCATACCTTTTTGCCATCAAAAATGTAATTTCTTCTATTTTGCTTCAAAATAAAGGGAATTTCTATTTTTTTTGCCTCTAAATAAGTGGAATTTCTGTCTTTTTCCCTCAAAACAAAGGGAATTTCTGTCTTTTTTGCCCTAAAATAAGGAAAATTTCTGACTTATTACCCTGTAGTAAGTGAAATTTCTTCAATTTTTCCCCAAAATAAGGGAAATTTCTGCCTTTTTGCCCCCAAATAAGGGGAATTTCAGTCTTTTTACCTTAAAATAAGGGGAATTTCTGCATTTTTGCCACAAAATATTAGGAATTTCTGGCTTTTTGCCCCAAAATAAGAAAATTTCTGCTTTTTTTCCCTGAAATAAGTGAAATTTCTGCAATTTTGCCCCAAAATAAGTGAAATGTCTGCAATTTTGCCCCAAAATAAGGGAAATTTCTGGAATTTTGCCCCAAAATAAGTGGAATTTCTGAGTTTTGCCCCAAAATAAGGAGAATTTCTGTTTTTTTGCCCCAACATATAGGCAATTTCTGCCTTTTTGCCCCACAATTAGGGGAATTTCTGCAATTTTGCTCCAAAATACGGGGAATTTCTGCCTTTTTGCTTGAAAATAAGAAGAATGCATACCTTTTTGCCATGAAAAAAGAAAATTTCTTCATTTTTGCTCCAAAAAGGGGAATTTCTGCTTTTTTGCCTCTAAATACGTGGAATTTCTTTCTTTTTCCCTCAAAACAAAGGGAATTTCTGTGTTTTTTGCCCCAAAATAAGGAAAAATTCTGATTTATTACCCTGAAGTAAGTGATATTTCTGCAATTTTGCCCCAAAATAAGGGAAATTTCTGCCTTTTGCCCCCAAATAAGGGGAATTTCAGCCTTTTTACCTCGAAATAAAGGGAATTTCTGCATTTTTGCCACAAAATATTAGGAATTTCTGCCTTTTTGCCCCAAAATAAGAAAATTTCTGCTTTTTTTCCCTGAAATAAGTGAAATTTCTGCAATTTTGCCCCAAAATAAGTGAAATTTCTGCAATTTTGTCCTAAAATAAGGGAAATTTCTGGAATTTTGCTTCAAAATAAGAGGAATTTCTGAGATTTCCTTCAAAATAAGGAGAATTTCTGTCTTTTTGCCCCAACTTATAGAAAATTTTTGCCTTTTTGCCCCACAATTAGGGGAATTTCATCAATTTTGCTCCAAAAGACGGGGAATTTCTGCCTTTTTGCCCGAAAATAAGAAGAATGCATACCTTTTTGCCATCAAAAATGTAATTTCTTCTATTTTGCTTCAAAATAAAGAGAATTTCTATTTTTTTGCCTCTAAATAAGTGGAATTTCTGTTTTTTCCCTCAAAACAAAGGATATTTCTGTTTTTTGTCCTAAAATAAGGAAGAATTCTGACTTCTTACTCTGCAGTAAGTGAAATTTCTTCAATTTTGCCCCAAAATAAGGGAAATTTCTGCCTTTTTGCCCCCAAATAAGGGGAAATTCAGTCTTTTTACCTCAAAATAGGGGGAATTTCTGCATTTTTACCACAAAATATTAAGAATTTCTGCCTTTTTGCACAAAATAATGAAAATTTCTGCCTTTTTTCCCTGAAATAAGTGAAATTTCTGCCTTTTTGCCCCAAAATAAGTGAAATTTCTGCAATTTTTCCCCAAAATAAGGGAAATTTCTGCAATTTTGCCACAAAATAAGTGGAATTTCTGAGTTTTGCCCCCAAAAAAAGAGAATTTCTGTCATTTTGCCCCAACATATAGAGATTTTCTGCATTTTTGCACCACAATTAGGGGAATTTCTGCAATTTTGCTCAAAAATACCGAGAATTTCTGCCTTTTTGTCCGAAAATAAGAAGAATGCATACCTTTTTGCCATAAAAAAGGGAAATTTCTTCATTTTTGCTCCAAAATAAGGGGAATTTCTGCTTTTTTGCCTCTAAATAAGTGGAATTTTTGTCTTTTTCTCCCAAAACAAAGGGAATTTCTGTCTTCTTTGCCCCAAAATAAGGAAAAATTCTGACTTATTACCCTGAAGTAAGTGAAATTCCTACACTTTTGCTCCAAAATTAGGGAAATTTCTGCCTTTTTGCCCCAAAATAATGCGAATTTCAGCCTTTTTACTTCAAAATAAGTTGAATTTCTGCATTTTTGCCACAAAATATTAGGAATATCTGCTTTTTGCCCCAAAATAAGGAAAATTTCTGCCTTTTTTCTCTGAAATAAGTGAAATTTCTGCAATTTTGCCCCAAAAAAATGTGAAATTTCTGCAATTTTGCCCCAAAATAAGTGAAATTTCTGCAATTTTGCCCCAAAATAAGGTAATTTCTGGAATTTTGCCCCAAAATAAGGAGAATTTCTGTCTTTTTGCCCCAACATATAGGCAATTTCTGCCTCTTTGCCCAACATTTAGGGGAATTTCTTCAATTTTGCTCCAAAATACGGGGGATATCTCCCTTTTTGCCTGAAAATAAGAAGAATGCATAACTTTTTGCCATAAAAAAGGGAAATTTCTTCATTTTTGCTCCATAATAAGGGGAATTTCTGCATTTTTGCCTCTAAATAAGTGGAATTTCTGTCTTTTTCCCCCAAAACAAAGGGAATTTTTGTATTTTTGCACCAAAATAAAGAAAAATTCTGACTTATTACCCTGAAGTAAGTGAAATTTCTGCAATTTTGCCCCAAAATAAGGGAAATTTCTGGAATTTTGCTCCAAAATAAGTGGAATTTCTGAGTTTTGCCGCAAAATAAGGAGAATTTCTGTCTTTTTAGCCCAACATATAGGCGATTTCTGCCTTTTTGCCACACAATTAGAGGAATTTCTGCAATTTTGCTCCAAAATACGGAGAATTTCTGCCTTTTTGCACGAAAATAAGAAGAATGCATACTTTTTTGCCATAAAAAAGGGAAATTTCTTCATTTTTGCTCCAAAATAAGGGGAATTTCTGCTTTTTTGCCTCTAAATAAGTGGAATTTCTGTCTTTTTTCCCCAAAACAAAGGGAATTTCTGTCTTTTTTGCCCCAAAATAAGAAAAAATTCTGACTTATTACCCTGAAGTAAGTGAAATTTCTGCAATCTTGCCCCAAAATTAGGGAAATTAGTGCCTTTTTGCCCCCATATAAGGAGAATTTTAGCCTTTTTACCTCAAAATAAGGGGAATTTCTGCATTTTTGTCACAAAATATTAGGAATTTCTGCCTTTTTGCCCCAAAATAAGGAAAATTTCTACCTTTTTTCTCTGAAATAAGTGAAATTTCTGCCATTTTGCCCCAAAATAAGTGAAATTTCTGAGTTTGGCCCAAAATAAGGAGAATTTCTGTTTTTTGCCCCAGCATATAGAGAATTTCTGCCTTTTTGCCCCACAGTTACGGGAATTTTTGCAATTTTGCTCCAAAATACGGGGAATTTCTGCCTTTTTGCCCGAAAATAAGAAGAATGCATACCTTTTTGCCATAAAAAGGAAATTTCTTTATTTTTGCTCCAAAATAAAAGGAATTTCTGCTTTTTTGCCTCTAAATAAGTGGAATTTCTGTCTTTTTTTCCCAAAACAAAGGGAATTTTTGTATTTTTCCACCAAAATAAGGAAAAATTCTGACTTATTACCCTGAAGTAAGTGAAATTTCTGCAATTTTGCCAAAAAATAAGGGAAATTTCTGCCTTTTTGCCTCCATATAAGGGGAATTTCAGCCTTTTTACCTCAAAATATGGTGAATTTCTGCATTTTTGCCCCCAAATAAGGGGAATTTCAGCCTTTATATCTCAAAATAAGGGGAATTTCTGCATTATTGCCACAAAACATTAGGAATTTCTGCCTTTTTGCCCCAAAATATAAAAATTTCTCATTTTTTTCCCTGAAAAAAGTGAAATTTCTGCAATTTTGCCCCAAAATATGTTAAATTTCTGCAATTTTGTCCCAAAATAAGGGAAATATCTGGAATTTTGCCCCCAAATATGTGGAATTTCTGAGTATTTCCCCAAAATACGAAGAATTTCTGTCTTTTTGCCCCAACATATAGAGAATTTCTGCCTTTTTGCCCCACAATTAGGGGAATTTCTGCAATTTTGCTCAAAAATACCGAGAATTTCTGCCTTTTTGTCCGAAAATAAGAAGAATGCATACCTTTTTGCCATAAAAAAGGGAAATTTCTTCATTTTTGCTCCAAAATAAGGGGAATTTCTGCTTTTTTGCCTCTAAATAAGTGGAATTTTTGTCTTTTTCTCCCAAATCAAAGGGAATTTCTGTCTTCTTTCCCAAAATAAGGAAAAATTCTGACTTATTACCCTGAAGTAAGTGAAATTCCTACACTTTTGCTCCAAAATTAGGGAAATTTCTGCCTTTTTGCCCCAAAATAATGCGAATTTCAGCCTTTTTACTTCAAAATAAGTTGAATTTCTGCATTTTTGCCACAAAATATTAGGAATATCTGCTTTTTGCCCCAAAATAAGGAAAATTTCTGCCTTTTTTCTCTGAAATAAGTGAAATTTCTGCAATTTTGCCCCAAAAAATGTGAAATTTCTGCAATTTTGCCCCAAAATAAGTGAAATTTCTGCAATTTTGCCCCAAAATAAGGTAATTTCTGGAATTTTGCCCCAAAATAAGGAGAATTTCTGTCTTTTTGCCCCAACATATAGGCAATTTCTGCCTCTTTGCCCAACATTTAGGGGAATTTCTTCAATTTTGCTCCAAAATACGGGGGATATCTCCCTTTTTGCCTGAAAATAAGAAGAATGCATAACTTTTTACCATAAAAAAGGGAAATTTCTTCATTTTTGCTCCATAATAAGGGGAATTTCTGCATTTTTGCCTCTAAATAAGTGGAATTTCTTTCTTTTTCCCCCAAAACAAAGGGAATTTTTGTATTTTTGCACCAAAATAAAGAAAAATTCTGAATTATTACCCTGAAGTAAGTGAAATTTCTGCAATTTTGCCCCAAAATAAGGGAAATTTCTGGAATTTTGCTCCAAAATAAGTGGAATTTCTGAGTTTTGCCGCAAAATAAGGAGAATTTCTGTCTTTTTAGCCCAACATATAGGCAATTTCTGCCTTTTTGCCCCACAATTAGAGGAATTTCTGCAATTTTGCTCCAAAATACGGAGAATTTCTGCCTTTTTGCACGAAAATAAGAAGAATGCATACTTTTTTGCCATAAAAAAGGGAAATTTCTTCATTTTTGCTCCAAAATAAGGGGAATTTCTGCTTTTTTGCCTCTAAATAAGTGGAATTTCTGTCTTTTTTCCCCAAAACAAAGGGAATTTCTGTCTTTTTTGCCCCAAAATAAGAAAAAATTCTGACTTATTACCCTGAGGTAAGTGAAATTTCTGCAATCTTGCCCCAAAATTAGGGAAATTAGTGCCTTTTTGCCCCCATATAAGGAGAATTTTAGCCTTTTTACCTCAAAATAAGGGGAATTTCTGCATTTTTGTCACAAAATATTAGGAATTTCTGCCTTTTTGCCCCAAAATAAGGAAAATTTCTATCTTTTTTCTCTGAAATAAGTGAAATTTCTGCCATTTTGCCCCAAAATAAGTGAAATTTCTGAGTTTGGCCCAAAATAAGGAGAATTTCTGTTTTTTGCCCCAGCATATAGAGAATTTCTGCCTTTTTGCCCCACAGTTACGGGAATTTTTGCAATTTTGCTCCAAAATACGGGGAATTTCTGCCTTTTTGCCCGAAAATAAGAAGAATGCATACCTTTTTGCCATAAAAAGGAAATTTCTTTATTTTTGCTCCAAAATAAAAGGAATTTCTGCTTTTTTGCCTCTAAATAAGTGGAATTTCTGTCTTTTTCCCCCAAAACAAAGGGAATTTTTGTATTTTTGCACCAAAATAAGGAAAAATTCTGACTTATTACCCTGAAGTAAGTGAAATTTCTGCAATTTTGCCAAAAAATAAGGAAAATTTCTGCCTTTTTGCCTCCATATAAGGGGAATTTCAGCCTTTTTACCTCAAAATATGGTGAATTTCTGCATTTTTGCCCCCAAATAAGGGGAATTTCAGCCTTTATATCTCAAAATAAGGGGAATTTCTGCATTATTGCCACAAAACATTAGGAATTTCTGCCTTTTTGCCCCAAAATATAAAAATTTCTCATTTTTTTCCCTGAAAAAAGTGAAATTTCTGCAATTTTGCCCCAAAATATGTTAAATTTCTGCAATTTTGTCCCAAAATAAGGGAAATATCTGGAATTTTGCCCCCAAATAAGTGGAATTTCTGAGTATTTCCCCAAAATAAGAAGAATTTCTGTCTTTTTGCCCCAACATATTAAGAATTTCTGCCTTTTTGCCCCACAATTAGGGGAATTTCTGCAATTTTGCTCCAAAATACGGGGAATTTCTGCCTTTTTGTCCGAAAATAAGAAGAATGCATACATTTTTGCCATAAAAAATAAATTTCTTCATTTTTGCTCTAAAATAAGGGGAATTTCTGCTTTTTTGCCTCTAAATAAGTGGAATTTCTGTGTTTATCCCCCAAAACAAAGGGAATTCCTGTCTTTTTTGCCCCAAAATAAAGAAAATATCTGACTTATTACCCTTAAATAAGTGAAATTTCTGCAATTTTGCCTGAAAATATAGGAAATTTTTGCCTTATTGCCCCAAAATAAGGGGAATTTCAGCCTTTTTACCTTAAAATAAGGGGAATTTCTGCATTTTTGCCACAAAATATTAGGAATTTCTGCCTTATTGCCCCAAAATAAGAAAATTTCTGTTTTTTTCCCTGAAATAAGTGAAATTTCTGCAATTTTGCCCCAAAATAAGTGAAATGTCTGCAATTTTGCCCAAAAATAAGGGAAATTTCTGGAATTTTGCCCCAAAATAAGTGGAATTTCTGAGTTTTGCCCCAAAGTAAGGAGAATTTCTGTTTTTTTGCCCCAACATATAGGCAATTTCTGCCTTTTTGCCCCACAATTAGGGGAATTTCTCCAATTTTGCTCCAAAATACGGGGAATTTCTGCCTTTTTGCTTGAAAATAAGAAGAATGCATACCTTTTTGCCATAAAAAAAGAAAATTTCTTCATTTTTGCTCCAAAAAGGGGAATTTCTGCTTTTTTGCCTCTAAATAAGTGGAATTTCTTTCTTTTTCCCTCAAAACAAAGGGAATTTCTGTCTTTTTTGCCCCAAAATAAGGAAAAATTCTGACTTATTACCCTGAAGTAAGTGATATTTCTGCAATTTTGCCCCAAAATAAGGGAAATTTTTGACTTTTGCCCCCAAATAAGGGGAATTTCAGCTTTTTAACCTCGAAATAAGGGGAATTTCTGCATTTTTGCCACAAAATATTAGGAATTTCTGCCATTTTGCCCCAAAATAAGGAAAATTTCTGCATTTTTTCCCTGAAATAAGTGAAATTTCTGCAATTTTGTTACAAAATATGTAAAATTTCTGCATATTTGCCCCAAAATAAGTGAAATTTCTGCAATTTTGCCCCAAAATAAGGAAAATTTCTGGAATTTTGCCCCAAAATAAGTGGAATTTCTTAGTTTTGCCCCAAAATAAAGAGAATTTCTGTCTTTTTGCCCCAACATATAGAGATTTTCTGCATTTTTGCCCCACAATTAGGGGAATTTCTGCAATTATGCTCCAAAATACGGGGAATTTCTGCCTTTTTGCCCGAAAATAAGAAGAATGCATAACTTTTTGCCATAAAAAAGGGAAATTTCTTCATTTTTGCTCCAAAATAAGGGGAGTTTCTGCTTTTTGGCCTTTAAATGAGTGGAATTTCTGTCTTTTTCCCCCAAGACAAAGGGAATTTCTGTCTTTTTTGCCCCAAAATAAGGAAAAATTCTGACTTATTACCCTGAAGTAAGTGAAATTTCTGCAATTTTGCCCCAAAATAGGGAAATTTCTGCCTTTTTGCCTCCAAATAAGGGGAATTTCAGCCTTTTTACCTCAAAATAAGGAGAATTTCTGCATTTTTGTCACAAAATATTAGGAATTTCTGCCATTTTGCCCCAAAATAAGAAAAATTTCTGTCTTTTTTCCCTGAAATAAGTGAAATTTCTGCAATTTTGCCACAAAATAAGTGAAATTTCTGCAATTTTGCCCAAAAATGAGTGAAATTTCGGCAATTTTGCCCCAAATTAAGGGAAATTTCTGGAATTTTGCCCCAAAATAAGTGGAATTTCTGAGTTTTGACACAAAATAAGGAGAATTTCTGTCTTTTTGCCCCAATATATAGAGAATTTCTGCATTTTTGTCCCACAATTAAAGGAATTTCTGCAATTTTGCTCCAAAATACGGGGAATTTCTGCCTTTTTGCCCGAAAAAAAGAAGAATGCATAACTTTTTGCCATAAAAAAAAGAAATTTCTTCATTTTTGCTCCAAAATAAAGGGAATTTCTGCTTTTTTGCCTCTAAATAAGTGGAATTTCTGTCTTTTTCCCCCAAAACAAAGCGAATTTCTTTCTTTTTTGCCCCAAAATAAGGAAAATTTCTGACTTGTTACCCTGAAATAAGTGAAATTTCTGCAATTTTGCCCCAAAATAAAGGAAATTTTTGCCTTTTTGCCCCCAAATAAAGGGAATTTCAGCCTTTTTACCTCAAAATAAGGGGAATTTCTGCATTTTTGCCACAAAATATTAGGAATTTCTGCCTTTTTGCCCCAAAATAAGAAAATTTCTGCTTTTTTTCTCTGAAATAAGTGAAATTTTGCAATTTTGCCCTAAAATAAGTGAAATTTCTTCAATTTTGCCACAAAATATGGAAAATTTCTGAAATTTTTCCCCAAAATAAGTGGAATTTCTGAGTTTTGCCCCAAAATAAGGAGAATTTCTGTCTTTTTGCCCCAATATATAGGCAATTTCTGCCTTTTTGCCTCACAATTAGGGGAATTTCTGCAATTTGGCTCCAAAATACGGAGAATTTCTGCCTTTTTGCCCAAAAATAAGAAGAATGCATACCTTTTTGCCATAAAAAAGGGAAATTTCTTCATTTTTGCTCCAAAATAAGGAGAATTTTTGCTTTTTTGCCTATAAATATGTGGAATTTCTGTCTTTTTTCCCCAAAACAAAGGGAATTTCTGTCTTTTTTGCCCCAAAATAAGGAAAAATTCTGTCTTATTACCCTGAACTAAGTAAAATTTCTGCAATTTTGCCCCAAAATAAGGGAAATTTCTGACTTTTTGCCCCCAAATAAGGGGAATTTCAGCCTTTTTACCTAAAATAAGAGGAATTTCTGAATTTTTGCCACAAAATATTAGGAATTTCTGCATTTTTGCCCCAAAATAAGGAGAATTTCTGCCTTTTTTCTCTGAAATAAGTGAAATTTCTGAAATTTTGCCCCAAAATAAGTGAAAGTTCTGCAATTTTAGCCCAAAATAAGTGAAATTTCTGCAATTTTGCCCCAAAATAAGGAAAATTTCTGGAATTTTGCCCCAAAATAAGTGGAATTTCTGAGTTTTGCCCCAAAATAAGGAGAATTTCTGTATTTGCCCCAACATATAAAGAATTTCTGCCTTTTTGCCCCACAATTAGGGGAATTTCTGCAATTTTGCTCCAAAATACGGGGAATTTTTGCCTTTTTGCCCGAAAATAAGAAGAATGCATAACTTTTTGCCATAAAAAAGGGAAATTTCTTCATTTTTGCTCCAAAATAAGGGGAATGTCTGCTTTTTTACCTTTAAATAAATGAAATTTCTGTTTTTTTTCCCCCAAAACATAGGGAATTCCTGTATTTTTTGCCCCAAAATAAGGAAAATTTCTGCTTTTTTTTCCTTAAATAAGTGAAATTTCTGCAATTTTGCCCCAAAATAAGTGAAATGTCTACAATTTTGCCCCAAAATAAGGGAAATTTCTGCAATTTTGCCCCAAAATAAGTGAAATTTTTAGCAATTTTGCCCCAAAATAAGGGAAATTTCTGGAATTTTGCCCCAAAATAAGTGGAATTTCTGCAATTTTGCCCCAAAATAAGGGAAATTTCTGGAATTTTGCCCCAAAATAAGTGGAATTTCTGAGTTTTGCCCCAAAATAAAGAGAATTTCTGTTTTTTTGCCCCAACATATAGGCAATTTGTGCCTTTTTGCCCCACAATTAGGGGAATTTCTGCAATTTTGCTCCAAAATAAAGGGTATTTCTGCCTTTTTGCCCGAAAATAAGAAGAATGCATACCTTTTTGCCATAAAAATGGGAAATTTCTTCATTTTTGCTCTATAATAAAAGGAATTTCTGCTTTTTTGCCTCTAAATAAGTGGAATTTCTGTCTTTTTCCCCCAAAACAAAGGGAATTTCTGTCTTTTTTGCCCCAAAATAAGGAAAAATTCTGATTTATTACCTTGAAGTAAGTGAAATTTCTGCAATTTTGCCCCAAAATAAGGGAACTTTCTGCCTTTTTTCCCCCAAATAACGGGAATTTCAGCCTTTTTACCTCAAAATAAAGGGAATTTGTGCATTTTTGCCCCCAAATAAGGGGAATTTCAGCCTTTTTACCTCAAAATAAGGGGAATTTCCGCATTTTTGCCACAAAATATTAGGAATTTGCATTTTTGCCCCAAAACAAGAAAATTTCTGCTTTTTTTCCCTGAAATATGTGAAATTTCTGCAATTTTGCCCCAAAATAAGTGAAATTTCTGCAATTTTGTCCTAAAATAAAGCAAATTTCTGGAATTTTGCCCCAAAATAATTGGAATTTCTGAGTTTTGCCCCAAAATAAGATGAATTTCTGTCTTTTTGCCCCAACATATAGGGAATTTCTGCCTTTTTGCCCCACAATTAGGGGAATTTCTGCTTTTTTGCTCCAAAACACGGGGAATTTCTGCCTTTTTGCCCGAAAATAAGAAGAATGCATACCTTTTTGCCATCAAAAAAGGAAATTTCTTCATTTTTGTTCCAAAATAAGGGGAATTTCTGTTTTTTTGCCTCTAAGTAAGTGGAATTTCTGTCTTTTACTCCCCAAAACAAAGGGAATTTCTGTCTTTTTTGACATAAAATAAGAAAAAATTCTGACTTACTACCCTGAAGTAAGTGAAATTTCTGCAATTTTGCCCCAAAAAAAGGGAATTTTCTGCGTTTTTGTTTCCAAAATGAGTGGAATTTTAGCCATTTTACCTCAAATTAGGGGAATTTCTGCATATTTACCCCCTATTAAGGGGAATTTCAGCATTTTTAACCTCAAAATAAGGGGAATTTATGCATTTTTGCCACAAAATATTAGGAATTTCTGCCTTTTTGGCCCAAATAAGAAAATTTCTGCTTTTTTTCCCTGAAATAAGTGAAATTTCTGCAATTTTGCCCCAAAATAAGTGGAATTTCTGAGTTTTGCCCCAAAATAAGGAGAATTTCTGTCTTTTTCCCCAACATATAGAGAATTTCTGCCTTTTTGCCCCACAATTAGGGGAATTTCTGCAACTTAGCTCCAAAATACGGGGAATTTCTGCCTTTTTCCCCCAAAACAAAGGGAATTTCTGTCTTTTTTGCTCCAAAATAAGGAAAAATTCTGACTTATTACTCTGAAGTAAGTGAAGTTTCTGCAATTTTGCCCCAAAATAAGGGAAATTTCTGCCTTTTTGCCCCTAAATAAGGGGAATTTCAGCCTTTTTACCTCAAAATAAGGAGTATTTCTGCATTTTTGCCACAAAATATTATTAATTTCTGCCTTTTTGCCCCAAAATAAAAAAATTTCTGCTTTTTTTACCTGAAATAAGTGAAATTTCTGCCTTTTTGCCCCAATATAAGTGAAATTTCTGCAATTTTGCCCCAAAATAAGGGAAATTTCTGCAATTTTGCCACAAAATAAGTGGAATTTCTGAGTTTTGCCCCAAAATAAGGAGAATTTCTGTCTTTTTGATCTAACTAAAGGGAATTTCTGCCTTTTTGCCCCACAATTAGGGGAATTTCTGAAATTTTGCTCCAAAATACGGGGAATTTCTGCCTTTTTGCCCGAAAATAAGAAGAATGCATACCTTTTTGCCATAAAAAATTGAAATTTCTTCATTTTTGCTCCATAATAAGGAGAATTTCTGATTTTTTGCCTCTAAATAAGTGGAATTTCTGTCTTTTTCCCCCAAAACAAAGAAAATTCCTGTCTTTTTTGCCCCAAAATAAGGAAAATTTCTGACTTATTACCCTGAAATAAGTGAAATTTCTCCAATTTTGCCCCAAAATAAGTGAAATTTCTGCAATTTTTCCCCAAAATAAAGGAAATTTCTGGAATGTTGCCCCAAAATAAGTGGAATTTCTGAGTTTTGCCGCAAAATAAGGAGAATTTCTGTCTTTTTAACCCAACATATAGGCAATTTCTGCCTTTTTGCCCCACAATTAGAGGAATTTCTGCAATTTTTCTCCAAAATATGGAGAATTTCTGCCTTTTTGCACGAAAATAAGAAGAATGCATACTTTTTTGCCATAAAAAAGGGAAATTTCTTCATTTTTGCTCCAAAATAAGGGGAATTTCTGCTTTTTTGCCTCTAAATAAGTGGAATTTCTGTCTTTTTCCCCCAAAACAAAGGGAATTTTTTTGTTTTTGCACCAAAATAAGGAAAAATTCTGACTTATTACCCTGAAGTAAGTGAAATTTTTGCAATTTTGCCAAAAAATAAGGGAAATTTCTGAATTTTTGCCTCCAAATAAGGGGAATTTCAGCCTTTTTACCTCAAAATATGGTGAATTTCTGCATTTTTGCCCCCAAATAAGGGGAATTTCAGCCTTTATATCTCAAAATAAGGAGAATTTCTGCATTATTGCCACAAAACATTAGGAATTTCTGCCTTTTTGCCCCAAAATAAAAAAATTTCTCATTTTTTTCCTTGAAAAAAGTGAAATTTCTGCAATTTTGCCCCAAAATATGTTAAATTTCTGCAATTTTGTCCCAAAATAAGGGAAATTTCTGGAATTTTGCCCCCAAATAAGTGGAATTTCTGAGTATTTCCCCAAAATAAGAAAAATTTCTGTCTTTTTGCCCCAACATATAGAGAATTTCTGCCTTTTTGCCACACAATTTGTAAATTTCTGCAATTTTGCTCCAAAATACGGGGAATTTCTGCCTTTTTGTCCGAAAATAAGAAGAAAGCATACATTTTTGCCATAAAAAAGAAATTTCTTCATTTTTGCTCTAAAATAAGGGGAATTTCTGCTTTTTTGCCTTTAAATAAGTGGAATTTCTGTCTTTATCCCCCAAAACAAAGGGAATTCCTGTCTTTTTTTCCCCAAAATAAAGAAAATTTCTGACTTATTACCCTTAAATAAGTGAAATTTCTGCAATTTTGCCACAAAATATTAGGAATTTCTGCCTTTTTGCCCCAAAATAAGAAAATTTCTCTTTTTTTCCTTGAAATAAGTGAAATTTCTGCAATTTTGCCCCAAAATAAGTGAAATGTCTGCAATTTTGCCCCAAAATAAGGGAAATTTCTGGAATTTTGTCCCAAAATAAGTGGAATTTCTGAGTTTTGCCCCAAAATAAGGAGAATTTCTGTTTTTTTTGCCCCAACATATAGGCAATTTCTGCCTTTTTGCCCCACAATTAGGGGAATTTCTCCAATTTTGCTCCAAAATACGGGGAATTTCTGCCTTTTTGCTTGAAAATAAGAAGAATGCATACCTTTTTGCCATAAAAAAAGAAAATTTCTTCATTTTTGCTCCAAAAAGGGGAATTTCTGCTTTTTTGCCTCTAAATAAGTGGAATTTCTTTCTTTTTCCCTCAAAACAAAGGGAATTTCTGTGTTTTTTGCCCCAAAATAAGGAAAAATTCTGACTTATTACCCTGAAGTAAGTGATATTTCTGCAATTTTGCCCCAAAATAAGGGAAATTTCTGCCTTTTGCCCCCAAATAAGGGGAATTTCAGCCTTTTTACCTCGAAATAAGGGGAATTTCTGCATTTTTGCCACAAAATATTAGGAATTTCTGCCTTTTTGCCCCAAAATAAGGAAAATTTCTGCCTTTTTTCCCTGAAATAAGTGAAATTTCTCCAATTTTGCCCCAAAATAAGTGAAATTTCTGCAATTTTTCCCCAAAATAAAGGAAATTTCTGGAATGTTGCCCCAAAATAAGTGGAATTTCTGAGTTTTGCCGCAAAATAAGGAGAATTTCTGTCTTTTTAACCCAACATATAGGCAATTTCTGCCTTTTTGCCTCACAATTAGAGGAATTTCTGCAATTTTTCTTCAAAATACGGAGAATTTCTGCCTTTTTGCACGAAAATAAGAAGAATGCATACTTTTTTGCCATAAAAAAGGGAAATTTCTTCATTTTTGCTCCAAAATAAGGGGAATTTCTGTTTTTTTGCCTCTAAATAGGTGGAATTTCTGTCTTTTTCCCCCAAAACAAAGGGAATTTTTTTGTTTTTGCACCAAAATAAGGAAAAATTCTGACTTATTACCCTGAAGTAAGTGAAATTTCTGCAATTTTGCCAAAAAATAAGGGAAATTTCTGAATTTTTGCCTCCAAATAAGGGGAATTTCAGCCTTTTTACCTCAAAATATGGTGAATTTCTGCATTTTTGCCCCCAAATAAGGGGAATTTCAGCCTTTATATCTCAAAATAAGGAGAATTTCTGCATTATTGCCACAAAACATTAGGAATTTCTGCCTTTTTGCCCCAAAATAAAAAAATTTCTCATTTTTTTCCCTGAAAAAAGTGAAATTTCTGCAATTTTGCCCCAAAATATGTTAAATTTCTGCAATTTTGTCCCAAAATAAGGGAAATTTCTGGAATTTTGCCCCCAAATAAGTGGAATTTCTGAGTATTTCCCCAAAATAAGAAGAATTTCTGTCTTTTTGCCCCAACATATAGAGAATTTCTGCCTTTTTGCCACACAATTTGTAAATTTCTGCAATTTTGCTCCAAAATACGGGGAATTTCTGCCTTTTTGTCCGAAAATAAGAAGAATGCATACATTTTTGCCATAAAAAAGAAATTTCTTCATTTTTGCTCTAAAATAAGGGGAATTTCTGCTTTTTTGCCTTTAAATAAGTGGAATTTCTGTCTTTATCCCCCAAAACAAAGGGAATTCCTGTCTTTTTTTCCCCAAAATAAAGAAAATTTCTGACTTATTACCCTTAAATAAGTGAAATTTCTGCAATTTTGCCACAAAATATTAGGAATTTCTGCCTTTTTGCCCCAAAATAAGAAAATTTCTCTTTTTTTCCTTGAAATAAGTGAAATTTCTGCAATTTTGCCCCAAAATAAGTGAAATGTCTGCAATTTTGCCCCAAAATAAGGGAAATTTCTGGAATTTTGTCCCAAAATAAGTGGAATTTCTGAGTTTTGCCCCAAAATAAGGAGAATTTCTGTTTTTTTGCCCCAACATATAGGCAATTTCTGCCTTTTTGCCCCACAATTAGGGGAATTTCTCCAATTTTGCTCCAAAATACGGGGAATTTCTGCCTTTTTGCTTGAAAATAAGAAGAATGCATACCTTTTTGCCATAAAAAAAGAAAATTTCTTCATTTTTGCTCCAAAAAGGGGAATTTCTGCTTTTTTGCCTCTAAATAAGTGGAATTTCTTTCTTTTTCCCTCAAAACAAAGGGAATTTCTGTGTTTTTTGCCCCAAAATAAGGAAAAATTCTGACTTATTACCCTGAAGTAAGTGATATTTCTGCAATTTTGCCCCAAAATAAGGGAAATTTCTGCCTTTTGCCCCCAAATAAGGGGAATTTCAGCCTTTTTACCTCGAAATAAGGGGAATTTCTGCATTTTTGCCACAAAATATTAGGAATTTCTGCCTTTTTGCCCCAAAATAAGGAAAATTTCTGCCTTTTTCCCTAAAATAAGTGAAATTTCTGCAATTTTGTTACAAATTATGTAAAATTTCTGCATATTTGCCCCAAAATAAGTGAAATTTCTGCAATTTTGCCCCAAAAAAAGGAAAATTTCTGTAATTTTGCCCCAAAATAAGTGGAATTTCTGAGTTTTGCCCCAAAACAAAGAGAATTTCGGTCTTTTTGCCCCAACATATAGAGATTTTCTGCATTTTTGCCCCACAATTAGGGGAGTTTCTGCAATTTTGCTCAAAAATACGGGGAATTTCTGCTTTTTTGCCCGATAATAAGAAGAATGCATACCTTTTTGCCATAAAAAAGGGAAATTTCTTCATTTTTGCTCCAAAATAAGGGGAATTTCTGCTTTTTTGCCTCTGAATAAGTGGAATTTCTGTCTTTTTCCCCCAAGGCAAAGGGAATTCCTGTCTTTTTTGTCCCAAAATAAAGAAAATTTCTGACTTATAACCCTTAAATAAGTGAAATTTCTGCAATTTTGCCCCAAAATAAAGGAAATTTTTTCCTTATTCCCCCCAAATAAGGGGAATTTCAGCCTTTTTACCTCAAAATAAAAAGAATTTCTGCATTTATGCCACAAAATATTAGGAATTTCTGCCTTTTTGCCCCAAAATAAGAAAATTTCTGCTTTTTTTTCCTTAAATAAGTGAAATTTCTGCAATTTTGCCCCAAAATAAGTGAAATGTCTGTGATTTTGCCCCAAAATAAGGGAAATTTCTGGAATTTTGCCCCAAAATAAGTGGAATTTCTGAGTTTTGCCCCAAAATAAGGAGAATTTCTGTCTTTTTGCCCCAACATATAGGCAATTTCTGCCTTTTGGCTCCACAATTAGGGGAATTTCTTCAATTTTGCTCCAAAATACGGGGAATTTCTGCCTTTTGCCCGAAAATAAGAAGAATGCATACCTTTTGCCATAAAAAAGGGAAATTTCTTAGTTTTTGCTCCAAAAAGGCGAATTTCTGCTTTTTTGCCTCTAAATAAGTGGAATTTCTGTTTTTTTCCCCAAAACAAAGGGAATTTCTGTCTTTTTGCCCCAAAATAAGGAAAAATTCTGACTTATTACCCTGAAGTAAGTGAAATTTCTGCAAATTTGCCCCAAAATAAGGGAAATTTCTGCCTTTTTGCCCCCAAATAAGGGGAATTTCAGCCTTTTTACCTCGAAATAAGGGGAATTTCTGCATTTTTGCCACAAAATATTAGTAATTTCTGCCTTTTTGCCCCAAAATAAAGAAAATTTCTGCCTTTTTTCCCTAAAGTATGTGAAATTTCTGCAATTTTGCCACAAAATAAGTAAAATTTCTTCATATTTGCCCCAAAATTAGTGAATTTTCTGCAATTTTGCCCCAAAATAAGGAAAATTTCTGGAATTTTGCCCCAAAATAAGTGGAATTTCTTAGTTTTGCCCCAAAATAAGGAGAATTTCTGTCTTTTTGCCCCAACATATAGAGATTTTCTGCATTTTTGCCCCAAAATTAGGGGAAATTCTGCAATTTTGCTGCAAAATACGGGGAATTTCTGCCTTTTTCCCCGAAAATAAGAAGAATGCATAACTTTTTGCCATAAAAAATGGAAATTTCTTCATTTTTGCTCCAAAATAAGGGGAATTTCTGCTTTTTGGCCTTTAAATAAGTGGAATTTCTGTCTTTTTCCCCCAAGACAAAGGGAATTTCTGTCTTTTTTGCCTCAAAATAAGGAAAAATTCTGATTATTACCCTGAAGTAATTGAAATTTCTGCAATTTTTCCCCAAAATTAGGGAAATTTCTGCCTTTTTGCCTCCAAATAAGGGGAATTTCAGCTTTTTTACCTCAAAACAAGGAGAATTTCGGCATTTTTGTCACAAAAAATTAGGAATTTCTGCCTTTTTGCCCCATATAAGGAAAATTTCTGTCTTTTTTCTCTGAAATAAGTGAAATTTCTGCAATTTTGCCCCAAAATATGTGAAATTTCTGCAATTTTGCCCAAAAATAAGTGAAATTTCTGCAATTTTGCCCCAAATTAAGGGAAATTTCTGGAATTTTGCCCCAAAATAAGTGGAATTTCGGAGTTTTGACACAAAATAAGGAGAATTTCTGTCTTTTTGCCCCAATATATAGAGAATTTCTGCATTTTTGTCCCACAATTAAGGGAATTTCTGCAATTTTGCTCCAAAATACAGGGAATTTCTGCCTTTTTGCCCGAAAATAAGAAGAATGCATAACTTTTTGCCATAAAAAAGGGAAATTTCTTCATTTTTGCTCCAAAATCAGAGGAATTTCTGCTTTTTTGCCTCTAAATAAGTGAATTTTTGTCTTTTTCCCCCAAAACAAAGGGAATTCCTGTCTTTTTTGCCCAAAAATAAGGAAAATTTCTGACTTATTACCCTGAAATAAGTGAAATTTCGGCAATTTTGCCCCAAAATAAAGGAAATTTTTGCCTTTTGCCCTCAAATAAAGGGAATTTCAGCCTTTTTACCTCAAAATAAGGGGAATTTCTGCATTTTTGCCACAAAATATTAGGAATTTCTGCCTTTTTGCCCCAAAATAAGAAAATTTCTGCTTTTTTACTCTGAAATAAGTGAAATTTTGCAATTTTGCCCCAAAATAAGTGAAATTTCTGCAATTTTGCTCCAAAATAAGGGAAATTTCTGGAATTTTGCCCCAAAATAAGTGGAATTTCAGAGTTTTGCCCCAAAATAAGGAGAATTTCTGTTTTTTGGCCCCAACATATAGGCAATTTCTGCCTTTTTGCCCCACAATTAGGGTAATTTCTGCAATTTTGCTCCAAAATACGTGGAATTTCTCCCTTTTTGCACGAAAATAAGAAGAATGCATACCTTTTTGCCATAAAAAAGGGAAATTTCTTCATTTTTGCTCCAAATTAAGGGGAATTTCTGCTTTTTTGCCTCTAAATAAGTGGAATTTTTGTCTTTTTACCCCAAAACAAAGGGAATTTCTGTCTTTTTTGCCCCAAAATAAGGAAAAATTCTGACTTATTAACCTGAAGTAAGTAAAATTTCTGCAATTTTGCACCAAAATAAGGGAAATTTCTGGAATTTTGCCCTAAAATAAGTGGAATTTTTGTTTTTTTCCCCAAAATAAAGAGAATTTCTGTATTTTTGCCCAAACATATAGAGAATTTCTGTTTTTTTGCCACACAATTTTGGAAATTTCTGTAATTTTGCTCCAAAATACGGGTAATTTCTGCCTTTTTGCCCGAAAATAAGAAGAATGAATACCTTTTTGCCAAAAAATGGGAAATTTCTTCATTTTTGCTCCAAAATAAAAGGAATTTCTGCTTTTTTGCCTCTAAATAAGTGGAATTTCTGTCTATTTCCCCCAAAATAAAGAGAATATCTGTCTTTTTTGGCCCAAAATAAGGAAAAATTCTGACTTATTACCCTGAAGTAAGTGAAATTTCTGCAATTTTGCCCCAAAATAAGGGAAATTTCTGCCTTTTTGCCCCCAAATAAGGGGAATTTCAGCCTTTTTACCTCAAAATAAGGGGAATTTCTGCATTTTTGCCCCCAAATAAGGGGAATTTCAGCCTTTTTACCTCAAAATAAGGGGAATTTCCGCATTTTTGCCACAAAATATTAGGAATTTCTTCCTTTTTGCCCCAAAATAAAAAAATTTCTGCTTTTTTTCCATGAAATAATTGAAATTTCTGCAATTTTGCCCCAAAATAAGTGAAATTTCTGCAATTTTGTCCTAAAATAAGGGAAATTTCTGGAATTTTGCTTCAAAATAAGAGGAATTTCTGAGTTTTGCTTCAAAATAAGGAGAATTTCTGTCTTTTTGCCCCAACATATAGGAAATTTCTGCCTTTTTGCCCCACAATTAGGGGAATTTCAGCAATTTTGCTCCAAAAGACGGGGAATTTCTGCCTTTTTGCCCGAAAATAAGAAGAATGCATACCTTTTTGCCATCAAAAATGTAATTTCTTCTATTTTGCTTCAAAATAAAGGGAATTTCTATTTTTTTGCCTCTAAATAAGTGGAATTTCTGTCTTTTTCCCTCAAAACAAAGGGAATTTCTGTCTTTTTTGCCCTAAAATAAGGAAAAATTCTGACTTATTACCCTGTAGTAAGTGAAATTTCTTCAATTTTGCCCCAAAATAAGGGAAATTTCTGCCTTTTTGCCCCCAAATAAGGGGAATTTCAGTCTTTTTACCTTAAAATAAGGGGAATTTCTGCATTTTTGCCACAAAATATTAGGAATTTCTGCCTTTTTGCCCCAAAATAAGAAAATTTCTGCTTTTTTTCCCTGAAATAAGTGAAATTTCTGCAATTTTGCCCCAAAATAAGTGAAATGTCTGCAATTTTGCCCCAAAATAAGGGAAATTTCTGGAATTTTGCCCCAAAATAAGTGGAATTTCTGAGTTTTGCCCCATAATAAGGAGAATTTCTGTTTTTTTGCCCCAACATATAGGCAATTTCTGCCTTTTTGCCCCACAATTAGGGGAATTTCTGCAATTTTGCTCCAAAATACGGGGAATTTCTGCCTTTTTGCTTGAAAATAAGAAGAATGCATACCTTTTTGCCATGAAAAAAGAAAATTTCTTCATTTTTGCTCCAAAAAGGGTAATTTCTGCTTTTTTGCCTCTAAATAAGTAGAATTTCTGTATTTTTCCCCCCAAACAAAGGGAATTCCTGTCTTTTTTGCCCCAAAATAAGGAAAATTTCTGACTTATTACCCTGAAATAAGTGAAATTTCGGCAATTTTGCCCCAAAATAAGGGAAATTTTTACCTTTTGCCCTCAAATAAAGGGAATTTCAGCCTTTTTACCTCAAAATAGGGGGAATTTCTGCATTTTTGCCACAAAATATTAGGAATTTCTGCCATTTTGCCCCAAAATAAGAAAATTTCTGCTTTTTTACTCTGAAATAAGTGAAATTTTGCAATTTTGCCCCAAAATAAGTGAAATTTCTGCAATTTTGCTCCAAAATAAGGGAAATTTCTGGAATTTTGCCCCAAAATAAGTGGAATTTCAGAGTTTTGCCCCAAAATAAGGAGAATTTCTGTTTTTTGGCCCCAACATATAGGCAATTTCTGCCTTTTTGCCCCACAATTAGGGTAATTTCTGCAATTTTGCTCCAAAATACGTGGAATTTCTCCCTTTTTGCACGAAAATAAGAAGAATGCATACCTTTTTGCCATAAAAAAGGGAAATTTCTTCATTTTTGCTCCAAATTAAGGGGAATTTCTGCTTTTTTGCCTCTAAATAAGTGGAATTTTTGTCTTTTTACCCCAAAACAAAGGGAATTTCTGTCTTTTTTGCCCCAAAATAAGGAAAAATTCTGACTTATTAACCTGAAGTAAGTAAAATTTCTGCAATTTTGCACCAAAATAAGGGAAATTTCTGGAATTTTGCCCTAAAATAAGTGGAATTTTTGTTTTTTTCCCCAAAATAAAGAGAATTTCTGTATTTTTGCCCAAACATATAGAGAATTTCTGTTTTTTTGCCACACAATTTTGGAAATTTCTGTAATTTTGCTCCAAAATACGGGTAATTTCTGCCTTTTTGCCCGAAAATAAGAAGAATGAATACCTTTTTGCCAAAAAATGGGAAATTTCTTCATTTTTGCTCCAAAATAAAAGGAATTTCTGCTTTTTTGCCTCTAAATAAGTGGAATTTCTGTCTATTTCCCCCAAAATAAAGAGAATATCTGTCTTTTTTGGCCCAAAATAAGGAAAAATTCTGACTTATTACCCTGAAGTAAGTGAAATTTCTGCAATTTTGCCCCAAAATAAGGGAAATTTCTGCCTTTTTGCCCCCAAATAAGGGGAATTTCAGCCTTTTTACCTCAAAATAAGGGGAATTTCTGCATTTTTGCCCCCAAATAAGGGGAATTTCAGCCTTTTTACCTCAAAATAAGGGGAATTTCCGCATTTTTGCCACAAAATATTAGGAATTTCTTCCTTTTTGCCCCAAAATAAAAAAATTTCTGCTTTTTTTCCATGAAATAATTGAAATTTCTGCAATTTTGCCCCAAAATAAGTGAAATTTCTGCAATTTTGTCCTAAAATAAGGGAAATTTCTGGAATTTTGCTTCAAAATAAGAGGAATTTCTGAGTTTTGCTTCAAAATAAGGAGAATTTCTGTCTTTTTGCCCCAACATATAGGAAATTTCTGCCTTTTTGCCCCACAATTAGGGGAATTTCAGCAATTTTGCTCCAAAAGACGGGGAATTTCTGCCTTTTTGCCCGAAAATAAGAAGAATGCATACCTTTTTGCCATCAAAAATGTAATTTCTTCTATTTTGCTTCAAAATAAAGGGAATTTCTATTTTTTTGCCTCTAAATAAGTGGAATTTCTGTCTTTTTCCCTCAAAACAAAGGGAATTTCTGTCTTTTTTGCCCTAAAATAAGGAAAAATTCTGACTTATTACCCTGTAGTAAGTGAAATTTCTTCAATTTTGCCCCAAAATAAGGGAAATTTCTGCCTTTTTGCCCCCAAATAAGGGGAATTTCAGTCTTTTTACCTTAAAATAAGGGGAATTTCTGCATTTTTGCCACAAAATATTAGGAATTTCTGCCTTTTTGCCCCAAAATAAGAAAATTTCTGCTTTTTTTCCCTGAAATAAGTGAAATTTCTGCAATTTTGCCCCAAAATAAGTGAAATGTCTGCAATTTTGCCCCAAAATAAGGGAAATTTCTGGAATTTTGCCCCAAAATAAGTGGAATTTCTGAGTTTTGCCCCATAATAAGGAGAATTTCTGTTTTTTTGCCCCAACATATAGGCAATTTCTGCCTTTTTGCCCCACAATTAGGGGAATTTCTGCAATTTTGCTCCAAAATACGGGGAATTTCTGCCTTTTTGCTTGAAAATAAGAAGAATGCATACCTTTTTGCCATGAAAAAAGAAAATTTCTTCATTTTTGCTCCAAAAAGGGTAATTTCTGCTTTTTTGCCTCTAAATAAGTAGAATTTCTGTATTTTTCCCCCCAAACAAAGGGAATTCCTGTCTTTTTTGCCCCAAAATAAGGAAAATTTCTGACTTATTACCCTGAAATAAGTGAAATTTCGGCAATTTTGCCCCAAAATAAGGGAAATTTTTACCTTTTGCCCTCAAATAAAGGGAATTTCAGCCTTTTTACCTCAAAATAGGGGGAATTTCTGCATTTTTGCCACAAAATATTAGGAATTTCTGCCATTTTGCCCCAAAATAAGAAAATTTCTGCTTTTTTACTCTGAAATAAGTGAAATTTTGCAATTTTGCCCCAAAATAAGTGAAATTTCTGCAATTTTGCTCCAAAATAAGGGAAATTTCTGGAATTTTGCCCCAAAATAAGTGGAATTTCTGAGTTTTGCCCCAAAATAAGGAGAATTTCTGTTTTTTTGCCCCAACATATAGGCAATTTCTGCCTTTTTGCCCCACAATTAGGGGAATTTCTGCAATTTTGCTCCAAAATACGTGGAATTTCTCCCTTTTTGCACAAAAATAAGAAGAATGCATACCTTTTTGCCATAAAAAAGGGAAATTTCTTCATTTTTGCTCCAAATTAAGGGGAATTTCTGCTTTTTTGCCTCTAAATAAGTGGAATTTTTGTCTTTTTACCCCAAAACAAAGGGAATTTCTGTCTTTTTTGCCCCAAAATAAGGAAAAATTCTGACTTATTAACCTGAAGTAAGTAAAATTTCTGCAATTTTGCACCAAAATAAGGTAAATTTCTGGAATTTTGCCCCAAAATAAGTGGAATTTTTGTGTTTTTCCCCAAAATAAAGAGAATTTCTGTATTTTTGCCCAAACATATAGAAAATTTCTGTTTTTTTGCCACACAATTAGGGAAATTTCTGTAATTTTGCTCCAAAATACGGGTAATTTCTGCCTTTTTGCCCGAAAATAAGAAGAATGAATACCTTTTTGCCAAAAAATGGGAAATTTCTTCATTTTTGCTCCAAAATAAAAGGAATTTCTGCTTTTTTGCCTCTAAATAAGTGGAATTTCTGTCTATTTCCCCCAAAATAAAGAGAATATCTGTCTTTTTTGGCCCAAAATAAGGAAAAATTCTGACTTATTACCCTGAAGTAAGTGAAATTTCTGCAATTTTGCCCCAAAATAAGGGAAATTTCTGCCTTTTTGCCCCCAAATAAGGGGAATTTCAGCCTTTTTACCTCAAAATAAGGGGAATTTCCGCATTTTTGCCACAAAATATTAGGAATTTCTGCCTTTTTGCCCCAAAATAAGAAAATTTCTGCTTTTTTTCCCTGAAATAAGTGAAATTTCTGCAATTTTGCCCCAAAATAAGTGAAATGTCTGCAATTTTGCCCCAAAATAAGGGAAATTTCTGGAATTTTGCCCCAAAATAAGTGGAATTTCTGAGTTTTGCCCCAAAATAAGGAGAATTTCTGTTTTTTTGCCCCAACATATAGGCAATTTCTGCCTTTTTGCCCCACAATTAGGGGAATTTCTGCAATTTTGCTCCAAAATACGGGGAATTTCTGCCTTTTTGCTTGAAAATAAGAAGAATGCATACCTTTTTGCCATGAAAAAAAAAATTTCTTCATTTTTGCTCCAAAAAGGGGAATTTCTGCTTTTTTGCCTCTAAATAAGTGGAATTTCTTTCTTTTTCCCTCAAAACAAAGGGAATTTCTGTGTTTTTTGCGCCAAAATAAGGAAAAATTCTGACTTATTACCCTGAAGTAAGTGATATTTCTGCAATTTTGCCCCAAAATAAGGGAAATTTCTGCCTTTTGCCCCCAAATAAGGGGAATTTCAGCCTTTTTACCTCGAAATAAAGGGAATTTCTGCATTTTTGCCAAAAAATATTAGGAATTTCTGCCATTTTGCTTCAAAATAAGGAAAATTTCTGCCTTTTTTCCCTGAAATAAGTGAAATTTCTGCAATTTTGTTACAAAATATGTAAAATTTCTGCATATTTGCCCCAAAATAAGTGAAATTTCTGCAATTTTGCCCCAAAATAAGGAAAATTTCTGGAATTTTGCCCCAAAATAAGTGGAATTTCTTAGTTTTGCCCCAAAATAAAGAGAATTTCTGTCTTTTTGCCCCAACATATAGAGATTTTCTGCATTTTTGCCCCACAATTAGGGGAATTTCTGCAATTATGCTCCTAAATACGGGGAATTTCTGCCTTTTTGCCCGAAAATAAGAAGAATGCATAACTTTTTGCCATAAAAAAGGGAAATTTCTTCATTTTTGCTCCAAAATAAGGGGAGTTTCTGCTTTTTGGCCTTTAAATAAGTGGAATTTCTGTCTTTTTCCCCCAAGACAAAGGGAATTTCTGTCTTTTTTGCCCCAAAATAAGGAAAAATTCTGACTTATTACCCTGAAGTAAGTGAAATTTCTGCAATTTTGCCCCAAAATAGGGAAATTTCTGCCTTTTTGCCTCCAAATAAGGGGAATTTCAGCCTTTTTACCTTAAAATAAGGAGAATTTCTGCATTTTTGCCACAAAATATTAGGAATTTCTGCCTTTTTGCCCCAAAATAAGAAAATTTCTGTTTTTTTCCCTGAAATAAGTGAAATTTCTGCAATTTTGCCCCAAAATAAGTGAAATGTCTGCAATTTTGCCCCTAAAATAAGGGAAATTTCTGGAATTTTGCCCCAAAATAAGTGGAATTTCTGAGTTTTGCCCCAAAGTAAGGAGAATTTCTGTTTTTTTGCCCCAACATATAGGCAATTTCTGCCTTTTTGCCCCACAATTAGGGGAATTTCTGCAATTTTGCTCCAAAATACGGGGAATTTCTGCCTTTTTGCTTGAAAATAAGAAGAATGCATACCTTTTTGCCATAAAAAAAGAAAATTTCTTCATTTTTGCTCCAAAAAGGGGAATTTCTGCTTTTTTGCCTCTAAATAAGTGGAATTTCTTTCTTTTTCCTTCAAAACAAAGGGAATTTCTGTCTTTTTTGCCCCAAAATAAGGAAAAATTCTGACTTATTACCCTGAAGTAAGTGATATTTCTGCAATTTTGCCCCAAAATAAGGGAAATTTTTGACTTTTGCCCCCAAATAAGGGGAATTTCAGCCTTTTTACCTCGAAATAAGGGGAATTTCTGCATTTTTGCCACAAAATATTAGGAATTTCTGCCATTTTGCCCCAAAATAAGGAAAATTTCTGCCTTTTTCCCCTGAAATAAGTGAAATTTCTGCAATTTTGTTACAAAATATGTAAAATTTCTGCATATTTGCCCCAAAATAAGTGAAATTTCTGTAATTTTGCCCCCAAAAAAGGAAAATTTCTGTAATTTTTCCCCAAAATAAGTGGAATTTCTGAGTTTTGCCCTAAAATAAAGAGAATTTCGGTCTTTTGGCCCCAACATATAGAGATTTTCTGCATTTTTGCCCCACAATTAGGGGAATTTCTGCAATTTTGCTCAAAAATACGGGGAATTTCTGCTTTTTTGCCCGATAATAAGAAGAATGCATACCTTTTTGCCATAAAAATGGGAAATTTCTTCATTTTTGCTCCAAAATAAGGGGAATTTCTGCTTTTTTGCCTCTGAATAAGTGGAATTTCTGTCTTTTTCCCCCAAGGCAAAGAGAATTCCTGTCTTTTTTGTCCCAAAATAAAGAAAATTTCTGACTTATAACCCTTAAATAAGTAAAATTTCTGCAATTTTGCCCCAAAATAAAGGAAATTTTTGCCTTATTGCCCCCACATAAAGGGAATTTCAGCCTTTTTACCTCAAAATAAAGGGAATTTCTGCATTTATGCCACAAAATATTAGGAATTTCTGCCTTTTTGCCCCAAAATAAGAAAATTTCTGCTTTTTTTTCCTTAAATAAGTGAAATTTCTGCAATTTTGCCCCAAAATAAGTGAAATGTCTGCAATTTTGCCCCAAAATAAGGGAAATTTCTGGAATTTTGCCCCAAAATAAGAGGAATTTCTGAGTTTTGCCCCAAAATAAGGAGAATTTCTGTCTTTTTGCCCCAACATATAGGCAATTTCTGCCTTTTGGCCCCACAATAGGGGAATTTCTTCAATTTTGTTCCAAAATACGGGGAATTTCTGCCTTTTGCCCGAAAATAAGAAGAATGCATACCTTTTTGACATAAAAAAGGGAAATTTCTTAATTTTTGCTCTAAAAAGGGGAATTTCTGCTTTTTTGCCTCTAAATAAGTGGAATTTCTGTTTTTATCCCCCAAAACAAAGGGAATTTCTGTCTTTTTGCCCCAAAATAAGGAAAAATTCTGACTTATTACCCTGAAGTAAGTGAAATTTCTGCAATTTTGCCCCAAAATAAGGGAAATTTCTGCCTTTTTGCCCCCAAAGAAGGGGAATTTCAGCATTTTTACCTCGAAATAAGGAGAATTTCTGCATTTTTGCCACAATATATTAGGAATTTCTGCCTCGTTGCCCCAAAATAAAGAAAATTTCTGCCTTTTTTCCCTAAAATATGTGAAATTTCTGCAATTTTGCCCCAAAATAAGTGAAATGTCTGCAATTTTGACCCAAAATAAGGGAAATTTCTGGAATTTTGCCCCAAAATATGTGGAATTTCTGAGTTTTGCCCCAAAATAAGGAGAATTTCTGTTTTTTTTGCCCCAACATATAGGCAATTTCTACCTTTTTGCCCCACAATTAGAGGAATTTCTCCAATTTTGCTTCAAAATACGGGGAATTTCTGCCTTTTTGCTTGAAAATAAGAAGAATGCATACCTTTTTGCCATAAAAAAAGAAAATTTCTTCATTTTTGCTCCAAAATAAGGGGAATTTCTGCTTTTTTGCCTCTAAATAAGTGGAATTTCTTTCTTTTTCCCTCAAAACACAGGGAATTTCTGTCTTTTTTGCCCCAAAATATAGAAAAATTCTGACTTATTACCCTGAAGTAAGTGATATTTCTGCAATTTTGCCCCAAAATAAGGGAAATTTCTGCCTTTTGCCCCCAAATAAGGGGAATTTCAGCCTTTTTAACTCGAAATAAGGGGAATTTCTGCATTTTTGCCACAAAATATTAGGAATTTCTGCCTTTTTGCCCCAAAATAAGGAAAATTTCTGCATTTTTCCCTGAAATAAGTGAAATTTCTGCAATTTTGTTACAAAATATGTAAAATTTCTGCATATTTGCCCCAAAATAAGTGAAATTTCTGCAATTTTGCCCCCAAAAAAGGAAAATTTCTGTAATTTTGCCCCAAAATAAGTGGAATTTCTGAGTTTTGCCCCAAAATAAAGAGAATTTCGGTCTTTTGGCCCCAACATATAGAGATTTTCTGCATTTTTGCCCCACAATTAGGGGAATTTCTGCAATTTTGCTCAAAAACACGGGGAATTTCTGCTTTTTTGCCCGATAATAAGAAGAATGCATACCTTTTTGCCATAAAAAAGGAAAATTTCTTCATTTTTGCTCCAAAATAAGGGGAATTTCTGCTATTTTGCCTCTGAATAAGTGGAATTTCTGTCTTTTTCCCCCAAGGCAAAGGGAATTCCTGTCTTTTTTGTCCCAAAATAAAGGAAATTTCTGACTTATAACCCTTAAATAAGTGAAATTAATGCAATTTTGCCCCAAAAATAAAGGAAATTTTTGACTTATTGCCCCAAATAAGGGGAATTTTAGCCTTTTTACCTCAAAATAAAGGGAATTTCTGCATTTATGCCACAAAATATTAGGAATTTCTGCCTTTGTGCCCCAAAATAAGAAAATTTCTGCTTTTTTTTTCTTAAAATAAGTGAAATTTCTGCAATTTTGCCCCAAAATAAGTGAAATGTCTGCAATTTTGCCCCAAAATAAGGGAAATTTCTGGAATTTTGCCCCAAAATAAGTGGAATTTCTGAGTTTTGCCCCAAAATAAGGAGAATTTCTGTCTTTTTGCCCCAACATATAGGCAATTTCTGCCTTTTTGCCCCACAATTAGGGGAATTTCTTCAATTTTGCTCCAAAATACGGGGAATTTCTGCCTTTTGCCCGAAAATAAGAAGTTGCATACCTTTTTGAAATAAAAAAGGGAAATTTCTTAATTTTTGCTCCAAAAAGGGGAATTTCTGCTTTTTTGCCACTAAATAAGTGGAATTTCTGTTTTTTTCCCCAAAACAAAGGGAATTTCTGTCTTTTTGCCCCAAAATAAGGAAAAATTCTGACTTATTACCCAGAAGTAAGTGAAATTTCTGCAATTTTGCCCCAAAATAAGGGAAATTTCTGCCTTTTTGCCCCCAAATAAGGGGAATTTCAGCCTTTTTACCTCGAAATAAAGGGAATTTCTGCATTTTTGCCACAATATATTAGGAATTTCTGCCTCTTTGCCCCAAAATAAAGAAAATTTCTGCCTTTTTTTCCCTAAAATATGTGAAATTTCTGCAATTTTGCCACAAAATAAGTAAAATTTCTTCATTTTTGCCCCAAAATAAGTGAAATTTCTGCAATTTTGCCCCAAAATAAGGAAAATTTCTGGAATTTTGCCCCAAAATAAGTGGAATTTCTTAGTTTTGCCCCAAAATAAGAAAAATTTCTGTTTTTTTGCCCCAACATATAGAGATTTTCTGCATTTTTGCCCCACAATTATGGGAATTTCTGCAATTTTGCTCCAAAATATGGGGAATTTCTGCCTTTTTCCCCGAAAATAAGAAGAATGCATAACTTTTTGCCATAAAAAATGTAAATTTCTTCATTTTTGCTCCAAAATAAGGGGAATTTCTGCTTTTTGGCCTTTAAATAAGTGGAATTTCTGTCTTTTTCCCCCAAGACAAAGGGAATTTCTGTCTTTTTTGCCCCAAAATAAAGAAAAATTCTGACTTGTTACCCTGAAGTAAGTGAAATTTCTGCAATTTTTCCCCAAAATTAGGGAAATTTCTGCCTTTTTGCCTCCAAATAAGGGGAATTTCAGCCTTTTTACCTCAAAACAAGGAGAATTTCTGCATTTTTGTCACAAAATATTAGGAATTTCTGCCTTTTTGCCCCAAAATAAGGAAAATTTCTGTCTTTTTTCTCTGAAATAAGTGAAATTTCTGCAATTTTGCCCCAAAATAAGTGAAATTTCTGCAATTTTGCCCAAAAATAAGTGAAATTTCTGCAATTTTGCCCCAAATTAAGGGAAATTTCTGGAATTTTGCCCCAAAATAAGTGGAATTTTTGTGTTTTTCCCCAAAATAAAGAGAATTTCTGTATTTTTGCCCAAACATATAGAGAATTTCTGTTTTTTTGCCACACAATTAGGGAAATTTCTTTAATTTTGCTCCAAAATACGGGTAATTTCTGCCTTTTTGCCCGAAAAAAAGAAGAATGAATACCTTTTTGCCAAAAAATGGGAAATTTCTTCATTTTTGCTCCAAAATCAAAGGAATTTCTGCTTTTTTGCCTCTAAATAAGTGGAATTTCTGTATATTTCCCCCAAAATAAAGAGAATATCTGTCTTTTTTGGCCCAAAATAAGGAAAAATTCTGACTTATTACCCTGAAGTAAGTGAAATTTCTGCAATTTTGCCCCAAAATAAGGGAAATTTCTGCCTTTTTGCCCCCACATAAGGGGAATTTCAGCATTTTTACCTCAAAATAAGGGGAATTTCTGCATTTTTGCCCCCAAATAAGGGGAATTTCAGCCTTTTTACCTCAAAATAAGGGGAATTTCTGCATTTTTGTCACAAAATATTAGGAATTTCTGCATTTTTGCCCCAAAATAAGAAAATTTCTGCTTTTTTTTCCTGAAACAATTGAAATTTCTGCAATTTTGCCCCAAAATAAGTGAAATTTCTGCAATTTTGTCCTAAAATAAGGGAAATTTCTGGAATTTTGCTTCAAAATAAGAGGAATTTCTGAGTTTTCCTTCAAAATAAGGAGAATTTCTGTCTTTTTGCCCCAACTTATAGGAAATTTTTGCCTTTTTGCCCCACAATTAGGGGAATTTCAGCAATTTTGCTCCAAAAGACGGGGAATTTCTGCCTTTTTGCCCGAAAAAAAGAAGAATGCATACCTTTTTGCCATCAAAAATGTAATTTCTTCTATTTTGCTTCAAAATAAAGGGAATTTCTATTTTTTTGCCTCTAAATAAGTGGAATTTCTGTTTTTTCCCTCAAAACAAAGGGAATTTCTGTCTTTTTTGCCCTAAAATAAGGAAAAATTCTGACTTCTTACTCTGCAGTAAGTGAAATTTCTTCAATTTTGCCCAAAAATAAGGGAAATTTCTGCCTTTTTGCCCCCAAATAAGGGGAAATTCAGTCTTTTTACCTCAAAATAAGGGGAATTTCTGCATTTTTGCCACAAAATATTAGGAATATCTGCTTTTTGCCCCAAAATAAAGAAAATTTCTGCCTTTTTTCTCTGAAATAAGTGAAATTTCTGCAATTTTGCCCCAAAAAATGTGAAATTTCTGCAATTTTGCCCCAAAATAAGTGAAATTTCTGCAATTTTGCCCCAAAATAAGGTAATTTCTGGAATTTTGCCCCAAAATAAGGAGAATTTCTGTCTTTTTGCCCCAACATATAGGCAATTTCTGCCTCTTTGCCCAACATTTAGGGGAATTTCTTCAATTTTGCTCCAAAATACGGGGGATATCTGCCTTTTTGCCTGAAAATAAGAAGAATGCATAACTTTTTGCCATAAAAAAGGGAAATTTCTTCATTTTTGCTCCATAATAAGGGGAATTTCTGCTTTTTTGCCTCTAAATAAGTGGAATTTCTGTCTTTTTCCCCCAAAACAAAGGGAATTTTTGTATTTTTGCACCAAAATAAAGAAAAATTCTGACTTATTACCCTGAAGTAAGTGAAATTTCTGCAATTTTGCCCCAAAATAAGGGAAATTTCTGGAATTTTGCTCCAAAATAAGTGGAATTTCTGAGTTTTGCCGCAAATAAGGAGAATTTCTGTCTTTTTAGCCCAACATATAGGCAATTTCTGCCTTTTTGCCCCACAATTAGAGGAATTTCTGCAATTTTGCTCCAAAATATGGAGAATTTCTGCCTTTTTGCACGAAAATAAGAAGAATGCATACTTTTTTGCCATAAAAAAGGGAAATTTCTTCATTTTTGCTCCAAAATAAGGGGAATTTCTGCTTTTTTGCCTCTAAATAAGTGGAATTTCTGTCTTTTTTCCCCAAAACAAAGGGAATTTCTGTCTTTTTTGCCCCAAAATAAGAAAAAATTCTGACTTATTACCCTGAAGTAAGTGATATTTCTGCAATCTTGCCCCAAAATTAGGGAAATTAGTGCCTTTTTGCCCCCATATAAGGAGAATTTTAGCCTTTTTACCTCAAAATAAGGGGAATTTCTGCATTTTTGTCACAAAATATTAGGAATTTCTGCCTTTTTGCCCCAAAATAAGGAAAATTTCTATCTTTTTTCTCTGAAATAAGTGAAATTTCTGCAATTTTGCCCCAAAATAAGTGAAATTTCTGAGTTTGGCCCAAAATAAGGAGAATTTCTGTTTTTTGCCCCAGCATATAGAGAATTTCTGCCTTTTTGCCCCACAGTTACGGGAATTTTTGCAATTTTGCTCCAAAATACGGGGAATTTCTGCCTTTTTGCCCGAAAATAAGAAGAATGCATACCTTTTTGCCATAAAAAGGAAATTTCTTTTTTTTGCTCCAAAATAAAAGGAATTTCGGCTTTTTTGCCTCTAAATAAGTGGAATTTTTGTCTGTTTCTTCCAAAACAAAGGGAATTTTTGTATTTTTGCACCAAAATAAGGAAAAATTCTGACTTATTACCCTGAAGTAAGTGAAATTTCTGCAATTTTGCCAAAAATAAGGGAAATTTCTGCCTTTTTGCCTCCATATAAGGGGAATTTCAGCCTTTTTAACTCAAAATATGGTGAATTTCTGCATTTTTGCCCCCAAATAAGGGGAATTTCAGCCTTTATTTCTCAAAATAAGGGGAATTTCTGCATTATTGCCACAAAACATTAGGAATTTCTGCCTTTTTGCCCCAAAATATAAAAATTTCTCATTTTTTTCCCTGAAAAAAGTGAAATTTCTGCAATTTTGCCCCAAAATATGTTAAATTTCTGCAATTTTGTCCCAAAATAAGGGAAATTTCTGGAATTTTGCCCCCAAATAAGTGGAATTTCTGAGTATTTCCCCAAAATAAGAAGAATTTCTGTCTTTTTGCCCCAACATATAGAGAATTTCTGCCTTTTTACCCCACAATTAGGGGAATTTCTGCAATTTTGCTCCAAAATACGGGGAATTTCTGCCTTTTTGTGTGAAAATAAGAAGAATGCATACATTTTTGCCATAAAAAAGAAATTTCTTCATTTTTGCTCTAAAATAAGGGGAATTTCTGCTTTTTTGCCTCTAAATAAGTGGAATTTCTGTGTTTATCCCCCAAAACAAAGGGAATTCCTGTTTTTTTAACCCAAAATAAAGAAAGTATCTGACTTATTACCCTTAAATAAGTGAAATTTCTGCAATTTTGCCCGAAAATAAAGGAAATTTTTGCCTTATTGCCCCCAAATAAGGGGAATTTCAGCCTTTTTACCTTAAAATAAGGGGAATTTCTGCATTTTTGCCACAAAATATTAGGAATTTCTGCCTTTTTGCCCCAAAATAAGAAAATTTCTGTTTTTTTCCCTGAAATAAGTGAAATTTCTGCAATTTTGCCCCAAAATAAGTGAAATGTCTGCAATTTTGCCCCAAAATAAGGGAAATTTCTGGAATTTTGCCCCAAAATAAGTGGAATTTCTGAGTTTTGCCCCAAAGTAAGGAGAATTTCTGTTTTTTTGCCCCAACATATAGGCAATTTCTGCCTTTTTGCCCCACAATTAGGGGAATTTCTGCAATTTTGCTCCAAAATACGGGGAATTTCTGCCTTTTTGCTTGAAAATAAGAAGAATGCATACCTTTTTGCCATAAAAAAAGAAAATTTCTTCATTTTTGCTCCAAAAAGAGGAATTTCTGCTTTTTTGCCTCTAAATAAGTGGAATTTCTTTCTTTTTTCCTCAAAACAAAGGGAATTTCTGTCTTTTTTGCCCCAAAATAAGGAAAAATTCTGACTTATTACCCTGAAGTAAGTGATATTTCTGCAATTTTGCCCCAAAATAAGGGAAATTTTTGACTTTTGCCCCCAAATAAGGGGAATTTCAGCCTTTTTACCTCGAAATAAGGGGAATTTCTGCATTTTTGCCACAAAATATTAGGAATTTCTGCCATTTTGCCCCAAAATAAGGAAAATTTCTGCCTTTTTTCCCTGAAATAAGTGAAATTTCTGCAATTTTGTTACAAAATATGTAAAATTTCTGCATATTTGCCCCAAAATAAGTGAAATTTCTGCAATTTTGCCCCAAAATAAGGAAAATTTCTGGAATTTTGCCCCAAAATAAGTGGAATTTCTTAGTTTTGCCCCAAAATAAAGAGAATTTCTGTCTTTTTGCCCCAACATATAGAGATTTTCTGCATTTTTGCCCCACAATTAGGGGAATTTCTGTAATTATGCTCCAAAATACGGGGAATTTCTGCCTTTTTGCCCGAAAATAAGAAGAATGCATAACTTTTTGCCATAAAAAAGGGAAATTTCTTCATTTTTGCTCCAAAATAAGGGGAGTTTCTGCTTTTTGGCCTTTAAATAAGTGGAATTTCTGTCTTTTTCCCCCAAGACAAAGGGAATTTCTGTCTTTTTTGCCCCAAAATAAGGAAAAATTCTGACTTATTACCCTGAAGTAAGTGAAATTTCTGCAATTTTGCCCCAAAATAGGGAAATTTCTGCCTTTTTGCCTCCAAATAAGGGGAATTTCAGCCTTTTTACCTTAAAATAAGGAGAATTTCTGCATTTTTGCCACAAAATATTAGGAATTTCTGCCTTTTTGCCCCAAAATAAGAAAATTTCTGTTTTTTTCCCTGAAATAAGTGAAATTTCTGCAATTTTGCCCCAAAATAAGTGAAATGTCTGCAATTTTGCCCCTAAAATAAGGGAAATTTCTGGAATTTTGCCCCAAAATAAGTGGAATTTCAGAGTTTTGCCCTAAAGTAAGGAGAATTTCTGTTTTTTTGCCCCAACATATAGGCAATTTCTGCCTTTTTGCCCTACAATTAGGGGAATTTCTGCAATTTTGCTCCAAAATACGGGGAATTTCTGCCTTTTTGCTTGAAAATAAGAAGAATGCATACCTTTTTGCCATAAAAAAAGAAAATTTCTTCATTTTTGCTCCAAAAAGGGGAATTTCTGCTTTTTTGCCTCTAAATAAGTGGAATTTCTTTCTTTTTTCCTCAAAACTAAGGGAATTTCTGTCTTTTTTGCCCCAAAATAAGGAAAAATTCTGACTTATTACCCTGAAGTAAGTGATATTTCTGCAATTTTGCCCCAAAATAAGGGAAATTTTTGACTTTTGCCCCCAAATAAGGGGAATTTCAGCCTTTTTACCTCGAAATAAGGGGAATTTCTGCATTTTTGCCACAAAATATTAGGAATTTCTGCGATTTTGCCCCAAAATAAGGAAAATTTCTGCCTTTTTTCCCTGAAATAAGTGAAATTTCTGCAATTTTGTTACAAAATATGTAAAATTTCTGCATATTTGCCCCAAAATAAGTGAAATTTCTGCAATTTTGCCCCAAAATAAGGAAAATTTCTGGAATTTTGCCCCAAAATAAGTGGAATTTCTTAGTTTTGCCCCAAAATAAAGAGAATTTCTGTCTTTTTGCCCCAACATATAGAGATTTTCTGCATTTTTGCCCCACAATTAGGGGAATTTCTGCAATTATGCTCCAAAATACGGGGAATTTCTGCCTTTTTGCCCGAAAATAAGAAGAATGCATAACTTTTTGCCATAAAAAAGGGAAATTTCTTCATTTTTGCTCCAAAATAAGGGGAGTTTCTGCTTTTTGGCCTTTAAATAAGTGGAATTTCTGTCTTTTTCCCCCAAGACAAAGGGAATTTCTGTCTTTTTTGCCCCAAAATAAGGAAAAATTCTGACTTATTACCCTGAAGTAAGTGAAATTTCTGCAATTTTGCCCCAAAATAGGGAAATTTCTGCCTTTTTGCCTCCAAATAAGGGGAATTTCAGCCTTTTTACCTTAAAATAAGGAGAATTTCTGCATTTTTGCCACAAAATATTAGGAATTTCTGCCTTTTTGCACCAAAATAAGAAAATTTCTGTTTTTTTCCCTGAAATAAGTGAAATTTCTGCAATTTTGCCCCAAAATAAGTGAAATGTCTGCAATTTTGCCCCTAAAATAAGGGAAATTTCTGGAATTTTGCCCCAAAATAAGTGGAATTTCTGAGTTTTGCCCCAAAGTAAGGAGAATTTCTGTTTTTTTGCCCCAACATATAGGCAATTTCTGCCTTTTTGCCCCACAATTAGGGGAATTTCTGCAATTTTGCTCCAAAATACGGGGAATTTCTGCCTTTTTGCTTGAAAATAAGAAGAATGCATACCTTTTTGCCATAAAAAAAGAAAATTTCTTCATTTTTGCTCCAAAAAGGGGAATTTCTGCTTTTTTGCCTCTAAATAAGAGGAATTTCTTTCTTTTTCCCTCAAAACAAAGGGAATTTCTGTCTTTTTTGCCCCAAAATAAGGAAAAATTCTGACTTATTACCCTGAAGTAAGTGATATTTCTGCAATTTTGCCCCAAAATAAGGGAAATTTTTGACTTTTGCCCCCAAATAAGGGGAATTTCAGCCTTTTTACCTCGAAATAAGGGGAATTTCTGCATTTTTGCCACAAAATATTAGGAATTTCTGCCATTTTGCCCCAAAATAAGGAAAATTTCTGCCTTTTTCCCCTGAAATAAGTGAAATTTCTGCAATTTTGTTACAAAATATGTAAAATTTCTGCATATTTGCCCCAAAATAAGTGAAATTTCTGCAATTCTGCCCCAAAATAAAGAAAATTTCTGGAATTTTGCCCCAAAATAAGTGGAATTTCTTAGTTTTGCCCCAAAATAAAGAGAATTTCTGTCTTTTTTCCCCAACATATAGAGATTTTCTGCATTTTTGCCCCACAATTAGGGGAATTTCTGCAATTATGCTCCAAAATACGGGGAATTTCTGCCTTTTTGCCCGAAAATAAGAAGAATGCATAACTTTTTGCCATAAAAAAGGGAAATTTCTTCATTTTTGCTCCAAAATAAGGGGAGTTTCTGCTTTTTGGCCTTTAAATAAGTGGAATTTCTGTCTTTTTCCCCAAAGACAAAGGGAATTTCTGTCTTTTTTGCCCCAAAATAAGAAAAAATTCTGACTTATTACCCTGAAGTAAGTGAAATTTCTGCAATTTTGCCCCAAAATAGGGAAATTTCTGCCTTTTTGCCTCCAAATAAGGGGAATTTCAGCCTTTTTACCTCAAAATAAGGAGAATTTCTGCATTTTTGTCACAAAATATTAGGAATTTCTGCCATTTTGCCCCAAAATAAGAAAAATTTCTGTCTTTTTTCCCTGAAATAAGTGAAATTTCTGCAATTTTGCCCCAAAATAAGTGAAATGTCTGCAATTTTGCCCCAAAATAAGGGAAATTTCTGGAATTTTGCCCCAAAATAAGTGGAATTTCTGAGTTTTGCCCCAAAGTAAGGAGAATTTCTGTTTTTTTGCCCCAACATATAGGCAATTTCTGCCTTTTTGCCCCACAATTAGGGGAATTTCTGCAATTTTGCTCCAAAATACGGGGAATTTCTGCCTTTTTGCTTGAAAATAAGAAGAATGCATACCTTTTTGCCATAAAAAAAGAAAATTTCTTCATTTTTGCTCCAAAAAGGGGAATTTCTGCTTTTTTGCCTCTAAATAAGTGGAATTTCTTTCTTTTTTCCTCAAAACAAAGGGAATTTCTGTCTTTTTTGCCCCAAAATAAGGAAAAATTCTGACTTATTACCCTGAAGTAAGTGATATTTCTGCAATTTTGCCCCAAAATAAGGGAAATTTTTGACTTTTGCCCCCAAATAAGGGGAATTTCAGCCTTTTTACCTCGAAATAAGGGGAATTTCTGCATTTTTGCCACAAAATATTAGGAATTTCTGCGATTTTGCCCCAAAATAAGGAAAATTTCTGCCTTTTTTCCCTGAAATAAGTGAAATTTCTGCAATTTTGTTACAAAATATGTAAAATTTCTGCATATTTGCCCCAAAATAAGTGAAATTTCTGCAATTTTGCCCCAAAATAAGGAAAATTTCTGGAATTTTGCCCCAAAATAAGTGGAATTTCTTAGTTTTGCCCCAAAATAAAGAGAATTTCTGTCTTTTTGCCCCAACATATAGAGATTTTCTGCATTTTTGCCCCACAATTAGGGGAATTTCTGCAATTATGCTCCAAAATACGGGGAATTTCTGCCTTTTTGCCCGAAAATAAGAAGAATGCATAACTTTTTGCCATAAAAAAGGGAAATTTCTTCATTTTTGCTCCAAAATAAGGGGAGTTTCTGCTTTTTGGCCTTTAAATAAGTGGAATTTCTGTCTTTTTCCCCCAAGACAAAGGGAATTTCTGTCTTTTTTGCCCCAAAATAAGGAAAAATTCTGACTTATTACCCTGAAGTAAGTGAAATTTCTGCAATTTTGCCCCAAAATAGGGAAATTTCTGCCTTTTTGCCTCCAAATAAGGGGAATTTCAGCCTTTTTACCTTAAAATAAGGAGAATTTCTGCATTTTTGCCACAAAATATTAGGAATTTCTGCCTTTTTGCACCAAAATAAGAAAATTTCTGTTTTTTTCCCTGAAATAAGTGAAATTTCTGCAATTTTGCCCCAAAATAAGTGAAATGTCTGCAATTTTGCCCCTAAAATAAGGGAAATTTCTGGAATTTTGCCCCAAAATAAGTGGAATTTCTGAGTTTTGCCCCAAAGTAAGGAGAATTTCTGTTTTTTTTCCCCAACATATAGGCAATTTCTGCCTTTTTGCCCCACAATTAGGGGAATTTCTGCAATTTTGCTCCAAAATACGGGGAATTTCTGCCTTTTTGCTTGAAAATAAGAAGAATGCATACCTTTTTGCCATAAAAAAAGAAAATTTCTTCATTTTTGCTCCAAAAAGGGGAATTTCTGCTTTTTTGCCTCTAAATAAGAGGAATTTCTTTCTTTTTCCCTCAAAACAAAGGGAATTTCTGTCTTTTTTGCCCCAAAATAAGGAAAAATTCTGACTTATTACCCTGAAGTAAGTGATATTTCTGCAATTTTGCCCCAAAATAAGGGAAATTTTTGACTTTTGCCCCCAAATAAGGGGAATTTCAGCCTTTTTACCTCGAAATAAGGGGAATTTCTGCATTTTTGCCACAAAATATTAGGAATTTCTGCCATTTTGCCCCAAAATAAGGAAAATTTCTGCCTTTTTCCCCTGAAATAAGTGAAATTTCTGCAATTTTGTTACAAAATATGTAAAATTTCTGCATATTTGCCCCAAAATAAGTGAAATTTCTGCAATTTTGCCCCAAAATAAAGAAAATTTCTGGAATTTTGCCCCAAAATAAGTGGAATTTCTTAGTTTTGCCCCAAAATAAAGAGAATTTCTGTCTTTTTTCCCCAACATATAGAGATTTTCTGCATTTTTGCCCCACAATTAGGGGAATTTCTGCAATTATGCTCCAAAATACGGGGAATTTCTGCCTTTTTGCCCGAAAATAAGAAGAATGCATAACTTTTTGCCATAAAAAAGGGAAATTTCTTCATTTTTGC